>NW_026294669.1:1275000-1975000 GCF_026119805.1 Tympanuchus pallidicinctus
ATGCAAGGTGGTATTGCAGTTGCAAAACAGGTACTGCTCTATTTCCCACCATAGAAATGTGGAATAACCACAAATCTCTGTGCTGTGATTATTTTGTTTCAGAAAAAAAACCATATTTTGTTTCTCCCCATTCTAAGGATAAAACTACTCACCAAGTAGCAAGAAAGCACCTCATGTGTTGCTTATGAGAAAGCCACAGTGCATCATGGAACTTGGCAACTAATTGCAGTGTTGTGCTATACTTGCCTTCCAGTCCAGATTTTGTTCATTTCTAATACATTTTAGAGAAATGATTGATAAGATGGAGACTTTAATCCAGCCCTGCACTGACTTAATGAGACTGTAAAACGAACATACTGCGTTGCTATAACCACCTGATAGGAGCAACAGCACAAAGTACCCACAACAATATGCTGGAGCCAGAGTTCATTTAAGATCCATCATGCATTCAGCCACCTGAGTGCTGCTGCTCTCCCTGACTTGATGATGAAAGCCTCAGCTCTGCGGTGTGACCGTTTTGTTGGGGATGGAAATCCAAAGTGGGAAGATGGAAAAAGTGGTGGATGGTTGGACTAGATGACCTTAGTGGTCATTTCCAACCTTAATGATTTGATTATTCCATGAGAAATGTGGCAGGCAATTGTAAAACAGGTTGCCCAAGGAGGCTTTGGATGCCCCATCCCTGCAGGCATTCGAGGCCAGGCTGGATGTGGCTCTGAGCAGCCTGGGCTGCTGGTTGGTGACCTGCAAACAGCAGGGGGTTGGAACTGGGTGAGCCTCGTGCTCCTTTGCAACCCAGGGCATCCTGTGATTCTATGAAAGCAGTTCTGGGAAGCAGGATATGCGCAGCTAAAAGAGGAATGCTGGAACGGCTGCGGAGGTGATGGATGGTCACACTCACGTACCAGGCACCCTTCCAAGGAACAGCAACCCTGGAAAAATTCCTCCCAGAGAGAGGGCTATCTATGGCTCCGTGTGCAGAGCAGGGCACCAGGAGATGGGAGAGGGGCTGAACGAGACCCGTCAGGGCTTGGCGGGCAGAACGTGGCAGTCCTTAAATGGAGACAGAAGTGATGATGTGCATGCAGGCTGGGTGGCCTTCGCCTCCCCGTGAGCCTTGGGTCCCTTTGCCTCCTCCTCCACGACTCACCAGCCGAGGGGGCCCAGCTGGGAGTGGGCTGGGGGCTGTTTGATGGCAGGGAGATGGACTGTGCCATAGCAAGGCTGGCTGGTGAGGGAGGTGAGGGGAGATCATTTCAGCTCCCAGCTCTGAGAGCACTGAGGCCTGATGGAGAAATAGTGCACGGTGGGATGGGGGTTCCACGGGCTGGGGGAATGAGAAACAAACTGCACCAGCCCACTCCCCCAGTTCCAGGCAGGAAGGAAAGCAAAACATCTTAAATCAGCTGATGATTTTTTCACAGAAATGACCAAAGGAATGTGCCAACTGAGAGCACAGCACTCTGACCGTGTATTGCGGATGGGCGCTGCGCTGGGAAAGTGATTCAAGCTTTGTTTATATTCCCAGCAAGAGCTTTGCCATCCTCCAGTCCCCAATGCAGATTAATGGGGAGAATTAATGTCGCTCTGGTCCCGCTGCTTCTACACAAAATGAGGAATCTCAGCACTTCTTTTCCACCTTAAAGCAGCGGCCCACAACACGTGGCCACAGAAGCAGGGATCAGCAGAGCTCCATCCCCACCAGTAAACAGGTTCTGATGGGGATAGAAAGAAGGCTAAATGCAATCCAAGAAGATAAATCCACAATTAAATGAAACTGTTCTGGGAGATAAGAGTGAAAAAATTCATGCTTTTAAGGAACAAGAGGATGAGAGGGGATAGCCTCAAGCTGCCCCAGCAGAGGTTTGAGTTGGATTGACATCCATATCTCTTCTCCAAAAGAGTGGTGAAGGCTGCCCAGGGAGTGGAGGGTCACCATCCCTGGGGGTGTCCCAGAGCTGTGGGGATGTGGCACTGAGGGATGTGGGCAGGGTGGGCTGGGTTGGGTGTGGGGATCTGAGAGGACTTCTCCAGCCTTACTGACTCACTGATTCTAAGAGCTGGCTTATGTGTTTGAAAGAGGCAGACAATCAGTGTATGCACAACGGCTGCAGGTAAAGCTGCTGTAACTAATTCGTACCATTACAGATGAACCTGTCACCAGAACTGACACTGAAAATTAAATTCTCTATCTCCCTGCAGCCACACCAATATCAGCTGTACTGAATCTGTGTTTCAAATAGGCTGAGATGAATGGCCCAGCACGTTGATACCAACCAGCTTCCCACCTGCAGATCCTCTCCTCCAGTTCCGCCCCGCGAGAGCTGTGCAGGAAATAAGATGAGAGCACCAAACATCAAAATAAAAGCATACAGCGTGCCCAAATCTTTGATGTTAGAGGTGCATACCTTCCAAAAAGGAAAGGGACTGTGTAAGAAAGTAGATTTAAGAGGGGACTGGCATGAATATTTCTCCTAGATTCATAAAATGCCTACATGCATGTTGAGAAAGGAAAACGGCGCCTGCTGGGACTGAGATGGCTGTGATGCTGAGCAGTCTTTGCATCGCACATCAGTCCTAAGCAGTAACTGCAGGGGAGCTGCTTGCAGCCAGCAGGAGGCTGGGCTGGCTGTGCTACAGGCTGGAGGAAAAGCTCCTGCTCTGAGAAGCCCTCTGTCACCTGAGCAATTCGGAAGGGATTAGGTGTCGGTGCCTGACCTGCAATAGCCGTCGTGGGAGTGCATGTCTTCAGGGGCTTAAAACAACAGAAATAAACGCAGAGAGCACCCCATCCCACTGGCAGCTGGTGGAACTTCATATGGGGTGAGGTGTGTCATTGAGCAATGCCAGGAGATGGGAAAACTGAGCAAAGCAGCCAGAAAGCTGAATGTGGATTAAAATAAAAGGGAAAAAAAGGTAGAAAGGAAGAAGAAATGTATAAGGTGCTGCACTGAGTGCAGCTACAACACCCCATCCCACTCCCATGTTGTTCAGCTTGTGGCAAGTGCTCTTGCCCCCTCTTCCTTGAGTCCTGCACCACAAACAATGTCATTTGTCCTCCAGCATGTCCTCAGTGTGTCCCTAGCATGTCCTCAGCATGTCCCTGATGCACCCACAGCACAGAGCCAACTTGCCCCCAGCTCCCAGCCATACCCACGTGCTATTGCCTGCAGCATCACCCAGCATCCCTGCACCACCACGTCCTCTTGGAGCAATCCCAGGGCATGGCATGGGCTGGAGTTGCCGTAATTATACACAAGGATGTTTAAAGGAGCACTTCCCAGACTGGCAGCCTTGCATTGGTTTATAGACTGATTAAAGCTGGAAAAGGTCTCTAGCATCATAGAATCCTAGAATGGCCTGAGTTGCAAAGGACCACAGTGATCCACAGTTCCAACCCCCTGCTATGTGCAGGTCACCAACCAGCAGACCAGGCTGCCCAGAGCCACATCCAGCCTGGCCTTGATCTCCAATCTCAACCCCAACCTACCCCACCATGCCCACTCACCACATGTTTCCTACAGTTCCTGCTGCATTTGTAAAACCATTGCTGAACTCACACGAGAGAAATAATGTATTTTTCCTAGTTGGAAATCGTTAATCTGAGGAGCAGATGGAAACTGTTTGTTTGTCAGCCAGACACTGTCAGCTTGCCCTGTAATGGATACGGTGCATCTGTGCAGCATACACAGTTTTCAGCTCCTTGCTGCCACTGACTTCTCAGCACATATTTAAAGACCATTTGCAAACATTACAGAAGGAGCTTCGGGCGTTTGCATATCACAGTGCTGGGGAAGTTTGCCATCAGCCCTCTTGATGCTTTTTGACAATGCCATCGCACCATTGCGGGCAGTTTGTCACTCTTCATTCATTTGGAATTCACTAAAGCAGCAGCAAAGCCTGGACAGCAACAGCCATCACAGGATGGTGGAATTATGGCACCATTTGGGTTTGAAGGGATCTCTAAAAGCCATCTGCAATGGACAGGGACATCTACAGCTCGAGCAAAAGAGAAAAAAAAAAAGAACACCAGCAGTTTGGGGCAGCCTGCTGGCTCTCATATTTCATTTTAAACTGAAAATAAGCTATTACTGCGTGGACTTCAGCAAAGGATTAGAAATTGTCCAGGATATAGAGATGAATAAAAGATGGCTTTTACGACAGAAGAAAAATGAACAATAACACAAATCCGCTGTGGTCCGGCTCTCTGTGGGAAAGAGGTGGCAAATGTGTGCTTTTGGAGGCTTTTTGCTGACTGTAATGTAATTTCTCAGGCATGTTGCTGGCTGATAACTGCAGCTGAAGTGTTTGTTTCATAAGAGTTTGGCATGGTCAGAAAGCTGTGCCTATGGCGGGCTCACATCAGCTGATGAGCACCTCGGGAGGAATGGAGATGCTATCTTTGCTGTGAGCACAGCTTTCTGAAAACCTCCCTGTAATGATTTTACTGAATAATATTCCCAAATGCAAAGCCCCACAGAGAGCCTGCTCTAAGTTGAATTAAAAATCACAGATCAGATGCTGATTTGAATCACAACTCATTAGCACACGTAGAGACAAAAGGGTGAAAAATGAGCTCAGATAACCACGATATGATTGGGTTGGAAGGACCTTAAAGATCATAGAACCACAGAATGGTTGGGTTGGAAGGACCTAAATGATCATGGAACCATGGATCTGTTGGGTTGGAAGGGACCTCAGAGCCTCCAGCCCTGCTGTGGGCTGGCTGTCCCCCAGCTCAGAGCACATCCATGGCCTGGGGCACCTCCAGGGATGGGGAACCTCAGCTCTGGGCAGTGCCACGGCCTCACTGCAGTCTGTCCATGGCCCAGGCTCTGTCCTCTGTCTGCACTGAGGAGGGCCAGGCTGGCCCCTAAATAGATAAGATTGTCTCTTGGATGAGGGCTTTATTCTTCAATTTCTTAAATGCACCTGAGATCCCCAGGGGACTCCTGAGCTGAAGCTGGTCATAGGTTTGTGTCACTGCTCATTTAAACACATTGTTCAGCTGCAGAAAACTCCTTTTCCAGGTATAATACTTTTAAGCAGAAAGTCCAATTAGCATTTGTTAGAATTGTCAATTTGGTAAAACGTTTCAAGCAGTAGAAAATCTTAAGAGTGGCCTACTTTAAACTGAAGAGTGAAATAAATCGCATCATTATAAGGCTCAGAAGAGATACAAGAGGACTGGAAAGCATTCTGAGGGCAGACAATTCCTGGCTTTCCATCAAGGTTCACATTTTCAAACTTGGCTGGCTGCACACACTTAGAGAAATGAAACCCTGTGAGCAGAGAGTGTAGTGGGATGGCAGCAGCTCTTGGATGAGCTGATAGGAAATGATCATGGAATCACAGAACCATTAAGGTGGGAAAAGAGCTCCAGGATCCCCATGTCCAACCCCACCCACCTCCCCCATGCCCACTGCCCACATCCCTCAGTGCCACATCTGGGACACCCCCAGGGATGGTGACCCCCACTGCTTGGGCAGCTGTGCCACTGCCTGACTGCTCTCACTGATGAAGATGCTGAAGCAGTCTGGTCAGATTAGAAGCATTTTGTTTCCAAAATCAGAGTGCTGTCCAGCACCACATGCAGGAGCAGAGGAGATGCCCAGCATGGATACCAGCAGTGGTTTCCTTGGCAATTGTAACTATGAAAAAGACTCCCATTTCCTTCTGTCTGCTAATGTAAGCAAATATTCAAGCCTATCATTTGATCCTTAAAGGTTAGTCCAATTAAAATCAGGTCACCTCATTAATTTGCAATCACAGTGCTGCATCCAGAAAAATGGTGCAAACATGTACACACCTGTGAGCATTTCAGCAATCCCATGCACTTTGCCTGGACTATTCCCAGTTCAACACGTGCATTTCCTCGCTCAGAGTTATTCACCATACAGAACAGCCCAGCATAGCTGGAGGTGGCCCTGGAAGGGCTGTGCAGCCCCTGCTGGGTCCCACCAAGGCAGTTCCTGCCCCAAAGCAGTGCCACGCAGTGCAGGTTGGAGAGGTCCTCAGCTATAGCTGTATGGGGATGAGCAGGACGTTGGCTCACGTTAGTTGTTATAACTAAAATCATTACCTCTATTAAGTGACTCAGAAGTGTAGGTTCCTGCCACCAGCCCTGGTCATCCCCTACAAGCAGCAGTTGACAGCAGCTATGCACCCAGAGACAAATGCTGCCACAGGCTTTAAGGCTGTATGTGAACTCCACACTGGTAGCCATCGCTGCCATTTTCCTGGAGCACAAATTGCATTTCAGACTTCTTAAGAGATGTTTTGAAATGAGCACTCCAGCTAACTTTAATTAAAAGGAAGAAAAAGCAGTCTTGATTTGACTGACAGCTCAGACATGGGCTATAATTAACAACCCAACGGTGTGCTTGGGAAATGATGAGCAAAGCAAGCAGTGCAGGAGAGGCTCTGTACTAACACAGCTAATGCCTGAGTGCTTGGGGTGCTTTGCTGAGACTTCCAGCAGCCTCAAGGCCCCATTCAACTTGCAGAGAAGAGATGATGGAAATGCCATAGGCTGGATCGAATGGGGAGAAGGCAGAGTCACCCAGAGACAAAGCTACCAATGCGAACTGATAACGATGGAAGCACCTGCAAACTGGTTTTGGGAGAAAAAATGGTCTCTTCAGGTGCAGAGAAGCCAAGCCCAAGCAGCTGTGCCTCCCCAGCACAGCTCTACACTGCATGCTGCTCCCACTTAGCCGACCCAAACAGGACTGCTGCCAGGCACACAAGTAACATATCAGCTACTAGTCTGATTTTCGGTCATTATGGTGACCATTAGGCAGGAAATAATACCTAGCCATTTATCCTAAGTGTTTGGCACAGTAACTGAGGTCTGTGGGCAGGCTGGATGCAGGCAGAGCCTGTGATGGCTTCTTCATGGAGATCACCAGGGCTGATGAGCTCCTTAATTTCCGCGATTATTAACCCTAATGAAATTCCGCTCTCTAATAGCTGCACAGCTATCGATTTTTAATTGCTTTGTTTGTGCCTCGGATTGATC
Organism: Tympanuchus pallidicinctus; assembly: GCF_026119805.1. Classification (NCBI taxonomy): domain Eukaryota; kingdom Metazoa; phylum Chordata; class Aves; order Galliformes; family Phasianidae; genus Tympanuchus; species Tympanuchus pallidicinctus. Next base: position 1,282,022 of record NW_026294669.1, read on the forward strand.
GATGCTGACGCGGGGTGGTGTGCAGCAGGAAGGCTGCCTGCTGGCTCTGCTCCTATTGCTGTCACCTGGGAGCAGGGACAGACCCCTCCATCACCCCAAACTCCTCTCAGGAGCTGCAGGGAGCGATGAGGTTTCCCCCTGATCTCCTCTGCTCCGTATGGAGCCATCCCAGCTCCCCAACAGTTGGCATTTCCAAGTCACCTGCCCAGTTTTGCCATGATTTGTGCTCAGTTCCCATCTGGGTGGCTCAGCGGAGCACGGCTGTGGCTGTGAGCACTGGTGATGATGTGCATGGAAATCACTCCTTAATGTCCTTGTGGGAAATCAAAAGGAACAAACTGATTGTCACTAAGGGTGTACATACAGCCAGGCTGCTGTCTGCATTTATTGCTATTCTCCTGAGCATCCCCGAGTCTGTCTGAAACAAGAGAAAATCTTTGTTATGTATGCAAAATGTTTTTTCATTTAGATGAACTGACAGACACAGGGAGAGATGACCCACCCAGAGGTGAAGAAGCAGCCCAGGCTCCCTATGCAGGGCAGCTTAGGGTGGGAGCCAGGAAACATTTCTTCATAAGGGTGGTAAGGAATTGGGATGGGCTGCCCAGGGATGAGGAGTCTTATCATAGAATGGCCTGGGTTGAAAAGAACCACAAAGATCATCCGGTTTCAAACCCCCTGCTATGTGCAGGGTCGCCAACCACCAGACCAGGCTGCCCAGAGCCACATCCAGTCTCATCTCTATCCTGAGAGTACTGAAGAGATGTGTGGGCACAATGCTTGGGGACACGGTGTGGTGCTGGGCTGCAATGGGAGGGGTCTTCATTTCTGGGTCTTTTCCAACCAAAGTGATCCAGATTCTACCCGGCTCATTCACAGACTTGAAAAAAGTGCACGCATTGGTAGGTTTTCTTCAGATGCAATAATCATCAGGTCAAATAGAGAAGCTGGGCTAAAAAGCATAATTAAAGAGATTAATGTCCGACAACAAGAGAGAATTTCACTAAGAGTCCTGTCTTTTAATGAGAAAATGACTGAAAACCACCTTCTCCCTCTTCCTTCCTTTTCTAATCTCTAATGAAGTGATGTCAGATGCACACTACAGCAGTGTCATCCTTCTCTTCAACTCCAAACAAAACACATCGTGCCTTCACCCAACAAAGGGAATGGGGGAACTATGGAAGCGCAGGTTTTGGTCTTTGCACCTCGTGCAGCTGGGCTGGAGGGGAGGTGATGCCTCCATGCACCAGTGGAACACATAATCCTGCATGTTCCCATGCCACTCACTTCTATTAGCTGTTATTTTGTTTTTGGGGATGAGGCTCCTGCAGCATCTCTCCAGCTGTGTGATATTCTGAGAGAGCTGTTAAGGCTCTTAATATAAGGGACACCACTATGGCCCTCCCTGAGTCCATTTAATTCATTCAGGCTGGCCTGAAGCAGAACAGCTCTAGAAAACATGTCATCTGGTAATGATTGGTAATTAGCTGATTGCAGCTCATTCAGACGAAGCCACAGTAGTTTGATCAGTGCTGAACAAACCCTCTGCTGGAAGATGCTCACATTTGATTCATGCCACTTGCATCCCTACCATGCTTTCATGCAATAAAAACTCCCATCCACCTCAGTGGCCCCTCAGCTTGAGCAGACCCCTGGTTAAAACTAATAAAAGTTGCAGGATTTGATCCATAAACCTTGCATAAATACCAAACTAAAGAGCACTAAGATGATCAATTAGCTCATAAACGAGGCAGAGCATTTTATCTGAGCATTTTTCAGCTCTTCTAAGTGCAAACAAGAAGAATAGCATGTGCGAGGAGCCCTGCTCTGTTCCGAGGCAATATTTCTGCTTTCTGTCAGGAAAACGACCAGCAGAAATGAAATACATCACCCTGAGATGAAGCAGCTCACTGGCAGCACGTCTGGCTGCAGCACTGCTAGGGGGCTGAGCCCTGCCCAGGGCCTTAATTACTGGAGATCACCACCTGAGCAGCCAGATCCTGCCCTCTGTGAGCAGCTTTGCCTTGCAGTGAGCACACCAGTGGCAAACCCACGCTGCTCACACCCATGGCTGAAGGCATCACATTGCACCAGGGAGGCTCAGGGTGGGTATGGGGAGCAATTCCTGCTCCAAAGAGCAGTCAGGCAGTGGCACAGCTGCCCAAGGAGTGGGGGTCACCATCCCTGGGGGTGTCCCAGAGCTGTGGGGATGTGGCACTGAGGGATGTGGGCAGTGGGGTGGGGATCTCAGAGGTCTCTTCCAACTTTAATGAATCCATGATTCCTTTCTATGATGTCCAGCACGCCTACCCCCTAGGGTGAAGGCTGGGGTTTGCTGAAAGCCAAAGGAAGCAGAGATTTGGGGCAAGGCTGCTTGAACTGATAAAGGGCAGAAGAGTTCCAGCTGCACAGAAGTTACAATTCTGGGTTTGCAGCTGGAAATGATTCATAAAATTAAGCATTTAAAAATAGTAAGTGGGTATTCATTCCACAGCGAGTTGTAAACAGAGCACTGTAAATATTAATCATCATAAAAACATACCAGTGAGACTTAATTTTAATACACGCTCTCCAAATGTGACGAATTTTGCTCGGAGATCACATGCTTTGCCAGCTGGGCATTGGTTCCAGTGCTTTATTAAGCTATCCGTTTACACCACCATCAAAACAAATAGCGCAGAGTGAGAAAGGGAAAAATGCTTTATCAAACCAATTACCTCCACCAGCTGCCAGCTGCTGTGCTTCGAAGCAGCTTCACTAATATACCCACTGTTGAGCCTGGGGACTGGAATTCCCCACCAGCTCTCTCATGCTTCCTTCTGAAGGGTCCTAAACCCACGCTGCTACGGACAGCCATCCCTACAAACCACTAACCAACCTATGTGGAAAGCAGGTTAAGTGACTGATGGTAACCTGCTTTTATGCTTTCTGAGGAGCATGGTGCTGCCTTGATTCTGCAAGAAATGTGATTTAATCCCCGCAGGTGACGCCCCAGACCAGCACCACTCCAGCTGGCCTCCTCCCAGTTTAACATCATTGGTGATGTGCAAATCACTCCTGAATCATGACACTGAATGACAGCGATGCCCAGTGCGGACTGGGGCAGCTGTAGGTCTGTACATTGCAGGGACACCTGGAGCAGAGGAGCTCACTGCTCCCAACAGCTTCTGAGAGGAGGCTGGAGCAAAGGGGGGAAGGCAGCCTCTGCTCCCAAGTAACAGCAAGAGGTGAGAGCCTCATGTGCCAGGGGAGGATCAGGGTGGGAATGAGGAAGCATTCCTTCTCCAAAGAGCAGTCAGGCAGTGGCACAGCTGCCCAAGGAGTGGGGGTCACCATCCCTGGGGGTGTCCCTGATGTGGCACTGAGGGATGTGGGCAGTGCGCATGGGGGTTGGTGGGGTTGAATGTGGGGATCCTACAGAGCTTCTCCAGCCTTAACGATTCCATGAAAGAACCTGTCTCTCACAAATCTTCATTTCCCATTCAGTCTTGCAGTACCATGCTATAAAGAAGAAAACTGTTGCTGCAGTGCTTCCCCCTCCATAAAGAGAAGTTGTGCGCCTGTTGGTACTCACCCTATTCCTCAAAACTCCACAGCCTGGCACTGTGCTGTGAGGCTCTGCACTGAACCCATGCCCCTCACGGCCCCTTGCTGCTCAGTGCCGTGTTAAACAGCCCCTCCTGCAGCCCGTGCACTAAGGGGGATGTTTATGGCTGCAGGAGCCACGGGAGGATGGGCAGAGGGAGCCTGCAGACCGCCGCCAGACGGGCTCGGTGCCTGCGGTAACAGAGCAGATCGATGGCACTTGGGGTTCTGGAGTCCATCCCGAGCCCAGCTTCTGATTGCAGCTGATTTATGGTAAATGAGTGCCACCGATGGGAGCTGATGCCTCGTATTGGAGGGAGGGGGAGAGAGAAGGTTTCTGTGTGAAGGGGAGCACACAGCACCAAGGTAGCGTCTGGAACACGCAACGTGATTTGCTCAACACGAACATCCTTCAAGCAGTTCAGTTGACTGCAGAGCAGTATTTACTGATCTCACAGCATCTCCTGTGCATTACTACCAAGCAGTGCCACCAAGTCCCTCTGCTCCCAGGCCCATCTGCACGGTGGGCATGCAGAACCACCAGCATGCAGCCATTAACATGGGACCAGACTGGTCTGAGCTTCACACGTCTTACCTAGAAATAAGAATCCTCAGTAGGCGGAATGAACAAAAACAGCACAGTGCAAAAAGGCTCAATGTTTGCTTCATTTCACTATAGCTATTTCTGTTATTATTTGCTAAGCGAGTGAAACTGCTTCTCAAAACAAATGGGCAAGGAGCACACTTCTCCTTGAGTGACGTCCATGGGAAAAATAAGGCAGAAGTAACAGATGTCACTCAGGCTCCCCTGTTCCCATCTCTAATTAAGTCAGGAACCAATCAGCTTTTATTAACATAATTATTTCTTGAAGCTTTTTTCCCCCTTAGTTTAAAAATATCCCATCTCTGTTGCACAAGCACAAAGAGCTCAGGCAGCGTGTACCTGTGGACACAGCCACGTGTGTGTTTGTATACCACAACTGTGGGGAGGGGGATCAGCAGAGAGCTCACCTTGCTGGCTGAGCACGCGGAGGGTTCAGGCCTGGCAAGAGGGGAATCACCCTAGTTGTGCATCATTGGAAAATGTCCAACAAACCAACCAACTGGCACTTCTTCACACAAGTGTTCTGGTCCTGCCTTGGACGAGGATCACACCTGGCAGTTTCTAGAAGTAATCTGATGACTCCAAATAAGTGGCCAGGCGTTACCGAGCAGAGCACTCTGCTGCCTCGCATGGCAGCACTCACTGTTTGTTTCCCAAATTATTTCTCTATCCTTCTTTACTCCTCAGCAGCATTGATTGCAGTTATGTATCTGTGCAGCCTTGCAATTAGCGGCAGGCAAGCGAGCACAGGTCGGAAGGAAAGGTTAATGCTGGTCTGCCTTCCCTCCCAGGGAGGCCAAGAAGGGCAGTGCTGGAGAAGCTGCAGAACCACAGCACTGCAGGGAGAGCATCTCCCACAGACCCCGAATGCAGCTGCTGGAATCCATCTCATTTAGCCGCTTAATTAAACATGGCCACTGCCTCGAGGACCTTGCTGGGAGAGGAGGTGAAGCTGCCATGTTTCCCAGAAATGAGCGCGGATGCAGCAGGTCTGAGCACAGATGGGAGCTACCAGAAGAACCTTGCTGTGATTGCATTTCCCCACTGCCTGGGGGGAACAAAGAAATGGAGTTTTGCAAAATTATGCCTGTTCCTAAGGTGAAAGGAAGTGAAAATGAAATAAGAACCCAAACAAGGCTTCAAAACAAGCAAAGCTTTGTAACGTCCTTGCCAAGACGGTCAGAATGGGCAATAACGAATAAAAGCAATAATGATCCAAAGAAGCAGAGTTGCAGAGTTTAAAGCCTTGACCTGATTGTGCCAAAAGAGCTGTTGACATACAAAGATGCAATGAGAAAGTGAAGGGCAAGAAGGAAAGGACACTTTACCAGAAGCAATGACAAAGCAGCTAGGAGTGCAGCACTCAACAGCTAAAGGAGTTCACAAGTGATCTGCAGGCAGTAGAGGGGAAGACAGCGATAGCCCCGATTGCTCTGCACTTGTCTCTGCCCATGAGCAGAGAGCAGATGCTGTCTCACTGCCTGGCCGCTCGAGCAGGCAGTGCTGCCAGCAGAGCAGCTGGGCAGCTGCCTCTGTGTGAAATGCATCCCTTTGGTTGGCTGGGCACAGCTGGAGCACAGCTCCACACCCACAGCTGGCCAGCAGCTGCTCACAGCCTCCCAGTGCAGAGGTGCCCAAACGCAGCTGGTCTGGGGATGCTGGTACACCAAAAGGACACACAGCTGGAAACAAATGGGAGACGCATCTCAAGTTTTTCGGAAGTCAAAGTGCCATAAAGGTGGCCATAGAATGCTCTGCATTGAGAACAGCAGAACTCTCCAGTATGCAACGAGCCTTAGTACAGATTTAGCTGTCTTTGATAGCATCATTAAATTTCAGAATCATTAAGGTTGGAGGAGACCTCTAGGATCTCCACACCCAACCCCTCCCCATGCCCACGTCCCTCAGTGCCACATCCCCACAGCTCTGGGACACCCCCAGGGATGGTGACCCCCACTCCATGGGCAGCTGTGCCACTGCCTGCCTGCTCTTTGGAGAAGGAATGCTTCCTAATACCCAACTTGACCCTACCTTGGTGCAACCTAAGGCCATCACCCCTTGTCCTGAAAAACACTATACAGGACACCAACACCAAATTAACAGTATTATGAATTCACAAAACACGGTCCCAGCTCTCAGGAATAACCACAGATATTTCTGCACTACCGTGAACACTCTCACACTTACTAGTTGTGACAAATGAGGACAGTCTCTATCGAGTCGTTTTCAGCTGGCACACAGCTGTGAGCCACACAGCTTCTCTTATTTCAGGAAACAACAGTCTTTTCAACAGATAAGTTTCCCTATTTAGTGTTTGGAGTTATATTTCCTTTCTAAAATACCCTTCCTTTGGAAAAGTCTTTGGACAATCTTACAAATCCCATTTCTGCTAACGGGTAATTAGGCATGCTGATTAGAGAAAAAATGCAGCACGCATTCAGTGCCCCATAACCTAATAGATTGTGTGGCAATTTACTGTAGCATGGCATAATTGCTTGTGACAAAGTGCTTCCATGTGTCAGCATGCAGCGCAGCTTCCCAGGACAATTGATTTTAGAGAGGGAGAGAACCTGAATTTATGTAACAGTGGCCCATGATTGCATTCTCTGTGCTACTCGGATCTCCCAGAGTTTGTCTGCTCTTTTGCATACCCATATGATGATAACAGAAACAGGGAACCTGCTTTATTGCAGAGGCATTGCATAGAAGCACACAACAGCTGTAGCACGGCCTCATAGGGAATGGCACAGTGCTTGCTGCAATAAGCTGGTTTTCCCCCCTTGCCTGCCTTGGAGTTGCACAGAAAAATCCATTTGTTTTCAATACTGCTGTAGGGCAATTATTTTTTCCAGGGCTCTGTCAGCACAGAACATCCCTGCTTCCCTTGGATGTTTTTCACACTGATGTCTGTTTGAAAAGCCTGGCTACTGCATACAACCCAGAGCCCCAGGGCAACAACCCCTCCGTGGGCCCACAGCTTCCAATGCCTGGCGGGAATTAACCACCAACTCTTTCCTGAGCCACTCTCCAGAGCTTCGACGTGGCAAGCAAATTGCTCTGCCCATGGCTGGAGAGCAGACAGGCACCCACAAGCTGGCATTTTTCTGATCTTCCAATTATTCACCACCCGTGCTACCAGGGGGCTTCAATCACTGCACACCCCCAGGCTGCTTTGTCATGATGGAATGTGTGCTGTGACAGACTCAGAATTTCATAGAATCACAGAATGGCCTGGGTTGCAAAGGCCCACAGTGCTCACCCAGTTCCAACCCCCTGCTGTGTGCAGGTCACCAACCAGCAGCCCAGGCTGCCCAGAGCCACATCCAGCCTGGCCTTGAATGCCTGCAGGGATGGGGCATCCACAGCCTCCTTGGGCAACCTGTGCCAGTGCCTCACCAGCCTCTGGCTGAAAAACTTCCTCCTAATATCCAACCTAAACCTCCCCTGTCTCAGTTTAAAGCCATTCCCCCTTGTCCTATCACTGTCCACCCTCACAAACAGCCATTCCACCTCCTCTTTATAGGCTCCCTCCAAGTACTGGAAGGCCACCATGAGGTCTCCCTGCAGCCTTCTCTTCTCCAAAGGAATCTGGATATCTTCAACAAAGAAGAGAGAGTCAGGGGCAATTAAAGCCCCACTCCTACTGCAAAGAGCACTACTGAATAAAAAGAGACTCCAAATTCAATTATTTTCACATCGCAGACAAAAAGCAAATCTTGAGAAAAAATTCACTGTTGCTGTCAGATGTTTGTTTTACACAGGATACACACTCCACCAGCAGCCTCCCATTGCCCAAGAACCTCTCCTGATCCAGAGGGACCACAAGCAAAACCCTTACCAATCTGCTCTGCTAATATTAAGTGTATTTTCCCCTTATGTTGCACTATCTGCCTTTGACAGCTTTCTCTGCTTTTAGTTAAATGTCAGGGCCCCGCATTGTGCAAGAGCAGCAGCAATCTGCAGCAGGAGCCTTGGCACGGGGTAAATTCCTATCTATTTGTTTTCATGTACATAGGAAGACCACTAAAGAAACAGGCACACATGATGCAGAAGCTTTTCTTGCCTTGCAAATTAACAATGCACTAAAATAAACAGTCCTATGTTTTGTCCTAGGTTGGAATAGAATCATAAAATCACCAAGGTTGGAAAAGACATCCAAGGCCATCCAGTCCAACGTCCACCTGCCACCAGTATTTCCCTCTAAATCACTTAAAAAGCGCTTAAAAGTAGCCTTCTCCATTCACTAAGAAAACTCAAAAGCCTTCAGCTGCTGATCGTTTGTTTGCCTATTGGATGCAGCGTTTGTTTCTGGGATGGCTCTCAACCAAAGCCATTCCTGATTGCTGTGGGCTCGTTCTGCCAGAGGATGCAGGCATTTTTCTGGGGAGAACCTGTGAGACCTCTGGCAGCTGCTGAATATGGAGATTAATTTTCTATCAGAAGGTGACACAGAGAACATCCAGATAACGCTCTTCCGCTGAGCACAGGAGCATTGTTTTAGCCTCATTAGAGCTGCAAAATTAACTGGAAGTCCTGTTGCTGTGACAGGTTTATGGCTCACTGGCAGGGCTTGGAGCAGAGCAGCAAGCAGAGCACAACCAAGGCACTGCTGCACCCAGCATCCCCAATGGTGGGGCATATCAGAGAGGCCAACAGCTATTGGGGGGGGATCACAGCAACCATCAAGTTTAAAAACAAAGCCTACATCCAAACAGGAATAATTTCTTACATTTCACTCATCTGGTTTACAGCAGCAGAGCTCAATGCCACGTGTGCTTTTCCAGAGCAGCACTCACACCATGAGCTGCCCTGTAGCAAAGCAGAGGTTGCACTGCAGGGCCTCTGCTTTGCCTGAAAGGAGAAGGAAATAGCACGGCAAAATGCAAGAGAAGCCCAATAACATGAAAAATAGAAGTTCTACTGAGTTTCTAAGAATGTAATTTATTCAATGACATCTTATAAAGAAAGCAATCAAGAGCAGCACTACAGAGCTTGACCTAATCCATATAGCAGTGTGAACCAGGGTTATATTTTCTGAGAAAATTCATAAGAACAATTCAAATCTGAGCAGGCATAGAATTCAGTGCAAACACAGACCTCTGCAGTCACAGCTGCATGTCCAGAATCCCAAAGTGCCTTTTAAGAGAAGTCTGGAGAAGCCATGAGGCAAAGCTTCCATTGTTCATCTAAAGAAATAGCTATTCCCCATGAGAACGGTGCAAACAAAATCTAAATGCAACAGAGTTAGTTTCTCCTTCTCATCTGAGGCCATGAACAAAGCTGGGATGTGCCATGGAGTTGGGATGAACAGAGCAACACCTGGAGCACCTGAACCTCCTCCATTTGGCTTTATTTGAGAAATTCTACAAACATGTAAGCCATCAACCACAAAAATAAAAGCCAACACAACATAGTATTGTTTTGAAAAAGAAATTAACATTGAGGTCCTGAGGTCACCTGCCTACATCAGCCCCTGCTTAGGGTCTGCTCCTCTTCACAACACGTCCTTCCCAACCACAAAGCTGTGAAGGTCACAGAATCACAGAATGGTTGGGTTGGAAGGGACCTCAAGGATCGTGAAGCTCCAACCCTCTGCCACACGCAGGGCCACCAACCTCCACATTTCATAGCAGCCCAGGCTGCCCAGGGCCCCATCCAACCTGGCCTTGAACACCTCCAGGGATGGACGGGGCATCGCAGCCTCTCTGGGCAGCTGTTCCAGCACCTCACCACTCTCATAGCAAAGAGCTTCCCCCTGACATCCAACCTCAATCTTCCTTCCTTCAACTTAAAACCATTTCCTCTTGCCCTGCTGAAAGTTGTATTGAAACTCTTCTGACCTCCAATGGATAACAGTACCTTTTGCTTTCCATGACATCCAGGCAGTTTGCCCCTCCTCCAGCTTCATCCCAAAGGATGTGGAACCACTAAGGTTGGAGAAGACCACTCAGTTCAACAACATAAATGAAGCAAAGCACAGCTGGCTCTAGAGCCTTTGAATGCAGAGGTTAGACAAGAGAGATCAGGCTGTGATAAAGTACCAGATATCCAGTAAGAATATTGTATCCTATAAGAGTATGTTTTTCTGAAAGTTGCAGTCAGAGTGTTTACCATGGGGAAAAAAATCCAACAGTTATGCAAAGAAACTCGTGTGTAAAAACAGAATTATTTATCACACTTATGCTCCAGCATACTAAAAATAGACACAGCTGTTGGAAGAGAGGAGTGCTTTTTCCCCCCAGGTGAAAGCATAGGAAAGGTGCCAAGCTCATCCCTGGATCCATGCCCGGAGCAATGGCCGAGATGGATGCAGCAGGCAGCTGCCAGCCCCTCTGCTAAGTGGGAAATAGCTGCCTTCCCTATCTCATAGCCAAAGCTTCACTTCCAAGCAAAGGGACTGGACCCCTGGAATGGAATCAATCCCACAAATGGCTGTACAAGCACTGCTGGTGTCAGTGGTCACCAGCCAGCAGCCCAGGCTGCCCAGAGCCACATCCAGCCTGGCCTTGAATGCCTGCAGGGATGGAGCACCCACAGCCTCCTTGGGCAACCTGTGCCAGTGCCTCACCAGCCTCTGGCTGAAAACCTTCCTTCTAATATCCAACCTAAACCTCCCCTGTCTCAGTTTAAAACCATCCCTCTTGTCCTATCACTGTCCACCCTCACAAACAGCCGTTCCCCCTCCTGTTTATATGTCCCAGCCATTCAGTGCAGAGACGCTACAGGTGTGCCAGATGCTGCAAGCACTACTGCATGGAGAGTGCTGAAACAGAAGGAAAAACCCAGCACCTTAAAAATAGATTATATCTTTACAGAGTATTCACATTTACATGGTAGAATAAAGCTTCCCTTATTGAAAAAAGGAATAAACTAAAACAAAAGGTAAGTGGTTGCTTTGGAGAAGGAGATCCTTGGAGAAGCAGCTGTTTGAAGAAGCAAACGCGAGTAATAACTGCCAAACCCACCCTCAGGCTCAGAGGCAGAACTGACACCTGATGTTGCTTCCACTGGTCGTTGCCATTGGCTGAAGGCAATGTCCTTTAATGCCTCCTGCTTCATGGCAGCTCTTGTTTGTGCAGATGAAGATGACAAATTAATTTTTTATCGTTACGGTCAGACAGGCGCGTTCCCTCTCGGAACGGCTTGACGCAAATGAACGGCTGTAGGAATCACAGCAGTAACATCAGAGGCATCACCTTTATCACTGCATTTTCATTTTCCATGAAAATTCATCATTTCCAGAAAGTGTTCCAGAAACTGTTCTGTTTTGTTGCTTTTTTTTTTATTGCCGACCTCCAAAGCCCTTCTCATTCTACCAGTGCCTTCTTGATTTACCTGAGCTTTGCTTTAAGGAAAATATTCACATTCAAATTAAGATAAAGTTCAAGGAATACTTCTTTAATGGAACTGATTGGGGCCGCTAGGCAGCATTTTAGCAGCAGAAAACAAATCTCATTCCTTTAAGAGCAGCTCCGGGTGCAGCAGAGGAGGAGCGATTCAGTCCTACAGCAAAACCCAAATCTTAACACACTTCGTGAAGGCTTTGAGAAACAAACATCCTTCCCCGTTTTCATTCTTGTCTAATTGAATAACTACTGCATTTATTTTAATGAAGGACTTCATTTAAATAGCCATAGCAATTAGCTGGAGGGAGATGAATTGGACATCCAGCTCCAGCAGGATAACCACGCTCAGGCCATGATGCTGCCCCTGTGCCATACCTCGTAACATTACAGAGAGAGCGGTGAGGTGCTGGAACAGCTGCCCAGAAAGGCTGTGGATGCCCCATCCATCCCTGGAGGTGTTCAAGGCAGGTTGGATGTGGCCCTGGGCAGCCTGGTCTAGCATTAACTGTGGAGGCTGGTGGCCCTCCATGTGGCTGGCGGTTGGAGATTCATGATCCTTAGGGTCCCTTCCAACCCTGGCCATTCTGTGATAATCCACATCCCCAACTCAGCTTCCACCCATCCAACACCAATGAACACCTCCCTCCACCACCAGAAGGATACAGACAGTCTGGAGAGAAGGTGAATATTTAAATTATCTAATACGGAATTATTAGTGTTAGGGCAAAGAATTTGCATTTTGGTTTAACGGCAAAGGGAAGCAGCTCAGGATAAAACCTGTTTTCAACCGGCATGGATTAATTTTTTCTGAATCTATTTTGATTTGATCTGGATATATTTTGTTTGGAGAATAAATATGTGATGTTAAATTTAGCCTGTTTGTACTGTCTATCCTTAAGAATTAATTGCTACTGTTGATCTACCCAAAATGTTTTAATGTAAATGCTTTGAATGTTTTTTGTTTGTTTTTTTTTTAAATCAACCCAATATTTGTTGGAAGAAATGTGAGAGCTCCAGTTCTGTTAAGCTCAGTTAATTTACACATAAGAAAACACAGCCAAACTGAAGTTCTCCAGTCAATGGCATTCTACTCTTCTTTACTAAGTTCAATACTTCTCTGCCCAAGAAAGTTAATGCCCAATATCAAAACGCAACAGTTGATAAAACCATTTTTGCAGAAGCACGTCTTAAAAAAAGGGCTGTACCACAGAAAGGGTTTGTGGCACATGGCCTACTGTTCTGGTATTAAATGTGGAAGGTGATGGCCCAGCACGCAGCAGGGGGTTGGAGCTCCACGATCCTTGAGGTCCCTTCCAACCCAAGCCATTGTATGACTCAGGGACCACAGAGTCAGAGTGGTTGGGACTTGAAGGGACCTTAAAGGCCACCCAAACCCAACCCCAGCCCTGGGCAGGAGCGTGTCTCACTGGCCTTCAGCACCTCCAGGAATGGGGAAGGAAAGAGCCCACGGAGCACCACAGAGCTTCAATCCATCACTTCATCAGCAAAACACCACCAACCCTCCACGTATCATGTTCTCACTGCAGAGAAATTTGCCCAAATCCCATCTTCTTCCTCCAATCTCAGCTCCTACAGCCCAATGGCAATTTAATGCCATTTTCACAATTGACAGCAAGCTGCAATGATGCGATATTGCATCAGACTCCCCAGAGGGCACCCAGCTGGGGAGATACCACTTTCCAGGTGGCCCAGAGCAGCTGGAGCCCATGGAGCTGTGGTGCAGGAGCACCCAAGGGAAGCCACATCCTTCACCATAACCCAGCAGCTGTGTGCACAGCTAAGCTGCCCGCTATTCCTGCCTTCTGGGATAGAGGGTTATGCAATTCCACAGCCTCACGTGGCTTACCATACTGTAGTAGAACACAATAAACTCTATAAAGTGCTTTTTCTGCCTTACATCCCAAGGCACTGTACAAATAAAATTTAAGAGATAAGGCCCTTCTCAGTTTTATGAGAAGATGGTGCAGTAAGCCAGGACTAAACTAGGCACCCTGACACGGGTCGTACATTACCCACAGCCCACACGGAGCAAGGGTTGCATCATGCCTTGAGACTTTGTGTCTTTTTCTCCCTTTTTTTTTCCTTTAAGTACATAATCCAGAAGAAAAATTGCACACCTGCAAGAGCCAGCACGAGATTTAATAAACACATGGGCAGCGTGAAGCATCTGCCACAGAACAGCTCCAACCTGGCAACATCCCCACACGTAAAAATAAACCCTCCAGCCATTGTCAGCAGCACCTCAGAGGATGGAGTGGGGCAGGGGGAAGGTGGTGGAGGTGGTAAGTAGAAAAAACGGTGTGACCGAATTACTGCTAATAAAGGGAAGTTGACACACCAAGGGCAGCAGCCATGAGCACCACCTGCAGCAGGGCTGCTGTCAGATTAAGACTGTACACTGCTGTAGTGGGCATATAGAGATGTCCTTGAGGGATTCCACATCATGCAGAGCAGCATAAGTCCTATTAATTGCATTGCAATACATTGCCCTGCGAGGAGGAACATGCTTGGGACAAACACACCCTGCTTTTCAAGCCCTGTGCAGGAAGGTTGAAGCAGAACTAGCAGAAACCAGAATGCATTGGAAAGAATTCTATTTCCCCTCACAAACTATGGCATAAACAACTGAAATAGGAATGGCAGCAGTAGTAGAGCAGTGGGCCTGCCTTGTGTGGGATTTGTTTCATATTGCAGTTTGATGTGTAGATCGCTCTGAGACACATGTAAATACAGCTCTGTTTTACAGTGCAGTACCAACTGAGTAAGAAAAAACCCATGCACATTATCAGGGCATGTTGGCATGGCACCACTGAGAGCAATTTGAAGATTGATGTTTAGCTCTCTCACTGTATACATCACATCTTGGGAGTAAAAAAACCAATAGGAGATATTGTAGTAAAAGAACATTTTGTTCGGACTACTTTATTACCTCTGGAGGTGAATAAAAGCAGAGCCACGTGTTGTTTTCTATATTACAACATACCTTCCCATGGCACAAGCAGCTCTGTGCTGTTTCAGTCAGCAGACACACCTGGAAGTCGCTCCCCTTCCCTCTTAATGTTAGCCAACATAACCCATGGTGGTGGTTGGAGATCAGCAGGGCTGCATTCCTGCACGCATCCAAACAGCTCCGTTTTGCACCTATGTTTGATTTTTGTCACAAAGAGGGGAAACAAACAAAACAAATTCAAACTGAGAGCTATACACAAACTAAGACAGAAAAAAGGCACTGTGCTTTTGGGCTAAAAACATCCCCAGCTCACACCCATGGCATATTCACCACATCTGCCCTGTTTGCCTGCTGCTTCACTGCATGGCTCTTCTTCCAGAACAGCCTAGGGTTGGCTTTGCTTTAGGGGTCCCCATGCATGCTGCCATTTGGGAACACACTGCCACTGCTTATCCCATCTTTTTCCAGCCCATTCCATTAGCATTTACATAAGGAGAAAAGCAAATCATTTCTAAAGCACAGGAAGTTTCCTTGGAGTCCTTTCCTACAAGGACGCTCGGATGTAGGAAAACTTGCTGTTTGGCAAGGGCTCTGAAAGGAATATTTTATCCTGCTATTTGCAGAATAGAAGATGCTGCTGAAAGGCATACCGGGTCAGGTCCTGCTCCCTCCTCATCAGTCATACATAAATCACTGTTATTCCTTCATCCCCTGTTGAGTGCTCCTTCAGATTGTCAGGTAATTTGAGCTATTAAAGAATGCCAGATAAATTCCTGATGCCTTGAAATTTCTTTCCACTGAGCTTCAGAGAGCCTGCTCTCCTATCTCACTCCCTCCCCTTCGCTCTTAATGTCCCCAGGTAGCTGCAAATGAAACCCCAGGATTAGAAACAGAAAAGGGGAATAAGATGATGCTGCTTGAGAGGTTTTGATCATTAACGCCCAATTAGCCAGCTGAACACTGGCTGATCTGATGAAGCCAGCCTTGGCAATGCTCAGCTCATGTCCCAGCACCAGGACAGAGGAACTCATCCCATGCCAGGGCAGCAGTGCTACAACCCAGACTGTGCTGGAAGGAGGCAGAAGGCTCAAGATTGAAGCAGGATTTGGGCAGCATTCAGCCCAAGCAGAGACTGCAGCTGATTTACAGCTGTGACAAAATGAGTCGATGGGATTGCAGCGAGCTCCTGGTGGCTGAGCTGGGGCCATGCTGCTGCTCCCAGCTGTGATGCTCAGAGCTAGCTGAGGCACCACACAGCGTACCAAGCCAAAACAAAATGCAGAAAGCCTATGATTTCCACAATTACTACATAAGCAAGCCTGTCTATAATAAAAGAGCCACATAAAACCTGAGCCAAGCTCTGCACCTCCACCAAACAGCAGTTACTCATTATCCAGATTGGGAAAGGCCAGGTCCTTGTGGCCACAGCACCGTTCACCTGCTCTTTCTTCTACCTTTTCCCCCCCTGCATTCTGCAGACCCCTCTGCTGTGTGCTTTGCCACCCACAGGGATGTCAATAGGCAGCAGTCTGAGCACCAACCAAGCTGCAGTCCGCTGTAATTCACTCACACAAAACAAATGCTAAATACAGGGCAGAATAAAACCAGAGCTGTGAAGGAGCACCAGGAGAACACCTGCTGGGACCCAACTCAGACCCACGCTGCATGTGAGAGGCTTGTGCTGAGCAGAGCTGTCGAGCAGCACCGATCTGAAGTGCAGCTGGCAGAAGCCATCGATCCTGACACGATCGATGGGGCTGGTTAATGACTTTGGGCCCTTTTTTTCAAGGGGGAATTTCATTAATGGTCAGTACACCACAACCCCCAACAGGGCAGCTGTAAGGTGCAGCACAGAGTCAGCAGCAGCGTGCTTCGTTGCCTTGTGAAGAAAGCTCCCCACCAGCAGAACGGTGATGGGGAAACAGAGTCCCAACCAGCTGCAGATCCAACACAGAGTGTTGAAACACCACCAGGCTCACGGTGTCAGCCCTGGGCACAGCTCCCTGCCCTCCCCACCACCATGGGTCAGGAGGAGTGGCAAGGAATGCACCGGGACAGCACCAAATCACTCCAGCCCTGCAGTGCAGAAGGGAGCAGTTGATGGTCACCACCAGTAGGATACCACAAAAAGGCTGCAGGGATGCCATCAGATAAAGGAGCAGATGGTGGGAGCCATGCACTGCTTGGGGCATCCGTACCTGTATGGTTCCTTCCCACTCTTTACACATTTTGCCCCATTTACCTTAATTTTCAGCGTCAAGGATGTAACGCTCCATGTAACACACCAGGGAAAGTACTGTACTGTTTGATGGTTGCATATCCCAGAACATCCACTTTATGAATTACAGCTCTTATTTCAGCCAAACGGATGTTTTACTTAGGGAAATGAAAGTCCATAAACCACTACGCCCTATTTTACTCAGAGCATCTGGAAATTATTATTTTCCTCACATTTTCATCTCAGAGACCACACAGCAATTTATTCATAGGTCTCCTATAATAAAATTCATAGTTGACAAGCTGTCCATCAAAGCGTTCTCATCTGCAGCAAGGTGAGTCACACAGCAACCAAAGATCCTGACACATACGAGCTTGTTTCTCGGTCTTGTCAACTTGCACCCAGCTCATTTGATGGACTATGAAAGTTTTTTTCTCAGGAAAGCAAATATTTTTCCTGATTGAAAGTTCTATTAAATCAAGACCAGCATAGAAATGGCTTCTTCTTCCCTTCCATCACTGCTCGTTTTTATGATTTTATTCACCAAAAGTTACTAGACTGCAGCAATACGACTGAACTGAACACTCAGTGACACATCCCTGGTGTAATTTGTTCTGCCAAGGGAAGAAAAACCTTCTACATCACAGTTAATTACACTGACGACCATCAGCTCTCTTAACCCAGGGGAGACCACATGATGAAGGCAACCCATTAAAGGCTTGTACACCAGAACATCATCCAACATCCTCTAAAGAATACCCATCAAATGCAAACTGAAAGATGAATGGCATATATAATCAGATGAGTTATCTGAGCTTGAAAATACAGAAATAAAGCCCAAGACAAAGGGCCATACGTGGCTAGCATAGGGTGTCTTCCACCTGGCCAAATGCAGGTATAGGAGGGCTAGCAGTGCACATACTGACATATGCAATCTGGTTTTAAAGCCTGAAATTCTGAGAGCTGGTTCTTGTCCTACATCTTGCACGGTGTTCATGACAACAGGAAAAAAAAGAGACACCTGAAACATTGAGAAAGCCACAAATATCAAATACTGCACTTTGAAGGCTTAAGCGAAAGGCAGCTCCTCGTCATCAATCTGAAATTGCTTTGTGTGAGTGTAGTCCCTAGAGGTTGGGGTCTTATAACACACAAAACTCCCTTGAAGCCAATGATTGTCCCTGCACTGACTGCAGACAGAGTGAGCACAGGACTGTGTGAAGGTCGCCATCCCAAAGGGTTCCCATTTCTGCACACAGATTGCTCTTTATTACTGTCCCTCCCAAAAAGAGCAGCGAGAAAGACAGGATGGTAGGATCAGCTTTACAGACAGGAACGTTCCTTTGGTAAGCAACAGACAAGTCTGCATGTGTCAGAGGTTGTCAGTTAAATTGAAGACATTAGTAGAAACTCATGGAATTGCCTTCCATCACCTCCAATAGGACTTGATGACCTTTAAGGTCTTTTCCAACCTGAGCGATAGGACATTGGAGCCAGGTTTGCCATATTGCAGCTCTCAGCAGCAGCAGATTATTCACAGCACTCATTTCTAATCAGTTCCACAAGACTCATTTGCAGAGGAAACGTTCCATTTTGGATACCACATGAAATGTCACATCCTGCAAGATAACCTTATCAGATTAAAAGCAACTAATAAGTGTGAAAATCTGACCTTGCAGAAGTTCATTGCAATGAAAACCCTATTTCATTATTCCACATCTGAAAGTAACTCTATGCCCAAATCATTAATTATAATCAGCTACAAAGAAATACAAAGGAATGTAGTCCATGGGAAAGGTGCTCTGGGAATACAAAGATGTGATCCCAGAACTTGGAATCCAGATCTGGAGCACAAATGTCCCAAAGATTTTGTTAGAGTCCTGTCACACTGAAGCAAAGCTCTAAATACCTCAGATTCCATCTATAAATGCAATAAAACTGGGACAAGAAAGCTGTGCAAAAGATGAAGCCTTTAAAGGAAACACGTGTGAAAGGGTCACACGTAAGAGACAACAGGCTCATTTCCATAGAGAAATAAGGGCAATTAGTGATCACCTCAATCAGCCATTGGGCAGGAGGGAAGGAAAAGTAGCTGCAGAAGTAAGGAGCTGTGGTCCTGCCAAAAATGAGCTCAGCCTCCCAAATCCCACCATCATCCCTGCCTTCCATACCCAATTACTCTGATTCTATCAGACCAGCAGAACTGTTTATCCTGGAGTCAAAAAGGATGTGGAAACTAAAGCAAGCTGAAAACCAGCTTAATGTTGAGATCACCTTATCAGCCCAAAGAACTCCAGATGCTCCCTGACAAGCATTTATCAAACTCTGAGGAAAAGGAGAATTCTGTAGTTCTGCGGGTTTTATCTTCTAACCTTTAAAACAACCACTTTCCTGTTACTTCTTATTGCAAAAACCAACCTACAACGGCAGAACATTGCCTTGACACGACCAATTGCCATCATGTCATCTGCTCTGCCCACTGAGGTGTCCCTGAAACACAGAAGGAAGGAATTTTGCTCTCTGGATCCAAGCAGAGCTCCTCCAGCTGATTACAGAGTGTGCAGAAGACTCCTGAGCTCACACTTTTCACACAAGTAAGAAAGGGATTCCCCTGACGTACAGAATTGTGCTGATCTTTCTCTGCTCCACCAAGACAACCACCCAACTAAGTGCTTTAATTTCCTCTCAAGAGAGATGATCCTGTATTTCCCAACCGATTTCCAGCATAGACTCAAGTTCCTCAGCTCGTGGTACAACCGTTACAGAAGAGGCACCCAAGGGCAGCCCAGGCCGTGCCATGCAGCTTTCACATCTTGCACTCATGTTCATTATCTTCTAATAAACAAGCAATCTGCTAGCATAAGTTTATTCCTGAAAAGTAAAGGGAAGTGTTGATCACAGTAACAAAGCATGCTTAATAAATCCACTTTTCCCACTCACCAAACGTGATGCAAGCCATGGGGAGCATCCTCTCCCTTCAACCAACACCGCTATCATTACAAGACGTCGGAGAGATTAAATCCAGGCTGCACCACACTCTATTTGGAGTTACTGCTCCCTCTGGAGAGAACAAACCCCTTATTCAGCTGTGTCTAATGGACATTTTGTGGAAAACACTGTGCTTTCCTGCTCAGCTAATGCAGGAAGCAGGGATTTATCAGGTTGCTTGGCTCAGACCACGCTGTCTGGCTCTGCTCGCCTTATCAAGGCTGGGACAGCCAAGTGAGTGCAACCACCCCAGCACACTCTGATAAACCTCACACACAGCCTTTGGGATTTCTGAGCAAAGTCGAGATGACCGAGTAAGGCAACTGGATCCCAGCTGAAGCAGAGCTATAAACCATACAGTGCTGTCCCCCAATTCCAGGTATTTTCCAGTCATTAAAGCACAGAAGGCACACAGTCAGCCTGCAGCTGACTTACAAGGCCTGTGACATTCCCAGATGTGGGAAACGAGTTCCTTGTTAGGAGTGCCTGCAGTCAAACCTCCACACCAGCAGCCCTGGCTGAGCGTCCACTGGTGACACCCACAGACGCTGCCACATCACAAGCTTACACTGAGGCCATGCCATCAGCACAATGCATTAGGAATATCCCCATAACATCCCCATCTAAACAAGTCACAGCAATCAGGGCAGATGTGCCCAAAGCACTGTGAAGAATGACAGCTCAGTCTGTAGGTCTCCTCTGGCACCTTCTGCTCATCAGATGCGTGCAGCTTGCAGAGCCACAACCATTACTCACAAGCACACATCTATACGTGCAGCACAGACTCCATTAGAGAAGAAGCTGACATCCATGCCTTAATTGCACTTTCTATTACCACTGCTCAGAGGCTGTGATTCTCTCCCTCCTTTCCGGCCTCACTGAGGGCTGTGCCCCTCCCTACGTCACTCCCCAGCTAACCCACATCAGCCTATAGGGATGATCCATGACGTGTTTTTATTGCCTGGGTGCAGTCCTCAAAGCAATGTGCCCAAAGCTCTCCCATAAGCTCCACATGCAGCTGCTGTGCCCTCCCCATCCCACTTTGTGAGTGCAAGCCAGGAATGAGCAGCAGGTCATCCCTTCTGCTGCTGAGCCTTGCTTTGGAGAAGTAACTATAGAATGGCCTGGGTTGAAAAGGACCACAGTGCTCATCTAGTTCCAACCCCTGCTGCATGCAGGGCCACCAACCAGCAGACCAGGTTGCCCAGAGCCACATCCAGCCTGGATTGTAATGCTTTTTAAAATCAAATAGATATCCGGACATTCTCACATAACTACATTTCTCAGTGAAACATTATGGTGTTCCGAAGGTGAACTCCATCTGATTTTTGTGTATTCATTTTAAAGTTGGAGTGCTCTGCTGTTGCCTGTCAAGCCCTGATAAGTTCCCCTCTGTTGCCAACAAAGTCCTAATTCATTTAGCATCGATGCTAAGAACCAATTTCTCCCAACAGCACAGCCTCAGGTCTAATAATGCCCAGCAGGAAGAGCTAATTGAGCCGCCTTCTGGCTGAGGCAACATTTGATTTTCTTTTTTCAAAAGCCATTAGCACCAGCAGGTGTTTTGGCCGCTTTCTGGGAACAGCTAAAGGCAGAAGTGCTTCCATTGCAGATAGGCACATTACCTCTGATGAGGAAAAGTGTGTTGAAGAGAAGGAGGAAACTGTGATAACAACAACCTGGGAACCTATACACAACTCAGAGCTGCTCAGCCAGACAGAGGATGTGGACAACCATTAATACCAATGGCCAGCAAGTGATCCTGAGCAGAGAGAAGGTCCGGTTTAGTAGAAGTGCTGGCTACCAGAGGGCTCACTTTATTTAGACTGCTCACATCTCTGTGCTCCACTCGAGATGAAAAATGCATGACTTATTCTTGGTATTTATTTTTCAGCAGCAAGTATCTCCTGTTTGGTCATAAAATAAATTCCACTTCGGACTCGCATGCATTGTAAGGCTCTGCATCTACAGGGGATGTATGAGAGCACAAACTTTGTGCCAGAGGGAAACAAAAAAAGCTGCTCAAGAATTTGATTAACTTGTGAAACTTACTCTTATTAGAGGTGATCAAATATAACACTGAAAAGATTCAAACAAATGCATACAGTCCCAGGACTAAGAAAAGCTTTCTCGAACTGCACAGAGGATGCAACACGCCATTCCATTATTTCCATAATGCACACAATGCCAAAGCAGGCTGATGTCAGGAGCCTCTTCTCTGTTTATTTTCAATGGCAGAGAGGCTTTCTGTGCCAGCCTACATGGCTCAGACCCCCAGGACCTGGGAGCTCTACAGCCAGGCATGCTTCAACCCAACACTTGGTCCTCTTTTCTAAAGCCTCTGCTGAAAGCAGCTCTGCTCGTGTCAGCTGGCCAAGTTCCAATAGAAGCCCACTTTGGGCAGGATATTTGCTTCTGGCTCTCACTCCAGAACAACAGGCTGTTCTTTGTCCTCGCTTACCTTGTCCTTTGTTTCACATCTGATTTTTATTGCTCACAAGAAGTGCCAAATGAATTCCTGAGAAGACGCAAGCATGCTGCCTGCTCCTGGAACAGAGATGTGCAGTGGGAATTGAAAAAACACTGTTCCTTCCCAGGCTCTACATGGAGAAGGCTACATGTGGTGCACAGAAAACTGTTTCCATGGTCAACTTGTGCCTGTGCTTCTCCAGGACCAGGAGCACCACAGTGAAGAGCAGTTCAGCTCAAACCAACTCATCCACAGCTGGGGACCACACAACACAGACGTTGGTTGTTGTATGAGCACAAAACAGCCCTTCCTTTCATCTGGTGACAGTTTCCTTACAGCCAAAGCTTTGGGAGAATCCAGAAGAAATCCCATGCAGAGTTACACCACTTTTTGGCTAAACCTGTTGCCCCATAGAACTCAAAGTCAAATTACGTTGTGAAGTCAGTAGATCCTATGCATTAGGATGAGTTTACACAAGGGTGAGTGCTTCCCATCACTTGTGCTCCATCCCAAAAGCAGGTTGTCAGAAGAGCAGCAGCATCACTCTCACTTACACCCAGACAGTTACCCCATGCTCTACAGAGGGACACTGCCTCACCCAGACAGAGGGGACACATCCAAGAGCTGAACTGCTGAGCTGAGGGCAGACGAGCCAGGCAGAGCAAAGCAGTCCCTAGAGAGGCTCGTTACAAGATGCCCTTAATTACAAAGGAATAATTCACCTTCATCTTCTCTCCCACCACAGCGCAGGCAATGCCAAGCGCCAGGCATGGATCTGCACTCCCTGAGCAGACGGCTGTTGAGAGTTTGCCAGCTTTATCACTTTCCCCCCTCTAGCTTTGAGCAGAGGGTTTCAAGTGGGAAACAAAGCTTCTGGGAACATTCTTATGATTTATGCTTTCCTGGAATCCTGATGTGACTTACGTGTGCTCATTAAAATTTAAAAATAAAGCATGCTTGCTGCCCACGTAGACCAAGCAGGTAGATTAAGCACTGTCCCCTCCGTTATTGACATTGCTAAGGCTCAGAGCATCCATCTCTAATCACTTTCTGAATCATCCCTTCCCTGGGGAACAGGGAAGAAACCATTCAGCTATTTTCTGCTTTTTTACCGTTTTACCATTGCCACCTGCTGTGCAATATATTAACCTCCATTTCCTTCAGTTGGGCTGTTTCAGGGAGGGGCGAGAGGAGGATTTTTGTTCAGATTTGTGATGTACATGCATTGCTACAGTGATGGCCAGCTATGAAATTGTGTTAATTTAGCACAGGAGCTAGCAGCCACATGACTATATGGAGAACAAAGTGACTGTAACCACTCTCCCTCTATTTCATTCTAAAAAAAAATGACTTATTGCCTCCATACTTATGTAGTCATAGAGACTTGTTAACAAATGCAGGAGAATGTACCTGTACCTATAGCTACACCAAAGCAGTGTCCAAGAGCTGTGACCAGCCCAGGGTGCATCACTGACTAATGATCCACTCAGAGGGTGGTGAGGCACTGGCACAGGCTGCCCAAGGAGGCTGTGGATGCCCCATCCCTGCAGGCATTCAAGGCCAGGCTGGATGTGGCTCTGGGCAGCCTGGGCTGCTGGTTGGTGACCTGCACACAGCAGGGGGTTGGAACTGGGTGAGCACTGTGGGCCTTTGCAACCAGGGCACTCTGTGATTCTATGATTCACTGCAGCCATGGAGCTGCATTCCCTGTTTTGGGATTGCAAGAATTTCTCCTGCTGTACCTGGGTGGAGAAGAGCTTCATTTCCAGCCCTAATGATGAATCTGATGCCTGAAGCCCTGTTTTCTTCCCTTTTGGACTTCAACCAAAACAAACCCCACAGAGCCTGTCACTTCCTTTATAACCCAAGAAGAATTATTACAGCAGCTGCTAACAGTATCCGCATCCCAGAATAGTTCCTCAAAACTGCACATCCATCTTACAGGAGAAATCTAATGATTTCTCCCTGCCCCCAAGCACGCATTAGCCTTACACAGCTTCAAAAGCCTATTTTCTGTAACAATGATACTGCCAACAAGATAGCCCTGCTCATCACACTCCATATTGCACGGACATGACAGCAGCCCTCTGTTTCCAGGATGGCATTCAGAGAGATCTCAACAAAGAAACCATGAATCCCTTCACCATCATTTAGCAATCCCTAAAAGAGGCAAGATCTCCCATCATCTCCTCGGGAAGCATACTTATGGTGAGAAATAAGAGCAGATTACTGACAGACTGCTGGTGCTGTGATGGTCACTTGAGTCTCAAGCTCCAGGAAGTGGAAGGTGACAGTAAAGCAAAGCAAGAGCTGGGTGAACAAGAAAAGCAGTTTCTAACATCCTTTTATTGGCATGTACCTGGTGCTCCACCTGCTCACCACCCCCCTCTGCTCATATCACTGAGAGCCTCATTAGGAACATCAGAGTCTTTTAACATCTTCATTAGTGCTGCCTAAACAGCCACCTCTGTGCAGCAGTCAGCATTGCTGCTGTCACGTTTCTCCAGATAGGAATGGTGCAGGATGGCAGAGCCCTACCACTGCTCAGTCTTCCTTGCACCAGCAGCAGCGTGGGGCAGGCAGGGCTCCTTGAGGCCTCCCTCAGTAGAGGGAGAAGCATTCAGATCAATCCCAGCACCCAGAAGGCTGAAAGCAAAGCCCGCTGCTCTACAGCTCAGCAGTGCATCCTCAAAGCCTTTCTTTGTGTCCAGCTCAGCCAGCATGAGCACAAAGAGACCTGGGCAAGTGATGTAGTCCTCAGAAACAACTACAAATTCACTTGGGATGTGAGATGAACAACAAATATCTTTCCTTTCTCTCACTTCCTCAGGGCTGCTGTGAATGCTGAAAGGCCACTACCCCAAAACTCCTCTTACAGAACCTCCAACACATGGGTGCCCAACCTGTGGGCTTGCTAGGGCCACACTGAGTAAAGAGGAATTGCTCTGGGCCACATTTATATGGCTTGCTCCAAAAGTAGTGCCTTTTAACTGCTTTCACAGAAATGACAACAGATACAAAGAACACAACAACACAGTTGGATAGATCAAATTATCAACTACAAATTGCTATTTTTCAACAGTCATCGCCTCTTACAAGAAAGGAATTGGACTTAGGTGAGGAATGGTCTGCTCAGATGTAACAGCAGCAAGGAGTAAAAGGAAAAAAAAAAAATTGCCTACCTCAGGAAGACCCATACAGTCCTTAGGAAGGTGAAGATGTCAGAGAAGATACACTCACCTCTATGACCAACCCTTAAATGAGGTCTATCTAGGAAGGGTTGGATCCTGGCTCCACCCCTTCCACTCACTGCATGCACCTGAGCTTCCCTGGGTTGGCCCTGCCTTCCACCAGGTGCTCCATCACTGCTTCAAGCCCTGACTCAGCATTTCCACTGCATCACCATTAGCTGTGCATTTTTGCCAGCGATGAACAAGAGCCTGCAAGGAGTGTTTGTAGAAGTCAGTGTTGGAGGAGGTGACCTACTGGTGCTGACACTCAGCACCCCTCACTGTGCTCACACCCACCAGATGGCCCCATAGACACCAATGAATGTCAGTAGGTGTCGTGCTTGCACACAGAGGAATTCAATCCCATCCACTCCCATGTCAGACTCCACTTGGTCACGGTGCCTCTCTGCTGCCATCTGTCACACAGCCACAGCACCTGATGGGATGGATGTTGGTGGGAAGGTTCTGCTCTGCTGCTGTACCACCAGCACCCACCTCTGACTGTGTGAGCCAATGTAATGAAAAACAAGGCATTACTTTTGGAGCCATTACCATAAGACCACTCCATTTTGGAAATGTGGATGCTCTATTATTCTCTCTTCTATGGTCTTTTGGAACACCAAGTATTGCTTTATAGAGTGTCTATCCCAGAGGTGTGGGTTGGTGGAGAAAGCCAACAACAGAGAGACTAACTGCTGTCTAATTGCCAGTTAAACAGCAGAAATAATGAAAAGCTACTCCCTATTAGAAATACCATCTCTAAATAAACTTTCTTTTAAATGTGTATCTAAATCTTCAATGAAAATAGTCCCATTATAAGCTGCATTTAATTACTATGCATCCATCTTTAAATTACTGCAAATGAGGAGGAAAAAGAAAATATATCACAGTACATGGAAACGAAGGAGCACATTGCTAACACTGTGTGCAGCTTTGCTGTCTCTCTGGTAAATCAATACTCACACATGACCCCCTTAAAACAGACCAAATCCTTATGCACCATATGGAACAACACTGCTCACGCTGGCTGAAAGCTGCTGTTAGTGCTCAGAGCTTCAGGTTGTGTGGAGGCTCTTATTCCCTTTGTGCACCTGATGTCTCAGCCACAAAGCTGCTGGGGACTGTTCAGACCCAGCTAAGGAAATACCCCAGAGCAATCCTTGCTCTGCAGCCCAAGCTATTGGGGTCCATCTCCTTGTGGCCAATGGAGACTGGCTTCCAGAAGTCAACCTGCCCTTCCCAATGGCGGCTTACAGCAAACAGGCAAGCACCCCAAGCTACTGACGTGGGGTGTCACAGCCCTTTTCTCTGCCTAAAACAAAGGGTGGAGCAAGAAGCCAGAGTTCTGCCTTGGAGGGGGCAGTCTGGGATCACAGCTGTGCACAGACAGAAGGCTCTTCTCCCCCTGTGCATCCTTCCATTCAGAGACACCTTCCACCATCCTATCACACTGCCACTGTAAAGCTCCACAGCCTCTAACATATCATGTCCATGAAGCACACCACCACACAGCCAGGTTTCCACCTGAGCTGCTCTCTCAACCCCTCCCCAGCCAAGAGCATCCTTTCAGCTTCTGCAGCTGCCCCCACAAACACACCAGCAAAACAAACCCATACCCTTAGCACTGTTGACAGGGAAAGCCCAACACAGCTGCAGACCCTGCACCCAGGAGACCCTCCTTCCTCCCAGCCTGACTCCTTGTGCAGAGCTGCTACCCACAGGTGCAAGCAGTGCTCAGCCCACCTCCTCCCTCATGACTACCAGAGAGCTGTTGGCACAGAGTGGGGCTGATTTGCTGCCCAACACTCAGGAAGCACCAAGTCCTGCCCTTTGCCTTCCCTTCAGGCACCCAGAACAACGTGGTCATCATCATCCTATATCATTTTTTATCTTAAGGTGAAAAAAAAAACAACCCAGCATCTGAGATGCCTGGAACTTCCAAATTTACAGACCCACACAGTATTTGTGCAGGTGATTAATCATTAGCAAACAACTTGTTAATTAAGGTTGCTGATTAAAAGATGTAAACATCAAAGCTGCACCTGCTTTCTAAATTGATCTCTGTTAAAGTGTAAATATTTTAGCTATACGAGATGGGGAAACAGAATGTCACCAGTGTTTAATCTGTACCATTCATTACAGATTTATATTAACCTTTAGAAAAGCAGTGACTAAATCCCTGCGTTCAGAATGAAGCACTGTTAAGGATTAAAGCCCAGTCAATTACAGACTGAAGGATGGTGCTTTACCAGAGGCAGGAGGTTACTATTTCTAGATTTCAGGTGCAAGAGGAACAGATACGTGGGGCTCAGCCCTGGGAACACACCTTGTATGTTGGCTGTATTTCTTTCCATGCCACCCCACTACCTGAGTGCACCTCAGTAAGCGTACCAGTGCTGGCAGAACAGAGCTGTGCTGAGGACTGGCTGTGTTACAGACTTTCTGGATCTGACAGCGTCCTGATGCAATGCTTCAGGACCCATAAAAATGAAGAGATGCAGGGATGAGATAGTAGTGCATAATTACAATGTCAGAGGGTAAAATAGCCTGAAAACACAGGCTAAAATGAGTGTTATTGCCTAGTGCACTATCTTGCAAACCCAAAATGACAATAGTTTTACTGCATAATTGCACTTTTATTGTTTTATTGCACTCATTAGGAAGAGCAGTCTTTCTCTCTTTATTCCTTTCTGACTACTCATCTCCATTCCTGCTGGCCTGCATCCCTCACGCTGACCTCTCTGGACAGCTGGCAGTGCTCTGGGAGCTGCTGGCTGCTCCTGAGGTCTGCAGGATGTGTCACTGAGGGTGGGTGGGCTTGGAGATCCGAGAGGTCTTTTTCAACCCTTATAGTTCTGTGATTCTATGGCATCTTTTCTTTTGGGACATATTCCTCCCAGTGTGTGCCCATGCGGATCTATCTTTGGCACGCAAGCTATCAGACGTGGTAAATGACAAGGTAGTCATGCAGTCAGCATGGTGTAAATCTTTGTTCAGATCAACTGCAGTGTTCTTGCTTGTCCAAAGACCAACACAGCCATCAGAGCCAGGTACATGGAGCACACTGGGCACCAATGAAGAAAGCATGGCTACGAAGGGAGCAATGAATGCCCACCCTCACATTTGAGATCACACCACAGAATCATAGAACCACAGATCATGGAATCATAGGGCCATCTCTGCTGGAAAAGACCCTTCAGATCACCCAGACCAACCATCAGCCTCACACCACCAGGACCACCACCCAACGATGTCCCCCAGAGCCCAGGCTCTGTACCTGCAGTCAGCCAGAGGGGATTTCAGGTCCTTCATGGCCCTGTACCAAACCAGCAGGGATACTGCAGGCACTGAGAGCTGAAACCACAACGCACTGACAGAAGCGTTTGTAACACCTGCTCACAATAAGAAAGGCTGTCATTTCGTTAAGCATCATTTTAAATGAGACCCTGGACCAAATCTGTGTGCACTAACAAATAGATAAATTATTGACACTAAGTGCATGGCTGTACTTGCTCTGCTAGTCTCAAGGGAACCAACGGATTATTAAGATGCTAGTGCTTATGCAGGGTTGAAGAGCACTCAGTATGAACACATATGGAAACAAAGCAAAGATAATTCACCTGGCCATGGTAAAAAATGACTTCTAGAAAGAGGTCTTGCTGGTAAAATGCAGTCAAATGTGAAATGTTGCAGCAGAACTAGCAAGCAGCCTGCCTGCATCAGAGCACCCGTGGTGCGGCTGCAAGCTTAGCCCTTGCTTGTGCTCTGCTGCACTGATGGAAAAGCAGAAGATTGTGTAGCAAGATGCTGCAGACGCTCAGCAGGAGCAGCAGGAAGGACCAGCTGAGTCCCAGCCAGGATGCTGCCCCAAGGGACCTGGTCTGCCTACATAACACTTCAGAGGAGTTGTGCCAATGTGCTTGAGAGTGGGGAAGTTGATATTAAGGACACCAGCCAGGAAAGCAGCAATACATTATTCAAACGGTTTCTTGAGCATTCATGTCTCTACTAGATGCCAAGGCAGCTGTCCAGATTTTTATTCTTTCAATTTAGAGACACAAGAAGGAAAAAAAAAAAATCACATCAGTAATCCAAACCTATGCTCTCCACTATGAAAATGAGAATTCGGTGTACCAAAGATGTATGCTACGCCATGCCCTCTTGCTAAGCTTTGTCTTAGATTTCACACTCTCCTTGACCAGCCTTTGTAAAGGCCACTCTCTTGCTTAACTGTAAGACACATCACTGGAAGGCACTGAAGGTTTCAGCCAACCTAGGTCACATCCCATCTCAGGAGGTCAGATTTGAAGCCAACGTGGGGCTTGTCCAGCATAAGAAAGACGTGGAACGCTTGGAGTGGGTCCAGAGGAGGGCCACTAAGATGGCCAGAGGGCTGGAGCACCTCTCCTACGAGAAAAGGTTGGGGGAACTGGGATTGTTTAGCCTGGAAAAGAGAAAGCTGCAGGGAGACCTCATTGTGGCCTTCCAGTACTTGGAGGGAGCCTATAAACAGGAGGGGGAACGGCTGTTTGTGAGGGTGGACAGTGATAGGACAAGGGGAATGGTTTTAAACTGAGATGGGAGGTTGAGGTTGGATATTAGGAGGAAGTTTTTCACACACAGGGTGGTGATGCACTGGCACAGGTTGCCCAAGGAGGCTGTGGATGCCCCATCCCTGCAGGCATTCAAGGCCAGGCTGGAGGTGGCTCTGGGCAGCCTGGGCTGCTGGTTGGTGACCTGCACATAGCAGGGGGTTGGAACTGGATGAGCACTGTGCTCCTTTGCAACCCAGGCCGTTCTAGGATTCTATGATTCACTGCACTGAGATGTTGCACCCACTCCCCTGGAGAAATACTGGGAGCTGGAGGGGCACACAGAGCACTGGAGACAGCGTGTAGCTTCCTTGAGCACTCAATAATTCATTAGGAACTGGACCGGGCTTTGATCAAAGCCAGTAATCAGTATTTGATAGCCCAAAGCCCACAAGAAACACTGGCAGGCTGGACTGCGAGGCTGCATCCAACCCAATGCCTTTAGCAGCTAATTGAAAATAATAGCTTCTTTGTGGTGATGCTGATACGCTCAGAGCTTTCCAGCCGGGTGTGAAAGAAGTCAAAATGAAAGCACAATCAAATAGCTCATTAAAACCCAGCAACAGAAAAGGCTGTGGATGGAAAGCAAGCGCTCCCAGTCTGATCCACGCACTAAGCCTGCTTTTCAGGATCGTGGATATTGTTATGGGATTTTGGCAGCACGTGCCCAGCAAATCCTTTCACTCCCTTTGTTCAGACGTGCCCTCGAGCTCCAGCTGAGTGCTGCTGTGCCCCTGGCACTGCTCTCCTCTGCTTCTCAGGGCTCCCAGGAGCTGCATGAGGGCAAAGCCCGCCAGAAGCCAACTCTGCTAACCTGGTACTGCAGGCGGAGATGTTTGAATTCTCCCATCTGGGAAAACAATCTAACCAAAAACATCATATTAATGCAGCCCTAATGTATATCAGATATACTACAACATTTATTTATACCATGCATTGTATTACACTCCCATGTAAGTCCATATTCAATCATTTGCTACAAAGCTGGGAGTTTTTTAAATCACCAAGAGTGTGCCTAAAATGAACTGCTGCTGAGTTAGCCAGCAAGCCAACCCAGCAACCCCAGCCAGACTGCTTTCTGGGTCTCCTTCCAGCAGTGCATGCACAAGTGAAGGATTTAAGCTCAGGGCAGAAGAGCCAGAGATAAACAAATAGGCTGCATAGATGCTATTTATTGCAGTGGTGATGAAGCAGCATTAGGGCTCTCCCACTCAGAGACTCTCCAGACATTTTCAGTCCCCAGAGGTTCCTCCAGCAGCAGCAGTGATGAGTGTGCCTGGCCCTCCCTGACAGCGCATCAGACTTGTGGTGGGAATTGCTGACGCTGGGATCCAATTCAGGTTATTGCTCATGAACCGTGCACCCAATATTCCATAAACCATAGGAGCATCAAGGCTGGAAAAGCCCTTTAGGATCCCCAACCCCACCCACCCCATATGCCCACTGCCCACATCTCTCACTGCCATGTCCCCACAGCTCTGGGACACCCCCAGGGATGGTGACCCCCCACTCCCTGGGCAGCTGTGCCACTGCCTGACTGCTCTTTGGAGAAGAAGTTGTTCCTAATAGCCACCCCGAAAGCATACCACCATGCCACTGCTCCTCAGCCAACTGGGATGGAGAATCAGTTTTATTATGCAGTTAAGCTTCAAATAAAGTCTGGATTTGACTGTGAGAAAGATCTCCCTTTGTCATATAGGCTTTAATCTGTAGATGAAGCCCTTCTGAGGGATGGTCGTCTCTCATTTATCACTGAATCTGTCCACACATTCATTTGCAGCTCTGACCAAATTGCCAACAGCTCTGGGAGAACAGCAAAGGACCCCTGTGGCAGCAGAGAGCACTCCTCTGCTCTGCTCTTGTGCATCACACAGAGGGATCACGAGGAGAAGGGGGGAAACACACAACGAAGGACAGGAAAATAAATCCCTGCACCAAAAAGTTTTGTAAGGAAGGGGACGGGCTGAGCTCTCCTGCCAGGATCCAATACAGCCCACATTGCCCAGTTCTTTGCTATGAGAGTGGTGAGGTGCTGGAACAGCTGCCCAGAGAGGCTGTGATGCCCCGTCCATCCCTGGAGGTGTTCAAGGCCAGGTTGGATGGGGCCCTGGGCAGCCTGGGCTGCTGTGAAATGGGGAGGTTGGTGGCCCTGCATGTGGAGGGGGGTTGGAGCTTCACCATCCTTGAGGTCCCTTCCAACCCAACCATTCTGTGATTCTGTGATTCTGTCAGCATTCGCTCCTCATTGCTGCTTCTGGTTTGCTTCTGTCACCCACAAACACATTCTGTTCTTTACAGATGAATATACAGGTGCTGCTCCACTTGTGGCTTTTCAGCTCCTTCTTGTTTAGATTCTGCTGATGGAATTCCATTAGGATTAACAGCAAATTTTATAAAAAGAATTAAATTTTAGGGCCTTTACAATGGAGATAAAATTAAAAGACACAGACGTAGCTTTCCTTATGCCAAGGACTGCAGCCAAGCCTGATTACAAACTTTCTGAACAATAAATCTCCATTCTTTCCTCCTGGTATTCACAGCAACAGGCAGTGAGTGAGAAACTCTGCTTCTGAGTCTCCTAATTGGGCAGCACAACTCGCCCCTCTGATTGCTCTCAGTAGGACTGAGCAGCCCTGCAAACATCCATTGCACCATTTTGATGGCCCAGAGTCTTTTAATCAAGCCTCACAGTTTGCAAGGGCTGCAGTGTTAGCAGGCTGTTACAAATAGCTCATTGTAAGACAAAACGGGGAGCTTCTGAGATATTTATTTTAAGACCTAATGAAGTTAACAGCACTGCAGTAACAGAGGCTGCTCCTGTCCCTTCCTTTATGACTGCTCCAAGTCTGGAATCAATTCCATTAAGATCCAGAGAAAGTTGCTCAGGTTCCCGAGTTCTTTGCAAATGCCAATACCGGTTTTATAGCTTGCAATCTCAAATGCTGGAGCAAAAAAAAAAAGCTGATTTACTGCAGCACAAGAAGAACAAAGATCTGTAAATCAGCCCAAGGCACTGCAGCTCCCAGCAGCCCTCATTGGAAGGACAGATCCCAGTTGATACAAAAACTTTTGACTCAGTGCAGGGTGGAGCAGCCTGGATGTGGACATGCTGGGTCCTTGGCCGCTGGGTAAGGGCTGTCCCATGCACCAGGAGCCCCAAGGATCTGCTTGCACCAGCCCCAGAAATCATCTGTTCCATTGTGGTGTGAGATATTGGAGCAACAGGGTGGCTTTCAGGCAGGTCATGGCACTGTAAACTGTAGGATATGCTCTATTTAAAAACATACACATCACACACAAATATAATACACTGTATTTAAAGGAATATCATCCTTGCATTAAGCTACTGGCTTAATATGTTTCCTATGCAGCTTATGCTTTTTGAAATAGACCAGTGCCTTATCTCTTAGGCACACAAAGTGCATTGGGGTGCACACCTTATGAAACTGCAGGGGAAATGACCCTGAGCAAATGCCACCAAACACAAAAGATGAGCATCCCAGTAAAAAACACACATCAGGGAGATAATGCATTCCAAAAGATACAGCATGAATGTTAATCCAGCAAAAATGAAAGACAGAATAGGAAGCATTACCAAAAAGGTGGCGGCTATCCTCTGTTAATCCCCCCTGCGTGTGGTAAATGGTCTGATTGTCTCCCAAATCAAACTAATTGCAACAGGAAAATTGTTGCCATGGATGCCACCGAGGTGTACTGATCACTGCCTGCATTTCTCAGTCCGTTTCGATGATCTTTGTGCAATATGGATGGAAGCACAAGCAGAACTCAGATTAAAAACAAGCACTTGGATGACAGAGGAGGCAAAATCACTTTGCAAATGTAGAAGGAAGTCATCTTTCTACAGGGGGGACTTTTTTAACCAGGACGCCCTGCTTGCAAGCAGCACTATGGCACTGCTGTCTATTTTCTGGCTTCAACAGAGAAGCAGGGCTGGTCAGCATGTAAGTAAACTCTTCAGAGACAGCAGTGCTATGAAGTGTCAACCCAATGTGTTTTCTTTGCATAAAGCCATGGGACACAGCTAGTGGCACAGTGGGGAAGGGTTGGGGTAGGACTTGATGACCTCAGAGGTCTTTTCCAGCCTTAACAGTTCTACAACTCTGCTTTTCCTTTGGTTCACTTGGTTCAAATTTCTTTGGCCTTCCATCTCCTTTCCCACCAAGGAAAGCAGCAGCACAGCCTCGACGATGCAAACCAAAGCTTGGTCCAAATAGTTCCAGCATGTGTGTGCATGTGAGTAAGTCACTGCTTAGGATATTATAGCAGAGTTTTTGTAGGTCATGGTTTGCAGTGACAGACGTTTCGCATACAGCAACTGCTTTAAATTGCTCCATAGAGTGAAATTTAATCCAAATCTGTGAATTATTGAGAAAAGCTAAAAATAAACTATGAAAATCCCCAGTGAATGTTAGGCACACTTGGCCAAGCACAGACAACAATTCCACACACTGTGTAATGCAGAAACAGTGAATCATCTGCAAACACTGAAACCATTTCAAACTTGTCCAAGAGGAGGAGATGGCGTGGAACGGTCATGGCTGAAAGAGCACACTTCCATCCATAGCTGAGCTACAAAATAAAGAGAAAGAAAAAAGGTACAGCACTGTGTGAGCACGATGCTGCTACTCCTCCACTCTTTCAGCTCCGTGGTCTCAGAGCTCCCTCAGCCCTGCACCCCCATGAGCTGGGCAGACACATCCAAGCTACAGCAGGAAGCTTACTGTACTCAGAAGGGTGTAACACTCTGTAAGGTATGGTTCTACAGTACCAAAGGCAGCTACAGACTGTTTAACATCCCCAGGGCTGTGCTGTAAGAGACCCAAGTGCTCTGCAGTGCATTTCAAGACATGAAGGCAGGAAAAAAAACAACAACAAAAACTAATTGAAAGGGTAGATAAAAGCAGGAAAAGGGAAATGGTTTTAACTTGAGGGAGGGAAGATTTGGGTTGAGTATCAGGGGGAAGTTCTTTGCTATGAGAGCAATGAGGTGCTGGAACTGCTGCCCAGAGAGGCTGTGATGCCCCGTCCATCCCTGGAGGTGTTCAAGGCCAGGTTGGATGGGGCCCTGGGCAGCCTGGGCTGCTATGAAATGGGGAGGTTGGTGGCCCTGCATGTGGAGGAGGGGTTGGAGATTCATCATCCTTGAGGTCCCTTCCAACCCAACCATTCTGTAGAAACACTGGGGAAGTTTGTGTGCATAGTGGGGAGAGAGCACTGCCCTCCTCCTGCGGTGGTCCCACCACACAGTGCTGCAGTCACTGTCCCACCTGCCAGCAGCTGACTGTGCAACGCATCCATCAAAGGATTCCTTCTTAGAAGATGTGAACAAAAGCATCCACCATCACAGCAGGGATTTTGTGACTGGCAGCTCAAATTAGAAGGTATAAAGGTACATTTTTATGAATACATGCAAAGTCTGTGAAAGCTCACATCACATTTTGTGCTTCTATCCAGAGCAGTCAGACGTGTTCTGTCCTGTTCTTTCCCAGCTGCAGAGGTCACAGGTGGGACAACAAACTGCTGCTCCTGATTCAGGGCTCTTAACTCTCATTAATTTGAAATATTTGATGTAAAA
This sequence comes from Tympanuchus pallidicinctus, assembly GCF_026119805.1. Taxonomy (NCBI): domain Eukaryota; kingdom Metazoa; phylum Chordata; class Aves; order Galliformes; family Phasianidae; genus Tympanuchus; species Tympanuchus pallidicinctus. The sequence goes on from NW_026294669.1 coordinate 1,317,622, forward strand.
ATACATTTTACAGCCTGCTTCATTTATTTCAAAAGGCGTTTCTATTAAAATACATGTTGACGAGTATAGCCAGCATATGATGCACTGAGTGGTAGCATTCTGTAGGGTTCTTTTCACAGAATCACAGAATGGTTGGGTTGGAAGGGACCTCAAGGATCATGAATCTCCAACCCCCCTCCACACGCAGGGCCACCAACCTCCCCATTTCACAGCAGCCCAGGCTGCCCAGGGCCCCATCCAACCTGGCCTTGAACACCTCCAGGGATGGACGGGGCATCACAGCCTCTCTGGGCAGCTGTTCCAGCACCTCACCGCTCCCCTGGTAACTTTCCCTGAGTTTTCACACTCTTACAGCCACACTCCACACCCAGAGCTTTTATCAAAGCAAAAGCCCAACTTGGCTTAAGGAACAGCAGGGTTGTTAACAAACTCCATCAGCAGGTTCCATGCGCGCTCTCCAGAAAGAGCTGGAGCTGGGCTGACCCAGCACCTGCATCAGACACTGCAGAACACGGGAAGCATGTCCTGCAGAAGGGAATCAGGGCTCTAACACAGCCAAATTCATTCACATACGTTCACTCAGGCTCCTTCCTTGGTCTCCAGCAGACAGTACTGTTGCACCCACTAAGAGCACAGCCTTGCACTGATGGGCTCCAGAGATTTCTTGGGTGGTGACACGGAACAGAATGGAGGAGAAACAGGCAGCAAATGTCATCATCTCATAAGCCTCGTTTTATCAGAAACAAAGCTAAGCCAGCCATCATTTACAGGCTTTGCAGGATTAGGAGCTCAGAAATCAGGGGGATTCCTCCAGCTTGCCATGATTTACTGGCACAGCACTGGGGTCACTGGCCCAGGGCAAAAAGAGATGCTTTTGGAGCAAGCCCTTCAGATAGCTGTTTTATGGCATCCACAGCAGCAGCCAAAGAGGAAAAACACAGAAAACACTTTTACCCAAACAATAAAACATTTTCAGGTTTCTGCAACAATCCTAAATTTAAACTCCTCGGTGGCAGATGCCAGTGGTTCCACTGGTGCTACTGTTCAGCATAATAGAATGCAAATTTAAACTCAAATTTGACCAAAAAAGCACAAAAGAGGAGAACCTTGCATCAAAACCTGATCACACATTGACAAGAACAAGCATCAATTAAGCATTCCCTCCACTGTCTTCCAGGCAGCTGTATGATCTGTATGGAAGCAGACAATCTGCAATCATCTCAGCTTTCTGACTTGGTGACTGTGTTGCCAAAAGCCATTAGCAGCAATCTTTGTGTAACATGGTCAGAATCCAATGCTCCATACATCGCACACTGCAGCTTCAGTCAAATATGAGATGTTTATTTATAAGACATTATCTTCAGGGTCCTGCAGCGTCCTGCCACTCTGCTCTCCTCCCAGGTTGTGATGGTGACAATGGATTTAATCTGCAATCAGTGCTGTTTGTGCCCACTGGGACACAGGCAGACTGAGCAATGTCTTCACATGGATGCTGCAACCAAGAGCTCTTTGCTGTGTGATGCTGTGAGGACTTTCAGCTGGGAAAACTTTTAGCACTTTAAGCAGCACACTGGTGCAAAAGTAGGAGCCCTAAAAGCACAGTGCCCTTAAGAGCAAAAAGCCCATCTGTGACTCCATGAGTGCCTGAGCCCACTAATCATGGGCAGATCACTGCCACAGCTGCTGCCCACTTTGCTCTGATCCAAAACAGCTGTTTTAATGCTCTAAAGCACCAGGGAAAAAGTTCATTGCCACATTTCTGTGCACTAGCAACAAAACAGCTCAATCCCCAACGCCATGTCTTGTCCTCGTGCCATACTGGAACTTTTGTATCTGACACCTCTGAGCTTGCTTATAAGCATTAAATAAAGCATTACATTCCAAAAATTCTTCAAGGTCTCTCCTGTAATTGTGGTTAACCCCATAAGCTTAAGAAAATGCTCAACTCAATCAAGCAAAAACTTCACGGTGCTACAGGCCATCTATAAAAAAGGCCTCTGTAGGAAGGGGTAGGAGCAGTAAAAGTTTATGTTGAAGTCAAATGTGACACCCCTGAATAGCCAGACATTTAAGTGGAATATAAATGTGGCAGGAGGACCAGGCAGCCTTCCAACAGAACCAGAACAGAGCTCACTGGAGAGGAACACCAGGACACCCACCAGAGCAAGGCCAACTCACTGCTAGGTAATATTTCACTACAGGGAAACTGGTTCTCCAACCTTACATCTTCAATACAGCCACTTGAACTGGTGTAGAAGTCTGCAACCAACGGCTTTGTTTACTGCCACGGTAACAACACCATCCTGGGAGGGAAATGAAACAAAAATAAGACAGCTTCTTTTTAGGCAACAGCATGATGAGTGGTAGAACCTACTTTCCATGACCCATTAGACCAAAAATGCCATCTTACATCAGTGGCACTGGTCTGCTTGCTATCCTGCTGCTCCTTACTCACTGCATCCCCTTTTATCCTGTGTGTAAAGGCTCCAGAAGTCCCTACAGCTGGCCGAGGGACTGGATGCTACCAAACAGATGTCATTACTCCCTTCGTTTTTCTCTTGAGGGATTTTTTTTCCCAACTTTAATCCTCTCTTATGACTTCAGGATTTGTTTTTTCAAGCAATAGCACAGAGTACATTTTTATTTCTAGCACTTGCTAGTAATGAAATACGGATTATTTGTCTTAAATCCATGAATTCATCAGCTATACAGCAGTTGGATCAAGCAACAAGCATTACTGATCTGTGTTTGATGGCATGATTCCTACAAAACAAAACAAGCACATGAAAACAATAGCGTAGGACACAGCAATATTCAGTGTAAAATCCCTTATTAGCTGTATCAAAATTGGTAACCAGGCACCAAAATGAACTTTAACAAGGACTAAAAGCACAACGGGTGGGAACACAAGCTCTGCAGGCACACCAGTTGTTCACTTTGCAGCAAGCTGCCCAAAGCAAACTGCATTATTTCTTGTACCCCTCCCCCCAAAAAAAAGAAAAAAAGAAAAATGAACTTGCCACAACACCAAGTTCAAACTGCATTTTTAATAAACCAAATCAATTTGGCCCTTGAATAAGTGCCAAAGCTCCAATAGAAAAAGAAGCTGTGCTGCACGTGCCATGCAGCAACCAGATTGCAGCAGAACAAAAACCCAAAATCACACAGAATGCCATTTTGCCCATTTTTTTCCTAATGCCCAGCAAGATTTCTTGAACTCAATCTATTAGAAACCAATAGCTCTAATCTATCCAGAAACCAAGGCTGTAGTTGCTAAGGCAACCTTGTTTTTCAGACCCATTTGCTCGTTGCTTGACATGACAGCAACCAAAATCATTTTTACCAGTGCACATAAAGCAGGATGGGATTTTTCTCCCCTCTGAAATTGAAAAAAAATATACATCTTTGAAGTGTTCTTTTTTTCCTTCTTCCCTTTAACAACTGCTCCTGGTTTATGAACCGAGTCCCAAGACTCAGCTGGAAGCAGCACTAACGCTGCCCTCAGCTGGGCAGACAGGAGCCCATTCCATGGACAAGGCCTCACCCTGCTGGCCATGGCTGATCAAGAGACAGGAGCAAGCCATTGCCTGCTTCACACACACACAGGCCAGAGAGGAAGGTGTGGTGAAAGACAAGTATGTACAAACATAAAACTAATGCAAAAGGTCCCAAAAAGGGAGGAAAAAAAGATTTAAAGACTCCAGACCTGGGATTCCTGTGCTAAACACTGCCACCGGCGCTGGGGAGGGGAGCTGCTGGGGGATGTAAGCAGGCAGCAGATGCAAGAAGGATCACGGCTTGCAGAGGTGAAAGCACCCAAAATTGGGGATGACATACCTGCACAAGAGGGGACATCTTTCCTATGTCCTTCTTCGGGAAGATATGCCAGAGAAATCAGGAATTAAACCAGCATTTTACCACAGTAAGTTTTATGGTTGCAGAAGGTAAAGTGCTGCTGGGCAGCACTAGAGGAAGCCAACACCTCTGCTCCCAGCCCAGAAGGGCAGCTCTTCCCTTTGCAAGAGGTAATCAGGCCTTGTTTGGACAAAAAGCAGCTTCAGGCTGAGCAGGATGCTTTAGCAACACCATTAACACCAGAAAGCAAACATAAGATTTATAAATTTAACTTCATCACAGGAGGGAAAAAAAATGATTAAGGCAAGGTCTTTTACTTTTTATGTGTTAGGACACAATGTGGGCTCTGCTGGAGTGCCTAGGATGTAAATTTAGGACCTTAACTTCAAGGTGTGAACTTTGTCAGATGGTAACTGGGGAGCTATTCCACAAGCAGCTCAGCACCTCCATCCTGCAGTGACAAACCAGCCTGGCGGGGGATGGAAAGAACAAAAGCAGTGCCTGCTCAGTTCCTGTGCTGTTACATGTGCTGAATCTCACATCATTTGTACCACATCTGGGGCACGTGAGAAGCAGCGTGCAAAGATGGCTGTCTTCCCCAGCATTGAAGAAGAACACATGATTAGCAAACGTATCACGGATACCAAGAAACCCCAAAAACTAACCTGAAGGCTTCCAGCCCCTATGGCCAACTGTACCACACTTCTCATCAACACAGCTGGCTTCCTGGGGGCCAGCTAACTGCTAATCAAGCTGCCAGGTTAATGCAATGTATCAGCATAATCAGCAAAAGATGTGCCCACACTCCACAGAGATTAAGAGCACCCTATCAGCTGCAGCATTAGTGGGTCAGTCAAATTAACCATTCAACTTTACAACAGATTTTTAAACAAGGGATTAAATAAATTCATGTCTAGGAGCACTCCTACCTCTGCTGCCTCCAGGACATTGTCTACAAACATCACCTGCATCTGCCTTCTAAATTTTGAGAGCAAGGTGGTAGTTCTTTATAGTGTTTCTGTAAGTGTTAGAAAACTATTCAAGGACAGTCAATGCTTCCTCAGCCCCCAGCAGAGCCTGCACACCTGCCCATGCACATGGACACTCCTTACCAGCAATATTTGCATCTTGATAGCTGCTCCGACCACATCTTCAAGAGATAGCAGTTATAAATAATTTTGAAGCCAAACTTCCAATGCTTTTCTGATACAGACCATCATATTTTATTCACCTCTAAACCATTCAGATGACACAGGTGAGGAGGATCAGCAACTTGTCCATCAAGACCCCAGGCTTCTCAGGTGAGGACGACGACTCCTCACAATGAACACCAGGTAACAGCTTTTCCCAAGCACTGTGCTGCCTGCAATTGGATTGGTGCCACATTGCATACTGTGTGCTCACCCTGTTTACATGGAAACCTGGCCAGGAAAGTATCAACTGAGGAGTTTGTGAGACAGAAAGTTAGATTCAGTCACAATGAAGATGGATGAAATATAGTCATTAAAGTACACAGTTTTGCACTGAAAAAAAACCAAACAATTTCAACTGTAATAATCTTAAGTCTTAAATAATACAGTAGGACACTTCAACCTGAAAGGATGTTAGCTTTAGGAAGTGATGAAGATACAGCAATTGCTTGGTATGACAGAAATCAAGGTTTAATATCCTGTCCACAAACTGCCTCTTCTTATCACACAGTGATTAAACTCACAGAATTTCAACATGACAGAAGTGCATACTAAGGCAAAATCACCATTACAAACCAACAGCTCAATCTGCCTGTGTTACTATTCATGCTTTTACATTTCCTCCTTTGGTGACAATAGAAGTTAACATCAATTTGAGCATATTCAATATACAGCATAGCAAAATGATAACTAAGACTCAATCAAAAAAGACAGGAAAGGTTAGAAGCCGAGGTACATGGTTCGGGTACCATCTGCATAATACTTCTGTGTCCATCTTTCAAACAAGACTGTGAAAATGTACTTTGTATCTTTAAGTCTTTATTATCTTTAATACACCTGTGAAAACCAGCTGAAAGTGCCAAGATAACTCTTACCTACAGAAATTTGATGGAGATGCACACAGTTTGCTGCTCTCTGCACATGTATTCAGCTCTCACTGGAGAGCTGGTTGGGAATTTTATACCTTATTCAGATGAGACCTCCTAATCAGATATTCTCACATGGGCCCAGTGAAACTAGGCATTTCTTCAGCCTGGAGACAGCGTACTTTAAAACCCTGTAAGCAAAATTATCTGTGCATCTCACGGAACAAATTAAGCTTACATATGTGAGCTGTTCTTTATTAAGAGATGACTAATTGGCTTCACAGATACATTTGGCTTTAATGAAAGCTAGTGGCAGAGCTAGAAACAGATTCTATCAACAGATTTCAGGATCCCTTAAAAGAATGCCACTGCAGCAGTAGTCTTGTTCCAGTCACATAAATGATAGCTTGTGATGTTTGTGGGATCCCAACTTGCAAAAGCCCTATAAATCCTCATACTCATACCTGGCAATAAGTTCAGAGCCTTCAGCAATGAATTCAAACTCTTCAGCAAACTGGTATTTTGTCTAGGGAAGACTGCATCCCCCAGATGAGGACATCTGGGGCCTAATAGCAGAGCCTCAGCATTTCACCAGCCTTGAGGAGGTACACTGTAGTGTTGATGATATAAACACCATAACAAGATTGATGTGCTCATTACAAACTTAGTGGTCATGGTTTTGTAAACAAGTTCTTCACCAAATACGGGAGCTGGGCTACATGACACACAGCACTTCACCTGGACAGCACTTCGCAGTGGAACCTCACAACCACCACAGACCCCCTTGCAAAAACCCCATATTAACACAGTGTACATGTAATACTAGATTTTAATTTGTATACCAGTTCTAGGAGCAGGTGGGCAGTCTGAAAAACCCTATGAATATTAGTGTACTAAAACATACGAAATCTGTGTGCGCTCAGATGGTAAGGAGCAATCCCTCAGGCACCAAGCACTGCAATAAACTAATATCTGCTTTCTGATCACAGAATCACAGGGTTGGAAGGGACCTCAAGGATGGTGAAGCTCCAACCCCCCGCCACATGCAGGGCCACCAACCTCCCCATTTCATAGCAGCCCAGGGCACCATCCAACGTGGCCTTGAACACCTCCAGGGATGGACGGGGCATCACAGCCCCTCTGGGCAGCTGTTCCAGTACCTGATCTGCCATTCATGCTGACAAGGTTCATTCCTAGATTTTGGTTGCAAAAGGGAACTTTGGCCTACAGTTGAACAGACTTGCTAAACAACAAGAGCAGGGCACCTGCAGAAATGCTTACACATTTAGAAGCCATCACACTTCTAACAGCGCTTATTTTGGATAGCACATCTAAAGGGCCACACTCACAACTGGCTGTGAGAAACTGCAGCCGTAGTTACGCCAAGCTCACCTGCATGGATAAGTGCCAGGTACTAGGAAACAGTGCTGGCGTGCTGACACCTGGAGATACACAAGTAAAAAGGCAGTTAGCACAATGCATATGGTTTTCATCTGCATAAGCTCCACGTTTATTAGTGGAGTTGTGTTCTTATAACAAGCTGTATGGAAGAAGGCTTTGAGGAGGCCTCACTGTGGCCTTCCAATACTTGAAGGGAGTGTAGAAACAGGAAGGGGAACAGCTGTTTGTGAGGGTGGACAGTGATAGGACAAGGGGGAATGGCTTTAAACTGAGACAGGGGAAGTTGAGGTTGGATGTTAGGAGGAAGTTTTTCCACACACAGGGTGGTGAGGCACTGGAACAGGTTGCCCAAGGAGGCTGTGGATGCCCCATCCCTGCAGGCATTCAAGGCCAGGCTGGATGTGGCTCTGGGCAGCCTGGGCTGCTGGTTGGCGACCTGCACACAGCAGGGGGTTGGAACTGGATGAGTACTACAGTCCTTTGCAACCCAGGAAAGCCATTGTATGCTCTCATGATATGCCCGTATGCTGCAGCATTCCACTGAAGACCAAGAGCGGCATCTCACACCATTTCAGTCTCAGTTAACCACGCAGGGAATCATGCCAGCCTGCAGCTTTCCTTGCCCTGGTCTCCCTGCGCTCTCCCGCTCCCTTCCAACACAGAATGGGCTCAGGCAGCGCGGGGCTCCAAAGCACGAAGCCTCGCGATTCTCCACAGCTCAGCCTGCAGCAGGAAGCCGGGCACACACCGGTCCATTGCACGCTCGGCCGCACAGCCTCGCTCCCACCACGACCTTTGGCCACAAGCCCGGCGAACAGAGCGCTGCGCGAACACGAAGGAAAAGCTGAAGCGGCAACCGCTACAACGGAGCGACCCAGAGCCGAGCAACCGCATCGGCTTCCGCTCCTCGATCCGGCCCACGACCCTCCTCCGGAGGCCCCGACCACGCCGCGCTGACGCCGGGGGCCGCGCCCGCCGCGCCGCGCCGCGCCGCCGCAGCCCGGCACGTACCAAGCCAGCGCCGCGCGGGGGGGAGCCGCGGCGAGGCGTCGAGAGGCGGCACGGACCACCGCCGCCAGGCGGAGGGGAGGCGGCTGCATCCTCCCTTCGCGCTGAGGCGGGCGAGGCGGGAGGCGCGCTACGACACACCCCTGTTTGCGCGGCGCTCTTGGTGCCGCCCGCCCGCAGCCCACGTGAGCGCTTTCCCGGCGCTCCCTGCGCTCGGCCCCCGCCGCAGCTTCCCCCCGCGCCAGCTCCGCGGCCCGGCCCCGCGCTCGCTCTCCGCCGCCGGCCGTTCGCCGCTTATCTCCGCTCGGCTCCGCCGCGGGCCCTCCATTCCTCTCCCTAACCGCCCGCTAATCCCCGTTCCCGGCCGGCGGCCGCCAGGGCGGGCGGGAAAGGGCTCCCGGAGGCGGACCCGGCGGCCAGGATGTCCGGAGGGGACTCGGCGGCGGCGGCGGCCACGGCCTCCCCGCAGCCGCTGCCGTTCTCCCTGCCGAAGCCCCCTCCCCTCATGCAGCTGACGCCGGGGGACGCCGTCCGTCCCGTCGCTTCGGCCGCCGACCAATCGCCGAAGGGCACCCGGCTGGCGGGGCGCCCCGATTGGCCGGCCGGCAAGCCGGTCAGCCTGCTGGCCCCGCTGCTCCCGCCCCGCGGGGAGCCCGAGCCGCTGATGCCCTTCGGCCCCTCGTCGCGGCAGCCACTCAGAGGGCGCCTTCTTGGCAGGTGCGGCGGGGGCAGCTTGCTCAGCCCCTCCATGCGGCCCGGCGCCGTGGACCGCAGCTCTCTTATGGTGAGTGCGGGGGGAGGGCAGGGCGCGGTTCCGCCCCGGGAGGCGGTGCGGCTCTGCAGGGCTCGGGGCGCTGCGGGGCGGGAAACCTTCGTGTGGTGCTGAGGGGGGGGGGAGGGGGAGCCTGCAGGTCTTGGGTGTCCGACTTTAATGGTTCTATGACACTTTCTGTTTGTTTGTTTTTCCTGTAAAGATCCGTTCTGGAACGGTCGTTTGTTTAGGGACGGTTTTCCTATTAGCAATTTTAGGGCATTTACATGCATACAGAAATACAGAGCTAAGCCTTGTAGTTTTCAGAGTAAAATCCCTTCCAGCATGTGTCCCATTACTACAGCTGGTGCCAGTGGCTAGAATGGAGTCGTAGAGCCATTCTGATTCAGAATGGTCATCGAGTCCAGCTCCTGGCTCTGTGCACAACTACCCAAACACAAGGCTTTTGCTGCATCTTGATATATATACATACATATATATCTCAAACATTTCCCCATCGCCATACCAAGTACTGGAACAGCATTAAGCCCCATGTTTGAAGGAAAATAAGGTAGTGATGATCATATTTGGTGTGACTTGATGTATTTTGGTCACAAGGAGCAGAAGAGATGTTGCTCGTCCCGCAGGGTGACTTGCATTGATCTAAGTTCAGTGTGTTTTTCTGTGACAAGCCATAAGATAAATGATTGTCAGAGTTTTGTTTCCTGTTTGCATGTTGATTTTGAAAATTTGAATGCCCTTGTTAGTTCTCAAACTCTGTCAGGGGGATGGATGTAGGAGACTGAATGCTATTTGCCGTTACTTTCCTTGCTGCCAGGCAGGATTGAGCTAAAAGCCAAAGTGAAGTACATAACTTCCAGCTCGGCGTGGAGCATCTCTTTGTTATCAGTGGTTTTTGAGGGACGGGGGGGTTGTTGGCTTCATGCTCACTTTTTGTTTGTTGCTGTCTTTCAGATGGGACACCCGGGGATGCCGCATTACCCGCCCATGGGAATGCACCCCATGGGGCAGAGGCCACCAAACATGCCCCCAGTTCCACATGGCATGATGCCTCAGATGATGCCCCCGATGGGAGGACCACCAATGGGGCAGGTGAGCCATTTTTATGATTATTTTTCTTTTTTCTTCCCATAATGATGTCAGGTCATCCAATGTAGGTAAGTTGCATACAGTAGCTTGCAAATGAGGTTAATAATTCAGGGTGTTCTGTGCCACTGTTCCTATCCATGCAGAAAATGCTGAACCTCTTCTTGTTGTAACAGGTAACTGATGCACTTTGTTTAGAACTTTGGTTGTAAATAGATGTAGGTATTTATCTTTTTTTATTATTTTTTAATAAAAAGCTCATTGCTAGATTATTTTTTTTTTAGATTTTGAAGAAGTAAAAACGTCATCTTAATACATACTGGAATCAGAAAGCTTTGGTTCTTCTCAGATGTTGAAATAAGAGAGCTCCTTGTTTCTCTAATTCCTGGCTGTTATGTGCATGCGGATGAAGGCTCTTAAGGAGATGCAGGGAAGAATTAATTAAGACTTGAGATTTGCAGAATTCCCTCTTGAATCCTAGAGAGTGAATTGTAGCTGTGTAATATACTGTTGTTGCTAACATATTATGCAGTTTGAAAAAGAAACTTGGCCGTTCAGATCAGCGCCAGTGAAAGTAAGCTGACAGGTAGAGTAGCCAGAATCAGAGCTGTGCCTTTTCACAGATCACAGAATCACCCGGGTTGGAAGGGACCTCAAGGATCATGTAGTTCCAACTCCCTTTTGCACATTTAAAACTTTATTCTCAGTGATGAAAAAGCCTTTGTGCTTTCTGATCAATTTTTGAACTTGTGAAGGAAGCAGTTCTCTTTCTGTTTGTTAGAAATGTTTCAGTAGTACTGCTTGTCATAGCAGCTTGCCTTAGGAGAAACCGAGGGTTATCAACTAGATGATAGAGAAGAGAGGGTGATGTGAGTGATTAATGCTCTGAGAAGAGCCCTCAGGGCCCTGCTGGCAACTCCTTGCTTGTTTTCCTTTGCAGTACCTTGGGTAGAGGCTGTGGATGGGGCTTTTTGTCTTGCTTGTGTGTAAAAGCATGAGAGGAACCTTCAGCATAATTCTGCAGCCTGTTAGAATGGCAAAAATAATGCAGTAGGAGATTAGGAGAACTTGACCACTGGTATGACAGTTAACAGTGAGAATTTTTCTTTGTATTTATTAAACAGCAATTTTGTTTTATTCCTCTGCTTAAGAGGTATGCTTGTCTTAACTTCTGTTCCACTGTGCTTACTCATTCTGTGAGTATTTCAGTCTGCAGTATTTTAGTGAGCAATAGTGATGGAGAGCTCAAGAATAGAGTAAAATGCTTTACTGTAGAGTAAAAGGCTGCAGGTAAATGGCTTGGCAGTGAGGGGCTCAGTTATCCTATGGCTTTGAGGATGGGACAGGACAGTGGCACACTCACACCAAAAGTATGAAAGCATCAGTTTATGTTGGCTTGTTTCCTTGGGTGATAACCTCTTTCTTCCAGCATCTGTCTGAGGTTTATTTGTAAAACTTTGCAGGATGGAACGTTCCTGAAGCTCGTTCTTCTCCTTTCTGAAGAGAACCACTGCAGGGCAAGTGACTGCACAGGCAGTAGCAACAGTGGTATGACCTGTCAGCATCGTGCAGAGGAAGGCCTTATTTTTTCCTTTCCTGTGTTGGGCTGGCATCACACAGAGCCTAAGCAGCATTCAGGGTTTCTGGAGGACCTGGGCTAGGGCTTTTAAGAAGCTGCAACAGTCTCACAGCCCTCTTAGATGGAAGCAGCAGTGGGGCAAGAGTGCTTTCTGCTCCAGCTTCTATAGGATGGCGAGGAACAGGAGGGGCTGCCTTCATGTCTTTCTTTCCTTCCTCATCCTCCCAAGAAAACCTTATGGAATGAGGGTGGAGCTGCAGCCCTACCCCATATCCGTCTCTCTGCACAAAGTGCAAGATGAAGAGAGTGGTACCCTGATACTCCCTGAAGATACAGGGGGATGGGGTCACTTGGCCAGCCTGCCAAGGACAGTGAAGGTAAAGGGACATAACTGAAAGGATGAAGAGGGTTGACTTCTAGAGGTCTATCTGGGGTCAGTGAGCAAAAAATCCAGTAGGAAGGGACCTGAATTAAATATTTTGTTCTTTTTGTCATTTTCTTTTAATGGCTTAGTAGTTCTTAGAAGCCACATCAGCAAAAAAGTTAATGGTAAGCATGCAAAATATTAAACTTCCAGTACAGCTTTTCAGTATATATCACTGCAGTGCATAGCTTCTGCATAACCATCCCTTAGAGACTGTAAGCAAAAGTATCTGAGCAAAGCCTAGCTTATCTGGGTAGCAGCTCTGTGGCTCTTCTTTTGCCTCATCAGACCTCCCAGCAAACTCAGATACAAGTCTAGGCTCAAAATTTGTTGTCTATGATACTATATGTGTCCCCATTGCCAAGTTCACGTTGTGTATGGCTTCATATTGAATGTCCACACCGAGGGGTTTTGATGTTTACATGGAGTAGATCTCTTCATACTGAAGTCATTTGGAGAAATGCATTCTTCCAGTGTCCCTGTCAAGTGTTTCTTCTTGTGGAGCTAAGAGGAAAGGGAGACAAATTGAAAGCAGCAAAAACTTGTGAGCAGAACTAATCAGAGTTTACCTTTCCTGTGTTTAATTAATTCCATGTGGCCTTGGAGTTTTGAGGAGATCTTTACAAACCTTTGTTTTTCCTGTTTTAACTTAGGATTTCAGTCACAGCTCATCTAAAGGATGGCACATTGCATTTGTTGTTGCTCTTCTGTAGTTACAGTAGCTGTGTTTGTTTTTACTTCATACATGACTTTGGAATGGGGGGTTGTGTTGTTCCTCATGTAGATTTTGTAGGAATCAGAAGGGAATCAGAGAGATGCAAGCTTAACTTATGTTGCCAAATTCTTTGTAAGTGGTTTGTTTAGAAGTGTAGTGTCATTTAATTATTTGAAACCAAAAAAAGAACTCATATTAAATGTCTGAAATATCATAGAATGATAGAATGGCCTGGGTTGCAAAGGAGCACAGTGCTCATCCAGTTCCAACCCCTGCTGTGTGCAGGTCACCAACCAGCAGCCCAGGCTGCCCAGAGCCACATCCAGCCTGGCCTTGAATGCCTGCAGGGATGGGGCATCCACAGCCTGCTTGGGCAATACCACAAGGTGCACTGAAATGCTGTTTAATTGCAGATGCCTGGAATGATGCAGTCAGTCATGCCTGGAATGATGATGTCTCACATGTCCCAAGCTGCTATGCAGCCTACGGTTCCGGTGAGTTTAATTTCACTTCTCCCTATGGTGACAGGTCTGTATGTCTCTTGGATTAGCACAGCTATGTCTTTGTTTTTCTTCAGCTAGGTACGAGAAAGGTGGTGCTGATGGCAGCAATAGAGAGGACACTGCTCACGTTGAGGTGTGCTGGGTGACTGAGTGTTGGTGCTAGGGAAAGGATGTCAGCTGAAGCGTTGGGCCTTCATCAAGTTCCTGCCTCTTAGTTACAAGTCTGCTTCTCACTGCTGCTGTTTGGTGTTTCAGGAGTTGTGTGTTACACTCAGTGTCATTTGAGTGAAGTTTAAGAACTCCGGGGGTAAATTCATGGCAGCAGTGCTCTGTTAGTTCCTGTGCTCATGTCAGTACTCACTAATGTGCTGAGTGTTTCAAAAGCTGCCAAGCACAGAGCATGTTGGTGATTCTCCTCTGTGCCTGTGGTGAAGTCGTTACGGATTTCTGATAACTGATGCTTGAGATATTTGGAGATGAATCTGAAAATGCTGGAGCCAAAAGAAATTGGAAAGGAAGGGAGGAAATCAATGCTAAGCTCAGTCTAATTTATTTATGTTCTGCTTTTTTTTGTTATTGTTGCTGTTTTTACATATTCTGGCAGATCGCTTTTCTGGAACTCAGTCAGGGCTGAATTTTTGTTCAGTAGGTGGACGTGTGATGTTCATGAGGCAAAGAAGCATTACAGAGGGCTCCAGCTTGTAATTGCACGTGTAACCCTCCTGGCAGAGATGGCAGGAGCTCACTCACACCTTTGTGCACGTGTGAGACAGTGTGTCTGTTACAGCAGCACCCTTGTACCTCTCTGCACTGGCATGCACACCACAGCCTGCAAAGCATTTTAAAGCAAAGTAAAGTTTTTACTATTTCTTAGCTTAAAATAATCTGTAGGTGGAAAAAAAAATCATGACTTTTTTGTAACCTTGATGACTTGCCTGGTAAAATTCCAACTTACTGAGTTAGTGTTGGCTGTCTCTTGGACAATGCCATCTCCAAGTCCCAAATGTAATCTGAAGGTCACAGAGGCCAGCAGGATTGTTATATTCCCATCTTTATTCCATAGGAGTGTGATGGTCTTTCACCCACTGCTGTGCAGGTTGGCTCTGTTTCGTGATCTATGTGAGCAGTCATTTGCAGGTAGCTGATGAGAAGCAGTGTGATTTATTTTGCACTTGCCCTTGTTGGGAGAAGCACTGTATGTACTGATGGAGTCACAGGTGCAGTCAGCACTTAAATGTCTGTCCTTTGTTTCCACAGCCAGGGGTGAACAGCATGGATGCACAAGTAGGTAAGTAGAAGTTCTTTGTTGCTGTTTCAAAGCATTTCCCAAAGTCTTGAAAAAATGTGTCCATTTCTCTGTGAAACATCATTTACCTTCATTGTTTCTTAGAAAAACATGCTTTCATTGAAAATCTTTTTGCATTCTTGTATGAAAAAATAAAGCAACCAAACTTTTCTTTTTATTGTTTCAATTAGGTGTGACACCTCCTGGAACTCAGGTAAGTGGACACCAACATTCTGGACATCTGTAAGTGAGGTGTTGTGCAAACATTGCTTTGCAGATGCAAAATAAAACCTTGTCTTTCTGTTTTTTCTTCTTTGCTGCTCTGTCTGTGACTTAAGGTTTCATTATCAATCTGAAATTAACACTCAGACTAATAGCTGCTGGTGCTTTTCTTCTGCTCTGTCAAGTACAGATGGTCGCCATGACTGTTTTTGTGACCTTGGCATTTTCATTTAAAGGGACTGAGCTGGAGCTAAAGCAGAAGGTGCTTTCTGCTGCATTTACATCCATTCTTTAATGGTGAAATTATTTATTTCTGGATTTCCAAGTGGAGGTGGCAGCTCCACGTGCCCTTCTTTAGGTACTTTTGACTTACCTGAACAGCATGTGAATTACAGCCCAGGTAATTTAAAGCTGCCTCTTTTCAAATTAAAGCCTTTGCAAGGGACTGAAGCAGAGTGAAAGTTGCTCTTAATCCCTAAATCCCCTCTGTGTATCACTGAGCACTTTATAAGCAGATTTTTATCTTACGTTGGGGTAACTTCTTACATCTGCCATACTGATGAACGTTTTGCTTTGGCAGTTCCAGTGCACGTGGCAGAAATCCGTGCAGTTCTCGTGCTGTTCCTTAACACAGGTGTGCTTTGCAAATGACGTTTACAGGAGGCAGTACTGACTCCAATTTGTTCAGCTGTTGTTCTGCTGCCTTTCTGTCGCTACTGAGTGGTTTAGTGTATTTAATACGCACACTGAAATGAAAAACAAATAGTAACCAGAATGTCTTTTCAGAGCTCTGTTTTGTTTCACCCTCAGACAACACATCCCGTGGTTTGTGCAGCTCAGCAAACAGCCACGACCAACAGTTCAGGCAGCGAGGAGCACTCCAAACAGGTTTATCTGCTTTCCATTTGCACTGAATTTGTTTTAGTGGCTTTCAGCAGCATCCTGGTCAGCATTCATCATTAATGCTCTGTTTCATTTTCCCAGAAATCGACGTGGACCGAGCACAAATCGCCTGATGGCAGAACCTATTACTACAACACTGAAACAAAGCAGTCCACGTGGGAGAAGCCAGATGATCTTAAAACACCTGCTGAGGTAACAGTTCAGACTGTTGTGTGACTTCGTGTGAAGGCACAGTTCACTACCGTGGCTGCCACATGGCAAAGCTGTGCCAATGGATTTTCATCAGTGGGAGCAAGTGCCTATACAGGTTTTTTTGCAACTTTGCTAATTTTACCACCCTCCTTACATTGGTGCACCTTGAAGCTGCAAACTAAACAAAATTCTAAGCGTTTTTGCCTCAATTCTAAGGTAAATTTCCTTTACTGATAGGATGGCACTGGCACTGGTATCTCAGTGATGTGTTTGTGTCACTAGAGAGTATCAAGGCTCAGTGAACACAGTGAACATGATCCCTTGTGTTCGTTGGTCCTTAAATTATCACTTGGCTGAGGAGAATTACAGGCTCACTTCTAGCAACCTCTTTAGTTTTAAAAAATTACTGTGAGTTTGATTTTGTGTCTTTGTTTTTTTGTCCATTAGCAATTGCTGTCTAAGTGCCCCTGGAAAGAGTACAAATCTGATTCTGGAAAGCCATACTACTACAACTCCCAAACTAAGGAATCACGCTGGGCAAAACCCAAAGAACTCGAAGATCTGGAAGGTAATGGCTGTGACAAGGATGAGCAGAGGGGATGGCAGAGGATTGCAAGCTGTGCTATAGCAAAACTTTGTTATCAAAGCATAGGAGTTACAAATCTGTTAGGCAGTAGTTAGAATGTAGCCTGAGATACCTACAGAGCACCACGTTGTGTTTTCTACCCCACCAGCCCTTCTTCCTTTATACCCTTCATTTTTCCCTGCGTATGTGGCAGCAGCAGCTGCTCCCCCTCGTGTCCATAAACGGGAACTGAATTCGTATGGAACTAAGCTTGTTCAGGCTGGGTGAATGCTCTGTCATTGCATCAGGCAGTGCCTCAACTCTTTCTTCATTTCAGACCCACTGCAGACCCGTTTTTCCTTACTTAGCAGTCAGCCCTTTTAGTAGGACTTATGTTCAGGTTGGTGAGGGAAGGCAAGAATTTAGGGGCCACTATAGCAGTCCACCTTCACTTGGGGCAACAGGATGAAAGGTGCTGGATTTCTGTAGTGCTGTGTAGCTCATAACTGAGTAAGAATTTGTTGTGGTTTCTTGGAAGAATTTGAGAAACAGTGCTGTGCTTCATAATGAAAACAGAGTTTGCCTACTGAAAGGCAGAATGGTGTGCAAGGCTTTGCTTTGGTGTTATTTGCTTATGTGTCTTGAAATTATTTGGAGCAGCTGGGAATGCAGTTGGTAGGTACACTTGTACTGCTCTTCCCTGTTGTAAAGAAAGTGTCCCTTTTCTTCTGGCCTTCCAAGCATGATGTGCTCTTGTTCTTCACTTTTAGCACAGTTTGTGTGGTGTTGGGAGGGAAATAAGATCTTGGCAAAAAAGAAAAGCTACAAAATCAGCTGAGTATGAAATGAGTACAGAAAGGTCTGCATAGACTAAGCATCAGTGACTGTTAGAATAAAAAAGAAAGATGCATTCCAGTAAGCCTGACTTTATCTGTTCTTTAAACATGTCTGTTGAAGTTGGAATAATTATTTTAAATGGAGAAATGTACCTTTAATCTTTACTCAGTGGGATTTCTACAGTTTGTTTCAGGTGGTATTTTTTCCAGTTTTTAAAGGGGAATAGGAACAAAAATATTTAAAGCCAAATTGTGTCTACAGCAACTTTTTACAATGCACAAAACAACTTTTTCTAAAGCTGTGTTTTAATTGTTGTTCGTTTTTCCCTTCTAGCACTGATCAAAGCTGAAGAAAACAGGTGTGTTGTCACTTTGATACCACTGTTGTGTTTTATGATAGGCTGTCTGTTACTTTTTTAAGAGTAGAATCTTGTCTTTGAATCCTGAAACATGGCCCTTGCAGATTTTCATTCCAAATAGTGCCTTAATATATAGAAATGCTTAATTATCACAGACTGGCCTGGGTTGCAAAGGAGCACAGTGCTCACCCAGTTCCAACCCCCTGCTGTGTGCAGGTCACCAACCAGCAGCCCAGGCTGCCCAGAGCCACATCCAGCCTGGCCTTGAATGCCTGCAGGGATGGGGCATCCACAGCCTCCTTGGGCAACCTGTGCCAGTGCCTCACCACCCTGTGTGTGGAAAAACTTCCTCCTAATATCCAACCTAAACCTCCCTGTCTCAGTTTAAAACCATTCCCCTTGTCCTATCATTGTCCACCCTCACAAACAGCTGTTTCCCTTCCTGTTTATGTGCTCCCTTCAAGCACTGAAGGCCACCATGAGGTCTCCCTGCAGCCTTCTCTTCTCCAAGCTCAACAAGCCCAGTTCCCTCACCCTTTCCTCATAGGAGAGGTGCTCCAGCCCTTTGGAAGTGAAATGGCTGGTCTGCATAGATAAGCAGATTCAGTAAAGCATTTCCTCTTTCCGAGCTCCTTTGAGGCATGCCTTTTGTACAGCTCCTGAACATCACTAACTTCCTTTAGCTGCAGCCTTCCCTAAGCTGTCACCTCTTCCTGAGCTTAAATGTGATTGTTCCCACTTTTTGTACCTGCAGCACCAAGACTGAAGAATCTGCTTCAGCAGCTTCTGCTGCAGGCGATGCAGCCAACACAGCCGCCACAGCCACGGCTGCTGCTGAGGCTGCCACTGCTGGTGCTGCCGGCGCTGCTGCAGCCTCCGAAACAGAAAGCACTGCTGCCTCTGCTGTGGTAGAAAACGAGAGTGCTGCTGCAGCCACAGCTGAGGATCAGGGGCAGCAAGCAACTTCAGCTCCTGCAGCTCAGGAACAGAGTGCAGAAGGTGCTGCTAACGCAGCCGATGACTCCAAGCAGGACGGTTCAGCAGAGTAAGTCCTGTTGTGTGGGATTCAGCTCTCCTGCAGTTATTTCTTTGCAGATTTGGTTCACCTCCCATTCTGGCTGGCTGATCTGCTTTGACAACTAGTTAGTGAAACATGAGCATCAATCTCAATGGCAGTGGAGAAGGATGAATAAGAGGAAGGAGCATTAAACCTGTTTTTAGGAAAATTAATGCCTTCCCCTTCCCGGCCTTCACCCAAAGCTCCTAGAGAACTGCCTGTGGTTCAGACACTTGATAAACTTTCCATAGTGCTCTGGGATAATGTGATGTGTTTACCTTGAATGGCTCTTTGCTGGTTCTAACTTCAGAAAAAAAATGCTTAAGTACTAAAATCATTAGTTTTTATTTATAGTGCTTCAAAGAAGGAGGGCGATGATGCGCAGCCAGTTAAAAAAACCTACACCTGGAATACAAAAGAAGAAGCAAAACAGGCATTTAAAGAACTGCTAAAAGAAAAGGTATTTCGGTCAGCTTTCTTTCTGCTTTATAGCTACCAAAGCTGCATTTACTAGGAATGGCTCGAGGTCTGTTGTTGGTGTTCACACTGAGGGGAGAGGATTTACATACTAGATGAGAAATCTGAGAAAGGAAGCATGGATGCTTTAAGCCTTTATCAGGAACGTTTTGAATGAGGAGCAAGGTGTCTGATGTTCATCAGAGCTCTCAGTTGTTTTTCTTTTCTACCTTTCACATGATGCATCATAACCACTGTAATGTAAACTAACTTCTGTAGTGTATCACCACTGCAGTGTGTCACCACTTGGTGTTTCTCCAGAATTCAGTCTGGGGCAGTGAGTGATTTGATGGGCACCTTCAGCAGGTGCTTCAGAGGCAGGTTAGAGATCGTATGGAAGGGTGACAAACTGAAGTTTGGGATGCAGCATTCCCATAAGCTGGTCTGTTTTAGAGATAGTCTCTTCTTCTGTGAAGTCAATTTCAAAACAGAGAATGTATTCCTAACCCCAAAAGTGCAGTGCATTTCTCTTTCACTGTTGGATGTTGATGCTAAATGTGATCAGTAATGATGCAATGTCTTGACAGCGAGTACCATCCAATGCTTCTTGGGAGCAAGCCATGAAGATGATCATTAATGATCCTAGATACAGGTACTGCTTGGTTCTTTACTCGTACTGTCTGTAAATGAGGGACTGGACTGGTGTCACTGATGTGAAGTACAACTCCTAGCATTAATTCCTGACATGGGAAGGATGTGGCAGTTGTCAGTGCTATTCTGTACAGTCGATGTGGTTTGCTTAGGAATAAAGACACACTTTTGATCATGATGGAGATAAATCCTTTCTAGGTTATTTTGGAATGGGTGCCTGCCATAAACATTCACAGCAAAGGAGCTTATATCCACTCTAAGAGTAGTATTGCAGTGTGAAATGGGTGAATATAAGCTGTATATCCCTGAGGGGCAGGCAGGACTGTGACTAGATCATATTTAATTTTGTCTCAAAGATTTGGGTTACTCAAATCTGTTTCGTGCTTCGGGTCTTCGGTTTTGATGTTTAAATGTAATTACCTTTCCTGTAATTCATGTTTTCTTTTTGATACGTAGTGCTTTGGCAAAGCTGAGTGAAAAAAAGCAAGCCTTTAATGCTTACAAAGTTCAAACAGAAAAAGAAGAAAAAGAAGAAGCAAGATCAAAATACAAAGAAGCTAAAGAGTCCTTCCAGCGTTTTCTGGAGAACCATGAGAAGATGACATCCACAACACGATACAAGTAAGGCACCCTGAAATCAAGTTCTGGTCTTGATGACCTCGACAAGTTTGTCCCTAAATCTTTCCTGGCAATGCTTACCTTGCTATGTGCTCAGCCTTGTAAAGCCTGTACCTAAAATATTGATAGGAAGACACGTGTGCTCAGTTTGAAAGAATGTCAGTAAAATTCAGGTTGGTTTTTTGCTTGTAAATCAAAGAGAGAAAGCTGTCACCCAGGCTGTCCATGACAGAAATTAGGGAGATGTTGCACAAAAGAATTACTGCTTATGAAACAGTTGATTGACGTGATTGCAAGCCAGCGGGGCATTTAAAATCAGTTATGAGCAATAAATTATTGGATGCTTTTTCTTTGTTTTGTACAGAAAAGCTGAACAAATGTTTGGGGAGATGGAGGTCTGGAATGCAATATCTGAGCGTGACCGCCTGGAGATTTATGAAGATGTTTTGTTTTTTCTGTCTAAGAAAGAAAAGGTAACTTTCTTTCAGAGCTTTGACTTGCAAGTAAATTGCTCAGTTGCACTGAGTACACAAATCTTGCAAGCAGTGCAGTTCTGTGCATTGCTCAGGGACAGTTGAAATGCAGGCAGAAGGGAAGGAATTTGTAGCACAGACGTTTGAGAAGCAGGTGAGAGCACTGCTGCATTACTGCATTTTCTTTGCAGGAACAAGCCAAGCAGTTACGGAAGAGGAACTGGGAAGCTCTGAAGAACATCCTTGATAACATGGCCAACGTCACTTACTGCACTACTTGGTCAGAGGCTCAGCAGTACCTGATGG
The DNA here is from genome assembly GCF_026119805.1 of Tympanuchus pallidicinctus. Lineage (NCBI taxonomy): Eukaryota > Metazoa > Chordata > Aves > Galliformes > Phasianidae > Tympanuchus > Tympanuchus pallidicinctus. The sequence continues at coordinate 1,338,944 of NW_026294669.1, forward strand.
ACAACCCTACGTTTGCAGAAGATGAGGAACTTCAGAGTATGTAGAAAGTCCATGCATTTGTTGTGGATGAGGGAATGGCTTTGTGGGGATTCCTGGTTAAGGTTTGCTCTCCTGCAGTGCAGCTGTGACAGCCTGTGAGCAGCAGGAATAGAGAGATATAATGTCTTACTTTTGGGGGAGCTGAGTCAGCTTCAGAAGGCATTGTTGATGCACCCTCAGAGATAAAACAAGGGGTTCCTTTTTCCTGGAGATCCAGCTGCCTTGGTATTTGTTACCCCCTGAAATTTGAAGAATTATTTGGCAGCATAACCAGTGTGGCAGAGAGTTGGGCTTCCTTCCGTTAGACTGAGGTCCTGCTGTGTTTGTTTATTTAAAAGTAACCATTACTCCAGAGTGAGAAAGTAGGCTTTTTCATTCTGACCTGATTTTCTCATAAATGGGTTGATCCTGCATTTTAAGAGCAGCATTTGCATTGGCACAGCCACAGAAGTATTTGACAGATGCTCTGTGTTCTGACTTCGTCCTCCTGTTTGTAAGATACCTGGGGTAGTACAAGGCAGATTGTTTTTTCTCTTCAAGACTTCTGTGCTCTGTACTGGCAGTGAGAATTTGGGCAGGTTGGAGGGGAAGTGGGTTGGTTTTGTCGCTGCTTTTGGTGTTTGGTTTTGTTGTTGCTGGGTCATTTGCTGCACAGGTCTGTCATACATTTCAGTGGCCAGTGAATCTTCCTTCACTCCATCACCAATAAATTTGGCAGCAGTTAGTCATCTCTTAAGAAACACTGTAGAGTTAGTGTCACAACTGAACACTCACTGCTCCGTTGTTACCTGTTGCTAGATATGGATAAGGAGGATGCACTGATCTGCTTTGAGGAGCACATCAGGGCATTGGAAAAAGAGGAGGAAGAAGAAAAACAGAAAAGTTTACTGAGAGAAAGAAGGCGGCAGCGGAAAAACAGAGAATCTTTTCAGGTTGGTGGACCTGCTGTTTGTCTCAGACATGGTCAAATGATGACACAGCCTGTGCTTTGTATTCCTTGGGGATAAGCTAATGAGCAGTGCATGTATTTCACAGATATTTCTAGATGAGCTGCACGAGCACGGACAGTTACATTCAATGTCCTCTTGGATGGAGCTGTACCCAACCATAAGCTCTGACATCAGATTCACTAACATGCTTGGTCAGCCTGGTAAGAATATTTCCAACCCTGTAAGAAGTAAGGCGTAAAGCTCTCAGGTGCAGGCAGTGTGAAGCAGGGTTGTTTGTATGTTGTTTTAAAATTAAAAACAATTAAGAAAACGCAGCTCTTGTATTAGAGCTAGCTTTTGACTTATCTAGTTTCTTCATCAGGATCAACAGCGCTCGATCTCTTCAAGTTCTATGTTGAAGACTTAAAAGCACGTTACCACGATGAAAAGAAGATCATAAAAGATATCTTAAAGGTGAGAGGGGAAATTGCTGTCTTTCTTCTAATGACAGATCTCCCTTTCTTTTGGAAGATATGCCCTGAACACAGTGGGAAGCCCCATGCTGTGCTATTAGTGTGACAATTCCTGACTCAGCCAAGAAAGTAAGTTTGTGTGTTTATTTACAGGATAAAGGATTTGTAGTGGAAGTGAACACTTCTTTCGAAGACTTTGTTACAGTCATCAGTTCAACTAAGAGAGCCACCACTTTAGATGCAGGAAATATCAAGCTGGCTTTCAATAGTGTAAGTATGAATAATAGGAGTACAATATGAGATCCCTGTAAAACAACAGCCAGCACTTATGTTCCCTGTACCTGTGTTTGAGAAGCGCCGCTGTGTGCTTTGAGGTACTGGGCAGCGATAAAGAGCTCCAAAGATGAGCTGTCGTTGGGCTTTCCAAAAATTGCATGAAACTGAGCTGTGAATCTTCCCTTCTGCTGTTCTTCAACTGATGTCACAACTTCATGTCACGCAGCTGCTGGAAAAGGCAGAAGCCCGTGAAAGAGAAAGGGAAAAAGAAGAAGCTCGCAAAATGAAGCGGAAAGAGTCTGCCTTCAAGAGCATGCTGAAACAGGCTACTCCTCCCATCGAGCTGGATGCTGTCTGGGAAGATGTATGTATTGCTGCTTGGCTCTGGAAGTCATTCCAAATGTATCAGCCACCTGAACACATGCCAACAACTAGATTCTCTGTGCTGGAGGTTCCTGTCTATGCAGCACAGACCCATAGGAATGAGTCGCCTCTTCAGCAGGCGTCAGAATTGGAGTTGAAAAATTGAATTCTACCAATACCTGTTTGGTTTATTTTTTAAGTGCGTGGTTTAAGAGGAGATACAAGCAGTCTGCTTAGTTACAAGCCTAACTTTGTCCTGGTAGGATTAAAACCTTTCCTGTCAAAGCAAACTTCATGCTAGACAGTGTGCTTTTACCCAGCTTGTGAGGCATGTGCAGAAAAAAACCCAATTCTGCATGCATGTGTATCCATTTGTGCAGTTGAATTAAAGATCCTGCTGGTTACAAGGCTGACAAGAAACAATCTGACCCTTTAACAGCACCGTGGCTTTCCCAACTGGTGCAGTTATGTCGTCTTTAAACTTCAGAATGTCTGCATTTCATGTCAGTACTTCATTGCTATTTCTCTGACAGATCAGAGACAGGTTTGTGAAGGAACCAGCATTTGAAGATATCACTCTAGAGTCTGAAAGGAAAAGAATATTTAAAGATTTCATGCATGTACTCGAGGTAATTCTTATTTTATCTTTTCCTGATGAGAGAATAGATGGTATGCAATACTTAGTTGATTGGTTCTTAAATTCTACAGACAGGGATGTTAAGAGCACGGATGTTAAAACCTCACCTTGAAAATAAGGCAGAGAAGAAATGTGTTAGAATTATTTGGTCCATGGTTGTTCTGATGTGCACTGCGAGGGTTTTCAAAAGTTAACATCAGGATTCTCTGATTTATTGTAGAGTTGTGGGGAGTTCACATTTTGTCTGTTTGACTGTGAACAGCTTGGTGGTGGTGGGAGGGAGGGTTGTAATGGAGTTTCACCGTTTCACCCTTAGCTTTCGGATCAGCCAAAGATGTTAAGAGTTGATTTGCAGAAATCTTGGCACTTCAGTCTTGTTCAGAAAGGTGTTATCTTTGATAGGTAATGAGATCCAGTGTTTGTTTCATTCATTCATTCATTTATTGCTGCAGTTTGTACGTGTTCAAATGGGTTCATTTCAGAATTTCAGGTGTTGCAAAGCAAGGCTTGCACTCTGTTCTTGGCCAACCCGAGCAGTCACTTCAAATAGGAAGCACTGCAGCAAGGATATGGGAAACAGAAGCTGCGTGCATCCATGCCTGAAGCTGCCTGTTCCCTTGCTGCTGAAAGCTTGTTCTAACTTTGTGGCCCTACTGTCAGTACTGCTGTTCTGTAATCACTGCTAGCTGTAGGTGCCTTGTGGGCGATGGGAGACGTCGTTGGTTTCACGGTGTGCCCTGCAGACTAACATCTGTCTTTTCACGTTGTACTCCAGCACGAGTGTCAGCATCATCATTCAAAGAACAAGAAACATTCTAAGAAATCCAAAAAGCACCACAGGAAGAGGTCCCGCTCTCGCTCGGTAAGGGCTCTGTGGTGCCTTAACATCTGCTCCTGTCACTGTGGAGGCCTTGCTGTCCTCTTGCTAACTGCATCTTGTATCTCAAGGGCTCGGAGACGGAGGATGATGATAGCCATTCAAAGAAGAAAAGGCAGCGTTCAGAATCTAGATCTGCTTCTGAGCGTTCTTCCAGTGCAGAATCTGGTATGAGACTTTTGTTTCTTTGCTTTAGAATGACTGTTACTGATTTATTGCTGGGCAATTGTCATAGAATCAGAATGGCTTGGTTTGGAAGAGACCGTAAAGGACCATGAAGCTCCAGCCCCCCTGCTGCAGGCAGGGCCACCAACCTTCACATTCAATGCTAGATCAGTATTAAATTATAATTAAATTATAACTTTATTTTTCCCTCCCTCCGTTTGTTTGCAGAGAGAAGTTACAAGAAATCAAAAAAACACAAGAAAAAGAGCAAGAAAAGAAGACATAAGTCTGTAAGTAGAGCTGACTTTTTTTGAGTTGGCTTAAGGCTCAGCTTGACACCTCATGGCCAGCCTCAGTAATCCTGTTTGTTATAAACTGGCAGTTACCAGCTGGCTTCATAGCAGGCAGTTCTCTAGATCAGACCTGGTTATGAGTAACTTAAAACCATTTAGAACAGTAACGTGGGGGGGTTTAAACTGCAACTACTGGTTATGAGTAACGTAAAACCATTTAGAACAGTAACATGGGGGGGTTTAAACTGCAACTACTGGTTATGAGTAACTTAAAACCATTTAGAACAGTAACGTGGGGGGGTTTAAACTGCAACTACAGAAGCAAATATGAAGGAGTGCAGTATCCTGCCATTGGCTGCTTGTCATCGCAGCGTGTCTTGGAGTTACTTCTGCTGTGGAGTGCTGGATAGAATCCCAGCATCTTTTCCTTTCACCTCATGCTGAGCATCAATCCTTTCGTCTGCCTCAGTAGCAGGATTGAGTTAGCAGCTCTGACATCAAATGAGCAGCAGCATCAATAGAATGTAAAGAGTAGAAAGAGAGCTTTCATCCTCTGTACGTCACTTGAGGCCAAAGTGTATTTTTGGTGTCAGGTAAAGGAGGGAATTGATGTCTCTGAACTCAGGTTGCTGCAGAACTTTTCAAACAATGCTCTGTGGTTTCTGTAGCACCTGAGCAGTTGGCTGTGCCCTTCAGTGGACAGCATTCACACAGAGGAGATGGACGTTATGTGTCGGTGCCAAAGGACTGCAACACAGACAGGGTCACATCAACTTAGCTGGGGTGAAATGCAGAATGAAAACAGCTGCAGAACCTGAGCCCTCAGTGCACAGAAGTCCAGGAGCATGAGAGCATTCAGAGGTGGCAAAGCAGCCACATTAACAGATGAACAGTTAGCAGACTTCACCCTTTGCAAAGCTGTTATGGCATGAGTGGCACGTGGGTGCAGAAGGGATTTATTGCATGGATCCAGCATGCCCTGTCTTTGCATGCACTAAAAATGGTGAACGTTTTTCAGGACTCCCTCCTTCTGAACCAACTTCAGTAATGTTTCTGCATTACTTATTTCTGCCCTGGTTACTAGGATGTGTTAAACTCACAGCCACTTCCAGCAGTTTCTTTCTAACGTGGCCTATATTAGAATGAAATCAGACATTCTGAGGTGTATTTTATAAACCATAATACCTAATACATTTAATAATAATATTTAATATTTTCCCTTTATTACAAAGGATTCACCAGAATCTGATATTGAACGAGAAAAAGACAAAAAAGAAAGAGAGAGAGAAAGTGAAAAGGATAGAGCTAGACAAAGATCTGAATCAAAACATAAATCTCCGACTAAAAAACGACCCGGAAAAGATTCTGTAAGCTTTCTTATTTCCTTTTTATGTGATGCCTTTGGGCTTTGTATAGCAGTGGGATGCTAGAGTATGCAAGCTCTGTAGCTTCACAAAGAGTTTACTTCAAGTGAGGTGTTAAAGCTTTATTTATGTTCCGATTCCATATATAAAAAAGAACCAGATGCTCAAGCAGAGCCAAATCATGCAGATTCTATGCCCTCACTTAGTGTTTGTTACTAATGGATTTATTATTTGGCCCAACACTGCTTCTTGCTGGTTGAGGTAAGGTGTGAATGAGGCTGTCTGTTTTATAGATGGTACTGAAGCTTAGCCCACAGTGTGGCAGAGTACTGTTTATGACCAAACTGCTTTTCTTTTTTCCATCCAATTTGCCAGATTGATGTCAAAGGAGATGAGGACAGCTGGTTAAACGCTGAGGTGATTGTGCAGCTCTTCCATTCTGAAATTTGAGTACTCTCAGCACTGCTGTAGTAGTGCTGGGCTGCTGCTGGTCTCATACTGGAGGAAAATCTTAATTCTTGCACGTTTTGAACTGGAAAGTCACATAGAAGCGTAGCTGTGCCCATGGTCTGACTCTCTGCTGCGATGGTTCTGTGTACAGTTTGTTTTGGAAGGGTCAGAGCAGTGTTTCAAAGATGTGTTTGAATGGAGAAAGAGTGGAACAGCATTGTTTGGGTTTGATGAGGGGCAGTGCTCTGCCTCACCCGGCTCAGCTGCGCTGTGCTGATGGTGCTGTCCTCTGTACGATTCACCGTGGAGAGGTGGGAGGCAGACAGCTGCTTTTTGTTGTGCCCTCTGAAAGTAATCTGCTTCGGGCAGCCCAGATCCGTGCTGAACGCAGACATCTGCCAGGAGCAGGAGCTCAGCTGTGGCTGTGAACACAGGCACAGGAGGAGCTCAGCCCTTCCCCTTGCAGTGCCTTGCTCTGAGTGCTGCCCTGCGTGCTCTGGGAGCTGACATCAGAAACACCAAACGTGAACGTGTTGCATTAAAAATACCTGTAGAAAAATCCCTCTGGAAAACGTAGAGCCCATCTGTGTCTTCCTGCACAGAGCAGGGTGTGGGGGCACGCGGCAGGGCTGCAGCTGGGAGCTGGGCAGCCTGGCTGAAGCTCTCACCACCCCTTCTCTCCCTGCAGGGCAACTGGGACACATCGGGCAGCGAGCTGAGCGAAGGGGAGTTGGAAAAGCAGAGGCGGACGCTTTTGGAACAACTGGATGAAGATCAATGAGAACGTTATTTATACCAAATATGTTTACATTGTGGCATAATAAAAGAAACCAATGTTTAATTCAGGATGTGGGTTCTGATATCCTGAGTTCCATTGTTGAAATTACGGTGGGTTTTAATTTTACCACATAAATACATCCAAGTATTCTTACGGGCCCGGCCCCAAACCTACAAAAGTGAATGAAATTCTGAGTTAAGCCGAATGTCGTTGGGCAGCACGGGTGCTCTGCTCCCCTGGAGGGAGTCCTGGAAGGGAACAGCGCCATGGAAGACGCCTCGGGTCTCACTGGACCTCACCTGCAGGCTGAGCAGAGCCTCGGCACCTTTCTAGCAAAGCATCTCTGCGGTGCGCTCCATCCTAGAGAGGCAGTAACTGTTCTTCCTGGCCGTGCAGGCAGGTAGAGCTTTGTTTTTTAGAAAGATTCTTAATATAGTTTCTTGTGGCTTAATTTGTTTTATGAATTTGTTGTTATTTTGGAAAGGGGGAAGGCAATGGGTGTAATGAATCCGTTTCTTGATCTGTACTGCAAAAAAAACCTGTCAGCTATTGGAATTGCTCCTTCATGATCCGCGTTCCTACCCTACCCGTTCCAAGCACTTATGTGAAACAGAAGACTGCTGAGAGATTCCTGTCCAACAATCACTTCCAAGTCAGATTGTACAGTAATTAAAAGCAGACGTGGCTGATGGGACTGCACTCAGCCTCCACTGTGGCATCGGCAGAGGGTGCTGCCGCTCACAGCCGCCTTCTGTATTCACATAAAGCAGCTCCGGATCTTTTCTCTGTGCTTATCTTCACTATCAAAAATCAAACTGTAAGTTGAGACGTTGCCTTACAACCTGCTGAAGAATGTACCAGCCCCACACAAACAGCAGCTGCAGCATCATGCAGGACGTCAGCGTCAGCCCAGCCGTCGCAGCGCCGTGCTGCTGTGGTACACCTTCTGCAACCGTTGATTGGAATATTTTTGTACATTTCTAGCAATTATTAAACCTTGTCTTCTGCTGTCTACTGGTATTTATTTCTACTTCAATGCTGCGTACAGCTCTGATAATTTTTTCCTGTCAATGATTTATGGATTTAAGCCACCTCTGCTTACAGGAAAATACTCCCAAGTCCAGCTTTAGCTTTTGGTTTCAGTGCGTTCCGTGTCGCTGAGCAAATGCTCCTCTGCAAAGGTTTACCTTTATTTTCACATTCAATAAAATCAAGCTGTTCGTGGGGATTCCTGTTGTTCAGGTGTGGGGTCTTCCGGGGGGTTTTTTCCCTGCTTTTTAATCAGCTCTGGAACCTTCAAATAAGACAACACCAACCAATGCAGGAGAAGCAGAATTTAATACAAAGGCTGTGAGAAAGCACTTGGGGGGGGGGGGTTGCTTTGGCTGTTGTCTATCTTCCTGTCCATCTGTCTGTCTGCCTTTCTGTCGTGTCCTTTGTCCATCACTATTTGTCTCTTCTTCACCCGTCCATCCCTCTGTCCTTCTCTCTTTTTCTGTCTGTCCCTCCATCTTTCTGTCCCTCTGTCTTTCTGCCATCCAAGGGACAGAAATAAGGAAGACAGATGGACAGACAGACAGACGGATGGGCAGATATGTAGAAGGACAGGTGGAAGGACGGATGTTAAGACAAAAAGGAACAAAGGCAGGTGGATGGATGGAGGGACAGACAGGGATGAAAAGATGGACGGAAACACAGAACAGAGGGACAGACTGATCAAAAGACAGGCTGATGGATGGACATACAGAAGGATGGATGGGTGGAAAGACTGGAATATGTACAGATGGACAGACAGACAGCTGCTGGTAAGTCACCCTCCCTGGTTGTGCTGTTAAACCCTCCTATCAATTACAGCTCAGGTATAGCACTGGTTTCTGTACGTTTAGGACTTCAATACTCTACTGATGTTTTTTGCACGTTTAGGGGGAAATACTCACCAGTGCATCTCTGTGCATGAAGCACTGACTGCAGAACTGCTGCTGGGGGCACAGCGGGGCTCCTGCCCTGGCTGAGCTGCACTGCAAGGCTGCTGCAGGGCTGGAGCCTCTCTGTCCATGGCAATGCTGGGCAATGCTGGGCAATGGGGCACGGCCCCATCGGAGGGCAAGAAAACGCTGTAGAAGTCACTTAAAAAAGAAGGAAAGGAGGAATTACAGTGTAGTAGTGTAAATAGTTTATTTGCTCTTATGCCAGGGACAGACCAGGAAAGTAACATGAACTGCTTTTATAAAACACTTCTAATATTGCTAAGAAGCAGATCTATTACTAGAAAAATATGAAAGAGAACATGCCAGCGTTCCATTCCAGTCGAATGATCATTTTTGTCTGAAATTTAAAAACAAAACCAAACCAACAAAACACCTTTGAGCACAGGAATGAAGGCAGTGGAGCTCTGAGCCCTCTGACCACCGCTGTACCGAACTGCTGGCCCGACTGCATGCTCTCCCAGTGCAGGGAGGCAGTGGCAATGTTCCCTTCAGCACACGGTGCTGTGAGTGCAGGGGTGGCTGCTGATAAAGGAAACGCTCTGGAAATGGGTGAGCAGAGGTCAATGCGGTAACTGAGCCCCCAGCTGTCCATTTAGTTAAATATAAAAACAAAAACTATAAGTTAAAATAACATTCGGATTGTATAGCACAGGATGATGCTTTTTTTTTTTTTTTTTTTTAAACAATATTTACAATATTACCCAGAGGCTAAAGTGGGAGTGAAAGAAGTGTAAAAACCATAAAAAAAACGGCACCGATTCTGTAGCAAAATATCTGTACATTTAAAAACAGATTATCATATAACTACACATTATCCAAGAAAAACGGGACCTTCACCAGTGGTTCACGTAAGCACAACATAAAAGAAAAGAAATTCAGTGGTTAAATACTATACAATAAATTTTACAATTAACATATTGATGCGGCGATGCCAGGAGGGGAAGCTGCGAGCACAACGAGCTCGGGAAGCACAAACAGAGCTGCAGTCCCACTCCTCCTCTGGGCCGGACAACCGCCGGCGCCAGGCGGCGCTGCAGGCTCTGTGGGGTGCAGAGGGCGCTGCTCCGTCCCTGGGGAGCTTTCGGAATGTGACACCAAACCTTGCAGGGCAGCTGATGGACACGTGAGCCCTGAGGCTCAACCGGAGCTGGATTGTCAGAGGGAGCCGTGGGGTCACAGCGCAGCCGGAACCGCGGCCGTGCGGGGCACTAATGCGATCTCTGTGCTACTACTGAGCTGTAATGGTCCTCGGAACCCTAATACTGATTACTGAGATGTTAATACCTTAGTGCTAATTAATAAATACACCGTTAGATGAAAGTGCCTCTAACTGAAGAGCAGGCAATGCGTTCTCGGCCATTCGCACGCTGCGCAGTTGCAATGCACCGCTTCCCCCGTAGCCCTCGTGCCTCAGCCCCGCACTGCACACCACCAAACCCAGAAGCTTACAGCAAACACAGGGTTCACTGCCCACACATCTCACCACAGAATTACATTACCACGTCCAGCTACGGCGCATGGAGTCTGTATGGCGGAACGAGGTACGGAGCTCTTCTTGTTGCTATTTCCCTACTAGATACAGAAAGCCCTTAAATGTTCTGTTTCTTTTTTAAAAAAAAAAGCCAGTAAGTGCAGCTGAAGCCAAGGTCAGCCCTCGGCCAAGGACAGGAATGCATGTAGAAGCCCAGCAGCAGAGCACATCCAGAGTTACCTCTTTCCAACCAGTCGGGATCCAGGTCCGGCCAACAGAAGACCGATCGCTAAGTTTTCACATAATCAAACCCAACTAAACACCCAAAAACAACACATACTTTACTTTTTGGTTAAAAATACTGAATAACGTATTGGTGTCAAAAGATACCCAATCAAATCAAGTCCTATTGCTTCGATTAATTTGAGCAGGTACTTCCATTTTAGGCACTTGTTAGCTACGGCTGAGCGGAGAGCCCATCGCTGACGTTCCTATGCATTTCTAGGTGTCTGAGCCCCTGAGGGGTAACCGTACTGTTCCCAAGGCGGTCAGGGAGGGGCACCGCTGGCAGCCCGGCCCTGCGGAGGCCTCAGCTCACATGGTGATCTCAGTGCCGTTGGCAGAGCGCAGGGTCTGGTCGTCGAAGCGCCGCCTCACGCTCCTCCTCAGCGCGTCGGCCCGGCGGTACGGCTGGTTTCGAAGATCTGCAGGGAGGAAAGCGGCCCTGGTCAGCGTGCACTGCAGGGATCGGGCCTGCTGGAAGCCAGTCAAAGCAGCTTGGGTAGCAACGGGAGGAGGGAGTGGGTCCTAGCAGAACAGCTGATGGGCCCCATGGCAACACACCGAGCAGCAGGCGGTGCTGGGTGCTGGGGGCACTAACGGAGCAGCGCTGCTGGGCTGGGTGTCTGCCCACCCATGGGCAGCTCATATTCACTAACACTGTTTGTGCAGCCTCTAAATCCCTGAGGTGAGAGACATGGAACCGGGGAATGGGGTCAGAAGGGACCTTACAGATCGCCCAATTCCACCCCACGGCCTCGGGCACCCCAGGGATGGGGCACCCACACAGCACCGGGCAGCAATGCCAGGGCCTCAGCGCCCTGCGCTGAATGAGTTCTCTGATGCAGGATGGCACACGGTGAATGTGAAACACAGGACACAACGGGGTAAGTGCTCACCAAAACAGGCATGCATTTACGTGGCCCATCCACCCATTCGACTATCAGAAGGTGCCCTGAGAAAAAGCAGGCATCCCCCTGCACCCAGCCTGCAAAGCCTGCAGCCACAGCTGCCATCCGAGGGGTGCAGGGCTGGGCTGCTGCTGGGGCTGGGAGGGGAGAGGAGGGCAGTACTGAGCATGCGATGGAGCCAACAATGGAGAAAGGCGGCAGTGGGGGTTTAACAAAGCCCGTGTTAAGAGCGTGGTGAGGACAGGTGACTGCTTGGCTGCTTGTGCTATGGAGATGAGCTACACAGCATGCTTGGTGCATCTTACACATAATTGAGGTACAATTTTTTTTTCCTGGGAGAAAAAAAATGGGTGCTTCGTTGGGGAACCCCTCCCGTGCACTCCCTGGCTGACTTACAGCTCACTCTAAGCCCCACTCCCCAACTCCTCAGCTCTCAGCACAGCAGAAGCCACCCATGCTGCCCTGTGCTCCCAGCCTTCACTGGTGCTCCTTCCACGGCCACAGCACCGCACACCTGCGGAGCACAGGCAGCAGGAGCTGGGTGCTACAGCCAGGGATTTACGGGCTGTAACAACCTGGGACAAGGCTGCCTACCTCGGGCTCAACTTGGAAGAGAAAGGGCCAAAATCGAGAGAGCAGGAAGGTGGCGACCAGCCAGCAGGCTCAGCAACCCCCTGCCACACAGAGGTGGGAACCAATGGGCTGAATGTCCGCTGCCTTCAGGCCCTCACCAGCACTATGCTTAGCCACAGCTGCTGCCAGGCTTCGGGCATACAGAGAGAGGAGGAAGCTAAGTAAAAAGTGATGCTTGCCAGCTCTGTGTATCCTCCACCACCGATGTGCTAGAAGAAATCCTTACCCTCGAGTGAACATTTGGAAATTTAGTGATATTATTCTTCTTTAGGGCTAAACAGAAAAAAAAAAAAAATGATGGTTAAGTAAAAAATGGGATGGGAAATGGAGAGCAAGTCAACTGAGCGTTCAAAAATGGCAGGCATGTTAGCCAGCAGAGCGAGAGGAGGGGTGAGGCCGAGGCCATGAGAGGTTAGAGGAGGAGAGGAAAGGACACGAGGGCCACCCTTCCCTCTTGCTAACCAAATTCCAAGCTGCTTTGAAGATTGGCTCCAGGAAGATAATACAGCAATTAACTTGAAAGAGCAAATAACTGTTGAGCTGATTATAGTTTGCAATTTTATTAGAAGCATTCATAAAAATACATATTGCCAAGTGAACACTGTTGTCTTCTTAAGCCATCCGTCCTTAATTCAAGACAACAGTGTTAAGAGACATGCAGGGTTAAGCACACCCTCCTGACACTGCACACCACAGGATTATGGTGCTCAGTTCCATGCCAAGCTCTGCCCCGTGCCCATAGCTGTGGGCTGGCACATCCCAGCCCTGCTGCCTCCCACCCAGCCCAGCTCTCACCCCACGCTGTTACGCAGCCCACGGCACCGTGCTGGCCTCCGTGAGAATTGGTTAATGCTCAACTAATATTACCAATTTTAGTTTGATAAAAGTTGGCATGGAACTGAAAAAGTTAGACGTGGATGTGAACAAATGAGAGAAGATGTACTCCATTCTGTGTCTGACATGCAAACATGCAGGCAAGGGTTAGAAAGGCCGAAACGATGCTCCTCGCACAGGGGACACCTTACCACAGATAACCCTTCCAGACCAGTAAAGCAACGCCCAAGGAGGTCCCACCAAAGCCATGCACAGTTCCCCTAGCTTACAGCTCAGTTATTACATGCAGACTACTCAGGTACATTTGCATGCAGAGAAAGATCTGCAGCCAGCAGAGATGACATAGAAAAGCCAAGTGAACTGTCACAGTACGACTGTGTTTGGCCTGAGCCTTGTCCATCCTATGGAGCCAGCACCGAATCTACTGTGACTTCCCCCACTTGCTGTTCTATGGCACTTGTCACAAGGATTAGCAATGCCTCTGAAATGTGAGGATGGCCAAAAGCATCCAACACAGATTGAATGGGATGAAATAAAACGTTACTGAAACACAACACATGCAATGAAGGTGACATCGATACGACTTCAGGCGGACGCCGGACATTGCTATACACTCAACATTCACACGATCCTGGCTGAGGTCCATACAAATGGAGAAGTGTCAAAAAATCTACAGCAACCTTTTTTTGTCTAAGAGCATCAGATGTGAAAGAGGAATAGTTTAGTAATGGAATTCCTCAGTGAGAACAGGTTCGCAGAAAAACCGAGAGCCCCGCTTGGCGGTTCGAGCTGTAAAGGGCACAGTCTTCAGCACTGCATGGGAATAACAGCCAAACAAACAGAGCAGTGAGAAGCACAGATCGATGGCATTAGTACACGGTTAGCGCGTGGTTAAGGACAACCAGGTACAGGATTGCACGTTCCAACCAGCCCATGACACCGCAGCGCAGGAGGATTTGGTAAGGAGGCAGTTTTAAGTCACTGCGTATCTGTCTCTGGTTTTGAAAGACTGTTGCTAAAGGTAAAGGCCACGACTCTGGAAGAGCGTGGCTTCACACGGCATCCCATCCTGTCCCAGCCAGCAGGGCTTCCCCGTGCACCTGATGAGGCACTAAGCCAGCATCAAGTGACACCTCTGATTATTTCCGTGCCACTGCACGAGCTGTCACAGGCTGCAGCCAAGTGACCTCAGTTCAACCTGACATTCTGTGCTTCATGTGTCACTGGGCGGCCCAGGGGCACCCCATAGCTGGAAGGGCTGGGCACCACAGGGGATGGTCAGGTTGGCTGAGCCTGGCATGCTGGCAGGGGGCTGCACGCAGGCTGGCATCATTTGCACCATCTGTTTCTCCCACTGAGCAGCAGAGCCACTTCACCAACCACACCAGCTTCCAGGAGTCCAAAGGAGATGTAGAAGCAGAAGTGATTGGGAATTACAGCAAGTCTGCCTCTTACACGGAGAATATTATCATAGGAATCTCTTAATCAAACGTTAGAAAGAGTTGTGAAAGCTTCACTAAGAGCATTCCAACCCTCTCATGCAGTTGGGCAAAAATTCCTCACTGAAAGGTAAAGCAGCTCTCCTCTTCCTCCCAGAGGGAGGAAACAATATGACAAACATCTGGGAGAAGCAGTCAAGGCCGTCTCGCCCAAAGATTGTTTTGCTGACTTTCTGTGCAACAGAATTCAACTGCTGTAAAGCCATCAAAGTGTTACAGTCTTGATCCTTCCACACCACAGGTGAAGAAGTGCACTAAAATCCCAGCACTGCAACGAGAGCAGTGGCACAGACTGCTGAGCACAGCACGACTCAGAGGAGCTCTAGCAGCTCACAACGTCCCTGCTTCCCTAGCACTGATGGTGGGTTCTGTCCCCCTCTGCAGCCTAGTGGTGATCAGGGCAGACTTCTGCCAAACTGAAAAGCAGTAAAACCAGAAGCTGCTCAGGGCCATCCATCATTCAGGTTTGACTAAATGATTTCCTGTAAGTGTGCAATAATGTGGTGCAATTACTGCTAGTACATTTTAATGAAAATGCAGGCTCTTAATAATGTTAAACATCTGTCATTCATTCCAGTTATGGGAAAGTAAAGATTTCTGGGAAAGATCTGCACAGCATGCATATCCCCACCGAATATCAGCTGAGATCTGAGCTGCTTACTCTAGAGATCAGAGACCAAGTGTGTCCCAACATGCTGAAAGAGAAGAGGTCAGAAACAGCACGTGCCCCAAGTCTGTGCTTGTGACAAACATGGGCAGCGCCGACAGTGAACACGCAAAAGCAGGTTACTGGGCTTTGTCTGCTCCCTTAGCAGAACCTTCTATCACTGATTCACGTCATGTAAACAATCTCCTAAGCTGTGCTCCAGCAGCTCTACAAGAATCACATAATGCACGTACAATAGCTATTAGGCAGATATGCTTTTTTCACCTTGGTGAAAGGGCCTCTGAGATTATGGAACAAAAGGGCTTTACCTGTTATAATATCTTCAATAGCACCATCCTTCCCTTCGTACACATGCCTGTTATCCTTGACCTGCCGCCTCCTCAGCTCTGCAATTAGCTCCTGCTGCTGCCTCTTTGTTTTATGAGAAGGAGACTGAAAGCAAAGAAGAGAGGGTTTGTAAGGATTTGTAAGGATCTTTGCTGCAGTTCCTCTGTCTGAAAGACCAGGTGACCCCACCTGCAGCAATGAACACCAGTAACTGCCACCTTTCTGCCCAGTTTTGCAAGCCCAGGGAAAAGACGTGAGCATGGCGAGCTCAGGAGCTGGGGGTGACAGCCAGAGTTACAAGCTAACTTGGCCTGGCTGCCAAGCTGTTTCTCTTTCTTAGGTTTGCAGTTCCATCCTAAACCTTCTCCTCACTTGGAATAAGACTCCAAGCCTTCTCCTCCACGCAGCATTAACTGAAGGAGGAGAACAAGCTTTCCATCCAACAGAAAATGCCTGGCTGGGATTAAGGGCACCTGTTAGGCATGAGAGTCGCATGAAGCAGCTTCAGCAAACACAAGGGCCATTGGAGCTGTGGAAATGCTCCAGCACATCTAAAGCATTCATTTAGGGGAAAAAATAAAACAAAGAAAAGGTCAGAAAATTCCTATCAAGTGGTAACACAGGGCAGACTCCTGCTGGGATGCTCAAACAGGGAAAGATCTGGAGATCCCTGCAAGCAACGGCGGGCTTTGCACAATGAATACAGAGGGGATTTTTAAAACAGTAAAATGCCAAAGCAGGAAAAAAGTGTGGCCAACAGCAACATGGGCTAGGTGACTTTTTGTCTGTTTGGCTTTCTGAATTTTGCAAGCTTTGAAGTAGAATTAATACACACTTGGATTCTTTCAGTCAATTTCAGCTTTCCCCACAAAACGAGAAAACTTTCAGAGACCACATTTCTGGGTAGCTCTAAGTCTGGGCAACTCAAGCACTGCACAGAGCTGCAGGTTCTGAGCTGTGAAGAAAAACACATGAATGCACCCCACCTGTAAGACCTGTCTGCTCCATACCTTTTGGTCCTGTTGCTCCATCATCGCTTCCTGTTCCATAAGTTTTTCCATTAAGGCCTGTTCCTGCTTTTTTCTCAGTTCGTTCTCTTCTTCTGCTTGCTATTTATCACACACACACACACACACACACACAAACACACATAAAAAGACCCAAAAAGTTACATCTTCAAATCACTACAAGGAACCTGAATGTTACAAATGAACTACATTTTCTAAGGAGGCAAACTGAGGGTGCAGCAATTCAGCTAAACAAAGTCTGAAATTAGTGGGCAGGGAGAGACTCCCAGGTCACACAAAGCCCCTGACCCTGATCCCAAAGGGTCGAGGTTGAAGGTGAGAACTTTAATCTCACAGACATTGTTTCTGAGGACTCCTCTGGCATTTCAGACAGCAGTGCTGCCTTTCAGCCCTGAAAATAATCCCAAACCAACTATTTGTGCGGCCCTGGGCTGGTGCCGCTGTGCTCGCATTGCATCGAAGCTAGGGGGAGCTACAAGCTGTGCTCTTGGGAACCTTGAGACAACAGATGGCAAACCATGCTGAGAAGGACAGAAGAGAAGGGGACGATTACCTTATAGGCCTTCACAAATCGGACAAACACTGGGAAGAAAACTGAGGGAGGTGTTGTCTTCGGATTCTCCCCAAAATACTTCACAGCATCATCAAAGGCATCCTACAAAAAGCACATACTTCAAGATATGCTCACCAGCATACCAGAACTCGGTGTAAGGGGCTGACATTTCCTCTGAGTGGGAATCCCTGGCTGGCATGAGCACACCTACACTCAGCATGGGGACAGGAGCAAACACAGAACTGCACCTCCTCCTCCCTGCAGTGTATATAAAAGCAAGCACTTGCTGTGACATGTTGCTACTCATTCGTGGCTAAAGCCTGTCTCAGAAGTGAGCAGGAGAGCTTGAACCAGAGTTTGTCAAGAACGTGTGCAGGGCTGTCACCAAGCTCATGGAAGTAAGACATATCTGCAGCTAGAACTGCTAGGAAAAACAGCAGCACAAGCAAATAACCTAAGGTTGGCCTCACCACAAGAAAAAAAATGAATGGTAAGAATGCATGAGGGCAGCATCATGGGAAAAACTTTTATGCACCATGACAGACTAATAATTCCTCATTTCACAAGTAATGCACATTTTATACATTCACGTCAGAACAAAGGAGAGCCATGGAGACTCTGTGCCTCTTCACTCAAACCCCACTGCAGAGTAACCCAGTGTCAGCAGAAAACACCCTGAGTATGCACAGAGAGTGATCTGCTTCTCCAAGTCATTCACACCCCAAGAATTAAGAAATACCTGGGCAATTTTGGCATCATCCTGCAGTTTCTTCAGCTTTCCTTCATTGTTCTGAATGAACTCCTTCAGCATCGTGTTGTGGTCATGCATGGTGTACTCACGCTTTGTCAGATCCAGGCCTCTCTGGAGCTCCTTCACATCCAAGAGGACGTTTTCTAGAGACACTAGGAAATAAAACAAAACTGCTGAATCGCTCCTGCTGTGCAATCACCCAACCCACAGCATGACCAGCTCCCAGCTACAAAGTGCCCCCAACCACAGCAGTGGCTGCCACTGCCCCTCACCAAGCAGGGGAGGTCACTGCTGTGATGCTAACAGCACCAATCCCTGCTGTGCGTGCTAGGCCAGGCAACCTGCTGGCACTAAGGGCCCTCCCTAAATTGGCTCTGCTACCACATTGGTAGATAACACTGAAACCACCTGGTTTTGTTCTTAGATTGGTCCAAGTGGGAAAGCACTGAGAGCCTAGCAGGTGCACTAAGGGCACAGCTGTGGTTACAGTACCTGCAGCAGCCTTCTCCACGTAATGAAGTTCATTGTAAAAGAGGGATACGTGCTGGTACTTCTCCTTGACGACATTAGAAATATAGTGCAACAGGGTTTGTTTTCGGTCTGTTGACTTTGTTTCTAAGAGCTGAGGAGAAAAAAAGCAACAAGATTGCTGGGTTAAGGTGCAGCAGACACCAAACAAAGCGACTGAAAGGGTGTTTGTTTTCCCAAGTGTTTCTCCATCTGACAGAGATGGCTGTAAAGGCCCATATAAGTGGGTGGATTTCCACAGCGGTCTGAGGATTTGTGGCCTCCTTGTGAGGGGCCACCAAAATGCTGGTAAGGGTCATCTCAGAGAGAGTGCAGGGAAGAGCTTCCCCTGACCACTATGCTCTGCTGCCTCTGCCTTTATTGGCTGGGGGCTGATGAGCCCCGAGCAGCCACTCTCCATTTAAAAGGGATGCATTTCAGCTCGTGTCCCCTCATTGCCTCTGGTTTACTCACCAGGTCTAGACTCTGTAGCTTAAATCCATACACTGCTCCTCTCTTACTGCTGTTCATGTAGTTACCGAGAGCCAGGATTATCTGCCAGAGCAAAAGAGAGCAGAGAGGGAATTTTCAGGGCAAATGCACAATGAAACCTCACTTTGCCCCTCACTGCAAGAAAGATATTGAGACCCTGGAACGTGATCAAAGGAGGGCAACAAAGCTGGTGAGGGGTCTGGAACACAGGCCATATGAGGAGAGGCTGAAGGAGCTGGGAATGTTCAGCCTGGAGAAGAGGAGCTCAGGGGAGACCTCATTGCTCTCTATGACTTCCTGAAGGGAGGCTGTAGTGAGCTGGGGGTCGGCCTCTTCTCTCGTGTCATCAGTGATAGGAGCAGGGGGAATGGCTTCAAGCTGCAGCAGGGGAGATTCAGGCTGGACATGAGGAAGTATTACTTTTCAGAAAGGGTGGTCAGGCACTGCAATGGATGCCCAGGGAGGTGGTGGAGTCACCGACCCTGGGGGTGTTCAAGGAAAGACTGGATGTTGTGTTGAGGGACATGGTTTAGTGGGAGCTGTTGGGAATAGGTGAACGGTTGGACTGGGTGATCTTTGAGGTCTTTTCCAACCTTGGTGATTCTATGATTCTATGAAACCTCTGAGAGTCTGTACGCCAGCATCCACGTGCACTTTCTGTACACATAAGGGGATGCACTGGTGAGTGGTTGAGCACAGCCAAAGTCAGACATACCTCCAGTATTTTCTTAAGCTTCTGAGACGACTTTATGGAGACAGATGCAGCTATAATGGCGTGAAGTTGCTGCAAATAAACACAGGGAGAATTTTGGTTAATGCACAACCTGAAAGTAAAATTAAATTCAAAACACTTCCACTCTAAGAAAAAAAAAAAAACAGCAACGTTTTCAATCAATTCAGTGCATCCCAGCATAAATGCTACCCTGCCCTGGCATGTCAGGATTTCAAAAAATTAATTTGCACTGCAGATTTCTAACACTCAGATGTGGTTGAGGAAAACTATTTATATTTCAGTCCTTATGACTGTGAAAGATGCATGGGACATACTTCAAAGAGCCCTCAGACCAGCACTGAAAGTAATTTTCCATGATGGCACAGACAAGTAGATTTTCATTGAAACTGGTTTTAAACTTCTACAGGGTAAAGAAATAGGATGATGTGGAGCAGTGCAGGGTACAAGCTGCCACAGAAACAGCTGGGATCTCTGAGTCACTGTTAGATGAGAATACACCTAGAAAAGCACTTCTTCATTCATGCAGTTGTTTCTCATTCTACCTCTGAGAACTCAGAATGACTCCGTGACACTCAAACCATCACTGTGTAAGGAAAATTAAGATCTCTACAACCTGCACTGGCAGCCCCACGTCAGCACCTGGCTGCACTGTGCCCTGCAAGCCTGACTTGCACCACAGAGAGCAGCTCCCACGTTTCCCACCCATGGGGAAATAGTGTCCCACAGCCAGACAGCCCCAGGTCACTTCCCCACGACTAGCACATCTCCAGGGCTGTCTCCCACTCACCGGGGTCAGCATCTGGATGCTTTCAGCAAAGTTGCCTATGAATGCCATGATGGTCATCTTCTGCATCAGCCTCTCAATCTTGCTGAACTGCATCATGAACCGGTCTTCATCAGACAGGTTCTCAATGGGTTTCCTCTCCCGCTCGTAGAGCCGCAGCACCTTCACCTCGTTCTCGGTGGGCAGGAACCTCATGAGGCACTCAACAAAATCCACTGGCAGCGTTTTCAGGTCAAACCTACGCGACAGGATGAGAGGTGATGGCTTCACGTTGTGCCAGGGGAGGCTCAGTTTGGATAAGAGGAACGATTCCCTCTCCAAAGAGCAGTCAGGCACTGGCACAGGCTGCTCAGGGAGTGGGGGGCCAGCATCCCTGGGGGTGTCCCACAGCTGTGAGCACAATCCTGCCCATGTCTGCACATAAAGATGTTAACCTGCTTACTGCACAGAGACAGCACGGACATAAGTGCTGGTGTGAATGCTGCTTGGCACCTTGATTCTGTTTCCAAAGAAGGAGCTGGCACAGCTGGAGGGCTGGAGCTGGAAGGTTGGGTCCATACCCTGCAGGATGGGGCATGGTAGGGTCCTATGCTGCAGTTATGCTTGGACACACCTGTATCACATTTGGGTCTGGCACTGCGTGGGGCGATTACATAAACCTCACTGCATGCAAAATGCTTCCAGTGCACTTGGACTCAACTTGTGCTTTGTGGAGCAAGCTGCAATGGTTGATACTCTGCCTCTGGAGTGTTCTTTAGAAGAAAAAATACCATGTACATCAAACGAGAAATTCAGTATGCAATGACATACTGTGGATGAACATGAATTAGCTTATTTAATAAAATATGTGTTAATTTGTTAAGCCCTTATAGTGATAGAGCAACACAAAACTGCAAGTTAACATACTGTAGTACAAGGGAATCCGATTTGTGGGAATTCAGATTGGTTCCATCCTTACTGATGGATTTTTTCCAGATGCAAAAACATTTACATCAACTGCCAATTCAAAGCCATTCCACTTACCAAAAACCACAGTAAATCTTGAATATGATTTCTTTGCTGACAAGTGTTTTACTTACACGTGAATAGCTTTGCATATTTCATCCGCTGTCTTTCCAGCTTTCCTTAAAGTGATGGCAAGATTCTTGGCCCTGTTTGCATCCAATAATGTGACTTTGTTCGACCCTTTCTGAGTTATTTTTTGCTTGCTTGATGTAAGATCAATGGCCGGACCTTGGGCTTTTGTTTTGAATATTTCTTCAAATTCATCCACATTTAAATCCTAAAAAGGAAAGAAAGTGATTTATCCTTCCCACGGCAAGTATTGTATCCCACACTGCCCAGCATCATACCAGAACTGCAGTAAGACCCTGTGGCTGCTGTGGCTGCAGCAGAGAACTTCAGCCAGGGGTTGCACAGTGTAGTAAACATGAGCTCCTGAGTCAGTAATCAGGAAATTTGGCCTCCAGCCCCAACAGCCCTATGCGTGTTCAGAAGTTCAGGCAAATATTCACGTTAGCACTCAGACTTCATCCAGCCACGTGCATCTACCTCACCTCAGGGACCACACAGCACCTGAGTGCTCAGCCCTGCTCTGGGCTGCTTTAGGCCTCTTTCCCTGGTACGATGCCACACACCAGCCCTACCCCTAGCTGTTGGCCACAGTACATCTTTGCAAGGGCCAATACTGAGCTGTGGACAGACACGGGGAGCGGAAGGCAGCCAGCACTGCTCGTACCTCCAGGATCCTCTCGTCGTCTATTTCGTTGAAGACCGTCCCGTTGATCTGGTTGGGTTTGAGGGCCACCCAGTTGAACACTGGCATGCGGAACTTGGTCTTGATTGGCTTCTTGATTTTCACAGCTAAAGACACCAGAGGAAAGGAAATGATCGACTCCCCAGCAGCTGAAAAACACCCCCTGTGCCCAGACCGTGATCTCTATAGAGCTGGCATTCCAGCGCTGGAGGAAGAACTGGCCATAGCTAAATGATCACCCTGAGGAGCCTGAAAAGATCCTGCTGCCTTGACAGGCAGGCAGTGCAGAGAGGCTTTTATCCAACCCTCTGGCTGCTTCAGGGCCAGCGTCTGCAGAATGGGACTGAACGCCAGAGGCTGTGAAAACTACACAAAAGGAAATGTGTTATTACTTTTATTGCCCCGTGTTGTCTGGGCTGCTTTAAAAGCCCATGTTATTTTTAAACACTAAAGAAAACTGATGGAGCAGCCAAATTTAACCCTGTCCTGCTGGCTGCAGAGCCCACCTCGGCACAAGCTGGTGCATGGCCACGCACAGTGTAGGGCTGCTTGAGCACGTGCAGCCCAAACCCAGCTGCTAACAGCAGCACGGCAAGCAGCACCATCCACATCAACGAAGGCATGGTGGCCTCAGCCCTTAGCAACAGCTAAAGCTGCCAACTGAGGACACACCTCCACCACTGAGGTGGAGGATGTGTCACTGGCAGTAGATGCATCACAAAATTCAACTCAGAACAGGTGACAAGAAGGAAGAAAGCTCCTTTCCCAAGGTTCCACTGCTGCAATGGGGCAGTGCTCTTTCAGAGGGGTCAGGGCTACCTTTTAAAGCCAAAACAGGGGGTTGCAGCACACATGAGCTTTCACACACTTTAAGTAATGGCTTTCATCTTTTCAGGTCATGCAGAATTCGTGTCTCAGTAATCCACATAGAGAAGCTAAAGAAACTACTCTCATTCATCAGTGAAAGGAGTACAAAAAGTAACATAGGAGTAAAGAAAACAACTTCATTCCTATTCCTAACAGATCTGGAGGGCACATGAACATTTCTGTTAACTCAGTGCTCAGTTCATTGTATGCTGATGAAAACACGTAGCTGCTAGTTGCTGCAAATTCAGGATCTTCATTGCAGTGATTGATGAATGTGGCACTCCAAAAATTTTAGTAAAGAAACCATTTCTTCCCAAACTGCAAAGAAGCAACAGAAGCCCCTCATCTCCAGTGCTGGAGAAAAGAGCCCCTTCCCTGTGAGCAGGGCCAGGCAGGCTGAGCAGCATCATGCCCATGTCCCAACCCTCCCACCCAGCTCTGGGCTCCCTGCACCCCACAGCAGGTTCACATCTCCCCAAGGTGGGGACAGTTTGTGTTCGGCTCAGCTCAATTCAGCGCTTGCTCCAAGGAAATCCTGACTGCTGCCTACCCTGCATCCAAAGCAGGGGCATCTATTCGATGCTACATAGAGATGCTGGATTATTTTCTCCTTGATTACAGAAGACACTTTCCCAGCTTGCAAAGC
This sequence comes from Tympanuchus pallidicinctus, assembly GCF_026119805.1. NCBI lineage: Eukaryota > Metazoa > Chordata > Aves > Galliformes > Phasianidae > Tympanuchus > Tympanuchus pallidicinctus. Next base: position 1,362,314 of record NW_026294669.1, read on the forward strand.
ACTTGAGCAAATAACTATTTGACTTTCCCCTACTGATGCTGCATGTTTTTGCCATGACAGATCAGCAGTTTCAGGGCACAGCTCTTGTTGTGCACCAGAACCAGGTGAATGCTGAAAACACCACTCTTGCTTTGTCCCACCACTTCCAAAGCAACAGTTGACTTGTGTGTCTGTGTACATTCCAAGTCATGTTCCTTTTTGCAAGGATGCTGCAAAGAATAAATTCCCAGCTAGAGAACTTGCTCAAAACAAATCTCTATGAGTGACAAGGAAAGTACACAGTATTCAGCCTGAAAGTCTGAATACTCTGAGAAATATATTTGTCCAACTGGAAGACATGAACACCGTCAACTTCTGCTCATCTAAACCAAATGGCTTTACACTTTGTACAATGAATGTGTTTAATCCTAAGTAATTCCCAAAATAAAAGACTTTTTTTCCAAGCTAAAACTCCCATGAAAAACACATCTTCATCTCATGCATACATTAGAATAGATTAGTAACTGCTCCCAGGTTATTTCAGGACAGCTCCCTCGCTCAGCTGAACAAAATGCCTTCGAAATCTCTTCCTTCAAAATCTTCTCTCTTACCAAGACACGCTGTCAGCTGGCAAGGTGATGTCCTCAAGAATTGCACTGCTCAGGGCAGCGCAGCGGGGACACAGTCGTGGCTGGAGGGCAGCCCAAAAGAAGCCACATCTTAATTACGTGCTGAAGTGCTTTGCTGGATCAGGGCCTGGGAAGGCCAAATCCTGCTGGCTGGCAGCAAACCCAAAGCTAACGCGTGCCTTGTGTCCAGCAACCCCTCTGCACCCGCCTCGGCCCTCCCACCACCTCCTGGACACAAACACACAGTCACAGGCACACACAGGGCACAGCAAAGCAGGACAGAGGGAAGGGGAGAAGGTAGTTAAATACTTAGCAGAAAGCAACCTACAGAAGAGCTTGATCGGCCCGTCTTACCAGGAAGCAGAAAGAATGGAGAAAAATATGTTAGCAGTGTTCAGAACAGCAGGATTTATCGCTGCACCCATTTCCCCCCAGCCCAGAAGGGTCCTGCCCTGAGAAACGTTACTTGCCATGTAACTGGTTTATCAAGAAAAGGTGCTTTCATTTTCCTTTTCAGTTCTAATCCACTACAAAATGCCCACCCTGCCTGCCTGTGGACATGTCCCACCTGTACCACAGCCACATCAAACACCCCCTGCCATCAGCCTCTGCATACATAACTGGGGAACCTCCTGGATACTCAGCTGGGTTTTAAACATTCTGCAATCTGACATACTGCCCCAGCATCTCAGTCCAAGTGCAAAGCTGGCAGCAGAAACCGGAGGGGCATTGTAAACTGCTCTGATGAATCCTCTCCCCCTGGCACATGGTGAAGGACACAACAAAAATCAAGCCAGCAGCTTCGGAATGAAAAGGCAGCAAGGCAGAACAGCTCTGACCACAGATACATTGATGCCATCCTCTCCATGGATCCCTCGCAGCCCATCAGCACAGGAAACTGCTGGGCAGGGCACACCTGCCTTTCTGTTGCTGCCCCAGCCATGGTGCCAATGAGCTCTGCATGCTGCAGAACCACTGGGCTGCTCTGCAAAGCCCATTGGGGAGAGTAAAGGCTCCTAAGTCTCTCTTTCTGAAATCATAACGTGCTTTTGAGATTTCCTGGAGGGGAAGGAGTGTGATACCAATTAACAGCCGTTTGCTGCATGGGCTGCTTGGCATAGGACAGAGTGTACATAAAAACACGATTAAAGACTCTCAGGAAATTTTCCTTCCTTCCAAAACATTACAAAAAGTTTGCTACTCTTCTGCACAGATTCTTCTTCATCGTGCACTGGGAAGAAATCAAAACCACGAAGTTCTGCACTTTTGCTCACTTAAAGCCAAAAATGATCACGTTAGAAAAATATTTCTGGCAGCAGCTTCAGTTTCACTGAAGAAGCTCTCTCCTACAGATCAAACCAAATCTGTTTAATTGATAAATCATCTTTCCTTTCGCAAACCTTTCTAAGTATAACAGCAGATAGACATGACGAGTATTACCCAGGGGACTAAGAGAAAAGAAGTCCCACCTCTGCATCCTGCCCCCCCAGCCAACACTCCACGTGCCTGGCAGACACACGGGAGCCTTACCTGCAAGGCCTGAGTTGAAAACCACGGTGGGAGAGGCGGTGCCAGGCAGGGGGGGTGCTGATGGTGGGGGTGGTGGGGGCAGAGGGGCGGCAGGAGTCGTGTCCAAGGCAGGACCCGGCAGCGGCGGTGCTGGGGGCGGCGGTGGAGGCGGCGGTGGAGGTGGAGGTGGCACTGGCACCGTCACGGGGCCATTTGGCACTGTGGAAAGGAGAGGACAAACTGAGGTGAACAGGAACCAACGTGGCACAAGCAGACGCAGAACAACTCCCAGCGGGGCCCTCTACCCTCCCTGTCCTGACTGCACCTCTCTACCAGCCCAAGTATTTGTTGGACCCTTCACCGAATTATCTCAGCGTACAAGCATGGGAGGAAACCACCCTCACAAGGGGAGTTAGTATTTTCCAATGCCTAATTAAGAGCTCAGAAATGGATCAGACAAACACGGTCTGCAACCTCGTAACAACAACTGATGGTGTTTTTTCAGCGCAAGGCTACTGTGATTGACCCCAGAATAACAAACCACCTCCAGATCACAGCCAACTCGTGACGCTCCTTACCTGCCTCAGATGCTGCTGCTAAGGCTGGTAATGGTGGTGGAGGTGGTGGCAGTGGTACAGAAGTTGCAGCTCCAGCAGTGGATGTGACACACGTGCCAGCTGCAGCCTCTGCCCCCGCCGGCACCATCCCAGAGGCCAGAGCAACAGGAAGGATAGAGATGTCACCATCGCCTTTCTTTTGGATCTTAATGGTCCCCTGCTTCTCCAGTTCATGAATCTTTTTCTCCAGTGTTGACTGTCGCTGGATGGCTTCCTCTTTTTCCTTCACCATTTTCCTCAAGGTGTGAACCTGGCTATTTGCATCCTTGTAGATTTCCTGCAAAGGCCACAGAAACGAGCGATTTGCATTTGTATTCACAAAACAGAATACCAGCACCAGAAACAGAAGGCAGCCTGACACCAGACCGTGCACTGTGCCAGGCATTATCTAACAAGGCATTTTCATGCAAACCATACATCTTCAAGGGTGAGGAAGAACTTGTTTTATGTTTTTCCCACGCCAGCATTAAGGCTGTGTGCAGCACTGAGCCCTGTGAGAAAACCCACCAGATACCAACACCTGGGGACACAGAAATTCTGATTGCTATTTGTTTTATTTTTATAATGCCTCCATTTCTTATGTTAATCTTAAATACATAAAATTAGTATGCTACCTCGATTTTTCCTCTAACACAGAGTATCGAGCCTTGCTGGTTGCTCTGCCTATGAGCAGATGTTGACCCATAAAGGGAAGTAGGAACAGAGCTCCTGATCCGAAGCAGAGACTGAATCTGCAAGTAGCCAAGGCAGACATTCAGAAGAAAGCCTAGATACCAGTCATGCTGTGGGTCAACATTTAGGCTGAGGTTAGTTAATATTATGTTATTAAAATAGCATGCTAAGAAATAATGTCTGGATTGTACACCGAAAGCAGGTTGTGCTAGATACTTTGCAAACTAAGTCTGGAAGATTCCAGTTCCACCCTGAACTCCTCTCCAAAGCCAACCACATGTGCAAAACTCAACCAGGAACACTACAGACCTGAGCAGTACGATGTACTCGTCTGGATCGCTGATTTGCTGGCATACTGAGTTAAATGCCCATCTTTGAGAGTACAGACAAGACGTTCTACTTGGAATCTGTGCTATGTTCAAAATCAGAAAGCTAGCAGAAATTGCTCAGCCCATTAAAACAGCCATTGCCTCCCAGACACAAAATGCACACCAGATCCCTCCCCTGAAACGTGGCATCCAGCCAGAGTTTTCCCATCACGCTTACCCGAATCACATCCAGTTCTTTGTTTCTCTGCATAAGCTGTTTTTCCAGTTCCACAATCTTTGCCATGGCTTCATTTTCCGTATCTTGGAGTTTTTCAGATAGCTATCATAGAATAGAGAAACAGATTATATAAGCAACGACATCTTTCTCAAACAAAACGTCATCAACACTTGTTGGAGCAGTGGTACGTGGTAAACTATTGATGGCCACCAAATCCTGAAGTTTTTCTTGTGAAAGAGAAAGGGCTCCTGTAGGTGTGGAGGAAGGTGGCACTAAGTGCCCAGCTGCAGGATCCTGTAATGATGAGCATTAGCCTTCAGTTATGACTAGCAGGCAATCTGGCTGGACTGCACTCGTGACCCTGTCCAGTTAAGAGAGTCTACCCTATAATAAAGAACTTAAAATGCAATTATTTGGAAAAAACACTGAAGTTTGATCCAAAACACACAATATTACAATGGCACTGTTGCAAAGTCAATAGGTGCTGAAGTGGTAAAACCTATAAATACGACTTCTCGCAACAGAGCTAATTTAAGAAGCAATGAATGAAAGAGAATTTGCATGTTGCTATTTTTTTCCCTGTGGTCTTTTAATTTATTAGTATCTTTTGCAGGCCCCAGAAATCCCTGGGGTTTGAAAGCCATGATGCTCCTGTGCTGCACAGCCCAGACCAAACTGTCCCTTGATATACAAATTGTATGGTGAGCCCCACATTAATAAGGCCACTCCAGTACTTTACAGCAACCTGGGGACTGAGTGAAATAGGAAAGTAATTAAAAGGCCAAAAAAAAAAGACATTTTCTCATCAGGTCAATAAATACCTTAAGAACAAATCTTTGAAGCAAGTGGTGCACCCATTAACACAAAGATGCCCCACATGAGGTTCAAAACACAGCAGGGAAACACCCAGGAAGTTTACCTGCACGAGACTTCCTTCATTTGCCAAATATCTGAACATCACCCATAAAGAAAGCACAGTAGTCCACAAGCTTTCCTGAACACTCCCCACCCCAGAGATTCTATCTAGCTACACCTGCACGTCCACCTCCCAAAAGAGAAGGGCGATACTGCAGCACACAGGAAGAGCAGGCTGTGCATCACTCCACAGGGAAAGGCAACTTCAGTTTTGTACTAACATGGGAAATGTTTTCTTCCAGTTCTTCAACTCTTTCCAGGGCTGCATTCTTGGTTTCAGCATCCTCCAGTAATGCTCCCACGTCAAAAACGTTATCCAGATACGCTTGAATTTGCACCTGCAGTTTGTCACTTTCTGTGTGTTTCAGTTTCTGTATAGCCAAAAACAAAAAGGTGTCACTCAGCACCAGCAGCAGCCTGAAGCACCAGAACTGCCCACAGTGCAAAGGGGAGGGAGAGCAGTGGGAGTTTGGCCACCTCCATCATTCAGGAACACACTCCACATTTCAGCATTAGCTGAGATCATACAAGGAAAGCAGTCATTTCCAAAGACCACACGCAGGAACCTGCTCATACTCACGTCCAAATACTCATCCAGGCCCAGCTTTGTAAATTCATACTGCAGGTGGACCCGGAAGTTCATGTCCTCCACTGAGTGCACAACGATGTTGATGAACTGCATGCAAGCCACCTGCAAGAGGAGCCACCACACATCAGCATGTCATGGCCCTGAGTCATAGAATCATAGGATGGCTTGGGCTGGAAGGGACCTCAAGGACCATCAAGATCCAACCCCCTGCCCAAGCACTAGGGCCCTGCCCAGGGCCCCATCCAACCTGGCCTTAAACACCACCAGGGATGGAGCACCCAGCACCTCTCTGGGCAGCTGTTCCAGCACCTCATCACTCCCTCAGTAAAGAACATCTCCCTGATATCCAACCTAGATCTTCCTTTTTTAGCTTAAAACCGTTCCCCCTTGTCCTATCGCTATCTACCTGTTGATAACTCTCATGTTTATAAACTCCCTTTAAATACTGAAAGGCTGCAATGAAGTCTCCCCACAGCCTTCGCTTTTCCAGGCCAAGTAAGTCCAGCTCCTTCAGTCTGTCTTCATAGGAAAGGAGCTCCAGCCATTTGATCATCTTCATGGCTTCCTCTAGACCCCTCCAAAAGCTCCCCATGCACTGGAGCCCAAAGGGATGCCAGGTTCCCTGGGCCAACCAGCACTGCCAGGGACTGCATTTTGCTATGGCTACTGCCAAGGAAAACTGCTGTTTGCTAGTCTGCAGCTTTCTACCCCACCAGTGCTGGATTCAGGCTTGCAAAGACTTCATAAAAGGTGCTTTGTTATTTATAGAAAACATACTGTGGTTTGCATCCCAGCACAGTGCAGGCAAGTCAAGGCCCTCAAGTAAAGGGAGCCAGAGCCCCTCGGACAGCAGGGTGAGGTACCTGCAGAAGGGCAGGAATCATGCCTGAAGCCCCACAAAGGTTTGCCCCACTGAGGAATGTAAGGCACAGCCAAATCCCTTTCTGCACATGCCCAGCACTCCTTCACCTCTCCAGTGACCACCTCCAATCTGCAAGAAGAAGAAGTCTGCCTCATTCTCAGTGGATCTCAGCAGGGCAGAACCCAACCACTGTAGATGCAGAGACAGAAGTAACACCAACTTCTCAACAGTTATTGAGATAATTCTTCCCAGAGAATAAACTCATGGGGAGGTGTTTGCTGCCCAGCAGCCTTTGACGGCAGGTTTGGCTGGGATGCCCACAGTGCTTGGGGTCATCAAGGACCATATGGACACAAACTGTGCTACTCATGCCATTAACTTCTGAGACTGTGCACAGCAGAAGACTCTTTCTAGCTCCCCTGGGGAGCTCTGGTTCCTCCTGGTGCTGGAGCTGGCCTTGGCCAGCTGAACGCTGCTGTCCTGTCAAATCACCCATTGCCAAGTTCCTGTATTTCAAAAGTGCTCTTGTTATACTTGCTTTGGCTCTTGCAGCACTGGGGCCAAAGTCTCATTTCCTTTCTCAGATCCTTACATATACAACTAAGGAATTTATCAAGTCAAAAAAAAATTAATCTAAGAAAGTTGCTTTTAAAATGAAGTATGTCAATGTCAACAACAGGAACCTTCCCCAAAATACTTCTGCCTTTTTATTTCTCTTTCCTCCCATCAGATCAGTGCAATTAACTGCAACCCTTTTTAGCTCCAACTTCACAGACAGCTTTCGTCTTCTCCATCTAGGGCAGCCTGAAAGCCAGCTCCTGCAGGAATAGCTCTGTTTGTGTTCAGCCCTTGCAACTACTTGAATTACTCAAGCTTTCACATTACATCCTGGAGATTTGGCTCCAGGACCTGTTTGATTCCATCCTGCAGAAAGGAAGGATTGCTGCCTTAGTACACCCTTGGCAAGCGGTGCAGCCCCGCGGTGCAGCAAGGCAGAGGGGGGGATAGGAGCCCCAGCATGGCTCCTCACAGCCCCACAGCCCTGCTCACCCCCCAGGAGCACTCCTCGGGTGCTGCCCACAGCAGCATGTGGAGTGCATCAGGGCCAGATGGTGACAGGAACGAGCAGCCCTGCCAAATCATTTGTCATGAGCTCCCTCTTCGAGCTTTAGCCTTGCCAGACATCCAAGCCCTCGGCTGGTATAAGCGACACAAAGATGCAGGCTTCATAAATATGTGGGCAAGTTTCCTTTTTCAAACAATTCACCACTACCTTCAACCTACAGCCTGAGAGAGGACCAGGGAGCTTCCCTGAAGATGAAACAGAACGCCAAGATGGATGCTGGATATTCACAGCTCACTGGGCTCATGCTCATTCTCCTTACTCCATCATTATCACCACACCACTTCTCATCTTAACTAAAGGTGAGGAATATTCTTAATAACAGTGGCCAAGGTAGCAAGCTGCAGGCTGCTGCCACTGTCTTGCTTCTGGCCTGCACTAAGCTGTACTGCTCTCCTGCTCCCAAATATCTGCCCTGTCAGCACGGGAGAAACAACTGAGTCGGGCACTGGGGACAGACAAATCCTTCTGCTAAATTGCAGGCTAACTAAAAGTACATCTGAGAATACTTAACAACACTGTGACTAGCAACATATCCTTACTGGGACTGCAATAATAAGGAACAAAACCAATGTGATCTATCACAGAGTTACTGGGAGCGGCTTGCTAACTTTAGTACAATTGCAGAGACCTCTGTAACACGGCTTTTTTTTGGACTGTGAGTAAAAAAGGTCATCCTATCTCGCTCTTTTTATTTTGCCATACTCCCATGGTGCAAGCCTGGCCTTGCCCACTGGGGCTGCAAGTCACTGGCACCCACATTTTCATGGCCCACAGGAGGCACCAGAGCAGATGATTCTACACCTAATTGCTGGCAGAAAGATGTCTGTAACAAAAAGCCTGCACCTGAACAGTATGAAGTGTCATGCACGCTTAATAGAGACAACAGAACAGTCAGTGTCACCAGGTGGGAAACCCTTCTGCTCTTTCCTCACTTCCAGATGGGATCATGTCATAATAATGAGCAGCGCACTGACCGTACCTGAGCTGCATCTGTTCTGTAATTAAAAATGGAAGTTCTAATCAGCATGACCACCCACTTGCCACAGACTTAAAAGAAACGAACACAAAAGTATTTCTGATATCAAATTTGTAACCAGCTAGCTTGTCCTCACTGTCCCAACCCTCTGCCTTTCACATGTTTGCAATGTGCAAGTTGGCACTGTCATCTGTGGGTGCCAGTAAGGCCTTCCTCTCTTGCTGTTTTCTGCTGTGCTCCAGGGAAGTGGATTTGGTGAATAATCATGCACATGCACAATGAGGAACCAAAGTGGTGAAAACTACTGCTATATTTACCCCCAGATAAGGACAGACAGCTGCAATGAGTCTCTCCCACACTTCCCTGTCTGTGATTTTGAGGATGTTGGCACACGTACAGAATATGCTTCTTGATACTGCAGATATTGCTATTCTGCCACATAGAAACAGTACATGCAGCCAAAAGCTTCTTTCCCATTAACCTCTCTATGGCACTTTACATTTCTTGGAGGTAATTAAACTGAACCTAAGCATGAGAGTTACACTACGCAGTTTGGCAAGTGAAAAAATGGTACTGCAATAATTTCAGGCCAAGGGTCAGAACCACGTACATCTGAATGCTGCACGTGACAGCAGGAGCACACAGAGCCAGCACCAAAGCCAAAGTCCACAGATAAGGAGTGCTCACCATGAAGTCTATGTTGTTGTCTTCGTTTCGGAAGTGCTCCATCAGCTTCTCAAAGCGCTGTTTCTCTCCACACACCTACAAAAGAATCCCCATCTGTTTGTTAAACTAAGCTTGCAAGAGAGAACGTTAAAAACATTTAAGAGCAGCCCCTGTGCTTGCTCAGTACCTCTCTGGGCAGGTTTTCTGTGTTAAAAATATTCTTTGTGGCGAATCCAGCTGAGGTACCACAGGACAACACCTGTGCTACAATTACATACAAAGGTCTCTGCCTGCCTTTCCCCTAAAAATGTAATGACACCACTGCTGGCACAAACGTACACAGCAGCTCCAGCAGGCTATGCCACAGGAAGCCTCGGCCTCCTTATGGTTCAGGACTGGTTCTCCATTGTAATGTAATGTAATTAGGAAGAAGACCAGATTACAGAGAGGAAAAAAGGAAAGTTATCACAGGCTAAATGAGGAGCAAAGTACATCAGTGTAATGATCAGCTGGTCAGAATTACAGAGCCGTAACACAGGCCTGGTGGTAGGAAACACGTCCAACTTGAGGGAGAAATCAGATCTAAGATAAAGCAGGTCTCTGAATATTGCTTAAATCTTATTACTTCCCCTCTCTGGTTTGGCTCTAGTTTTCTCAGCAGATGAATGACTTGCAGTCATTCACAACAATATCCCAAAGCACCAAATAAGCTGAAAAGCCAAAGGGAGGGTGAGAGGGCACTGCTGCCCTCCTTTTGTGTGAAGAGCAAACTCCTGGGAACTTCCTTTCCTACCCAGATATCAGCCAAACATCTGGGGAGTGCTGGGTGTTCCCACCAGGCAAACACAAACCCCATCACCATGATTATGGCACGAGGAAGCCGGCCACTTCCAGCCAGCTATTGCCACAGCTCCTCGCTTCCCAGCTGAGAACACCAGCTGCTGCTTCCCTTGGGAGCAGCTCATCGTGCAGTATTCCTGTGAAATGACCCAGTGAAAGGTGAGGAAGGACTGGTGGCAGCCATAGGTACTTCTTTAGAAGCTGAACTCTCTGGAGCAAGGATTTCCACAGCACCTCCTACAGCGCAACCAAATCCCCAGTGCAATGTTTCTATTCCCTCCCCAAAAGCAAACTCTACAAAATATGCATTATTATTACCATCTCCCCATTAGATCTCTCTTTTCAACTCCATCTGCCTTGCAGTGTGCATCTCCACAGAGACAAAGGCCCTGAGCTCAGGGGGAGTTCATGCACAGACTTCATGGCAAGCTGAACGGAGCTGATCATTACATCCGCAAAGCACCTCATGCAGTGGGCTGCTGGGTGATCTCCCTCTACGTGTTCTGCTGTCTGTTATGGCTGAATAAAATATATTTCCAGTGTAAATCACACATTTCCTATCATTCCTATGCAAAGTTTTCCTAACTGGGTTATTAGTCAGCTAAATGTGGTCAATACCTGACATCAGTGGGAATTCTGCCAGGGGATCTCCGTCAGAGGTTGGTGACAGCAGTTCCAATGAACCTTCATGAACCTGCACTTCAGTCCAATGAACTCAATAACACGCCATCAACATTCATGGCCTCATCCCACAGCCTGCACCCATGGGCAGGCCCAGCAATCCACAGGCACCTGTATGCAGGGTGCTCAGGGAGCACTCACTCACAAACATGGTATTTAGAAGTGCAGCGTGCTTCCAGCTAAACCCCAAAAACTCAGGAGACAGAATAAGCACACTTTACAAAGTGTGCACCTTGTGAAAAAAATGCCTTTGTTGGCCAAGTGCTGAGCTCAGGGCTGCAAGGAGGCTTCCACTAGGAAAAGCTGAAGAGAAAACCAGGAGCCCTGGCAGAGCCTGGGGAGCCCAGACGCTCTGCAAGCATCAAAGGCAGCAGCTCCCAAAGCGTAGTTCAACTTTGGAGATGTATCCTGGGCCTGATCCAGCCCCTGCTCCAACTGAACCCAGAGAACCTTCTCCCTCAGTTCCCCCATAGGCTGCTCAGCTGCACTCACCCCTGCGTTAGTGCCCAAGCCATTTACTTCCTGATGCAGCACAGCTGAATGCTGCACTTCAATCCAACCAACTGCAAGGCCTTCCTATGCTCCCTGTGCCCTCCCATCCCCACAAAGCAATCAGAGCTGATACAAGAGCAGAACAAAAAGGTTCATCTCAAGCTTGAGCTCAAAACAACCATCTCTCTCTTGCACCCAACTCAGAAAAACTGGAACTGACATAAAAAAGGTCCTTTCTGTACAATGGAAAGAACCTAACAACGGCACACATGATCACTCAACAGTAAAAGCCAGAAGGGCTGATTTCTGGGAACTCAGTTTCACGTGGGTGAGAAGAGCTGACACAAACAAGTCTGAGCCATTCAGGGCTGAGGAATTCAATGCTGGAGCAAGCAGCAGCCCTGAGCCCAGCAGCCCGCTGCCACCCCGGGCTCCAGCAGCCCTGCCTGGGGGCAGCTGACAGCAACAGGAGGAGCAGCAGCAACCTGCAGCTTTCGGAGGCTGCTGGCAGCTATCTCACACCATCATCAGATGAGTCAGAGCTGGGAACATGTGCGCTTCAGGAGACAGCGAGCTGACTTTCATGAAATGATATAATTTATCCTGGAAGATTAAAGGGAGTGAAACTGTAGATGAAGCCTCCAGCCTGAAGATTGGCCCAAATCCAAGATGAATGCTGAAATCAAATCCCACCGCATGAAACCATATGTTGCCATTTCTATTTGAATACATTTCCAAGGTCTGTCATTTGCACTGAAAGTATGGCTGGGACTAAGAAAGACTGATCTTTCTTTTATTAGCATTATTCTGTGTAAGAAGAAAGATTAAACAGGCTACCACAGCTATAAAAAACCTCTGTCTCCACTTAGGTTGCAAAAAAATCCTTTTAGGTTGCATCAAGCCCACGTCATTCTGGAAGAACAATGTGGCTTTATGGGAAACCACCCACGAAGGGTCCTGTCCTGGGAAGGGCTCCGAGCACTAACGAGGTACGCCCCGCTCAGATCCATTACAGAGGTACAATGTGATCCTATGAGGAAGCAAATAGGATCAGTTATGAAAAATGCAGTGGCAATTATACCTACACCACCAGGCAATGCTTTCAGGTCGCACTGTTCACCCCAAGACCACCCAAGAGCAAAGTTCAACCCACCAGCCCTCGCAGTGCTCCCACTCACGTGGCCCCACTGCTAAAAAGCTCCAGAAAGGCAGCCAGGCTATTCTGAAAACAGGGCACTGCTTTCTGTGTGGAGTCAGAAAGTGAAAGCCCAGGCTGATGGGAGCACCTCATCCTCCTGTCCTGACTGCTACCTAACGGCACAAAGCACCACTGCTCTGCTGGAAAGCACAGCAGAGAATCTCAGAGCTGTGGGGGCTGGAAGGGACCTCTGGAGCTCCCCGAGCCCAAGCCCACAGCAGTTCCCTACAGCAGCTGCATACACTGTCCAGGTGGGTACAAGTATCTCCAGAGAAGGAGAATCCTCACCTCTCTGGGCAGCTGTGCCACCATAAGGTGAAGAAGTTTATCCTCATGCTTGTATGGAACTTTCCCTGTTGTAGTTAGCACACTGCTGGCTCACAGTCAGCCTGCTGGCCACCAGGACATCCAGGTCCTTCTCTGCAGATCTCCGTTCCAGCAGCTCATGGTACCCATACTGATGTGTGTGGCTGTTCCTCCTCAGATGCACAACCCATGCTGGCTCTTGCTGAACCTCATCAGGCTCCTCTCTACTTGTCCAGGTCTCGCTGAATGGCAGCACGGCCCTCTGGTGTGTCAGCCACTCCTCCCAGCACCATGCCATCACCAAGTCTGCTAAGGAAGGACTCTACCCCTTCACCCAGCTGACAGCCTCAAGTCCGTACAGAAAATGAAATCATTCTGTCTGCATTTACAACTGAGGTGAGTATGGTGTGACACAGCAAAGGACCTAGAGCCAGAGAGGAACAATCCTCTGAGGGATTTAAAGCACGTAACCTTTAGCAGGGGCTTAGGTACAAGACATTTTATGACACAGAACAGCCATCTACCCACGAGCTGCCCAGGGTCACTTCAAGCTGCTCCCTCCTCCTTCCCCAGCTTCTGAGAGCAGCCCCATCCCACTGCAGACACACACAGCGCAGCACACAGCTCATGCTGGACACGGTGTTATGAACAGCCTGATGGATATGCAGCCCCAAAATTCCCAGAGCCTTTGTAAACCTTTCCTCCTGCCTGCACTGCTTTGTCCCAGCAGCACAATGCCTGCTTTCTCTGCCCCACAACAGCCCTCTGTGGGCAGCAGCCCCTCCGCAGGCAGGCAGCGCTCACAGGGCACTTTGTTTTGACTGATGCTGCTGATATTTCTGCAGCGTGCTGAAGAACAACAAAGCAATTTTCTCCTAAGTTACTGGTTAAGTAAACAGTTGTTCATGCTTACTAGGTTAAAATACCTTGTACTCCTCTACCAGCAGGGTTAAGGCTCTCAAAATACTGCTGGGGGGGGAAAAGACAACAAACGTATTTACATTTTCCAGTGCTTGCAAACTGTTTCTTCTCATGCTGGGCTATTACAATGGTCAGGAAGAATAATTCAGAACTGCTGCTTTCACTGCTGTCAGTCATTATTCCAACAGGGAAATGTGACTGAATTAGGTATTGTGAAAAGTTAGGGCTGAACAACATGGTCTCACTTGGCCGGAGTGACAACAGGGAGGCAAACAATGCTCCTGGGCCATGCCTCAGCTCACTGCACAGCCACTCACACCCACCTGCCACGGCGTGCACACACAGCCATAAGCAGACAGTGTGAGTTCTTCTCACCTGTCAGGTAGTGCACAAGTCAGTCAAAGTGATGTTAAACGAGAGGGCATCCCAGGCCTGCTCCTCTCGGATCCCAAGCTCCCCAAGGAACGACGCCGACTCTTCTCTGCAGAGCACAGATGTTGGACAGCCACCAAAGGATGAGCTGCCCTAAAGCTTACTGGATTATCTGAATTCCAAGTGTCTTTTTGGCATTTTCTCTTGTCTTGCAGCAAAATGAGGGGTCTCGTGAGAAATACAATCCATCTTAGGAAAAGCACCTGTGTTCTATTTTGATGTACTAAAATTACTTCCCATAAGGAGAAGCACACAAGCATACCCTCACCTTTCCAAATGCGATTATTTTGGTAAATGCTTACATAATAATCAATTTAGCTGCTTTGCTGGATTGAAGCCAAAGCAGGCAGTGCTTCCTGCAGGGAGTCAGGACTGCTCACAGCACATCGCAGACAACTCTTCTTCCTCCTGGATCTGTTCTAAAACTACCATTATGCCTACTGCAAAGGGAGAAACAGAAGAGTGGTAGAGACCTCTGCTCCTCCCTCAGAAAAGCTTACTTGTTATTAAAGTACATTCTGTATTTCAAATAGAGATTAATGAAAAGCTGAGTAAGGATGGAAGATCCTGCTTCACAAAATGCAATTCAGAGTGCTGTGCAAAAAATGTCAGACCTTCACAAAAATGGAATTTATATTTGCAAACAAAAAAAAAAAAACAAAACACCCACAATTTCTTTGTAACCCTTTCCATTATGCAATCTCATTAGAGCTGTTGGATTGGGATTTTTCTCATCATATCTGTAAATGTATTCAAATCATTCATCTATTGGGTACTGCACCTTTAGTAGAAGAGTTATAAAGCATACAAATAAGACAGCAATTAGAAATGCTGAAAAAAAGATATGGAAGAAGAGCCACAATAATAGGAAAACAGCTTTTAAGGGTCGTTGAGCCTGCAAATGTAAGTTTCATTTAATGAGAATTTTTTGTTAGTTCTATTTCTGGATGCTCTTAGCATTTCTCATGCCCAGACTCCTCTGTAAGCACAAGGTCCTTAAAGCTAACCCAATAGTCAGAGGTGCATATATATCCACTGACATATACACAGATATATGTTGATCACAGCATCACAGAAACAAAAAGGCTGGAGAAGCCCTCTCGGATCCCTGCATGAGGGGCAACACGTTCCCACAATCACTTCACACCCCCTGGATGGAGGCCTGGCAGGATGCAGGCTGCCTCAGCCACAGCCCCCGGGGGTGGAATTGCTGTTTGAATGGGAGATGGGCACCTGCACCTCATTGCAGAACATGGGAACTGCAGGTTGGATACTCTCCTGTTCTTAGGGACATGGCTTAGTGGGCACAGTGGTGATGGAGTGACCTGGGCTTGGAGATTTTAGAGTCTTTTCCAGCCTTAATTACTCAATGGTACTGTGATTCCCAGCTCAGTGTAACCTTCACCTTCCAGCAAGCACCAACTGCAGCCAGATGTTTCCTGTGCAATCTATTCTCTGCACAGAGGTGCTTCAGCAGAATCTGCTCCATGGCACCGAAGATTAAATGACATTCTCAAGTTGCACAATCTCATCAACAAGACAGCATCCTTCCTCGAGAAGGCAACAGTGGAAAGAAAGACATTTTGATGATGGCAAAACTGGACAGCTTCGGGACGCTGCCTTCTCTGCACCCCAGATCAGACATGTGGTACACAAAGCAGTGCCTGTGTGCAGCAAGCAGAGGTGATGAGGGGCTGCATATGAGCACCACGAGGCTCCCACAGCTCCTGATGGCCACTGCAGGCTCGTCAGCACAATGAAGCACTCAATGCCCACATCCATACGGCCCTACACCACCCTGGCACGGCAGCAAGTAATGATATAACAGCAAAGCAAAGCCAGCAGTAAGAAACAGCAGCTGTGTTCTCTGTATGACCACATGTACACTCACACTACTAAAATGAGTTTACTCCTCTGAATAAGCACTAGGAAAATATATCTTGTTTTCCAACACTGCACTCAGCCCACTTCAATTTAAATGGGGCTCAGGCTCTCGGCATCTTCTCTGTGACCCACAGCTCCTGCAAAGCCATCCTGAGGCTAACTCTCCTCATTTTCCCCCAGGGATTCTGCTGAAGTGCATTTGCTCATCCCCTAACACAAATCCCAGGCAACTCGGATAAAATGGTGCAGCCAGTTCTCACAGATCCATGGAAACAAGCACAAAGGACCCAGGAATATTGCTAAGGAAGCCCAGTTGCAAGTGGGTAAATGCAGGGGTGGTGGCAGGGCTGAATAGCTTGGGCAGCCCCAGCTGCCACAGCCACGCACACAGTTATGCTTCAGTGCCGGGAGGAGGGGCTGCAGGGAGCACCAGCACGGGGCCAGCAGCTCACAGACACAGCAGGGCACAGGACTGGCCCTGGCCCTCACCATGGGTTATGTGTGACACAGAACTCCTCACTATTCCCAAAAAGGCAGCAGCATTCAGCCAAGCATCACCCAGCTCCCACCTCTTCTGCCCCAAACTACTCTTTCCCACCCGGATCCCATTTCCCATTACTTACATCCGTTCAGCATTTTTGCCCATTGGGATCTTCTGTACCAAATACCCCCTCGAGCTCCCAGGCTGTCACACACTCCTGGCGGCTCCAAGATATCCAGGTGCTTCCATCTCCAGAAAGGACCCTTCCAACATCATCCCAGTTATTTACTGGAAAGAGAGCGCAGGGCAGCGCAGAGCTGGGTCCCTGCACTCCAGAACTGAGGGTTTCAGTTCAAGTAAGTGAATCCCTTTCAAGAGACACCTGAAGTAAAACCACCCATGTGAACATCCTGACCCCAGACAGAAAAAACCTGGCCCATCAAATCATTTTCAAAGGAAAAGCCATTTTCAAAACGAGTCCTCAACAAGACTCAGATCAGCTGTGGTTTCCCAGCTCAGTCAAACCCTGAGAACCAAATTCTGTTCTCATTTACATCACTGCAAAGCTCAAAGCCTAATGAAATATTTGATGTTCACCCTGATGCAAATGAGAGCTGAATTTGGTCTGAAGTATCCTGTTTTCCTCTTGACTTTATTGCAGGGTGAGCATGAGACAGGAGTTTGGCTTCCTTTGAAGTTATTTCATGGCACGGAGATAGGGTGGCAGAGATCCTGCCTGACCATCCCAGTGGCTGGGATGAAGGAAGAAGGCACACTGCAACACAGGCTCATGGAAACCTGCAAACACAACCTTCAGCCTAGGCTGCTTGGAGGTCCTCAGTATTCCAGCTACAGAACCATGAAGGCTGGAAAAGACATGTAGGATCACCAAGTCCAACTGCCATCCCACCCCACTGTGCACACTGACCACATCCCAGTGCCACGGGAATGAATTTAAAACATGCTTGAAACTAATACTGAAGGTTGCCCAGGAGGAAATGGGAAAACAACAGTACACAGTGAGAATGAGCAGAACAATTGGGTAAACAGCAGAAGAGCTGAAGGAGGAAACTGGAAAGGTGGAATTCCCCTCCTTGCACAGCTGCTTCTCCTGCTCCATCCAGCAGTTCCACAACCAACAGCCCAACCAGGCACCAGCAGCAACAGAACAGAGCAATACTGCAAGACAAGCTGATGGGGCTACACAAGAATTTCTGCCCAAGATTGCCACTGAATAAACCAAAGGAGGAACAAACTCTAACTCCAAGCTCCAGCCCTGCAGACCTCATCCCATTGGAAACTGAACGCCTTACTTTCACCCTCCCTGCTGGGCAGGTCCCACCAAGCTGAGGCTGCAGCCCAGCACACCCTGGTGACGACGCTCTGCTCCATCTCCATGTGCTGCCAATCCTCCCAGCACCACAGCTACAGCAGGGACGTGTGCTGGGCAAACACAGCAGATGTAAAACAGAGATTGGTATCTCTCCACCAGAAGCAACTCCCAAAACATAAAAAGAAAGGGAAAAAAAGAAACAACTTGGCTTGTTGATCATCTGCACCAACCACCTATGGCAGCAACGGCAATAAGGAAATAGCTGCTGCATGTTCATACACAGTCCAGCCTGGACTCATCAAGTTTAACCATTTTGGAGCTGGTACGACTAGATTCATTTTCCCTTTGATAATAAATCCACACCTATACCCAATATTCACAACAACTGGAACCACAGCTTGCTCGGGCTGCATTCCCACACCAGTAATTCTGAATACAACCTTCTCAAGTCCCATTAACCACTGTATGCAAACGTGATACACTTGGATGTATGCAGACACAAAGGACAGCTTTGCACCAGCTGAACAAACCAGAATGCTTGTGCTAATTTCAGCAGACAGGGATACAGAAACTTGATTTTTGAATTTCCTTATAAATAAAAATTTTACTGATTAAAAAAAAAAAACAGGAATTTTGCATCTCAAAGGTTTATGTAGACGGCCCTGAAAATGGAGGATCTACACAGCAATTCCAGTTATTTCACCTAAAAACATACAAACACATTCAGTTAGACCTGCAGTAAAGCTCTCCAAATCTCCATTCCTTTTCCCATTCAGGGACACAGCTCAACTGGCCAAAGGGAGAAGGAGCAATTCACAGACAGGATTCACCCTGCTGGGATTACAGCTCCAGAACACAACAGCGCAGAAAACGATGGCACAGACACTGCTGATGTCTATGCATGGAAAATCTGCAGCTTATGGAAAACCCTCAGTCTAAGAAATGGAGCTGAACACAAAAGCTCTAGCTGAGAGCTAGGAGAACTAGAGACACACACACGAAATTCTGACCAAGCAGAACACGTACCTCCTTGAAGTTATCAAATGCAGACAAAATGATCTCATGACCTCCTCTGACGAGACAAACAGCAGCCAGGAGCTCGAGGACAAGGGCCTTTGTCCTGCAAAGAAAGCAAGCCAAAGCAGTCAGTGACGAGCTGGTGAGGAATACCTTCTACCTGTTTGCAAAGTGCTGTGCAGGCACCGGGAGAAGTACTTTGCATCCAGTGGTTCAGCCTCTTGAGACAAGCAAACCTGCAGGACACAGAATGCAGAGCAGTGTCTGATCCAGGGTAGTTTGAGCCTCCCGGGATCGTGCAACTCTCCCCCATTTTAATACTTCCCAAAAGATGCACAGATTTACATCACAAATTGTACTTGAGGAAATCCAAGCAAACCAACGGTGTCTGCATCAGCCTGGCAGCTGGCACTGTGGGAGCTCTCCTGCACAAACCCACAGGGGGAGGCACAGGGGGCCCCATGTGGTCCATGCATCGCTGCTAGGAGCAGCCCATGCCTCAGCCCCTCTGTGGCCAGGGCTTTTAGTTCTCTGTGGCCAGGGCTTTTAGGTCTATGTGCCCTGCCCTGATGCACATCTCAGTTATTCTCTGTGACAAGTTGTGTTACTCACAGCCACAAAAAATGCAAGACGCGGTTTGCTGAAGTGAAGCAGGGTGCCTTAGCACACCTCCCCCTCCAGCATCTGAAATCTGGGTGCTGACTGACAGCTAACACAGCGTATCAGGGAGGGGAGGATACAACTGATTGCTGAAAGAAAAGCATGCAATTCTTCGTATAGCTCTGACATAAATAATCCCCAGTTCTCTCTTACAGAGTTCACATAAGGCAAAAGCACCAATGGGATCTTACAGCCAGATGAGCTGGGAGCAGATACTGAAACCATGCAGACACACATGAAATTAGTCTCATGCTTGAGCATTAAACCAGATGTTGCAGAAAAAGAAATACCTTTTAGCTTTCAAAGTGTCAAGGTTATCTTTGGAAACCAGATAAAATGTTCACTTCCCCAGGAAATTTTACACGGATCACTTTCAATTCTTACTCATCCGTTTTTTTGTCCTGCCACAAGAAGAAAACCCAAGCTCTTTCAGACAGGCTTGTGGAGCTCTCCCTATGGCCCACTGGCAACATCCTCTAAGGGCTGTGAGCTACAGAGATGCCAGGAGGATGCCCAGGTCTCAGCATCAGGTGCAGCACCCACTCCCCTTCTGCATCTGCGATGGGGCAGGGATGGAACAGGACACATCCCTTAATCACCTGATTTGCAGACACAGGACACCACAAATGATCACAACAAACTTCCTGTATCCTTCCCATCTATGCTTGCTGACTTAAGCCTAAATAGAAGAGAGGAAGGAAGGACCCACTTCCACCAGGCCAAGGTTTCAAGCAGTACACTGCACAGCAAGCAGGCAGCCCAGGAAAGGGAGTTCTCTCTATATGGTGCAGTTTAGTTTTCTCTCATCCCTGCTTTTCCATTCCCTAGCAAACACCAGAACTCAGCTCTGGCATCATCAGTTATATGGGATGCTTGCAACTCCAGGTCTGGCTGGATGTAGGTGCCAGCTCACAAATGTGTTCAGCGAGGAGAGGGGATATAACCTTGCAGCAATCAGTTCTACAGTGTGATTACAGGTCTGCTGCTGTGGTTAAAGAAACACCTGGCACTTAGTCAGGCACTGGACAGAGGCAGAACGAGTACAAAATGTGCTCTTAGAGGAGCTCAAACCTGAAGGTGGCTTCAACAAAATTTACTGCAGAAAATTTAGTTTCTTCAGGAAAACCCCATGCAGCTGCTCCTGATCAGCAGGGTCTCCTCTGCACTGCAGCAGCAGTTGAGCTTGAGCAGCAAAGGCAGAGCTGCAGAGTCAGCAGCTTCTGAGACCAACGGAACCAAACGGCAATCGCCCATCTAACTGCACTGCAACACAAACTGAATCTGAGTCAGAGCAAAGGCTGATTTTCGCTGCAGCTTTGTACATAAATCCATGAAAATCCTTCTACTCTTCACTTTTCTGCTTCTTAAACTCTCTAACAGCAAGCGCAGCCTACCTGGGATTCTTGTTGTTCAGGCTTAGTGCAATTTCGTTAACGGCATGCGGGTGCGACATGACCATATTGAATCCATACTGAAAAGAGAAGAGGAAAACATTGTTTCTGCTCTGAAACTGAAATGATTAGTTTTAAATCCCAGCAAATTACCCGTGTCTGACCGGATCTGGCTATTGAAATCACCAAGACACACTCAGCACACTCCTGTCTCACACCATGCCCATCAGCTCCCCTGTCACCACCGTGCCCAAAGCGCTCGGCCTGGCCATTCGAAAGGGTCCCAGGGCTGATCCCACCCCACTGCCAGCCCCTCTGCCCGTCCTTCCCCAACACTGTTAACATTGACAGCCAAGCATGCCATTTCCTCTCTAACAGGGAATGTGCAGCTCAGCTGCCAAAATCACTTCTACAACATGCATGCTGCCACGGAGCAACTGCTGCATGCAGCTACTGCGTGAGTCCTGCTGGGTCTGCTTCCAAAACCAAAGAAAGGAACTGCTTTGCAAAACACAGCATGGTTATTACCACAACTGCACTGTTGCTTGCCACCTTCCCATCAGAGGTAGGGAGCTCTGTCAGAGCTCCCGTGCAGCAGTGCCAGAAGCCCCCTGTAAGGTCACACAACTCATGCCAGGCTTTCCTTGAAGCACATAACTGTTAGCTGTTACTGGTTTAGCAAGAAATCCAGCATCTCAGAAGCTACTCGGGCATGCCATGTGACCACAGCACGCCTCCAAGGAGAGAAGAAACTCATGGAAACGCGGTTAGTTCAGTGCAGTTTATTCTTGGACTCGCAATCGACATGCAGCAAAGTGAAATCTTCTCTTTCCCACCAATGTCTAACAAGAACACTTCAAAAATCCTCCTATTTCCTCCAGGTTAATGCTAAATTCTGACAGCAGTTATTGTGCAGGTGCACGTCCAATGAGTTAGTGCCAACAGAGCCCAGCACTGCAAACAGGAGCATGCGTGTGCTCTTATCTGTGTCCTCACGTGTGCCAACAGTGCGGGTGCACGAGGACTGTGCCAGGCAGCTCCCAGCTATGCTGTCTGACAATAAGAATTTCATCCTTCACATCAGTTTCACCTGAATCATGTGCAGCTAACCTTTCCCCCCAACAACAACGGCGCTGCGGGCCAGAAGAACAAAAAGGGCGATACCTGGTAGTTCATGATGGCACGCAAACACATGATGCAGACGTGAACGTCGTCTTTCTTACTCACTAGTCTGGAATTTTTTAGAGTTCTTCGGCTTGGCAAAGTATTGTACCTGCAAACAGAAACAGCCTCCATCAGTCACAGGGCTATTCCTAGGTGGGAGGAAGAAAGGAATGGGAATATTCCTCCACTGGGTTTCATGCACACACTTCTCAGTTGTGTGGAAAATCCAAGCAGCAGACATCAGGGAAGTGCAGAGCATCCCGACAGAACGAAGAACTGTGCCTCTATTCTGTTCTGCAGCTGAGCTTCCTGAAAGCTCTCCAAACTGAGGAAACCCAGCCTTTAGGAACTGTCCCCAAACAGAGGCATTAATTATCCTAATTGCAACCCCTAGCTGGTAAATCAACCTTGAGTTCAACTCAGTAAGTACATGGAATAAAACAAAGGGAAATCTTTCGATCTGCTGCTTCTACGACATAGTAAATGAAACCCACATTTCAGCTCTTCCCAAGATGCTGCTTATTTTCTTTAAGGAAAACCATGCTTTGTGAGCTGAGCACAGGAAATTGGAGACAAGGAGACAGGCTGCCATATGAAATACATGTATATTCTTACAGCCACGAAAAAGCAGCAAATTTTTAATCTTAACTTACTCCTATGTAAGAGAGAGGTGAGAACAAAGTGACAGAGCCTGAGGCTGGTCCTGCATGTCCCCAGCTGCAGCCCAGCAGAGGGGCAAGGCGCCGACACACTGCAAATTGTCACACTCTGAACTGAAAGCCGAGGAAGCAAGCATAAAATTCTGCTGAAAGGCAGGCAGAAAGGAAAGCAGCATGACGCATGTGCAGCTGAGAGCTCTGCAAATTCTGGCATTTGTTACACAAAAGAAATCTGCAGATGAAACTTGACTGGCACAGTAAATACTGGTAAAGCCAAGGCTACTTCAGACAACCGCAGCTTCACCCCACCAGTGCCACTCTGCAGCCTGGGCAACAACCACAGCAGTCTTAGAACTATTAAGGCTGGAAAAGCTCTGTAGGATCCCCATGGCCAAACCTAACTCCCCCAATGCCCACTGCCCACATCCCTCAGTGCCACATCCCCACAGCTCTGGGACACCCCCAGGGATGGTGACCCCCCACTCCATGGGCAGCTGTGCCACTGCTTGACTGCTCTTTGGGAAAGAAATGTTTCTTGTCACCAAACCCGACCATCCTCTAGCACAACTTGAGGCCATCACCTCTGTCCTGTTAAAGAGGAAGGCTTCTCTTGTGTTGAATATGGGAAAAAACTTGGGGATTTCAGTATCCCTAGCTATGACCACATCCCCAGCCTCAGTGCAAATGAAGCAATGTTGGTACCCAGCAGTGACCCAGAGCACAGCTGCAAACGTTCCAAAGCAGGGCAAGTTGAGCTCTGACATGGATTTCTCTGCTGGAAGAGGCAGAGAGAGCTGCTGCATTCATGCAAGTGTGGGAAACGTGCAGGCAGTGCATGGGGAAGGAGCTGTCCTTATGACTTGCAATGTGGGAACCAAGTGGCATCAGATGCCATTCCTAGGTGATGGGATGAAAGCAAACCTGCTCGTTGTATGGCTCCACAGAGCGCTGCCAAAGCACTCGGGCTGATTCACAAAGGAAAAAGCCACTGGGAGCTATGAACACAGGATGGGCTGACAGATAATCATCCTTAGGTTGGGAGAATTAAATCTGAACTGCCAGAGATGGAAGATGGAAGAATGTACCAGAAGAGAAGCAATCCCCTTACTGCCAATGCTGCTGTGCACTCACTTGCTTCATTCATGCTACTCATTTTGCTTAGAAGTGTAGCTTTAAAATCAATGATTAACATCATTATTAATAGCCAAGGTTAATAATAGACACAGGAACAAGCAGTAACAGGGCAGGAAAGGGGAAGCACAGGGAGCTCCAGCACAGCACAGAACCAGCCTGGCCTGCACAGAGCTGTGCTCGCACTTTGCCTTCTTTCCCCAGCAGCACTGACATGAAAGAAACCCCAAAATTCAAAGCAGGATTCAGTCAAACAGCTTTTTTTCTTTCCCATAGACATGAATGCATAAATCAGCTCAGGGCATCCAGAACGATTTGGGTTTGTGGGAAATTCGACCCAGTTTTGCCTGAGCCCAAGAGAGCACTCAGCATACTGCCAGGGAGTCCCAAGGAGCCCAGCACAGGCACAGGGGAGGCAGTGAGCTGGGAGCAGGGGACTGATGCAGGGAAGATCTGGGTACCTTGGGATTTGGTGAACAAAACCCCACAGGTGCTGGCTTTACCCTGCTCCTCGCTCCCTCCTGTGTCAGGGAAGGCTCTATGGGGTCAGCAGCCCCAAGCTGCCTGCCAGTGTGTCCCATAATAGAATCATTAAGGTTGGAGAAGCTCTTTTGGATCCCCACACCCAACCACTCTCCCCACTTCCCCATGCCCACTGCCCACATCCCTCAGTGCCACATCCCTACAGCTCTGGGACACCCCCAGGGATGGTGACCCCCCACTCCATGGGCAGCTGTGCCACTGCCTGACTGCTCTTTGGAGAAGGAATGTTTCCTAATATCAACCTGACTCTCTCCTGGTACAACTTGAGGCCATTACCTCTTGTCCTATCCCATCCCAACCATTGGGGTGCTTGGATGCTTTGTGCTGCTGCTCCCTGCAGGAGCAGGCATACTGGTGCTGCTATGGGCCCTTTCCTCCAGCTGTCCCCAAAACCACAATGCATTCCCAGAACTGACACAGAAAAACCTCAAGCATCAATTCACCAAATCACAGAACCACAGGGGTTGGAAGGGACCTGCAGATCCTCCAGTGCAATTCTCTGCAGATGGATGGGATTTTCCTTTTAACCCACACTGTGAGGAGCAGAGCTAAGGAAGGCTTACCTACACCTGTACTTGGGGGAATATTGCTCAGGTGACAGCCTCTTGAGTTGCCTGTAACTCCTGGGTGTCAACACACAGCTGCACAGCATGTGAGCACAACCCATCACTTCCACAGGCAACTCCCTAAATATGAAAAGTGCCTTGATAAAAAGATGGAAAGCCTTTTGTAGTCTACAGAGCTCTTTGCTGTAATGGCTTATCTCAGGTTGGAACTGCTAAAGGCTGCATACATTACTTTCTTTTAAATTTTAATAAGCAGAGCAATGAGATCTGTATCAAGAAGAAAGGAACCTCCTCCGTGTCTGCTGCTCCATCTCCTCCCATTTCAGAGTGCCTTCACACACCTACCACGTGGGAGCTGGGCCCCCCCAGCCAAGAGAATCAAGCACGAAGCTGCAGCTTGCAATTTCCAGCCCAGTGCCCATCAAAGCCACCCTCCTGCTCTGGGGCTGAGAAACAGGCAACACTCCCTGTACCCATCCATGCCTCTGTGTGGCCGGGCTGAGAAACCCACATGCAATCTGCAACTGAGAGCTGCAGCACAGACAAAACATCCCCAGCACAGACAGGATTCTGCCCTACATTTAGCTAGGTTTCCCTGAACAGATGCAAATTTCTTCTCACAGGCACGAGTGTCAGGAACTGATGGACTTTTTCTGTGCAGAAACCCTTTTACGATGATGGGATCAGGGACTGCGATGCTTTCTGTTGCTGACTGCAACACCCTGGGCCTGTTCCCTCCCTGGGCAGGACAGGCCAGCAGGAGTCCCCACCCCCTCCCTTCACACAGTGTGGACGATCTGCCTTCACTCCATTTCTTGCTAGCAAACATCAAGCATCTGGGCGAGCTGCTGCTTCTGATTTCCTGCCTGCTGCAGGTCAGAGATGCGTCACCAAGAGCGTGTTTATTCTGCTAATTCAATTCAGATGGCTCCGCTTTTGTTTTCTCCGCTCCTCCTTTAAGGGAGAACTATAAAACCCTACTTCTGAAAACAGCAGCAGCAGAAACCCAGCCACGTGTGGCTGCGTCACACCTCGCAGTGCCAGGCGGTGGGACAGGGCCGGGCTGTGCTGGCACCCAGGGCTCCCCAGGGGGACAGAGCAGCCACGTGGGAGCAGCACCGCCAGGAGAGGATCGAGGCAGGCTGAAACGCTGTGCCGGGTCCTCCTCCTCGCCCAGGCTGCTCTGGAAGAACTAGTTCATCAGTTGTACTGAAATGCAACGTGTGAGAGTGCAGAACAGCTCATGTGGATGCTGAAGGCCCACGTACAGCTCATTAAAACACCTACACAAATGAGGATGCTCCAAGTAAAGCCCTTCCCAGCACGGTAAGTGTGCACACAGCTCAAACCAAGCTGCTGCCACCTCCGGCAGCTCTGAGGGGAGCTCCATGCAGGGGACAAGGACATGCACCCAACCCATGGCACGGAGCTCCACTGCACAGCATTCACAGCAAACAAAAGCTCCAGCAGCTCTCTGCCAGCACCCCAACCTTACTCCCTGCTGCCCAGCACCATCCCCCCTGCCACCCTGCCCAGCAGAGTGGACCTGCATGCAGTGGGACTCCACTGGGTTCCATTGGGGTTTTGGAGGTGTTTGCAATAGGACGCTGTTCTGATGGCAGACGGGGGCTCTGAAAGGGGGAGGCCCTGCTGTTTGCTGCACACTTGGGATTTCTCTTGCAGATGGGTCTGCTGGTTGTGGGGATCCTGAGCTTGCACTCTGTGCAGGATGCACAGGGCCTCCTGGGGCCCCCACAAGGACTGTGCTGCAGTCAGGGCACAAACACGCTGGGTGATACAGAGCAGGCGGCCACGGTGCCCAACATTTTCCCTTCTGTCATTCCAAACCAAGGCAACAAGGTTTTGAGCCACAAATGCGAAGAGAAGGAATGACCCTGAGCCTCCAGTTTTTGTCTTATCTGATGGAATCTGGGAAAGTCATCCATCCGGAGAGCTGCAGAGAACTTTGCTGCTTTGAAAAAGCCAGAAAAGCAATAGAGACAGCCTGCTTTGGATTCCCCCTCCTTCCCCAGCCACTGCACCAGCACAGAGCCAGCAGCAGTGCACAGAGCCTGACACAGGGATGCAGCTGCACAGCATTAATGGAAGTGTTCAGATGCAAACATGCAGCATAAGAAGCAGTGCCAAAGGGGAGTCCAATTTTTCAGTGCGCTCAAAGCCTATTTTTGGATTAAAAAAAAAAATATTAAGTTTCTGAATTGAATCCACATAAAAACTGAAATATCTGACTCAGAAGAAAGGGAATTTCTAATGGGCTGGGACATTGCTAAGTCTGTATGAATATTTATCCAAAAGGAAAGTCTGACTCTCATGTCAAAGTACTGCTCTTCTCACTCCCAAAAAGCAGCAACAAAATCCCCTAAGATTCGTCCCCATTTTTTATTCTTCTGCCCTCATTTTGGTGTTTGCCTCCCAAATCCCTGTGCCTCTTCTTGAAAAAAAAAATCTCAGTTGCCAAGGAAACACGGAGCAGGGAATTGGCAAGGTCTAACACTGCTAACGAGAGCTCCAGGAAGTCAAGAAAAGTTACAGATTGAAAACGGAGAGCCAGTCCTGCAAAGGGATGGGTGGAAAGGCTCCAGAAGGGCTGTGCTGCAGGGCACCTGGCTCTCCATGTGGGCACCTGACTCTGCAGCAGGGCACCTGGCACAAGGCACTCTGCACTTGGCAGAAGGCACCTTGCACAGGACACTCCACATCCAGGGGGGGATGGAGCACCTCCCCTATGAGGACAGGCTGAGGGAGCTGGGCTTGTTCAGCCTGGAGAAAAGAAGGCTGTGGGGTGACCTCATTGCAGCCTTTCAGTACCTAAAGGGAGCCTGCAGACAGAAGGGGAATCAACTTTTGGGAAGGGGAGATGACAGCAGGACAAGGGGAAATGGTTTGAAGTTGAGGGAGGGAAGATTGAGGTTGGATGTCAGGGGGAAGTTCTGTGCTATGAAAGTGGTGAGGTGCTGGAACAGCTGCCCAGAGAGGCTGTGATGCCCCGTCCATCCCTGGAGGTGTTCAAGGTCAGGTTGGATGGGGCCCTGGGCAGCCTGGGCTGCTATGAAATGGGGAGGTTGGTGGCCCTGCCTTTGGCAGGGGGTTGGAGATTCATCATCCTTGAGGTCCCTGTGATTCTGTGATTCTGCAGCGGGGCACCATGGCATGGCTACTTGCAAGGGAACCATTTGCTGCAACAACGCTGAGTCACTTGCAGCATGCAAGGATGCAGCCCTGCCCAGCACTCCAAGAGTGATTCTGTGCTCATCACCTGCTACCATAACTCTGTGTGCACACATCCCAAGGGCTGCAGTGACTGCAGCTGCAGGTAGGCAGAGAGCAGCGCTGTGACACTGCAGACAGGCAGCAACTTGAGAGAGCCACGTGCTAAAGACAGAACAAAACGTGTTTGTTCAAACCAAATGTCAGCATTTAATTTGGGATGCGTGTGTAGCACACAGTATTTATAAATTCATCAAAAAATTATTAAAAAATAACTCTTAAAAACACCCCGTGCTTTTACTTTTCCAATCATACATAGCCCCCATTCACAGAAAAGCCACCTCCTGCAGAACACAGGCCTTCGTGCAACGAGGCAACACACGGAAGTGCTGTCAGAGAATCTCACAGTGCTGGGCACCACTGGGGCCCCAGCCCAGGTCACCCCCCAGCCCAGCAGCCCCTGCCCACATCGAAGAGTGAGCCAACACTTCAGCAGCAGCTCTATTTAAAACATTAACCAAGGCACACAACAATTAAAGCTGGGTGTCTCAGGGATAACACTTTTTGCAATACTACGAGCAAACTAATACCTTGTTTCAAAGTAAAATGTGCTTTATTCCCTCCTAGCTAAGCCCACTACAGCAGGAAGCTACAATGCGATAAGCACACGGCGTGGAGGCTGAGGCTCCCCAGCACTCAGGGCTGCTCCCCACGCAGTGTGATTATGGGACTATAAGGTATGGGAGCATCACAGGGCCTCACACAAGGGGCAGCCCCATGAGGTGTCACCCTGGCACTTACAAGGTTTTCTGGCTCGAGGCCCCATCAGCAGAGCGCCAAGCGAAGCCGCTCCAGAGACAGCTGGAAGAAAAGCAGCTCTGGTGGTGTTTGAGCTGAAGCTGCTCAGGTAGGGAGACCATGCTGATGGCACGTGATGGCAGGAGGGTCATGGATGCAGAAGGAAGAGTTGGGAAGGGAGGTTTGGAAGAGGGAGGGAAAAGGAGGATGTGAGGAAGGGGATGTGGAAATGGAAAATAAAAAAAGGTAAGAGGGGGATGTGAAAAAAGAAAAAAGGTGTAAGGAAAAGAAGAGAAAAAAATGTAAGAGACATGTAATGCATAGCTGACATGCATTTCTGGCACAATGAACCGCTGACATGCCTCCCAAAGGCAGAGAGCAGCATCAGACCCCCTCCTGCAAACATAAGGCCATACCTCCTCTGCTGAAGTACATAAAGATCACAGTACACCAACAGCACTGAAATCACCTTTGCAGCATCAAATAAAAACAACTCAACTGATTCTGCTGCACTCCACAGCTCACATCCTTTTGCCAGCACTGCGTGCCTACCTCCTCCTCTCTGCTTTCTCCCTGATGCCTTTGATACCTTCCACATACCACATCCATCACTATTCAGCTATGGGTAGCAGTCCTGAACACAAAACACACAGCCCATGTTAGCAGTGACAAACCAAAGCTGAGCTTGGGCTGGAAGGCAGCAAAAATCTGCTCACTGCTTCCATCTCTGCAGGACTCCTTTGTGCTCACAGCACCATGGAACAAAGCTCTACAAAAGCCCACAGAGTCAGAACACGCATAAAGAAAGTCCCATCCAGCACTCTGAGCTGCGGCCCTAATGAACAGTGCTGCTATAAATGCTAGTTAGTCTGGTTTGTAGGAGTGAGGAATTGTAAGAACATGAAGTTCTGTAACACAGCTGACTGCCATTCACTCCAGGGAAGTGATCTTGCCTTATCTACAAACCGGAAGAAAAAAAAACCCACCAACAAATATTCAAAAAGGGAGACTTCAAAGTAAGGCCTGATGTGGTGCTTGAGTTACCAGAAGGTTTGAAGGATGGAAACGGCCTTTAACAAATAAACCTCATTCAGCACAGAATGGATTGGATATGCTTTTGGACGAGCCCTTACTGAATGAGGCACCAGGTCAGAGCTCCAGCCTGGCTGGGCCCATGGAAACGCTGACACACAGTTTGGAGAGCAGTAAGTGCTTCCTCTGGGCAAGGCACATCAGACCTGACGGAAACGTATTCTGCATCCTTAAACCACTCAGCAACTGGAAACAGAGGCAGCACTGCTCATCTGACTTCCTCAATCGCTGCCCTGCGCTGTGAGCTTAGCACTTCTTCCACCTCAAAACCATCACTGCAACGACAAGTTTCCTACATGTGCCAAGCCTGCACTGTGCAAAGAGGGAAGATGGAAGCCAGTGGAAGTGGAAAGCCCCACGGGCACGGGGTGCCTGCAGGCCTCCTGCACGGCTCGGTGCCTTACCGCAGCGTGGAGTGCCGGCCGGAGCGCGACGCACTGCTGCCAACTGGTGAGGGCAGATTGCTGCCCCTGTGCAGGTCCTCGATCGAGCGGCTCCAAGGCTTGGACTTGTCCATCGAGTTTTCCACGTTGTTCTCCAAGCTTTCAAAGTCAAACCTGAAGGAAATAGAAATGTTGGAGCTGGGTTAGACGGCAAAGATGCACATAGCGTTTTCCTTCCTGTTAAACATCTGCAGATTTTGTAGCTCCCTAAAGACTCTGAAAAGAAAGGAAGAAAGCGATGCAGACTAATTTCCCTTCAGCTGCAGTTCAGAGCAAGCTTCAAATCCACACTGCAGCAAATTCGGCCCCTGCCAAAAGAGGGAAGCTAACCACAGCTCAGAAGGATCAAACAGCCATGCGTTATTGTACTTCAGTGTAAAATAAACTGTGCAGATGAACAGCTTTGCCTTGAAGGAAAGAAGAAGAACGCTCCAAGTCGTCTCCATTTTATTCTAATAAATGAGTATGCTGTAAAAGTACAGTTTCCTCCCCTACAGAGCGCTCACACCGGCCCATCAGCCCCCACCAGCCTCAAGCCTGTGTGATGTATTACCATCATCACTGAAGATTCTCCTTGATTTCTGACTCTGTGCCCACCATACTGCTATTGCAAGGAAAAACTGCTTGTTCCCCTTGCAGCTCTTGAGGTTATTACTCATGTTTACCACGTTAGAGAGGGAAAAAACCCAGCAGGATAACATGCACGCATTCGTATAATTTTAGGAACAAAGTCTTTATACAAACCCATCTTTTTGCTGTGCAGTATTTTCCAGTGTTAGGGACGTTTTGAAACATATAATTTTCCTTCATTAATTTTACTGCAGCTCCACCAAGAATCTCATTTCTGTCTGATGGTACATGTACATCTGATGGCATCGTTTTAAAAAGAAACCATCAGCTCTGCTCAAGTTCCCAACTACAATGGCATCTTTAACTCACCATTTATTTTCATACATTTTTTAATAAAAAATTGCTATTGCTCCAATATATTGAAAGGAAAATGTGCAGACACACAAAACCAGATCCTCATCTGAGCATGTATTTCAAACTGTGATCTAACGACTAACAAAAACGGATTTTCTCCTGATTTGTTTTAGCAGAGTGTATTTAATGATCTATTATTACCTAAATGACCAACGCTGAGCTGGCCGGGTGTCAGAATGGCAAAGTGGGGAGTGGTCAGGGTGGGGATGTGGCTTGGAGCACAGCAGGCAGTGCCTGAATTGGTTTTCCACTGTAACTTAAGTCTGAGGAGGCTCCAAAGCTAAAATCCATGTCAGTATGGCCTTAAATATAATCACACAACCATGGAATGGCTTGTGGTGGAAGGGATCTTAAAGATCACAGAACCATGGGAGAGCTTAGTTTGGAAGGGACCTTAATGCTCCAGCAGAGGCAAGCCTTACTCACGTGACTGCATACTGTGCAAACGACAAGTACTCCACCAGTACATCCAGGCCTTTGTTTTCTTCATTCAAGAACTCCCTGACCCACCTGTTAGAAAAATCAGGAGACATTAAAGCATTTCACTGGGATTGTGCAACTACTGGAGTTCTTTTCAGAGAAAGTGGAGCCACATCCATCGCAGGAAAGACACCCAGGAAGGAGCAGTGCCAGCCAGGGTCAGATCTTAACACTGATCCAGCCTTTTCTATTTAAAAAGTTGTGATCTATGGCTGTAAATTTTAGTCTGCCAACTCTACGCACTAATCTGAAATTCAGAAAAAAATGATTATTTTCCAAAGCTTTCAGAAATTTAAACATGTCAAGGTAGGTTTAAATCCCACTCCCAGGCTGTGCAGGAGCTGTGAGCCCCAGCAGCAGGCAGGGAGCTGGGGGGGGACCACAGTGCAGTCAGGTTGGCTCCTCCAGCCCAGCACAGTGTGGGTTTGTTACCTCCAGCCTTCAGGCTTTCAATCTTTTGCAGTTTACATGCTAAAATAAACAGCTTTCCATCTCTGTAACACATCTTTTGAAACACATCCTCCAGCCAGATGAGCAAGATAAATAAACGTTGCCCTCGCCCGTCCCCTTCATTGAGCTGGTGCACTGCATGGGCTCCTCCTGCATGCCCATAAGCCATCACAAAGCTCCACAGTGTCTCATTTGGGATCTGCACATCTCTGGTGGGAAACACTTTGTGCTGGAAAAGGAGGGAAGCAATGCAGAAGGCAGCCCAGGGGTGCCACAAGTGCCTTAATTCCTGGCAATGTGGGCAGCATCCTGTAAAATGGGTGTAAGTTGGCTGGGCACACACTGGGATCACAGCACAAAAATCAAAGAAACCAT
This sequence comes from Tympanuchus pallidicinctus, assembly GCF_026119805.1. Classification (NCBI taxonomy): domain Eukaryota; kingdom Metazoa; phylum Chordata; class Aves; order Galliformes; family Phasianidae; genus Tympanuchus; species Tympanuchus pallidicinctus. The sequence goes on from NW_026294669.1 coordinate 1,394,949, forward strand.
ACAGCCAACACACTGAGGCTTCTGGTGCTGAGACCCTGAGCAGACAGATGGAACCAGCCAGCAGAATGGCTCCACCTCTTCAGTGGAGTCTGAAGTCCCTGTGATTCTTTTACTTTTGCTATGTGAGAAGAATTTTCTGCTTTTTGAAAGCCAAATACTGGCAACATCACTTACGGCCAGGCTTCACAAACCATATTGTGTTAAAGCTATAAACCAGCATGTTTTAATATACATATTTTTATAGCTGCAATGCTATTTGAGAGCCAATTATTCAGACTCCTGCTCTGAGTTACCAAAGATGAGCAGAAGTTGGTTGCAAACTTTTCATGGCCTAATGGAGATGCGCATTAACCCCAGCACAAAAGGATCAGGGCTGCCCAGCCACCCCTACCCAGGGCCCTTCAGGCTCCAACAAGGGAGCTGTCACTGCTTAGCAGCAAAGAGACATCCTCTGAAAGATATCTACAAGCAGATGTAAATGCAACGAATGCAGAGGGCATCAGAAATTCTTACCCAATGTGGTTTGTTCGCAAAGAGATTTCCAGTTCTCGGAGTACTTGGGTGGACTCTTGGACTCGTCTCCTGAATTTCTGTAACGGAGTGAGGAGGCAAAAATAGCTCTTAGGACTCCCACGATGCTATGAAAAATATCAGCATCTCATATGGCACAGATTGAACAAATACAACATTGGGGTAAGCTGAGAACCCTCTAAATCCTCAGGAATGCTACAACAATAGCCAGGCAATCAACAAAAACAAATTCAGAAAAATAACTCCTGGTCCCATGCACGTTTCTGAGTTTCCAGGATTAAGAAAATGAAAAGCCTGTAGATAAATACACATTTCTTTACAGTACAAGCTTTGTTTCAGTATCAAACTGTCCACTGAGAGCTACAGTGTGTGGACTTCACCCTCAGCCCCGTGCTTTAATCTTGCTTCTGCAACTCTATACCCACGCCAAAAAAATGCTGCAATTTCTGTGTAATTACCAAACTCGTAGGTGCGAGTTGATAATGAAACACATATGTGCTCCCATCTGCACAGTGTAATAATTTGTGCTCCCAAAATAGCATCTGCAAAATCAGAAGCTGGAAAGAGGCCTTCAAATGGCAGCAGTGAAATGCTGGGCAGCAACACAGCACAAAGATGCTTGGTGTCACCTCCACGTGGGAGCAGCAATGCAGCAGGAGTCCCAGGTTCAGAGCAGGCACTGAGGAGGCAGAGATCCTCTAAACACATACATTAAATGCCCCATCCCAAGCCAGGAGAGCTCCTGAATCCCCACAGAGCCTGCAGCAGGGTTGCCCCAGAGCACAGCAGTCCTGCTCTTCTCCCAGCTGGGGAATACCTGTGGTTTTCTTCCTGCTTTGTGCTCCCTGTGCTTGGAAGTGTACCAAAGCAGCCCCTAGGATGAGAGGGCCTTACTCTGACTTATCCTATCTACACCATGCATATGTCTCATATATAGTGGACATATATTATCCCAGAATAGTAGAAGTGAGTAAGAATAGAAGCAGATGGATAATGAGCATCACCCTGGAACTGCAGCATTTGCAAACCAACTTGGTCACCATTAGAGCACACACACGTGTGATGTGCTGGGAAAGGCTGGTAGGGTTATGAGCTCCTAGGACACAGCGATGCTCCAAGCACTGTGCCCTGAATGGTTTTCAGGAGTGGATGGATTGAGGTGGGAATGGTGAAAGCCCAGGACTCGCCTCACCTTGATGGCCTACAGAAGGTTACCAGCAGCCCTTTTCATGAGGGCTGTGGCACAGCCCAGTTAGCACCAGTAGCTTACTGGGCTCAGAAAACCATGGCCGGCCCAAAATGAGTCTCACTGTGAGGTCCTGGTGGACACAGGGCTCTGTTCACTTTCACTTTGAAATAGATGGTTGCAATCAGACCTAAGGTTTCTCTGCAGGACAGAGAACTAGCTCAGAGAACAAAAACCCAGTGCCTCCTCTCAGAGAGAGCTGATATAGATACAATATAACCACAGGCAGTAAAATCTTACATCTCTAGAAGTAAAGGGTAAAACAGTGATGTAGCAGGGGGTAGAGACAGGAGCCAGGGTAGAAGGGCACAGTAGAAATAGGCAGCCCGATCCCATGGGGTTTTTTGGCAGCCACGACAGCACTAAGTGCCTTGGTGCCTTACTGGCTCTAGAAACCTCCAAAATGGAATTTCTTTTAAAATGTCTGATCTCCACATTTCAAGTTTTCTGTGTCCAACCTCAGCTCAGGCAGAAAGTCATTGCTTTCTTGGGAAGTCATCAGGGTCCCAATGACAGCCCCAAGTACACAGATGACAGCAGTGCTGAGAGACTTTCTCTTGGCCATGCTGGGAGTTACAGAATCACAGAATGGCTTTCCTGGGTTGCAAAGGAGCACAGTGCTCACCCAGTTCCAACCCCTGCTGTGTGCAGGTCACCAACCAGCAGCCCAGGCTGCCCAGAGCCACATCCAGCCTGGCCTTGAATGCCTGCAGGGATGGGGCATCCACAGCCTCCTTGGGCAGCCTGTGCCAGTGCCTCACCACCCTCTGGGGGAAAAACTCTCCTAAAAGCGAGTGCTGGCCCAGCCCCAATGACAGCAGTAATGGGGTATCATTGTCCCCACAGCATCTGCCCAGAGGTTCTCTTGGAAATCTTTCCCACTCGAGGCCCAGGCTGAAGGAAGGCTGCTGTTGGTACAGAATAATGCAACAAAAGGGAGGAACTCAATGCAGTTATTTTTAGGCTCCTTCAGTTTTGTCATTTGTCATGAGACTCTTAGAGCAGCATTAGGATAAGAAAGGCTTCAATGTGCTTCACCACACAGCAAAGCCAAACACTGAACGAATTTCAAAAACCCTGCAGGAGAAAAACACAAAGACCCCTGTTCAGATTAAAAAACAAAACAAAACAAAGCCAAACCCACATAACCAGCTACGGCACCATTCAAGGTTTCCTCCTAAATGGCTTCCAGCTCCTTGTGGCAGCCTCCGACAAGAGAAGCGCTGTCGGAAGGCATTAATGCAGCCCCCGGGACAGCAGCGAGGAGGTGTGGGCAGCAGGGCAGGGTGCCCACCTCCTGTGCCTGCAGAGCAGGGTGCACTGCTGCCCTTCCAGCAGGCCCTGGCCCCAGCAGAGTGCCAGGATGCACATCTTACCCCAGGGCACTCAGCTGGGTTAATTGCACTGCAACACAAAGCAGCAATTGTCGGGGCAGCACAGAGAGCCAGCCGATGGCAGGAACTGCTTGCCCTGCTGCCTTTTCTTTAGGCTGTTGTAACAATCAGCACAGGATATGAGCTGATGTCCACTGTGAGAGAATACCAGAGGTTCAGTGATGGTCCTCTAAACGGGGATGTGAATTTATGCTGTTCTGAAATCCTAGAGGCTATTAGTAAGCCTTCAGGAGAGGTGCAGAAGCGTCAGAAGCAGCCAGCTCTGGACATGTACTACAGGGAGATACAGACAGGGCTCTCTGATGGCTCTGCCAGCAGCAGGTGACCGCTGTGTGCAGTCACTTCATGTGCATGCCCAGAGAACAAGACACAGAGCTGCAACATCTCGTCCACGGGGTGAGAGAGGTGCCACAGACATGGGATTTATCTGCCACCAGTACTGCCCACGTGGGAAGCCAGACCTGGAGCACAGCTCAGCGACAATTTGTCAGACTGTTTATTGGAGCTAAAGATATTAAAACAATTTGTTTTATGTGTCAGACGGCCCTCTTCTTTGCAACATCTGTTCTGCTTTCTAAGCCACAAAAGCCACAGTGTCTTTCCAACCTTCCTCTGCATTTTGTTACATCTCCAGGACTTTTCTGAGAGCTCCATGGGGCCTTGCACACAAAGGCAGGAAGGAATCAGGACCCCAGGAGCTCCTCTTGCATGAACAAAGGACAGCCAGGAGGAAACAGGATGCTCCTCACCTTCCTGGTGACAGCCGGGTCCAGATAGCCCTTCAGCTTCTGGATGTACGTGTGTGGGGGATTCTTCACTTGGAACCTTTCCTGAAAAGGATGTAAGAATAAACATCAACCATCTTACAACATTTTCTGTATTTACTTATGATATGTATGAAGTGCATGCATACACGTACATATTTAAGCAGAACACACACTATAAATATATACGTGCATACCCTGTATTCATCTATAATCTCCACATGTACCATATGCATGCAAATAAACCATCTTTACATGTATCTTGATTTTCTGAAATTTGATATTTATATTGGATGCATAAAAATACGGCTTACATATTCAATTACAGTTTTGAATTCCAGTTACAGACACAAACAAACACACCTGGGACTGCAGAGCCTCTGTTCAGCAGGAGCATGGAGGGCAAGAGAAGTGCTGCAGGAGCAAATACTTGCCCGAGCTGGATTGAAAGGCACCACCAAACAGAGCCCAGCCCCATCACCTGCCCTTCAGCTGTGGGTCAGAGCTGCTCAGACCCCTCAGCCTTCTCTCCTTTGGGTGCACAGCTCCGGGGCTCTCAGCCTGTCCCCATCAGGAGGTGCTCCAGGCCCCAGCAGCTCTGCAGCCCTCCATGGGGCTGCCCCAGCAGTTCCAATCTGCCCTGAACTGGGGAGCCTAGCACAGAGTACAGTGCTCCAGCTGTGCCCCTCAGGGCAGAGCAGAGGGGAGGAGCACCTCCTGCCCTGCTGGCCATGCTCTGTGCAACACACCTCAGGGTATCATGGGCCTCTCTTGGCCACCAGGGCACACCACTGGCTCACCATCGCCCTGCTGTCCACTAGGACACCCAGGTCCTTCTCTGCAGAGCTCCTTTCCAGCAGCTCAGCCTGGTACCCATACTGATGTTTGTGGTTACTCATCCAGCTTGTTCTCAGCCCACCTCGCTGCCCATTCACCAACCCTATGCTTGCCTACAAGGATGTTATGGGAGATGGCATCAAAGCTTTGACTTCAGCAGGGCACACACCTCCCACTGCTCTCCCCTCACCTCCCCAGCTCTATGGAGCTGCAGTGAAACAGGAGCTAGTCTGCAAGAAGCATGCTGTGTCCATGCCTGGTAAGAGCATTACCAAAAGTTCTGATACTATTTGCATCTTGGAAGAATTTTAAACTATTCTGTCCTTTCTCTTGAGGAAAGGCCTCATAACAATTTCCTCCTGGCGCTACAGCTTTGCATTCTGTAACTGATACTTGAAACCCTCACATATGAGGTCAGGATGCAATTCTGCCTGCATTATCTGGACGTTATTTCCTACCAAGGAGCATGCTGCTGCCAGTACCAGAACACACTGTCTGAACACCAAACTTGTTCCTGTTATTATCTTGCTACTTGCTGTAAAAAAAGCCATTTATCATGGTCAGAGAGGAAAAATGGACTCACAAATCTATCCTGGGGTCCAGCAGCCCCAAGCTATGGCTCCTTAAAATACAAAGCAGACATTTCTGCCCTGCATTATTAGCAGGATTGCTTCCCATGCACCCTCACAGATGGAACTTGGCACTGCCTTTTTATCTCAAAAACAGCTCAGGAACCACAGAGCTGTGCACCAATGGTCAGTCCCTTCACTCCCTCTAAACCTCAGGGAAATGAACACAATATGTGGTGATGGAGGTGAAGAGGGAACATTTGGATCACCCAGCCCATAAAAGCAGAGAACAAGCCATCATGTAGCAAGCAGCCACACACAGGACTGGTTTCAAGAAGCCCAATCTAACTGCTGAGAGAGGAGGCAATCATTGCTACGAGCTCATTACCTGGCTGCTGCATTGCCAGGGGGCCAAGGAAGCTCGTATGTTCACAGAACCTCTCTCTTCCTTAGACCCTTCTATCTGTGTGCCTCAGTGTGACCGCTGAGGAAATGTCACAACTGTAGTTAAATTGCTGTTAATTGGAAGTGCTGTCAGGGTGCTGGGAGAGCCAGGTGCAAGAGGCAGCGTAGCATCACGGGGAGGGCTGCAGATGGGTGTAAGGCTTCAGCACAGCTCCTGCCCTGCACAGAGAGCACCTGCTGCAACCCTGATCCTTATGAAGAGAGACAACAGAGGCAGGAACCCAAGTATGTTGTCGGGACTTCAGAATACAGAACATTTAAGCACAGAAAGTAAAACATCTAAAAGTATAACATGTCAGTATTCAAAGGTCTTTGACTGCTAGCTCGGTGTAAGTGCTTTTTATGGAACAGTTGGGACAGTTTCACATTTAGACATCCAGCTTCCCCAGGACAGAGCCCACCATGGCTTTGCAGTAGGCAAAGCGCACAGAAGTGATTTAGAAGTAGTTCCATCCATCAACTTATTTCAGAACTCCTTTACTCTGGCAGACAGACAACAGAAGCAATTTGCTCTGAATGAGGACACGTCCTAAGGAGTCACCAGAGCTTCAGGACCACCACTGGAGCTTTGTGTCAGCTCTGGAGATATCCCAGCACTCAGCACTGATGTCCTCCTCTGCAACTGAACCATGAGGGTAGCAGTGTGCTTGCTGTTCCCAAGCACTGCCCTGGGGCTGCAGGAGGGCCGGGCCATCCCTGGAGGCAGCAGTGGGGGGGGGGGGGTGGGCAGCAAAGGGACAGCTGTGGGATTGATCCTCCTTTTGGGGAGCTCCTAGTGCCACCATGGCTTTGCTGTGTTATAAGTAATCCTCTAGAGAAGCTGTTTTACTCTTTCAGAGTCATTTCTTTCATTCAGGAATGCTTCATTCAGGAGTGCTAAGTGGCACAAGCTTTCCCAGCCCTGGGGTCAATAACTGAAGTCTTCAGCACAAACCACTTGAAGAGACTCAGCAAGCAAGCCCAGCAGCCCGTGACGCAGATAGCACACACTTTTGTGTGTTTGTTTTCTTGAAACCAGCCATAATTATGTACTTGTGTAATGATCTCTACAGCAAGGTCATTAAATAAATGCTGCTCATTATCACATAGCAGAATTACTTGGGCCGAAGGACTGAAGCCTGCAGCCATCACCAAGTCCCACGCATGGAAATGCTGGTCCCTTTCCTCTGCTTCCTCAGCTCTTCCTTCCCTGAGGAGGCAAACCCACTGCTATCCTCCCCTAACCCTTAAGAACCAGAAATAACAAGCTAAAGCTATTGCTTTTACCCATCCTCTCCTCCTCTGGCAACCCACAACTGCTCATCGGCCAAATCTGTTTTCAAAATAAAAACGTCTCAGGCTGTGAGTCTCACACTGTGTGAGGCTGGGGGTCTCCCTCACAGACACACAGTGCTTCCAACTCGATCTCACCTCCCCAGATTTCACCATGCAGGAGGCAGGTGGCTGCATGGAGCAGAGCGGGGCAGACACAACACTGTTGTGAATCCCAACCAAAAGCTGTTTTATCTGCTCTGTGCAGACTCGAGGCACTGCTGCTATCTGCAGCCTCGACATCAGAAAGGCATGGACCAGCAGTAACTGCCCTGTCTTTGTCCAACCACGTGGTATGGAAATTCATTTTGCAGAAATAATGGGCCCTTTCTTACTTACAACCTGCTGGGGAACCTCAGCCCAAAGGCTGAAATGGAAGAGCACTGCCCAACGCTGCAGTGAGCCGCTCTGTGCCTCCCTGAGAGGAATGAATGATGGAGAATGAGTCAGGGAGAAGCTCGGGCTGGGCACACAGCACTGCTCCCACTGCCCTGCATCAGCATCTTCTCCTGGTGGATACAGCAAGTGAGGCCAAGGGTTTCACTTCAGCAATGAGGAGGAACTGCTGGATTCCTGCATTTCCTCTTCCATGCAGTCCTACGAAGAACTCGATACATCCCTTGTTCACCTCAATCTGGGAAATGTATTTATTACGAAACCAGGAAATTGTGGCTTTTCCAGAGATATTCTGCTTCCAAAAACATTCAGGATGTTTTCTGTGTTAATGACATCTGTTATTATTGTTACCCTTGCTGGCTCATTCTGCTCTCAGGGCTCACACAGGCCAGGTAAGCATTCAGTGGGTCTGACTCGGCACTGCTGGGGAAGCTGTGTGCCATTTGCCCTTTGGAAGGGTGTAAAAGCACATGTGGCCTAGGCTGGGCAGCACGAGCTGCTGTGAACCTCTCTGTCATCATGCAGCTTCTGGCAGGATGGAGGGCTCAGCAATAAACATTTCTCTCCTCCTAAGAACATGATCTAACAACTACAGCCAAAGCTCCTTTCAGCTCAGTGTCAATGAAGACAGTCTCAGGGTCCCTCTGTGGTTTAGATGTTCTTCCATGGGCTATTTGGAGCACTGTTTGTTTCTGATGGTAAAACCTCAACACAGCTCATTTCTGGGCTCAGGCTCACGCACAGCCTGGCCTTCAGCCCGGCTCCCTCAGGCACCACCAGCATTGCTCCTTGGACACTGCAAGCCCAGGAGAAGCTTCCACCATCCCCGTGACCCCACACCGGCCACCAGTTTGCCAAACTGTCCCTTCCTTCCTCTGGAGTCCCAGCACTGTTGGGAAAGGGCTCCAGCAGCAGCTCAGGGCTGAAGTTCGTGTGCCACCACACTGCTTCCATCTTGGTGCTCTTCATTAGTTGCTCTCCATGCACCTCCAAGGTACAGGACACGATCTCCACCCCTGCCACAGCTTGCCATTAGAGGGCAATGAAGAACCTCCTAAGATGCTCACAACCTCTCAGCATTCATGTCCCCCCAACACTTCAGCGCACACAGCTGGACCGAAATGCCAGCAGTGCCACTAAACACTCCATGAGAGTGGCTTGGCTCATCAAGCAGGGCACATTATCTCCTCTCCCTGCCTGGAAGTCAGCTGCTCACATCACATCCTCCAGACCTGGTTTCATTCTTCTCCTCCTCCTTAGATGTATTCCTTGTTCACCGACCCAGAGAGGCAGGGAGCAAGCTTATAGGGAAGCTGCAGCAAAGCGTGGATGACTTACAAGGACAAAGGAGAGGGAGCACCATCCTGGCTGATTCCCCACAACCAGCACTGCAGCCCCTGCAATGGCTCACCAGAAAGCACATCCACCTCGTCAGAGCAGATACAAAATTTATTATTATAGAAAACAGCAATCAAAGTTTGCTTCCTCTCTAACAGCTTACGTTCCATACAGAATCTATTTCTAGAAGTGTTTGCAGCCACGTACCATAATTACGCGGACAGATATAAATATTTCACACACCATATGCTGTGCTATGGTGCTGTTACAGACACCTGCTCCATGCTGCTCCAATCCTCAGTGGCTGGCGAGCACCCAGCAGGGACGTGGGGCAGCTGCAGCAGATTGCAGCCCTAAGCACATCCTCTGGGACAGTGGGACCCTGGGAAGGGTGGATTTGGTAATTGGATTTCATTGGAGGCTCTGCCACTGTAATGGGTGTGAAGGAAGTGTCCCACAATCCTATTCATAGGACGCTCCTAACCTCACAGCATGACTGTGCCTTCTGCTGAACCATCATCCTGATACCTGTACTGCCATCTCAAGGAAGCATCCTACTCTTTCAGCCCTGGATCAATCACTTTCATTAGCAATCACTTTGAAGTTTATGGCAGATTTTGCTGCTGGCTCACAGATGCACACCCCACCTTCCACACGCTTCACTTTCTCTAAAGAATGCTGTTTTTGCCCATTTGTTACAGCAGACCAACCTGTTAATTGCTACACACTGCTGCCAAGCCTGCCCCGCACACAGCTGTGCATGAGGGATGCCTCAGCATATGGTGCTGCTTAATCCCAGGCTGCTGCTCAGGCTCTGGAGGTGAAGGGGAGTTCAGACTGCATCACCATTTGTCTTTCACCGAAGGTGACAGCTATGGCCATATGGGGCAATGGCTCAGGACAGGGAAAGCCAAGCGCCCAGCTGCATCAAAATCACTCACTGACATCACACAGCTTACTTACAAGGTGAGAACCCATCCACTGCACACAGATTCCATGAGTTTGTTACCAGTAATGAGCACGAGGCCAAAGAAAGGAGTGTCAGAAACCACCCAAACGCTCATCTCCTGCAAGGTGCCCTTTTAGGGTCCTGCACTGACAAACCCCATGCGTGCTACTAATGAGGTGTGTGCCATCAGCCCCCCAGCCACCTCACCTGGTCGCAGATGAGCTCCCACTTCTTCTCATTGTCGTACTGCCGCAGCAGCCGGGCTTTGTCGGGAGGCAAGTTCATCGCGTTCTGCAGGGAGAGAGAAAGGAGCATCAGGTAGTGGGCTCGGGTTTGGGAGGCAGCAGATGTGGGTGAACTGATGTAGCAGAGCTGCACTCACCCTCATTGTTTTATGTGAATTCCTGTTGACAGCATTACTCAAAAACATTCCCTCTCAGCATTGACTTTGGCCCCAGAAGTGCCAGCAATGCCCCTCGTGCTGCAGGATGCACTGGGATGCAGCAGGAGCCTTCCAGCCCTGAGCACACTGATACAGCAAGCACCTGGTGCCGGGCACTGCAGAAGGCTGCTTTTCTCCAGACGAGGTCCTTAAAATCCATTTCATTCTATTTTAACAGCAAGATGCTGTTCAGGTTTCCAATTGTCACCACACGCAGCCCTATTTGTCTTACAGTGTAGCTGCAGTTGGAAGCACAGCTGCCTACCACGACACAGTGCAGGACAGCCCAGCTGGGTGCCTACCACCCAGCACACTTTGGAGTGGCAGCACTCCAAAGCTATTTGCACAGCACAAACGGAGCTCTGCAAGCACCACATCTCGAGAGCCTCCTATCAGCAGGATGCAGCACAGGAAGGCCACATGCCAGAGCACGAAGCATCTCTCCTGCTGTAGCTCACATATCTCACTCTGAGACACAGGCACCTGCTCACCCACCCCGGGCCCTGCTGCCTTCCCACCAGACCTCACTACTTCCACCAGTGGATGAGTGTCACCCGCTCCCAGAGCCTTTCCACCACTCTGCTGCTGCTCTTCCTGAAGCTTGTTTTCTATCAGATAACAAATACTCTTCTTTTTGCTCATCTGTGCTGTCATGTCGATAGTATTTACAGGCTGTGATGCTATCTGCTGTTGATTCCCCTCTCAGTCTCTCACCATACACCTTATCAGTTCTGCTTATCATTTTAATGCACTCCTTGGTATTTTTCCTGGGGCTCTGTCAAGTGCCATTCCTTACTTGTGACGATGCAAACGTGTTTCAGAGCTTCACTGGGCCTAAGCTGTAGGAGAAGCCTCTCTGTTTACCTGCAATGCATGTCCTGGGACCAGAAGCCATCCTGGAGAGCTCTGCAGAGCCCAATTACTCTCTCCAGCTCCTTGAAAAGAGGTTGAAGCAAAGTGCAGGCCATCTCTGCTCCCTGGTAACAGTGATAGGACAAGAGGTGATGGCTTCACAGTGCACCAGGGGAGGGTCAGGGTGAGTATGAGGAATAATTCCTTCTCCAAAGAGCAGTCAGGCAGTGGCCCACCACCAGGTCATCATCCCTGGGGGTGTCCCAGAGCTGTGGAGATGTGGCACTGAGGGACGTGGGAGTGGGTGTGGGGGGCTTGGGGATCTCAGAGTTCTTCTCCAACCTTAACAATTCTGTGAGTGCAGCCTGAAGGAGGGAAACAAGGCCCAGGCAGCGACTTGGATCAACAAACTTCAAAACAGATTAACTCTGATTTCATTCTGAAGTGTGAACTCTCCCACTCTGCATCTCTTGCATCAGCAGCTATGGCACAGAAGGCTGCTCCATCGCCTTGGCTCGACCCTTCTGCCTGCACAGCTTTGGCTCCCATCACAATTAACCACACATAATCGCAGTCTGTATTTCTTGCTCCCCGCAGCCCAGTGAAATGACTCCCAGGCGTCTCTTAGCCACTTCCAGGTCCTCTGGTTAGGGGCATCACACACAGCAGCACTTTCTGGCTATCTGCAGGCCCAGGACTGCCAATCTCCCACCTTCCCCCTCCATGCAGCTCGCACTCGGAAGCCTTTGGCATTCAGCTCAGAAGCTGCAGCTCGATCCTGTCTGCAGAGGCCGATTCCCGGCTGTATTCTGGCTCCAAGCACACATAACTTCTCTTTTTCCCCACAAATTCCAAAGTTATTCATGTCTACTGTCCACGTGCCAAGTCATATAGGTAAGGTTTCCATTTCGTTTGCTCTGGACTGGCATTATAAAGCTACAACTTCATTTAATCACAGTAGCAGATGGAAAACCAGGAGGAAATACTAGCAGGCCCACAAAATATTAAATTGCCTAAGAGTTAAAAATAAAACTTGCGGCGCATCAAGGAAATATATACATTTAACCTATTGGACAAAGCCCAGCTCCATCCAATTCAGCATCCCCACAGCAACCCCACGCTGCAGAGAGGCACTGCACCCCCAGCCCGGCCCGAACCACCCCAACCTCTCCCAGCTGCCATGCAAGGACAGAACTCAGCTTCCTCTAACTTATTCTTCATTTTAATGACAATGTACAGGCTTATTGTTTTGGAAAACAAACGTGGCAGCATCTTGAGTGACTTAAAAGCATAAGCGTTGCTAATTAATGGCATTAAGCTGTTGCTCTTTCTTGCTAATCTTATGATCTTTAAGTCTAAATCCTTTTTATTTATGAATCATGACATAAACGTGCCAGCATCAAACAGGACAGGCTCCTCCTAATCCATCCGCTCACATCAAAGGCCCCGCGTGCATCAGTAAGCCAATTAGAGCACATCCATCCCAAAACACGAGATCTTGCCACCAGCCTCCAAGCACAGAAAACCATTTCCTACTCATGGGAACTTCCATGGGAGCCGTGCCCAGCAGCCCGAGGACACGGCCATCCATTCCTCTGTGTGGGTCACTGAGAAGAGCCCTGGGGACAGCAGGACGTGGGCAGCAGAGGAAGCACCCAGTGCCCATTGCAGAGACCGCTGCCATCTACCAGAGCCCCACACACAGCCAGCAGTGCATCCCCTGAATTCCAGCAGCAGCTTGGCAGGCATGATGTGGGCAGAGGAGAACACAGGACACGTAGCTTCCCTCAGCTGCAATGGCAGAATTAAACCTCAATTCTGCTAATGAATCCTCTACACCGGGAAACCTCACGCACTGCTTCAGTGGCTCCATGGTGCAGCTTAACGCCAGCTCCTCTCTGAGACGTGGCAGAGTAGCTTATATTCCCAAGCCCTAATTCCCAGCTCACTTTCTCCTCCTTCCCTTCCTCTGAGTGGGATTATTTCCGATCCGCACAACCACAAGAGAGAGGAAAGCAAACCTTTGCACATTTCTGGCTTCATGGCAGTACTGATGGAACAAACTGGAGCTTCCACAATATCCTTGGTCTCGTTAGATTCACACTAAGCTGAGCCTTGCTCATTTCCTCACCTGCTGACTCTCTCACCTGGAATGTCCCAGCTCACAGTGGCACTCCCTGCAGGCTCTGTGCACAGCACTTGGTGACTGCCCAGCTATCGCCTTCCACCTCCAGCACTCCTGGCTCTATCTCTGCTGCCTCCATGATGATGAGCTGCACCCTTCATTTTTTCTGTGTTATGGCCATGACTGTTTTATGGCACTGCCTGAACTATTTCAAGTCTTTTTAATGTTTAGTGAGTTCTTACAAAGTAAATCCAAAATTGGTCCGTAAGTCAAATCCATACCTCCCAATCTGTAGAACTGAGAAAGAACAGGCATCCTTCCAGCAGGGAACCTGCAGGTCAACGAAGCTCTGCTGCAAACTTCAGAGCTTGCCTACTAAGGCAGCCCTCTGTACTTTGGTACAGTGTTACAATTTAACTGCACGATCCACAGTAAAAGAGCCCTTCATGTTCCTGTATAACACTAAAATTCAGCTTTCTGTAACTCTGCGCGGCTTCACTTCTCAGTCCTGCTACAGTGTGTTTATTTAGGAAAGCTAGAAGCCAGTGAGGCAGTTCTGGGCGTGTTGACTTCACGAGGAATCCATGCAAGGCTAAAATTAAATCTACTTATTGTTCTCATCCTCCTTCTTCCCTTTTTTTTCCTTATTAAACCATTCTTTGATCTGGAAGCCCAGCACACAGCACACAGATGCTCCCAGCAAGGCAGCTGTCCCGGCAGACATCCGTGTGCAGGGCTGGGACTGAGTGCAGGACTCTCATTTACACTGTGTGCACCCCAGGACTTCTCAGCAACCCCACATACCCTACCTGACATCATCCACCGCTCCCTCCTCTGTGCTCCCCACTGAAGCTGCTGTGCTGCTTTGCACATCACTTTGCTTCCTCAGCAGTAACACATGCATATTGATTACACACTATCCTAATCTGAGAGCTCTTGGAGATGTGAATCTCATACTGCTCCATTGAGACCCTCGCTAGCATCAGCACTGCACAAACAAGAGCAGGGTCGGGATGTGCTTCACCACGCACACACGGGGATCCCATGCAGACAGCCTGTGCACGTTTTGGGGAGCTCAGCTCTTCCCCAGTACTCCCAGCAAGCGATGGGAGCTGCAGCTGCAGCCCTGGGGCAGGAGCAGAGGTGTGAGCCAAGCCGGGTGCTGCTGACATTCGCCGCTGGAATTCCATCTGAGAAGCATCTCGAACGTCTTGGTGGCCAGCGACTGCCGCTCTCACCACAGGGCTGTTTGTACCATTCAGAAATTCAGACCCAGACTAATACTTTTCAGATTCTGGAAAAGCTGAAACCTCATTAATTCGACACCGAGAAACCGTTTCACGCTGCAAAAGCCCCAGAGCGCAGCTCACAGCTGACTCACCCATCCTGGAAGATCGCCGCCTCACTGCTTTACTCACTCATTCAAATGCTCTCACCACCGATAAGGCACACCACAGAACCCCAAATTAAAGAGCTTTCAGTGAAATGTCTGGGAAAGTGCATTCCAGCTCGAGCCCATGCTCACATCTGCCAGGAGCCGCAGTACAGCAGCATGCACCCAGCTGCTGGGAGCCGTATGTCGGACGTGGTGGGAGATGCACAGAGGAGATGTGTTGGACATCTCATTTCTACCACTGCCATGAAATGCTGAACATGCTGTCTGGAGCAACCCACCTCCTGTCTGTAGGCTTGCACCTTCCTGATCCCCTGCCAGCATGCAGCAGTGCAAAACAGAAGGTGAAGGCTGAGCACTGGGACAATCAGTCTGCTCCCAACTTGCCGATGGGCTTTTCTTCTTACTATTTATTAGTTTTTATCAGCTTTATAAGGATTCCACCGAAATAAAAAGCTTTGCTCTAACCAGAGGATTCCCATCCTGCACGACACTGTTCACTACAAAGCCCCCAGAGCAAACACTGCAGACCCAGCTGTGTAACTGAATAGCTGCCTATCAACTACTCTGCTGAAAAGGAAAAATTAACAGCACAGACAGCAGCACCTATCAGTGAGTGTCAAAAGCCATCTGTGCAAGAGGACTGCACAATCTCAGCACAAAAGCAGCTGTAAGGAACAGTCAGCTCGGAGGCTTTGCTCTATCCAGAGGTGTAAATCTCATCTCCCAAACACCCCAGTGCTGTGTAACAGAACACTGAGCTCTCAGAGAACCCCGTCCTGCAGCTGAACTACAGTGTGAGGACAGAGGCAGCCCCTCCATGCTGGCACCTGCACCACTCCCCACCCCGTGCACGCAGCCCCAGCCCTGCAGCCCTGCCCCACATCCCTGCCCAGCACCATTCAGTGCAGGGCTGAAATTAACCACGCTGAGCCAGGCAGCAGGTGATGAAGTGAGAGCAACTTTCCCCACGCACACCTTCAACACACTGGAGCACTGGAGGTGGTTTGCAGAGGAATGGCTGCCGTGCATCACCTCCAAACTTGCTGCTAACTCTCCTGGCCAACAAAGCTCCTGCCCTGCTCACTGGCAAGCTGCGAGGTCACCTCTCTGGGGAAGAGCTGCAGCTCTCAACAAAGTAATAAAAGAAGAGTTAAAGAAATTTCCCCTAACTGGAATTTTAAAAGCAGACAAAGATCACAACATGCTGCTAAGAGATAAGGAGAAGTGTTTTCCCAACATGACAGCAGCAGCAGAGCCCCACTGTGGCCAGGATTGCTCGTGCTGATGTACCTGAGCAAACACCACCCGTGGTGCTCACCCATGCACCAGCAGCCAGGCCAACCCCAGCAGGATCCATGTCACTGCTCTGGATTTTCACTTATTTAGATAATAATCCATGTGAGGACCTAATTATGGTAGATTCACTTCCCACTTCACCATTTGCTTCACACTAAGCCCACCACCAACAAATGTTCCGTGCTGGTGTCCTTGTTCTGGAGATGCACTTTCACTGCATCCATCCCATGCCCACCAACCAGAGTGGGCCCACTAACAAAACACAGAGGGTGTTACAACCACAGTTTCATCAGTTAATTAACAGTACTAAAAAACAGTCTGGTTAGTTGCGTTTGAAGCACGCAAGCGTCCAGTCTGGGCCTACCCAGCCTCTTCTGTCAGATGAAGCACTCAGAGGGTGGTGAGGCACTGGAACAGGTTGCCCAAGGAGGCTGTGGATGCCCCATCCCTGCAGGCATTCAAGGCCAGGCTGGATGTGGCTCTGGGCAGCCTGGGCTGCTGGTTGGCGACCTGCACACAGCAGGGGGTTGGAACTGGATGAGCATTGTGCTGCTTTGCAACCCAGGAAAGCCATTCTATGATTCTGTGATTCTCAGGGCTCACCTCCCCAGCCCTGTGCTCTGCACCCATCAGCTGGAGGGGATGCTCACCAACAAACCAGTCTGCATGCGCTGGATGAAGGCACACGTTGTTGACATTCTTAAATAACTCGAATTTGCAAAAGATTTCAGTGTCAGAAAGCCAAAGCTCAGGAGGACCAGGAACTCCACGAGGCGTACTTGGTGCTTTAGACTAAGCAAACGAAGCTATAAACAGTGAAACAAGCAGAAGTGATAAGCACTTCTTAAACATTGCAAACTATTTACCTCCTCTTTTCTGCATTCAAGTACTTGATGAACTGTGAAGGCAATTTATCTGAAAGTTTGTTGTACCGAAAAATGTAAACACGAGCAAAGGCTCCCATATGCCAGGCTCCAAACCCATGTGAATTTTTACAGGCGTGCCATAAACTCCGGTTTATACTGGAAATATTTACAGGTCTGAGTACTGCCAGCACCACTGCACCCAACAGAAGAGGCAAATGGCCAAAGAAAACCACAGCCGTGTGACTTTCTAGCCATAATGAGAAACTCCTCGTGCACTGAGGTTGCTCTGTCTCCCACTCCACAATATCTGACCCCCAGGGCTCCCCCGCCTTACGTCTGCCTGTGTTACAACAGGAGTGGCTACAAACATAATGCACACACACACTTATCCACACGTCACATGAGTAATTCTCCTGCCTAAAAATCAGGCGTCTCCAAACCACCAGTGCAGATATCTGTTGTTTCACCAGTCGCATTTTCACACGGATCTTCCTGTATTTTTTCCATTGCCCTTCAGTAACCAAGTGTTAAGCTCCAAGGACTCAGCAGCTTCCTGCAGAGTGGCGTGAGGACCTGCCTGGATGATCAGCTGAGCAGATCCCTCTGTTTCCAAGGACAAGGCAGAGCTGTAGCTGGCATGGAAGCCTGAGAGCATCACGAGAGAACGCAGCTGCCCCACAGCATCATTAAACATCTCCTGCAACAAGCAGGTAAAGCAAATCACCAAAAAGCAGTAAAGCTCTGTTTATGCAATTGGCTGCACACACCATGAGGCAATTGGCTGCATTTGTGAGAACTCAATACTCACTTTGAACACGTGAACCATCCGCAGCAGACTGCGTGGGTCTGAGACGTGGCAGGGTCGCACTGCACCAGGCCCAGTCCCAAACAAGGCTGCTCTGTGCTGGGCAGTCCCAGCTCCCTCCCAGCACTCCCACCGAGGCCCCAGGATGCCTTTTCACTAATGGAAAGTTCACAGCCATTTTACTGCAGGCTTTTATCAAGCTGCAGGAGTAATGGGATGGACTCCCCACCAACCGATGGGGTCTCACTCTCAAGAGAAATCAGAACAAGGCTACTTTTAAGGCTGCTTTTTAAAACAAACTAGGTTTAAAAATAAAATAGAATTGACAGACTGTGAAAGTGAAGCCAAAATTCAGCTCTGCTAAGTGCAGCATGCTTTGAAAGACAACAGCAACTCTTTGACCTAGGGGTCAAAGAGTGGGAAGGAGCAAGAGCTCGACACCAACACCTGCCCATCCCCTGCCCTCCCAGCCTGGACCCCCCTGCACGTAGGATCCCCCCTGCTGCAGCTGCATCAGCAGTGCTTCCCTTGGCAGAGTGATGTCCTTGACAAGAGACCAGTGCTCTTTCTTTTTGTACTGTCATCACAGCTCCCAAGCAGCAGCCTTCAGTTTCCCTCATATTATTTTGGCCTCATTTGGGAAATATAACTGATTGCAAAAAGACAGCACTGTGAACAAAGCCCACTCCTTTCCTGATAGCCTAGATAGTCACAGGCTGCCCTTGCCCACATCCATAGCCAGGCAATCCTCATTGAAAAGCTCCTGCTCTCCTTCTCGGCCTCCCAGCTCACTCACCATCATGAGATGGAGATTGCACAGCACTCCCAATGTCAAACTGAGTACTACATTAGCTCTTACACAGTGCACACACACTGCCAGACACCCTGGCATGAAAGATGAATGAGGAGCTGGTGCAGGCAGAGGCAGCCTCGAGTGCTGCACAGTTCCTTGCAGGGCACTCACACAGCACCGAGCCAACACAACCCAACAGCAGATATGTGCACTACGTGTGTCACAAACACTGCTTCTAGCAGCTTTCAGACTGGATATTAGTAAATACTTCTTCTCTAAAGAGCAGTCAGGCAGTGGCACACTGAGTGGGGGTGTCCCAGAGCTGTGGGGATGTGGCACTGAGGGATGTGGGCAGTGGGCACGGGGGGGTGGGTGGGGTTGGACTTGGGGATCCAACCTTAACGATTCCACAATTCCACAACTGAATGCTACACGAATAGTTGCCACAGCAAACAGAGCACATAGTGACCCAATGCACCTCATCGTCCCCAGCTTGGAGTTTCTCCAAGTGTCAGCCTTCCCCACTCACCCCACTTGAGCACCACCCCTGCAGCCCCAGGATGCTCCTCTCAGCACAGGAACATTATCAGTCTCCCTGCTGTGCATCCCCACGTGTACAGCCACATCCCTTGGCCTAGCGACGCTCTGCTTGCTTTTCCTCCCAAAATCTGGAAGCAAAGATGTGGAGCCTGGCACTGAAACCCCTGCAGCAACATAGAAACTCTTCTGAGCTCTGAGACAGGGACAAAAAACCCCTGGGAGACATGCAGCAACTGAGCGACTGCCCAGGTTTGGTTATTCTTTAAACACTTTTACTGCGGCCATCCCAAAACCAATCCTAAAGTTCAATGCTAGACCCATAAAAGCTTCTCCATAAAAGCTTCTACTAGGTTACTTTTTCCAAATAAAGCCCTAACCACATTTTCTGGGCTTCTGCTTATGATCAGCACGCTGAAGTTTCCAGCGCACACCGCAGTCACTGAAGCTTCATGGATTTCATCTTTCCAGAGCCTAAAAAGCTGTGCTGCTTCTAATCCACTTCCAACAAACTTTCACAGGATGTCACTGAGTCACTCACGGCACGCATTACCTAATGTCACACTCAGACATGAACCATATAAAACGTAATTCATGCAGAGTTGTGCATATTCAAGGACTTTGCTCAGATACTGGAAAATAGTGGGCCATTCTGGATGCTATTTTAACCTCCGTGAGAGGCCAAACAGCAAACATCCGAAGCACTGCACTGGTACCACGCCAACACAGACACCTGCGGCCAGAAACACAGCTCTACTCTTCATACGTGCCATACAAAAGCAGTTAAGTGTGTTCTGTGTATTCCACAAGGGCCTCTCTCTGCAAAAGCCCCGAGCTGCACGCAGGTCAGGTGGTGGCAAACCCACTGCAATGGATGTAGTGATGGGACGAGAGGTGATGGCCTCAAGTTGCAGCAGGGGAAGGGCACACTGGATATGAGGAACAATTTCTCTCTGACTCCAGCCATACTTCCAGGGTCTTCCTTATTCCTGATTCCTGCAGGTTTTCTCACCTGATGATAACACACATGTTACAATGGCCTTTGTTTACCCACAAACATGCTTCTTGTTTCAATTTCTCATCGCAGAGATCTTCCACCAAGATATCTGCCTCATGATTTTCACAGCGCAGTACGTGAAGACTGTAAACAGAACTTTGTATTTCATCAAGAATCCCTTTGATGTATGTTGATAAACTTGAATTAGAGCACCCATAAATGTGCCTGCAGCACTGCACCTCCTGCCTGGAGCAGCCATGGGCAGGGTGGAGGTGCGGGGCAGAGCAGGGCTGGCTGCACAAGCAGGGCACAAGGGGCACTTCTGGAGCTGGTGCAGGAAGGCAGGTTATCCACAGTGACTGGAGAGATGCTGGATAGCTTTGTTTAATGATTGCACTGTAAGATCCTTCTAGAATCCCCCACTCATTGCCAAGGAGATGGAGAGAATCCACAGGTGTTAACAAAACTGAGGTCATATTTATATCTAATGAATATACAGACGTTTTATAACTGTCCAGCTTATGCTGTGAAAGCTGCCTGCTACCTGCCCATGAATCTGTCCTGAGTTAATCATAACACAAAGTATTTACTGGGGAGTGAGCTGTGCTGGCTGCGCTGTGCTGCTCCCTGCAGCCCCCGCAGTTCCACAGACCAACCCCAGCTCACATTAACCATTAATACAACACCATATTCCCATTTTCACGCCGGCAATCCACCAGAGATGAGAGCCCCATCCCTTAGAGCTCAGTCTGGGCTCTTTACAGCACGTGGAGATCCGACAGCTTCCACTGCCATCTGGTAAAGCTCTCTCTTTCGAGGTCCCAGCAGTGCCCCCGCACCGCTCCCCAGCCCTGAGCTCACACAGGCTGCCATACGCCTGCAGACTGCGAGGGATGTTGTAGGTTCACAGCAGGGGAAAATCCAACCCACTGCCTTGTCACTGCGGTGGGAAATGATACGGCTTGCAGGGAGCAGCGGGGCTGTTGCACAACTATCCAGACAGGACGTAGGGTCTCATTCCAGAGCAGCTTTCCTGGGAAGCGCTGTCTCAGGCCGATGGCAAACAGCTCGCTCCTCCAGAAGGGAGCCGGGAGCTTGCAGCCCTCCCCTGCCTCTGCTCTAATTCTCATTTGATGACCTTGACACTGTAAACATCAACAAAAGAAGAAGAAAAGGAGGCTAAGCTACCTAATACGTCTCCAGAAGGCTCCTCCGTTCATTAAGAGCCCCAAATTAAGTGCTAATGCTCTTCTGATTAACCCCCATTAACGCCAGCACAGTCCCAGAGGTGTCTGGGATGAGCCTGGAGTCACAGGCTGTGGGCTGTTGGGACAACCAAGAACTGAGAACAGGTTATTTAACAAGGGGCTCTTTTCTGCTATGAGCACGTTTTAGCCCCTGTTGCACACCACAGCATGCATCCACGTGGAGGCATACAGCCTGTTACACAAACTAAGAGGCACCTACATGCAAGGGCATCGCCCAGCACCAGTGACATTCTGTCCTTTCTATGGCCAAGTTGCACGCACTCAGAGCCCTTTGGAACACCGGGATGAAGACATTGCTGTGCAGCCAAGCCCCGACTCCCTGCAGCTTTCCAGGCTGGATGGGAACCGGGCATGGCACTGCATGAGGATGAGCCATGGCTCTCAGGCAGCATCACCAAGCTGGGAGCAGAATGAATCCTGCCTGGCACCATGGAGCAAAAAGAGGGACCGGGTGCCGAGCAGGAAACCTGAATTTCTCATGGAAGCACATCTGGTATTTATTAGAGGGATTCAGGGGATCTAGTTACATCTATTTTTTCCTCCTTAAAGCAACAACTCACCAGGAAGTATTAGTATGAGCAAGCAGCACATGCAAATTGGTGCAAGAATCTCCAAAGCACAAAGCAGCAAAGCACACACGGAGCAGCACAGGCTGCCACAGGACAGGGCTCGGCTGCCCGCCCCCACCCACCCCAAGACTGCCAAAAGGTGAAGAGGATCCACCACAAAAAGGGATTAAAAAAGGGAAGAAAAAAGGACACTTCTGTACTGGGAGGGCTGTTGCAGCCCTGCACCCTGGCAGGGAGATTCCAGAGTGCTGCGCTCCAGCTGCAGGCAGCCCTCTGATGAAGATGGCAAGGGGAAAAATACTCCTCCCTGCACTCGTGCACCACTGCCACGCTCACATCCAAGTGCTCCCATCCACACAGCTCAAAGACACAACCAGCCAGGTCTGTTGCACAGCTTCACTGCGTTCCTAATGAACACAAACGTGATTGGGAATGGAGTCGCTCCGTGGCAGCAGCAGCCTCAGAGCCAGCAGCCGCATTTGGGCCGCAGCTCCCCTCGGGGCAGCCCATCAGTTCTGCCCAGCCTCAGCGATTAAAGGCAGGATCCTCCCAGCGCTGCCTCCCTGCTGCTGGCTGCTCCTAGAGAAGCCCCTCCTGACATGTGCTCGGCCTTCTGCCGCTGAATGCCATCGGGCTCTGAAAGCAGAAGCAGGACAGGCCAGCAGCAGGCCCACAGGCGCTGCTTCGCACCAACCGGGAATACTGGATCGGCCCAAAGGTGCTGACAGGCACCAGCGCACAGCACCCAACACCTCTGCTACAGAAAGGTCAAAAAGGCACAGAGAGATGAGTGAAAGCTTTCTAAGATTTACCTGCTTCAAATGAGGCAGTAAATTCAGGTTTTAATAGGCCAACTCTCACACGCTGCATGGTCTCTCGCTCATCCCCTGTGTCCATTTATGTGCAAAAGTTCAGCTTACAACAAGTCTGGGCTGTGCTGTGAATGTGAACTGCAGCCTTCCTGAGTCCAGTCACTTCTCCCTAACATGGGACACTGCAGCCAGGATGAAAATATGCTTCCAACACAGCACGTTTCTGCAACAGATAGCTCTCTGACCCCACGAGGACCAGCAGGACCTACCAGGTTGCTCAGTATTTTGACCGTTTCCATCCCCATTGCACAGAGGGCACGCCATACAGGCAAGCACCGAGGAATGTCCTTGCCCAGCCAATCCCAGCTGGATTGAGGTGACCTCGTGGCCATGATGCATGAGGAACCGTGCTGTGAGCTCCTTGCAGTTCAAGGTGGGAGCAAATCCCTGAGCTTGAGCAGAACAGTGAAAACTGCTGAGCACAACTAATTCCCATAGAACAGTGTATGTATTGACAGCTACACTTGATGGGATGGAATTATTTTGCTCTTCAGAAAAAACACAGTTGGGTCCAGCTCAGAATAAAGCGCAGAGATGGCAAAGCAACCCTCTGCAGTCAGCAGTGGCAGCATCATGCAGTGACTTCTGCACAAACAGCAGCAGTTCCTGCTGTACTGGGATTTAAGCATAAGCATTCCCAAGAAATGGCTGGGTCAAGATGTGCGTGTTCACAACAAGTACTGCCAGGCTTAAGAGACCCACCGAGGAGAACAGTGTAAGGGAACTGCTCCCTATACAGGCTTGCAGGCTGGGAGCTTTCACAATGTTCTTTTATAAATATTTGCAAAGCCTGGTAACAACGGAAACATCCAAAAGATTTTTCCTTCCTTGGAAGCAGCAATGAAGTCCTGTTATAAAGGTCTGAAGCACCTGAGGAGGGAAGAATTAGGTTGGATGTCAGGGGGAAGTTCTTTGCTATGAGAGCAGTGAGGTGCTGGAACAGCTGCCCAGAGAGGCTGTGATGCCCCGTCCATCCCTGGAGGTGTTCAAGGCCACGTTGGATGGGGCCCTGGGCAGGTATTAATTATAGAGATTGGTGGCCCTGCCTGTGGCAGGGGTTTGGAGATTCATGATCCTTGAGGTCCCTTCCAACCTGAGCTATTCTGTGATTCTGTTATTCTGAGATGTTCCTCAGCTCACTTTCATCTCACTCCGTGGGGTTCCAGAGGGCCAATGGGGCTGAGCACAGACAGCTGAGCCATCCATCTTCAGGGCTCTGCTCCATCCATCCCCGCAGTTCTGCTCTATCCAACCTCAGTGCTCTGCCCCAGCCCTGCACAGGGCTCAATCCTCAGGGCCCGTCTCTGGAGCGGGTGGGTAATTCAGTCCACAGGCCACTTCAGGAGTGGGAGATGAGATCACTGTGCTTCCCTGCTGCATGCCAGAAGGCCCCTCCCAGCCCAGCAGGGCTGTGCTCCCAGCGCAGGCTTTGACACCCAGCACAGCGACAGCACCCTAAGGGTGAGGACACCAGAGGCCGTCCTGGGGAATGCTGAAAAGAACAACCTGAAGACTTCTTTCCTTAAAAGTCTAGTAGGAATCATTAGTAAAACCAGCCTCTAAAGCACACAAGTCAGGCCCTCCTGTGAGACCAGGCACAGGAAGGGGTGTGGAGCATGAGGCACGGCCAGGGTCACCTGCTTGGAGGGGACACACACAGCACAGAGCACCCAGCAGCTCCCCAGAGCAGCACAGAGCAGCACCCTGAGTGAGCACTGAGTACAGGAGCTGGACGGGGACATGGCAAACCAGTGGCATCTTCCAGCCAGCACTGAATGTCCTGGGGCAAGTCCAGCCATCGCTTCTGCCCAAAGTACTCATTAGTGGGGCGGCTAGAAAAGAGAGGCGCCTTCAGAGGTAAGCATTACTGTTTCACAGCCAGTATTTCCCATTAACTGCAATTGGTACCATTAAAATGGGCAGCTTTGCTGCTCAGCTACACTTCTCATACCAGCCAAAATGACGCGCTGTTAGTTTAAAATGAGACAGAAAGAGAGCATTATAAGGCTGGTGTGAAACTCCCCGAGCACCACATCCATCTTAATTCCCCTCTGCAGGAGCCAGTGCAGATCTGGCTGGCTGATGCCCATCCTAAAGCTGTGCCAAGAAAAACACAAAGCAACCAGCTCCTTCACAGCACCAAGAGACTAGGAAAGATGATCAATTCCCGAATCACACAGCTCAAAAAGCGGTAATTAATGCTCCTTCCAGGCAAACACGTTTGCTCCCAAGGCACCAGGCTCTGACAGCTGATGGCCAACAGCCTGCAGCAAATGACTGGGAGCAATAGCAGGGGCTCCTCAGCAACGTACTGCCCTGCAGGAACCCTCCTGCCTGCGATCTCCGTACCATCACCTCTGCAGCGATGTCCATCAGCATCAGCAACCCCTCTGAGTGCAGCAGAGCAACATGCAGGGAGCGGGCTGACAGTAACAGGACAAGAGAGAATGGGGTTGAACTAAAAGAAGGGAGACGTTAGGAGGAAATTCTTTACCCAAATGTAGTGAGGCTCTGGCACTGCCCAGAGCTGTGGTGCCCCATCCCTGGAGGTGCCCCAGGCTGTGGATGGGCCCTGGGCAGCCTGAGCTGGGGGCAGCCAGTCCACGGCAAGGCTGGGGCTGAGGGCTGTGCGATCTCTTCCAACCCAACCATTCTGCAGCTCTAAGTTCTTTAAGTCCCTTCTAACCCAACTTTTCTGTGATCCTACGATCCTATGAAGCAGCAGCTATAAATCTTCCATGTGGAAGCCTCAAATTTTGCAGCTGAAGGACATCTGCATTCAAAAGAAGAGTCCAAACGCCCAAAAATGGGAAAGGAGTACCAGAAAGCAGGTAGGACCAGACACAAAAGGTAACACTGGACAAAAAGTATCTGCTGAAGAACAGAACGATGCTTAGTGCATTCCATGCACCACGTTCAGCACCTCTGCCCACAGTCCAGCTGTGGCAGCATCTTTCCCACTGCTCCACAGCTATGCTCTCAGTGCATGCACCGTGCCTCCAGATCCAAGGCGATTCTGTACCGAGAGCAGAAAGCAGTGCTGGGATCAGCTCAGCAGCACACACACAGCCTCTCCCCTTGGCCGGGAGGTGCCCCTGCGTCCTTGCTGCTGCCGGCCAGCACCTCTTGTGCAATCCTCTGCTGCAGCCGTTCTCTTCCAAAAGCATTTGTCAGAAGAAAAACAGAACCACCCAAAATTGAACATCACTCAATTGCTCAGAAAGAAAAAGAATAAATGATGTTCACTTCCAGCTCTCCCAGAAACAGAGCTCATCCGCAAAGCAGCCAGAGCATGGAGCCAAACCCGGCACGGCGACGCTCCGGGCAGCAGCAGCCATGGACCCAGGCATGTCCCACGGACCATCCCAAATCCCTGTGCACTGAGTGGGCTGGGAACATCCCACCCAGCAGTCACAAATCTAAGTCTGACATTGGAGTGGTCACAGCAGGTACCTGGAGATGCTCGGTGCCCAGCCCAGTGGTCACAGGGGTACAAGGAGATGCTTGGTGCTACAGCCAAGTGGGGGCAGGCAGAGAGGGGTTTGCTGTTTGGTGGCAGATGCTGGCATCTACTGCCTGTCCTAGCACCCTTCCAGCCCACCCACCAGAGGCCCAGAGGAGCTCTTGCAACCCACTGCAGGACCCTACGGGCACTGGGCCACATCTTCCTGCAGCTACACCCAGCAAACCCCTGCTCCAGCACCATCAGGGCGTAGCTGCAAAGAGATGTCAGCCTTCCTGCACCTCCTATGTTCCCTGACAGTGTCTGGACAGCCAGCCAAGCATGAGGGCAGAGGGCTGCTTAAACAGAACATGTTTTACCAATTAGGACCTTGTGATATCCACCAAAATATCTAATGCAGAGCAGGAAAGCCACTAATAAAACTTCGTGCAAGTCCCAGAGTTTTACAGGCACCATTTAAGCTGCAGGTGCTTTGTTCTAAGGCTGCAAGGCGGCCTTCAGAACCCCCTGAAGTTCGTTTCAACGAGCTTAATTAAGCACAGTTCTCTGTTACCCATTTCCCTATTTGGATGCACTTAAAACTCCACTGCCCAGCACTGCACTCGTTCCCACCCCATGCTGCTCCCACAAGCACAGTTCACAGAGCACAACACGCACAGGGTTAGGATGCAGCAGGATCCTGATTCCTCCCAGTGCCAAAAGAAATTTCTGATGATGTTACCATGCAGACTGCAGAACTCGTCCCTAGCACTACTGTCACCTGGCTTCCACACTGCCCTAAGGGAGATATTCTTCCCCACACTCAGCTTAGTTTTGTTCTTAGGGAAGTCCAACCCATGCTGAACTTCTGCCCTCAGTGCTCGTACACATGTGGAGCTACCCAACCCATCCCACAACTCCAATCAAGTATTTTAAAAACAGCACAGCATGCCAGCGTGTTGATCTTTTGATTTCCTGATGCAAGCACATCAGCCAGGGGCTTGAAGAGTGAATTGGTTGGGTGAACCCTACCCATAAAGCCAGCAGGCATTGATGCTGAGCCTTGTCACAACACAGGCAGGTGACAGCAGAGTGATGTGATGGTGCAGCTCCAACACTGCCACATCCCTCAGTGCCACATCCCCACAGCTCTGGGACACCCCCAGGGACAGTGACTGAGCAGCTGTGCCACTGCCTGACCGCTCTTTGGGAGAATAAATCATTCCTAGTATCTCAGCATGGATCTACAAGGCCAAAAGAAAGCAGCTCAGGGACAACAGGTGTGGAGAGGACATGCTGCACAGCGAGGGGCCTCCTCTGTCTGGGTACCCCTAAGGGTATGAGGATCTTAAGCCACAGATGCCTGCGGGGCATTTGCCCCCATCCCTTAAAAGCAGTTTCCCATGGAAACCAAGCACCCATCAGCTCACATCAGTGCACACCACACCCCTCACTCCCAGCCACCACGCCACATCTACGCTTTATCTCTATCACCTTCTGCCCGCATCTCAGAGCTTGCCCTCGTCTCCCCAGCCCTGCAGCACCGTTCCTCTCTCTCAGAAGCCACCTGTGCCCTGCACTCTCCCTCCCAGCCCCCTGCCCCCAGCCCCCAGCACAGGGACACACAGCAGCGCCGTGCCCCAGAGGGCCAGCGCTCCAACAGGCGCTGCAGCTCTGCACGATGCCGTGCCCTCGTGGCTCCCTGCCTGCACAGAGCGTGGCTCTTATTTGGAAATGCCTCATATTGATTTCCTGGCACACGACTCCTGCTGACATGGGCGTTGGTATTAGCTTCCTGTCTGAGTTGTTTTAAGCCAAAGTACAAAGCCTGATATTTATGTCGGTGTTTATTTTGCTAATATGTAGAAGTTGTGGTTTGATTTATTTATTTTTTTTTAATCAATACAATAATTTTACTATATTTCACGAGAGCAAGAGCTACGTTGCAAACAGCCCAAGCCAACAACTCCCACTGAAGGCAGCAGGTCAATATTTTCACTACCAGCACTCCAGACAAGTGCAGTTCCTTACCCTTACATTCTACAGAATTAATTAGTGCAGCGAATTGATTAGTGGAGGACATCTGCACAGGAGGTGAGAAGCCAGCTCTGAGTGCTGGGTGCTGACCAGGTCCGTGCATCAGATCCTACAGACACAGGAAGGGGCTATACTTACTTCATCAAATAGATGTAGATTTAGGAGCCTACCTTGACATCCCAGTAGGATTCCTTAACTGCCAATGAAATAGCAACAAAAATCGTTAATAAGATGGATAGGACCAAGAGAACAACCCATGGAAACAGCAACAGCAGGAGGCTGAGCAGCCAGCCTCACCAGCCAGACACTGAGGGCTCAGCATGGATGCTGCTCCATCCCATCCCCTCCAGCTGAGGCTCCTCCTGGCCCTGCAGTGCCACAGAAGGAGTCGGGAGAGCCCAGAGACTGCAGGCTTAATGCATCTTGCTGCAAGTCACATTTAAACATTATCTCTCACTTCGATGGCCCAATCTCCAAGTTATTCTCTGCCCAAAAGATGTTTTTATAAGAAACAGCAGCAAAACTTTCCACCTCCTGAGAAAGCACCAGAATGTAGAATCTCACACAGCCGCCGTGCTGATAGAGCTTACTGATTAAAATATTAGCAGGAAGAAAAGAAAAAAAACCCTCGTAAGACTCTTCTTTAATTAGATTTGTTTACAACAGCAACACAGATATTCTGGGCAGCCTCCTGCCAGAAGTGATTTACCTTCCTCAATAGCAGAGGTCAGGCAGGGTGCAGACCTAGCACTTCCCTGGACATCTGCTGATGTATCCGGAAAACAAAGGAGGAGGCAGGAAAGGCTGCAATGGGCCAAACCCTCCGAAATATGTTATCGTACAAACAATTTTTTTTTTGTGTATCCCAAGAACAATAAAGTAAACTTGGCTGGGCGTGTTCTCCGCTTATTAAAACTGGCAGCCCTCTCTCCAGACTCTGCTTTTTATTATTGCGAAACCAGAACGGGGCTGAGCGCTGATGTCAAGCTTTAACACGCTCACTGAGCAGACAGTGTGGGTGTAGGGAGCGGTGCAGCCGCAGCCGGGGCCAGGGAAAGCCATCCCAGCACTGCCTGCCTACCCAGAACACCAACTAAGGACAGCACGGCCGGGGGCTGGCACACACACAGCAACAACCTGAAACTGCTCACGTCTGCTGCGCGTCCTTCGCTCGCAGCTCGCAGGGCTTGATAACCTCCAATCAATCTTAGCAAAGCCAGCGTGCATCTTGCACCGCCTCACAGATCCTTTCTCAGCAGCTGAGGGATGCACTCTCCTACAGCGTGCCTTTTGGAACTATGGACACGCAGCAGGATGTTTCAGAAAGCCCTGCATCTCAGACTGAAAACAGGATGCACTTACAGCACGGCGCCGTGCCTGAAACCTCCCAAGAAAGGCATATTCCTCTGCATTGCTTTCCCACTGTTAGGCTCTATCCTTAATAGTGCATAAGTCCCCTCGCCTTCCAAGCACAATAACCCAGTGGGCTCCGGGCTGCACGAGCTGAGCCCCAGCACAGAAATGGCCAGGCCATGGGATGCACCCTGCTGGGCACCACTGCTGCCCAGAGCAAACACAGTGTGTTTTGTGACCGTACTCCAACACAGGACTTGTCCCCATTCGCACACAGTGCGCTCCGCAGAGGAGCTGCCCGTGCTCCAAGGGGCTTCCAGGGGCCCCGAGCCGCCTGCAGCAGAGGACAAAGGAATTATTTGGAAGCTTCACCAGTTTCAACAAAAGCAGAATCTGGTCCCAAATAATTCCAGGCAGCTGCTGGTGCCATGTGTATACATTTGTAATGGTAAAGTAAACAATTATTTTCTGGACAGAAATAAGAACAACAGCTTTACGTTGGGCCTTTGGCATTCTGCTGCTTAGCTCAGTCCTGGAGCAAAAACACAAAGCTGTGGAAATGCAAACTGAGCACAGCTAGAACCAGGTGACAGAGGCTCTCCTCGGTAAACACAGTCCTGCAATATTGTGACTATTGCAGGAGAACCCTGAGCTCCAGCTACTGCACACCATGCATGGGATCTCCCTCCTGCAGCAAGGTGCTGTGCCTTGCTGGTAGGAACACGAGGCTATGTGGCTCTGCGAAACAATCCTCACCCTTTCAGTCTTTTTGCTGCTGTTTAAAGGCCGTGTGCAGACCCTGCTGCAACTCGTGCCAAAGCCCCACATGGCCACAGATGCTGTGATGCCCATAAAGCAGTGTGCCCAACTCACAACACAAGGCAGAGTGACTCAACAGAACACCACTTATTTCCAAGCAGAGCCCTCAGCCACCTGCACCTTCCTGCCACGCTGTAGGCACCCACAACAAATGCTTGAGCTGCTCAAGCTCATTTCCCCAGCTCAGGGCAAAATACTGCTCCTAATGCAGCTACACTGCCATCAGAAATGACCACATATGCAGAGAGCGTATGGAGCAGTAGGAGCAATGCTACAGGGATGAAGTAGAAGCAGGGCCACCATCCAGGAGCCCACTTAAAAGATAAGTGGAAGCAACACACAAGAAGACAACTTAGGTGCACCCATGGCTCATTAGAAGAGATGTATATAAAATATATACTTCCTTTTGATGTGGCGGGGCTACGAAGCTGGGGATGGGTCTGGAGCACAAGCCCTATGGGGAGAGGCTGAGGGAGCTGGGATTGTTCAGTCTGGTGCAGATGAGGCTCAGGAGAGACCTCATAGCTCCCAGCAGCTCCTAAGAGGAGGTTGGAGTGAGGTAGTGGGACAACCTCTGCTCCCATTGACAGTGACAGGATGAGAGGTGACGGCCGTAAGTTGCACCAGGGTCAGGGTGGGCATGAGGAACAACTTCTCCACAGACCAGTCAGGCAGTGGCACAGCTGCCCATAGAGTGGGGGGTCACCATCCCTGGGGGTGTCCCAGAGCTGTGGGGATGTGGCACTGAGGGATGTGGGCAGTGGGCATGGGGGGGTGGGTGGGGGACTCCTAAAGGACATTTCCAACCTTAATGATGATGAGATTCTATGAGGGAACTGGGTCCTGTTACTCTTTTGTGCTTGGCTTGTGCTGGTTGTGCTTTAAAATAAGAGGTTGGTACACGTGACTTCCAGAAAGAAAGGAAATACACAAAGGACATCCCTCTCAACCTAGCCACAGATTTGCCATACCTTTCTATCAACTTCTGATTTGTTGGTTTCCTCTCCTCCTTGTCCCCTCCCCTCTGTGGAAGACTTGCTATGTGACAGTGGAGCCACGGAGCAGCCCTTGCCTCATGCAGAGCTGGCTGTGCCTTCCTGCTGAATGCATCAGTGCCTGTAGCAGCTGTGAGTCGCAGCAATACACACCAGCACTCCCTGCTTCAGGGCACAGCCCTGGGGAAACACAAGACAGGAGAATGGAAATGCGAAATTTCTGCAGGGAGAGCTGTAGGGCTGCTGGGTGCCAGCTGGGAGCGCAGCAGTTGCAGCACAGCCCCAGCAGAGGTGCAGGCAGTTCTGTTTCCTGCGCCCAACAGTGAAATCAGACGAGTCAGTTCCTGAAGGCGGCCAAAAAAATACACTGATTGGAAACATCTGGCAAACAATGCAGCGTTACCTCAGCTTAGTTGGCCTTACACCGGCTGGTCTCTCCCACCAGTCTAAAACAAAAGGTCTCCTTCAGGAACACGTAAGGGATGTGTTTTTCCACCAACAGAGCTGAATTCTGCCTTGGCAGCTGCATGCAGGGCTGCTGCAGGCACGGTTGGAGCACAGGCTGCATCTGCATGGGACACTGCCTCAAGGAGAGCAGCGTCATGTGGTACCAAGCTGCATCATTAACACAATTGTAATGAAGGTTTCTGCTCTGAGATGGAGGGTACGCACACAGAACAGGAAAAAAAATAGGTCTTGTTAAAAAAGAAAGAAAAAAGAGAGGCAAAGCAGTAGTGAGTGGGGTTTTCTCTCGCCTTCAGGCCGGTCAGATTCAGGTCGCTGGCACAGAGCTTCAGGCTGGCGCTGACCTGCAGCAGCCCTGCTGGAAACCAAGCCAAGAGAAACGCGACTGCCCCAACACCTTCCTCTCTTAGCTTCGGTCAGTGCACTTCCCAGGAAAACCCCAAAGCCATCACTCCACAGCACTGTGTACTTTTACTTCTCGGCTGAAAACCAGGGGTTGGCAATGCAGCTTCGCACAGCTGCACCTTGTGCTGCCAAAGGAGAGCTAGAGCTCTGCCGGAATACAGCAGCTCCTTGTTCCAGCTCACCTTGTCAGCAATTTGAGCCCAGGGCGCTGCACAACCACCTGAGAAAAGGGAGGGTTTGATGGAACTGAGGATGGTCCCAGCAATCCCCACGCAAGGGCCAATTTTTGAAGCAGGAGCCATTCTGCTGCAGGAAGGATGAGGATGAGCAGCGGGCCCAGGCAGGGCTCTTCACTTTCCTTCTGAACTGTACCACCTTTCTAAAGAAATGAGGAATTAGGAGAAAAGGACGACTAATCGGGACTGACAGTAAGACACAGAAGAAGAAAGGGAAGGAAAAATGCTAACTCAAAGCACCACGCAAATGCTCGCACTGTAGCTGTGCGGCAGGGCGACCGCTGACATCTGCACCACAAGTTGGGACCGCACTCTAATTTTAGGAAGGACCAGCAAGGGGACTCAGCAACTTCCGTGGGCATCTGTGTGTGCCTGTTAATAAAAGAAAGCCGCACCGCTCTTCGCAGGAGCTGCTGGGACCCATCTGAACACAGCCACATCAAGGAGGAAGGCGGCAGCCATCAGGGGTCCGCAGCAAAGCTGAGCCAAAAGGAATGGAGCAGGAAGGGGGGAGCGGCTCCCGCTGGCACCAGGCTGGAGCTGTCACAGCCCCGAGGCTCATCGAGCTGCTGGGACCAAGGGCTGCGGGCTGCCAGCAATCAGCACGAGGGCAGTGTCTGCCTCCTGCATCGCTGCTCTGCGGCACCGAGCTTCCTGCCACGCCTCCACACCACAACTCTAAGCACCTCGGCAGGAAAACAGCTTTTCTTTCATTTACTACGCCTCTATTTCCCTCAAATATCACTGCACGCCACAGTCTGCCTTCCTTCCTCGGGGAGTTCTGCCACATTGAGGTCTCCACGCAAAACAAACCACGGAGAAGAAATGCTTTTGAGATCCTTTGTGTCACTTTATAGTCTTCATGTTCAGTAGTTTTAATAACAACAGTAATCTGGCATACTGGTTTTCAGACCTCTTCATGCCCTTTCATTCTCCATAGCATTCAATGGCTTCCAGGGAAAAAATATCTCCAGTACTAATTCAGCAATGGCTCCAAATTAGATTATGGTGTCTTCTCTAATTTCTATGTCTCCTTCTGTAGATGATGGCTTCCTTATGGCTACAGGCTTGGTTTTAGTTGATGTTCAGACTTGGTGATCTAAGAGGCCTTTCCCAGCCCTAATGATGCCATGGTTCTGTGATACAAACCCACACCTCCAAGGCTCCAGCCAATGCAGAGGAACAGGGCACTCGGTGCCTTCTTCCCCCCCAGAACTAAAGCAGCCCAAGCGCTCAGCCCCAAGCACTGTCATTCCTTGCGCTACACGGGCCCAGCTGGGATGTGACCGTCCCCACAGCCACACACAGAGGGACAGGGAGGCCCTCGCTCTGCCCCGGTGCCATTTCCCACCAACTCAGTGCCCAGTGTGATGGATGGATGCTCTGAGACCTGGCTGCTCCTTCACCACTTCAATGGGAGCCGCGCTCTTTGGAAAATCCAGTCCTGAGCAGCCGCTGCGCTCCCTAAGAAAACTGGTCCTTAATCTCCACATCTCAGTTTCCTCACCTTTAATTAAAGGGAATTTAAGATATTAAACTCCTCCAACGGGCTCTGGGAGGCAAGCTGGGCTCTGTTTCCCTTCCTGGAAAGGATTGTGCAAGGGCTACTTTCAGGGACGCACAATGGCATTACTCAAAAAACGTATCATCTCCAGGAAGAAAGCCCATGAGCATCAGCCCACAGCTTAAGCATCTAATGCCATCTCTGGGGCTCTGCTATTCCACGACCACTGCATGATCAGAACAGAGGCAGCAGGGCTTCTCTTCCATCCCAAGTACAAAAGCCCCGCACATTCTGGCACAGGTGAAAATCTCTTTCCAAGGACAGCCAGGCAGGAAAGCAGAGAGCTCGGGAAGGGGCAGAGTGGCTGGGCAGCCCAGCGAGCCCCCAGCACCATCAGGTACACTCGTCTGCACCAGCACTACATGTTTAAATAAAAAGAATACCAAACAAGCCCACAGCTAGCCTACCAGCATGCAAAAAGGCACCACTGACTTAAGGATTGGGCACTTGCCTGGGAAAGACTGCTGGTGTCAGCTGCGACCACATCCCTTGGCAGGAGCCTATCACCGCAATCCTCAGAGATGGGCTGCATGGGGCTCTGGTTTCCTGCCCTTGCAGTTGCTCCAGGCTGTCCCCAGCAGCAGAACATCACAGCCACGGCACCTTCTGCTTTTATTCTGTGCCTTTGCAGACCTCTCCTGACCCTCAGCCCCAGATGGTGGCAGCTAACGAAGCAGCAAGTCCAGAAAGTGGGAGTGCTGAGGGGCAGGCAGGCATGGAAGAGATGGCAGCGATAAAACAGATTATGTCCTCATCTGAAGCCTGCTGAAGACTATTTATATAGAACACAAAAGCTTTAAGCAAACACTGAATCCACTGCAACCAAAACCAAACAAATATAGGTCTTGGCGAAGCTCAGCCCTGCGGCTGGCAGCCTGAGCCTGCCAAGTGCTCCACCAGCCCGGCCCCATCTCACTGCTCTGGTTGAGCCAGGATGGCTAGCAGCTTTATTACACTTTGCCACAGAAAACTGCTCAGTTCTCAGCCCCTCTCTGAGACACCGCTTGCTCCTCACTGCAATGACCAAGCACTGAGAGCATCCTCACCACACCATCTCACCAAGGCCACTTCTGCACACAAACACAACAGCATCCCTCTTAAAGCAGCAGAAAATGCTGTTTTCACTGCTCTAACATTTCCCATTACGTCGGTTCTGATGTACTTTGTCGCTTCAAGGAGAATGATAACCCTCTTAGGGTTAGGTAGGAAAACTGTACAGGGCTTTTCTTTAAATGATACAAGTGGCAACAGAACATCATCAAGCCTCAGACTGTCTGGTCCTAGACACAAGGGCAGAGCAGGGCATGAACCCATAGCTATGGACTACTGACTGTTTAGAGGATCATGACAGTTTCCAACTGCCCCACGCACAAGCTAGATGCTTCCATTTAAATCAGATCCTTCAGATGTGCTGAAGGACTGCAACATCAATGCTCCTTTTGTAATCCCTTTGGCTGACTTCATTCCTAGCATACATCCGAATGGAAGAAATTAAATGACATGACAAATCCATGACATTTTACATCTGATGAATGCTAAGGAGAAATACACTCAATGGGATGAAGCACATTTCACTGCTGCCAAGCGCGTATCTTAGGGAAACTGATAGTTACTCTGCCAAAGGGTGGGGGGAGACCAGATTCCCTTCCTGTCTATAAATATTTTTCTGCAGCTCCGCTGCCTTAACAGAGCTCTTCCAGATTTATGTCAGAGAAAAGAGGGCTGGAACTGTCTGCCTGACGCAGCCTGGAGCACCTCCAGCCAGGCCATGCTGCAGAGCAGCAAGACTGCAGGAGCAACCATGCACACCTCTGGCACCCACTCTCACCGCTGCTCCCAAACTCCAGCAGTTTCTCTGCCCCGCTGGGCAGTAATGCTGGGCCATCCGACTCACCCCTGGGTCCCTGAGGATGCCCCAGTTGCCCCCTGTTGTGGATGGCAGCAGCACAGCCACTGAGCTCTGGGGACACCGCCGCCCTCTGCTCCTTGCTGCCCCAGCAGCAGCTCCTCTCTCATTCCTGCAGATGACTGGTTGGGGTTCAGTAGGACAAAAAATGGTTCCTGCTTGCTGTCACCTTCCTCATCTGCACCTCGGGATGGGTTTGAGGAACAATTCCTTCTCCAAAGAGCAGGCAGGCAGTGCACAGCTGCCCAAGGAGTGGGGGTCACCATCCCTGGGGGTGTCCCAGAGCTGCGGGGATGTGGCACCGAGGGATGAGGGCAGTGGGCATGGGGGGGTGGGCTGGGGGATCCCAGAGGACTTCTCCAGCCTTAACAGCCCTTTGATTCTCTGACTCTAAGCAAAGCCAAAGCAGGTGGCTGGCAGCATGGACATGGAATGCCTCCACCCACTGGCTGCGTTTCTGGAGCCTTGCAGTCATTTAAGCAACATGCAGGGGAGAGGAACCCAGCAAGATTGTGAACTTTTTCACTAAAGGGAGGTCTCCAGGTCATATTTTTAGAAAGCAAGCAAAGAAACTACTATGCAAACACTAAAGGCTTGTACCTTAAATCTGCTCACCAGATGTGAACTTCAAAAAGTCTCCAAGTACAATTTAGCTGTAGAAAATAGCTCTTCGAGTCCTGTGCTGCGTGCATCTGACCTACATCCCAGCCTCATTCTTTACTTCTTCAGCAAAACTATTTCTTTTCACTTGACCTCTGATTGTTTCCCGTTTTATCCCAAAGGCTTAAAACCCAGAAGAAAGTGCATCGCCAGCAATTTACAAGCAGGGAGGAGAGGTGCGCAGCTCCAGCGAAAGCCCTTCTTTTTCCTGATACCCTCGAGGGCCGAGCACTTCACAGGCAGACATCTCAGAGCCCTCTCTCTACAAACAAACCCGAGCTGCTGCTCACGGGAAGCGGCAGAACAAAGGCAGCTCTCCGCAGAAGCGCCCAGCTCCGACTTTCTCTGCGGGCTTCCCCAGCACACAGAAGGGCACAAGCACTGATGCTCAGCACATCTCCCAGCCCTGCAGAAGAGCCCCCAGCTCGCCCCACGTGTGCTCACGCAGCTTTCTCCCCTGCTCCCATCTCAAGGATGCTCAACGCGCTCTGCCCACAGACCGCATTACCAGCTTATAGATTTATATGTAAATCTTCCAGGGAGCTACCGGCACCCAGCCAGGAGAGTGAGAGGCAGCCTGGGAGCCGTGGCACAGTGCCACACGGTGTGTCCAGAGCAACAGCAGGGCTGCACAATGCAGTGCTGGGGCCAGCCGAGGATGCGGACGTGCTGCTGACCCAGTGACACCGTGACCACGAACGGCCCAGCACTGCGAGGATACAAGTAGGGCTGGTGGCATGGCTGTGAAGGAAAGCAAGGGGTGCCTTCTTGGTGACGCTGAAGGATGAATGGAGAGACTGAGGCAGCTGCTGCTCCAGGATTTTGGGAAAAGGACTACTGCAACATCACCAGCAGACGTAAGAAGAAAAGTATTTCTGCAGCTACATCCAAAGTTGTTTACCCCAATATATTACCAATGCTCCCACAGAAACACCTTTGCTCGCTCGTTTGCAATCAAGCTCTCCCATGAGCAACTCCCTGCAGCAGGGTAAGCCAGCAGCGCCCAGAGCACCAACATTACCTGCCCAATGGCCACGTGCAGCACAAGGCTGGCAGCCATAGGTGACAGGCGCTGGGATGCACAGCCTCATACACCCCAATGGCACTGGCACATGGACATGGGGCTCACTGTGTGCACAGAGCACAGCTTACTGCCAGATGGGGAGCCACCCACCTGCACAGCCCTCATCCCAGCAATGATCACACTGCAATGTTTCGAGCACCGCTGGGCATTCATTGCGCAGGACGCTGGGGAGGTCTGGGTGCTCCCGCAAGCAACATCTCCCTTTTATTTGTAGACACAATCTATAAAGCAGGCAACTTGCTCCCAAGAGGAACAAAAGCATCCACGTATCCAGTGACAAAAGTGCACCCAGAATCGTATCAGCACTAACCACTTTTCTCCTTTTCTTAATTTGTGTGTCATAAGCACAGCAGAGACACACTTTGTGTCTTTGCTGCTTTCTCGCATTCTGTGATGACAAATCAGACAGATGGGAGCTTGCATCACAAACCCTCCAAACCAACCCAAGTTCTGTCATTTCCCTGGGATTTACTGGAAGCCCCCACTCGGATGCTCCCAGGAGCAGAACAGGAGTGTTGTCCGTGTCGTGCTGCCCCACAGCTCAGCTCAGGCACACGCAGCCAGGCAGTGATGCAGCCCGGAGCACTGAGCTCTGCCTGCAAGCACAGCCCGGCGCCTGCTGCTCCATCACCACACCAACCACAACAAAAGCACCCATTTGCAGAGGGATTTTTTTTAAGGATAGAGCGCTTTCAACTCTGAGAGGTATGGCAAGGAAGTAAACACACATGTGGGCGTAAGAAAATAAAGAGTTTTCGTTGAAGCCACATTTAACATAATCTCCAAAACAAGGAGCTCCAGGTGCGTTCCTGCCATGGCACGGCCTGCTGTCCCCAGGAGCCAACTGCTGCACGCAGCCCTGCACCGCGGCTGGAAGCGCCTGGCACTGCTGACACACAGGAGGTGGATGGGTAGCAGAGCTTCCCTGGTGCAGCTAATTAAAG
This sequence comes from Tympanuchus pallidicinctus, assembly GCF_026119805.1. Taxonomy (NCBI): domain Eukaryota; kingdom Metazoa; phylum Chordata; class Aves; order Galliformes; family Phasianidae; genus Tympanuchus; species Tympanuchus pallidicinctus. The sequence goes on from NW_026294669.1 coordinate 1,433,477, forward strand.
AATAATCACAGAATCATTAAGGTTGAGAAAGACCTCCGAGATCACGAGCCCAGCTGTCGGCCCATCACCAGCTCAAGGTCTCCTCTCTTGTAAGGCGCTGAAGAAAACCAGGCTTGCTTCCCTTCTTCCACCTCGCTCCTAGAAAGCCAAACACCTCGGAGTGAAACAGGAGAGCCTGTACCGCAGCCACATCAAAGCATGAGAACCTCATCTCCTCAGCAATACAGCGGAGCTGTTTGCATCTAAAAATACCCCAAATTGAGCAACACCGAATCATTCAGAGAAACAAAAGAATTCACAAAGCTGTTTTCAGCTCATTTCAACTCCCAGCCATTTACATTTCTTCACCTTATGCTGCGTTTTCCTACTTCTTGCAAGAAGCTCAACCTTAGCCAAACCCAAGGAACGATTCTCTGCCTCTACTCAACAACAGCCCCAACTGGGACGTGTTTTAATGTGGCTTAAATTAAGGCAGCACCAGCAATCCCTGCAGCAGCCCCGACTCACTGAGAGGCCAAGAGGAGCCCAGGTGCCTGCTGAGCACAGCTGTGACACGGCAGCAGGGAGATTTTACACTCACATTTTGCTTTTCACCCAAATGTTTTTTACTGAGATGGGGATGTGACGTTTTGTGAGTTTGAGGTGAAGCAGGGAAGGCTAAGCTTGTTTTACCTTTGCAGATGAGGATTTCAAAGAACACAGAATAGCTTGCCTTGGAAGGGACCTCAACGATGATAGACGCATAGAATGGCTGGGTCCAAAGGGACCTCAAAGATCACAGAACCACAGAATGGTTGGATTGGAAGGAGACTTAGAGCCCCCAGCCCTACCCCTTCCATAGGGTGGTTGCCCCCCAGCAGCTCAGGCTGGAATAGGGGGGAAAAAAGCAGCAGCTTTGAGGGCAAGAATGTGTTGCAGCAAGTCCAGCACTGAAGCTGTAATTTCACAGAAGGAAGAAGCTCCTGTGAAACGCCTTTCCGTGAACAGAGGCAGGTATTTACAATTATCCCAGCACAAAAATGCAAAAAGTATATGTTCAGACATGTGATCTGACTTGGAAGCAGGGATATGCCTGCAGTGCGGTTCTGGAGCACTGAGTCACAGGAGATGTTCCTCCTCTGGTATCAGCATATATTTACTTTTAATACAATCTCCTTAATTTTTAGTTAGGAATCTATTTAATTGGCAAGCCTGGCAGTAAATGGCTTAGAATCCCAGACATTTCAGGATAAAGCATTTTAATCACCCTCTTCCTTTATTTCAAGGTTACTGACTTGCTGGGGTTTTTATTTCATTTCCAAGCACAGCAAACTGACTTCATTAAACTCAATGAGCCTTCAACAGGGAGCTTTTGTATTGGCATCTATAAATCACCCCTGTAACAGAAAGGAGAGGGGAAGGGGAAGGAGCCAGAGCCAGAGCCAGAGCCCGCCTGCCATGAGCTCCTCGGCCATGCCTGGGGGCTGCCCCACCAGCTGGTCCATCCAGCAGGAGCCCGCACCGCCCTCACCTGGCTTCACCCTCATCTCCCAGCCTCCACAGAGCTGCTGCTGCTTCATCTTCCCCTCAAAAGGCAAAAGCAGAGAGGTGCAGATCCCATCCTGCTCTTCTCCAGGAATACTACAACTGCAACCCAAAGCGTTATGAAAATATGCACACTGGGCCGTCAGCAGGTTTAAGAACCTGCCCATCTGCCAGCACACCTCCAGCACGGCTCACCGCTGCCTGCCACGCACGCAGCACCCACAGGGCACCATGGCAGTGCCTGCAGCTCCCTCTGCTTCACAAACAAGACATCAAAGACGCAGGAAAGCATCCAAGCTGAAAGGTGTGATTCCTGATTCACTCACATGTACAAACCCAGCCGCAGCCAGGGAGCAGAAGCCAGCCCGTGCTCCTCCAGCCAGCCAGCGGGCAGGGCACGAGCAGGGCACCCACAGCACGCCTCACCCTGCACACATACAGAAACACAACCCCCAGCCTGCTTCAGCTTTCTCCTGGCTGTAACGATGCCAAATTAAGAATGTGGAAAGAGCAGAGTGAGAAACTGTTGATGCTGGGAGACTGCAAAACTTAAACATCTATCATCATTCGTATGCCTGGCTTCACGACCTCCCACTTCACATGCATTTGCGCAGCGTGCAACAATAACAGGGCAGGAACACTAACCAGATCTGTGTGGGATAGGAATAAATTTGGGTCTGAAATGAGGGGCATCTGTTCTTTGTAATGACAGACACCAGAGATCTCTCCGTGAGCCAAAAGGAAAGCAATAAATGTGCACAACCACGGAGAGCCGCACTGCTCCGTGCGCTGCCTTTCCTGACGTCAATGAAGTTGTCTATAAGTTAACTGGAAACAGAATTTGACCACGGATATATACAGAGCCCAATGTGAATTAAATGTAAATTGAGCTCTTCTAAGGAGGCTGCATTCTGCTAGAAAGGAAAACACAGGAAATACAAAGGATGAAACTGATTACTCAGGAGATGCCACCAGAGGGACAAAACTTCCATCCTTCCTGAAAATAAATCACCAACTGTATATGCACAAATGTAACTTTGGTGCAACGGTCAGGAAATAAAACCTTTGGTACATGTCCCTACGCTGCTTCTTGTATAGTTCTGCAGTTACAAGGTACAGCGTGATGTTATGAAGGGAAAAATGGGCTTTCATCATGGTATGATCCATCATTTCCTAAAGAATGGGTGAGCACATTGCAAAAGTCTGGGATATGAGTCTAACTTCCAAGCACTGCTAAGACACAGAGGAAAAAAAAAGGAAAAGCCGCAAGAATCAGCAGGTATGGATCACCTGCACAGTGTTACATTATGGGTTATTATGTGTCACCAAGAAAATGCAACAAAATTGATCCAAATATCACTGATGTCACCACAGAGTCACAGAATGATTGAAAGGGACCTCAAGGATCACGAAGCTGCAACCCCCTGCCACATGCAGGGCCACCAACCTCCACATTTAATACCAAACCAGGCTGCCCACGGCCCCATCCAACCTGGCCACAAAAATGTTCACCACGGATCACCAAGAGCAGGCCCACGTGTACTTAACAGGAGTGGGGAATGCCTCACCTTCACCCGGACCTCTCAGCACTACCAAACAGTAAAGTCACCAACAGCCGGACGTGACAGAACTAAATTACTTTAGGACACAACTCGTTTGGGATAAGGGTCTTTATTACCTACAAACCGAGCTACTGCCCTGGAAACTGGGAAACAACTCATTCCTCTGCAATGCTGAGGAGCCTCGCTTACGGCCCACCATTGCAACACAGCCCTTCCCTTTCCCTGAACCAGGACCTCCAGGCCTTTGCCTGCAGAGACGGCCGGTGATTACAGAGCTGGCCCCAAGGTAAGATCAGGCGGCTGCTCGAGCTGGTGCCCACCTGCAGAGCCATAGGGAAGGCAGCCTGTGAGGAACGAGGCAGTGAAGAGCCAGCAGCAGCACGCGGCACAGAGCTGGGCAGAGGGACGTGCTCTGCTCCGGGCTCAGGATATCACTTCATGCCGTGCTCCTGTGTTTGTCTCAAGTGAGCAAGGATTCTATAAAACAGACACAACGTACAGACACCTCTTCTAATCCAGTGTCAGAAAAGCTCTGTTCAGGGTTTTGTTTGCTTGTCAGATCTCTGTATCTCCTCTCTGCTGTGTTTTAGAAGAGGCAAAACCAGCTATTACCGTCTCTGTGCCTAATGACCTGCAGTCTTTCTGCTACTCTGTTACTTTTTCTCTCCTGTCTGCAACGATTAGGAAAGAAAAGGAAAAGCTGTGAGGAAAAAAAGAAATTACTGTACTACGACTGTTCAAGTCGTGTGCTGCTTTCCATCCTGTAAGCCAGGCAAGGGCTCCCAGCAAAACTCAGCCGTGCAGCTCTCTCGGTACAGCACCCAAACAGCAAAGGGAAAAAAACCACATCATTATTAAACACATTTTGGGTTCCTGAGGCCAGAAGGTTGCAGGCATCCACACACCTAAGGCTGCTGCTGGACGGGCGATTCCCGAGACGCACTCACACAGGGTGCCTGCAGAAGGTGCAGTAAGCTCGGCTGCCCACCCAGCAGCACAGGCTCTGAGGGCTGCCATGAGCACAGATCAGCAAGGGGAAACCTCCCGTGTGCTCACTGCTCTTTGTTAAGCAATAACAGCAAAGAGATTTCCCACTGTGCTCCGGGAAAGCTGATCAGCTGGACTAATCGGCAGCGCATGCACCGCCTGCAAACAACATTGCAGCAGGCACGGTAAAAGCCTTGCCTTGGGAGTCAAGTGAAGATCTGGGGCAGAAAAGGAGTTTAAATGGGAGGGAAAAGGAGAGAAAAGAACCTTGGCATTTGACAAAAAGAAACGGAGCCAGAGAGACGCGCAGTCTGAGGCTGAGCAAAAGGCCATTGTCTTCCCTAGCGGTTTGTTAACTTGCTGTCATGTGTGTCTTTTGGGTCTTTTCTTGTCCAGATAGACTCATTTATTAAGTCCATCCAAAAGCACTTCTGCAGTGCAGGCTCCTCACAGGTCCGGGTAGGCTCACAGCCGGGTCTGTCTCACTTGACAAGGCAGCCCAGAGCCCGGCAGGGCCGCAGGGCAGCCGGGGCAGGGCTCAGCGAACAGATGGCCGGTTGAGAAACAAGGCCTAATTAGGCTGAAGTGTCTGACCCAAAGTCTAATGGCAGAGCACAATGAGCACCGGGCTACAGGACTGCTGAGCTGGGGTCCTCCGTGCTCACTCTCTGATTCGCTGCCTGCCACAAAGAGGTGTCTCTCCACGCTGCACCCTACTTCAGTAAAATTACTTTGATTATTCCCTCGTTGTGCAGAAAATCTGAACAGCAATTACATTAATTTACTTTAGGAGAATGCCCCATTTTCCTGATTAACATTTTCCATGCCCAACAATAAGCACCTTTCAGTGAATCCTCTTTTGCAGCGCTCCATTCCATCAGCTCCGTCACCGGGCAACTCCTACAAATGGGCCAAAATAGGTAACTTTTATACTGCTGAAATAATGCCTTCTCTGGTCACTGCATCCATTCCACCTTCAATCACCAACCTGCCTTGAGCTGCCCTTAACCACTCGTTTCCCACCCTCCCTAACAACTGCCCTCAGGAACCAGCTTGTGCCACTCCTGTGCTGTACAGCCGAGCTTAGCCAACAACTGCCAAAAACCACAGCCAAATATTTATCAAAGAGAGGAGCCTCCACCATGCTGTAATAGGAGTCAGTCAACTCTTAATTATGTATGCTTATACTTATGCATATATTCCTCCATCACTGAAGCACCCCTACCGGAAAGGCCAGGTGTTGTCAGAAGCCAGCACTGGGCTGATGGAGCCAAGGAACATCCCGGCTTTTCCGATCCACGTCCAAAATTAATGACCAGAAAGATTATTATTGCTGCTGTAGAGTTCTCACTACGTCATTAATGCTGCCTTCAAAGAAACGCGTGGAGATTCACTGCAAGAAATGTGGCAGGGATGAGCACAGCTGGCTGTGTTGCACTGCTTGGCTGAACTACTGCTTGTTTCTTTAAGTTCTGGCCTTTTAGAAATCACTGGAAGAGAATCCCTGCTCGGAAAACACAGAGAAAACACAAAGCTCCGTGTATCTATTTGTGATTCAATCACATCCTGGAGCTGGATGAGTAAACTGCATATTGCCTCACAATTGTATCGCTCTCAAAGACAGCTGTTGGGTGCTACAGTATTCATCACCAAGCATCCGTGGCACCAGCTCAACAACGCAGCCTCCAAAGCAATAAAAAGACCATTTTTATTTTCCATAGTCCAGGAGTTAACCCCAGCTGAGAAGGAAAGACAAGCAGCATGATTCATTCTAAACACGTGTGAGCCAGAGGCACGCTTCTTTACGTTGCACCGTGTTTAGGTTGGTTCCCAACCAGGTCTCTTGGCAGAAGGGCAGCGATCACCAACCCAGCTCCTGCCAGCAGAAAGCTGCAGCTCAGAGCACTCTGCCTCCCTGCGTAGTTCCCTGCTCACTGAACGCATCGCCAGCCCCACTGCAGCTCACCAGCACCCCTCTGCAGCGAGCTCGGCCCCAGAGCCATGCACCAACCATTTCTGTGAACGGAGAAGTGCTGCTGTGCTCTGCAGAGCAGGCAGCTCGGGGTGATGAGCCCCAATACCACGGCCAGACCTGCTGTGCAACACCAACCCGTGGGCAGAATGGCTGTAACTGCATATCCCAGCAAGTGAACTGTGGCAAAACTCTCCTCACTGTGTGCAAGCTATGCGAGGAGCCTGCCTGCAGGTCTGCACAGCATTCTGCAGAGAGATCAGACGGTGCTGGACCTACAGTGAGGATGCAGGAGAGGGCCCAAGGGGAGAGGAAGGCAGGCAGTCAATCGGGAATGGAAAGGGAATTCCCAAATTAAAGGGAGTTTTCAGACATCACGCTGCTACCTGACATCAGGGAGACCAAATGTTGGTCAGTTACATCCCTTGCAGCCCTCAGATTAAGGTTAGAGCAAAGCTCCCCGTGTGTAACTGCGGGGATGCAGAACACAGGGACTAGATGGGGCACACACACTGAAGTTACTGCATCACCTGGCAGCAGCTGACAGAGCCAGAGGTGGCACATGGCATCCCAGCACTTACTGTGCAGGAGCCCTACTCATCTCAATGCTTACATCAACCCAGTCTGCATCCTCGTGGCGGAGCAGAGATGAGGCAGGGACGGACTTCCCCTTAAGGGAAAAGGAGGAAGAAAGAGAGCCTTTCACAGTCACTGAAGGAAGGAAAGAAAAAAGGGGGCATCCAAGACAAATACAGCTGAGAAATCCAACAAAAGGAACAGACAACAGCAAATCTCTTCCTTGTCTTCTCAAACGTGAAAACAAGCCGATAAAGCTGTTGCTGCAAGTGAGGAACATGATGGGTATTTAATAATTCATAGGAGCTCAATGTATTCACAAGGTATTTACTGCTTGGAAGTAATTGATGTTGCTTTAACAGACTGTTAGTGTATCCTGAGAAGCAGCTTAGGAGGAAGAAAGAGTTATCCCAGTGCTGCACACCCGTACTGGTGACAGTAACCACCACTGCAAAGTTTTGTGCAGAAACGCGCTGCATAATGTAACAGCTTTGCTGAGAGAGCCCCTGCCCTCCCCTCCACGCACAGCAGTACTGCCCAGCATCCCCACGGCCCCAGGCTGAGGGACCAACTCGTTCCCCTGGAGGCACAGCAGGGCAGCACGGCGCCCAGCTCCCCAGGACTGACTGCTGGCAGCCTCTCTCCAAGCCATGCTGGAGGTGGGTTCCAGCTGCCCAGCACACTCGGAGCACTGGGATACAGCTTGGCTGATGGCTCACCTCGACCTGGAAAGTCCCAGCCCAAAGCCCCGCTGGGTTCCATCCTGCTCATCCAGTTTCCTCAGCAAACACATTACAGGACTCTCCTCAAAGCACCAACGTTGAAGAGGGACACGTCCCATTTAGCATTTACCATTTTTCCCAGTGATCTGTCCTTTACAAAAACAAACTTTGGTGCATTTCTAGCTCTTCCATTCTAAGTTCAAACACAACACGCTCACTGGAGAGCTGGCAGTCAGCATTCACATCACACACCTTCAGACAGAAAGCATCCCGAGCTGTGCTGAGAAGCGATGCTGCTGGGGCAGCACCCACCTGCACTCAGCCATGGCCACCAAAGCACCCCGGGCTGCTCACAGCCTCTGCTGCTCGGCCCAACGGGACAGAGCTTCCTTTCTCATTAGGACTTCTCCCCGAAGTGATTATTAAGTGACTGAAGGGAATGTGAGACTGCCTGCTTTTGGTCTGTTTCAAAGGCTGCTAATCCATTAGCTGCCAATTAGCATACATCGTTCTGCTCCAAGTGTTGTTTCTGTTACACTCGACCCTTCTAATTCATTTTCAGGATACTAAGAAGAAAGGGAATACATGAACAAAGCTGTGTGTTTTTTCTATTATTCAATTCATCTTACACATAAATACTGGTAACAGTTTATTAAGTCTCATTTGAGGTTTTAGTGGCTTCTCGACACATAAATTGATAAAAATTACTTGGCACTTAGAAGGACAGCTTTTCAGGATTCGACATAAGAAGTTTGGTCGATAGGGTTCATAGTCACACCTGCAAACAATGCAGCTCCAGCCAAGCCCAGGTTACCACCCAGCTGGCACTGAGACCTGCACTGCAGCAGCTGCACTGCACCGTGATGGCTGGAAACTGTGATTTTGAAGCTAAAACTCCTATCCAAAGAAATGCAATAACCAGAAATCTGCATATTAACAGCCCATAGGCTGGGGATGGTGGCCTTAGAGGTCTTTTCCAACCTTAACGATTCTGTGATTGTGGCTGGGGCTGAGAGCACCCCTAACCCTCAGGTGTGATTTCTAATGGGTGACCCAGAGGAGACATTCAGCCTGCACAGCTGCATCCGCAGCCATCAGTGTGCCGGGGCAGCAGACCACCGTCCCCATCCACCACTGCAAACCCTCTACCAGCAGACACAAGCCCAGCAGTTCTCAGTGACATGACTTATATAGAAAGAAAGGGAGAGAACTTGAGCTCTGAGCTTGCTCACTCTTTGCATTACGATACCAGCAGGCTCCAGAAAGGAAGCATGGGGCTGCCACGCTCAGGCAGAGCGGGCTGAAAGCTCAGCGGGTGAAGGGAGTTTCTCAGCACTGGGAGACGCAGCGTGGAGCTACTGCAACTCTGGGCCATCTTTGAAAGAGACATTCAAATGGAAGCACTATATTCTCCTGCATCTGAAGGCTTGAGCACGTAACAAAAAGATAGAAGTAAACAATCCAACTGTAAAATGCCAACCAGAGATGTCTGCTCTTGGAGCATCATCAGTATGGCTATGCTTTTTCATAGAATCAACGACCTTTTCATTTCACAGTTGTTCATACAGAACATGCTGTATTCAGAAATCACTATGTGCTATAAGAAGATAACATCCTGAACAGCAAGGAGTTGGTTATGCTCCTACATTTTCAATTAGATTGCTACTTGCAATGATCTGAAAGTCATTATTGCTAGGCTAACAGCACTAATTGACATTCTGTCCCTCCTGTTGTGGTGTGGGGGGCCATCTGCCTGGAGCTGCACCATGCAGCAGTTTGTTCTCTGTGAGAAGGAGGGTTGGGTGCTAGTTCAGCTGTCTGAACTTCACTTGTGTTTATAAATACTTTATGTAGAAAATGCAGAGCTTTGGTGTACTTTGAAGCACCGACTGCATGCATTTCTACGATGAATCCTCTCCAATTTAAGAATACAGGGTGTCGTACATAAAAACTAACAAAACACAGAGCAAATTCTGCCCTCAGCTGCCTCAGCAGAGTTCTTTGGAAGAACTGTGGGTAATAATTTCATCTTATGTACCCAAACAAGTGAAGGAAAACCATTTGCCCACTCCCTAATCCCAAGCATTACCACGCCGAATAGGAGCCTGAGCTGCTGACCCAGGAGGAGGAGCAGAGGTCACCTCTGGGGTCCAGCAGCTCCTGCTAGGTGTGCCAGATGAGGACAACAGATTGAGGTTTGCACCTACAGACTCATCACCACCAACCACCCTCGCCAGCCTTGGCACAAAGACTTCTCACAAGTTGAGGCGTAGCCCCAGGCACGACCACAGAGCACAACTCCAAACCAAGTCCAAGCCCAGCTCTTGTACCCCCAAGATGCCTTTGTATCGCTCTTGGAATGGGAGAGCCTTTAATGTCACTGAAACCAGGCCCCGTGAACGTAATGAAAAGCATCTTTCAGAAACATCAGCAGCATTCCAATTCAAGGCAATAACCACCAGATGTTACAAGCAAGCCTCACATTTCACCCAACAAAAGCCATCAGAGCAGGGGAATAACATTTGTTTCAGCTGATCTTGTTTACACACGGAGCAGTGGCACACACAGCCTACAAGTAATTAAAACAAAAAACAAAAAAGCCATCCTGAGCGCATCAAGGCACCTGTACAACACTGAGTGCCATCACAGCAACACAGCTGTGCTGCAGAGGACAGAATGACAGCAGCAAGGAGCACGGGCAGGGTGAGATGGGCACAGGGCCAGCCCGTGGTGCACTAGGTGGTGTCTGCAGGGCCCTGGTGGCACAGCATGCACGGCTCAGTGTGTCAGGGGGTAACGCGCCAGCAAGGATGCCACTCACTGAGCTGAGGCATTCCCACCTCCAGCTTTGCCCATCAGAAGGATGCCGCACTAAGTGCTGTCAAACAGCAACACGGCAGGCAGGCCCTGCCCCCAGCTTCCCACCATCACCATCCACCAGACAGAAACACCACAGTTCAGCCTCCCACTAACACAAAAACTCTAAGCAGCGCTCGCTCACAGCATGCTGATGTTTCTCCAGCCACATTCCCTCCCACAAAGTCAGAAATGCCTGTAAGATAACCAGGGACAGAGAGCGCAGGCAGCTCCTAAGCTGAGCCGACAATGCCTGCCCACGGCAGAGCTGTGCCTGCAGTGCAGCCGGGCACCCTTGGCTTCTCTAACGGGCACACGAGGTGCATCAGCCTGCAGCATGGCTCCTCCCTGCCAAGCGAGACCACAGCACTGCACAGATCCACAAAAAAGGCTCAGTGCCTCAAAACCTAGCCTGTGTAGGCCAGCACTCACAGAAGTACTAAAATGCACTCAGAGGTTCCACCCAGACAGTAAGTAATGCCTGCAGCCGCTGAATAATGCCTGCTCCTGAGGGCTGGCACAGCGTGCTCAGCGCCCGCAGGATGCCACGTAGCACAGCTCCTGCAGGAGCAGCAGACACAAAGGTCAGAAGATCTCCGCTGGAAGTCCCCGCGCTGTGCTGGCAGATGCACAGCCATGCAGAAAGCCAACTGTACCCTGCGATGCACCACCAGCAGCACGGCCAGCAGCACAGGGAGCTGGTCCTGCCCCTCTGCTCTGTGCTGGTGAGGCCTCACCAGGAGCACTGCATCCAGGTGTGGAGTCTTCAGGATAGGAAAGATGTGAACCTGCTGGAGAGCGTCCAGAGGAGACCACTACGATGATCCAATGGAAGGAGCACCTCCCTGCAAGCACAGGCTGAGAGCTGGAGCTGTGCAGCCTGGAGGAGAAGTCTTTGGGAAGACCTGAGAGCAGCCCTTCTGTATCTAAAGGGTCTGTAAGAAGGATGGGGAGACTTTTTAGCAGGGTCTGCTGTGATAGGACAAGGAGAAATGGTTTCAAACTAAAAGAGAGGAGATTTAGACTGGATTTAAGGAAAAACATTCTTTACAATAGGGACTGCAAGGCACTAGAACAGGTTTCCCAAAGCAGCAGTGGTGACCTGTGCCCAGAGACACTCAGGGTCAGGCTGGACCAGGCTCTGAGCACCTGATGGAGCTGCAGGTGCCCTTACACCAGACGGCCTTAAAAGCTCCCTTCCAACTCAAACCACTCTATGGTTCTACAGCAGTGAGAGCCATGCAAACACAGCGCCTGCAAAGAACCAAAGTTTGCTGCCAGCTGCACAGGGACCTGCACAGACACATCCAAGGATGGAGCCTGGCCAGGGAGAGCCATCAGCCTCCCGAGCTGCTCTGTGCTATACTGCCCAAAGCCCTCAGTGCTGCAGCTATGTGATGCTGAGCAGCACCCAGGTCCCACCCCCGCTTCTGTAAGGAAAGGCAATGTGTCAAACCCAAAATTGGAAGCTCCTGGCATCTCGAGTAAGCAGCAGCACCTTGCAGCCAAACACAGGGATCGCTGAGAACCAGACAGCTTATGCAGGCTTATCCATGCTGCACAAGCTCACACCACACACTAAACAGGACGAGCACAGCCATATGCAAGGCCTCCATCGGTGTTCTGACTATGCTGCTTTGCAGCTCAGCAGAATGTTCCCTGTTCTGCACCGGTATCTGGGTGAGAAGAGCTCTTGCTGCAATGAGCAGTGAGCGCTCCGTGCAGCTCAGCACAGCCTGCAGAGGGCTCCTTGTGAGACACCAGAACGGCCCTGGGGAGGGGAGTTTTCCCAGCACGTCATTCTGAAACTGACCACTTCTGAAAACAAAGTAAATCCACACTGGGACTTTCTGTGGTGCTCAGAGCTGGAGCACCCAGCAGCAACCTGCTGTAGCGCTTCACTGATCGCTGCCCAAGTGCATCGGGATAGTTCTCACATCACACACTAAACAGGAGGTGATTTGCCTTTAGCAAAGATTTCTTATCAGAAATAAATGTTAGCAAACAAACAGAGCCGTGAGCTTTACCAAAAGCCCTTCTCCCTCACAGGTATATCTTGCCTCTCTGAGCCCAACGTGAGAGGAATTTTGCCTTCAGTCCATCTGTGCCTCCCAGAGGTCTGTGGGTATCTGAAATCCTCACCTAACTGAAAATACAGCTGCCAGCCCGCAACCTCTGCATCCCTGGGGCTGCAGGAGCAGTGTCTGCACATGAGAGCTGCGAGTTGCTCCTGCTGCCCCGCTCTGCAGCACCAAGTCCACCCACATCGCAGCCACCGAGCCAGGACTGCACTGCTGGGAAGGACCCAGCTGACATCAAGTCTTGCACAGCTTCATTTCTGGGTGTATTTCTGCTGCTCCTGCAGTGAGGTACCAGCACTGCCGGGAGCACCACCACCCTCACGTGGAAGGGAAGACCAGCAGGCAGGTACCTCAGCATGCAACTTGACGTGTGCTGATCTTTCATTTTAATTAACACAAAGTTAACAACTCCGCATACTAAACTTCTCCCTCTCTCCTGCTGTTTGATCCAAGCCAGCTGAATCTCATCCTGAATGCAACCAGCACACAAAACATGCACGTGGAAAAAAAGCCCTGAACGCTTACTCTAATGCCCAGGATTTGTCATATAAAAGGATATTTTTGAATTACAAAGAAAAGCATTTTCCCCTAGCGCTTTGTGCACATCATTCATCTGCTCCGATGCCTCTGCACTAAAGAAGAAATCGGTTGTTCTTCTCTGGACAGAAAACACAGAACCAATTCCCAAGCTGAGGTGATTGCTCAGACCCTCACGACCGCCCTCCATCACCCCTTCCCCAATGGGACCCAACACAGCTCTGCTGCTGCCTTTGCTTCCCGAAGAGAAACCACAGCAGCAGACAGCTCTGCGCAGGTCAGTGGAGCCTCTCCCACCTTCATTTGGACTCACGGGTCCAAAAAATGCAACATATGCCTGAGGTCATCAGAAAAACATGGTTCAGCACACATGCATACACACAGAGGGACAAAAAATAACATTTCACCTCCGGATACAACAGAAAACAAAGAACAGGAACAGAAGGTGAAAAGCAAACAAGACCAGAGGAGATGACAACATGAGATTTTTAAATACATCAAAGAGAAAAGATGCCTTAAAATGCCAGAAAATAAACTCAAATGCTGCTCTTCAACTTCTGTGTAACGGAGCGAGACAAATGAAAGACTTGAAAGGAAAGCTCATATGGATCTGCAAAGGTGACTTCAAAGAGCCAAATGCCAGCTGCCAGGCCCCACGTTGCCACGCGAGCTGCAGGCACAGCAGGCTTCCCAATGTGTCAAACACATGTCCCGGGGGCTGCAGTTGGCTGTTTTCCTTCCCTGGTGGTTACAGCAAGTTGGGAGACAGTCATTCCCTTCTGCTGCTCCATTTTTTGGGGGTGTCACAGCAATCCAAGAGTCCTTTTCAAAGGATAACCACAATAACCCACTCCTTGTCTTCCTGCTGCAGCTCACCAAGGCTTGCAAGAGATTCACAGGTGAAAACTGCTGACAACAAAAGCTCTTGTTTGATTTACCAAAAAGAACACTGTACATTTACCACATTTAGATGTTCATTTTGTCACCAATAAGAGAACAGGGAATTGCATTGGAGCTCTGAAATGGAGCAGAACAGTGATTTCAGAGACACACTGCCACTTGACGAGGCACTGGAAGAGGAGCAGCAGGAGATGTGACAACTCTTCAAGGAGCTGAATTTTGAGACGATTACAACAATTCCTGAGAGTTATCTGTCATGAAAGGATTAAGGTCAGCACCAAACTCCTCCATGCTCACTCCACAGCATATCTTTATAATTATCACAAAGCAACATTGACTTTATTCTGTATACCTTGAGTACTGGAAGCAACACCTTATGCAAGTGCAATGAATGATCTCTGCACTTCCTTCCAATCCAACCATTCCATGGTCCTATGATCTTTGTGGTCCCATCCAACCCAACCATTCCGTGCCTCTATGATCCTTGCAGTCCCCTCCAAGCCAGCTATTCTGCAGTTCTATGGTCTTTAAGGTCTCTTCCAACCTATTCCATCCTATGATAAGCCTCCAAGGCAATGCCCTTTGTAGGGGTGGCAGCCAGCCAACCCAACTACCCTAAGAATTGTGACAGTGTGGGCATTACTGTTCAGGGCCGACCTCTCCCAAGAAGGCTGATGCTGCTCCAGGTGGATCCTGGCCTCCAGCACATGTTCCATTCTGGGGCCAGGCATCACATGAGCCCACAGATAAGGGAACTCCTTTACACAATTTGCACCCACAACATTAGGCTTGTTATTATTTTAGATGATTTTTAAGATCCCTTCCAACCTAAGCCAATCTACGATTCTCTGTCTGAGGGAAGGAAAACACTCCAGTCATGTAACACATGTGCAGCCATGCAGAGGGTCTCATACACCACATCAAAGCTCTTACTCAGCCACGCTTTAAGTTAAATATTTGTGATAGTTAATTTATTTGATCTTCTGTACTTGTGAGGCTCCCAGGGCTGGGCAGAGCCCTCTGAAGCACACCCAAACAGAGAGCTATTGGGAAGGTCTGTCAGAGAACCGCTGCACACCAGCTCTGCTGAATGAGCTCCATCATTTCCAAGACCCTTGATACTGCACAGCTCTGCCTCCTGTGAGAGCAGCTCGCAGAGCATCAGATGGGTGAGCAACCAGAAAGTCTGCAGCGAATGTTTTGCTTCTTCATTTCAATTACTGGCTTCTGAAAACCTCCAGAAACTCTGCCAGTTTGTGCAACCCTCTATTCTTTGCTTTTGGCCTCAACCGTGCAGTCATTTTGGAGGCAAACAAGTAACAGATGTACAATCTATACTCTCCCCAAGTCCTTTTATAGAAAAAAGACTTCTGGCCAGATAATGTGTATTAAAAAAAAGAAGAAGAAAACAACAACACTAATTTCTGTATTTTAAGATATCTCCCACGACACCCAAATACACCCTAAAAAGACCGAGGCCTCTTCACTGCCTCCCATGCAACCTCCGACTGGGAGCAGTTTCTGGCTTGAGGCTCCTTCTCACATGGGAGCTTTCTCCAGGGCACAGAACAGGCTGTGCTGACCCTCATCACCTCTGCCACAGTCCGTGCACATAGGCTGGAGCATCCTCCTACGTTCACTTCCAAGAAAAGCAGGAAGGCACTGCAGAAGTGAAACCAGCACTCGTTTGCTGGGAAGAAACGGGAGCATGAAGGGCACCTCACAGTCCTTCCTTCTACCTGAGCAACAGAGCAGGCTGCACTCCTGGCACGTTCCGCACCTCTCTCCTGCCTGACTCCCCGCGTGCGTCCAGAGAGAAATGCAGGGTGCTGACAGTGCACCCATGTGCAGGACAGCAATGTATGACAGCACCATCTCATACATTCCATTCCGTGATGGAATCACCAAGGTTGGAACGGATCATCGGGTCCAGCGCCCAACCCGCTGCCCGCACACCGCTATGCCACGTCCCTGCAGGACTGCATGCCGCTGGTGCTATGGGATGAATCCCACCCCACCCAGCCAGCCCTGCTCGCTCAGAGGTGCCCCCTGTCCCCAGCACGGCCGGGCACGCTCCCAGCTCACGTCCCGGCACACAGAGTCGCTCTCAAGAGCTGCAAGGCACAGCCCTGGAGGTCCACGCCTCGCACAGCGCTCATCTGAAGACCATTCATTTCCAACACAATATGACTATTGTGCTGCTTTGTGAATATCCTCCCCAAATATATGTTTAAAGATGCACAGTTACAGAAGACAAGCACTTGTTTTGTTACAAGGGATCCCATGGTAGATTGAAAACCAACATGTCTCTAATTTCTACAGTATGTTCGTTACAACACAGCACGGGCAAGTTCACAGAATCAAGTTATACATTATCCGAGTCGTTATGCAATGAAACACTTGAGAAAGGCAAAAAGACTATTTTAGGAAGAGATAGCGTCTGGGACAAATTAATGCTCGCATTTTCAAACATATCCACACATTATGCTGTGCATCTAGAGTTTTAAAACTAGGAAGAGAATGCTCAAGGTCAGAGCAAGCAGTGCAAGGGAAACCACAGAACCATTCAGGCTGGAGAAGCCCTCTCTGATCCCCACATCCCTCAGTGCCACATCCCCACAGCTCTGGGACACCCCCAGGGATGGTGCCCCCCACTCCCTGGCAGCTGTGCCACAGCCTGACTGCTCTCTGGAGAAGGAACTGTTCCTCAAACCCATCCCCAGACTCCCATGACACAACTTACGGGCATTACATCTTACCCCAGTCAGCGCAGGTCTGCACACCTTGCAGCAGCCCGAGGCTGAGGCAGAACATCTGTCAGGGCACGGCAGTGTGACCAAGAGTTCAGCCCTTCAGCTGCACCTGATGAAATCACACGAAGCCCAAGAGCCAAAACGTTCCTCATTTCATCACAGTGATCCTTCAGAACGGAAATTGGCAGGGTATGCTATGTGGAAACCATATTTTCCAAACAACATCAGCTGAAGTTGGCTTTACCTGGCTAACAGGCTGAGGCCTTCAACTCTGATGATGCAGGAGCTCTGAGGTGCTCAAGGTTTGCGCCAGATTTTTTTCTAACACCATTATAAATCAAATTAAGTGAGTCGATGTCATTTATTTCCCCATACCAAATTCCCAGACGGACTCTTCCAAACAAACAAAAAAGAAAACAAACAATAATTCAACTCAGTCTGAAACGCAGCTCCACACTACTGGCTGCAGAAACCTTCCAACCAGCTACCGCCACCACTTCGCAATCTCTGCTGGGAAGCGCGTTTCAAAGCCCTCCCTTGGAAAAGAGAGCGTGCACTTCTGCCTCTCAGTTCTGAGGCTTTCTGTGCAGCTACCAGTGAAAACTCCTCTGTCAGGGTGCTGCATTTCTCTTAGCAGTGTCTAACGCTCCCTCTCCACGTGCCGGGCCCACCAACAGGCCTGCTTGGCCACGTGCACTCACAGCGACGAGGCAGAATGCTGCTGCAGCCCTGCCTGTGGCACCACACGGCTCTGGCAGCACAGCCCGGAGGGGACCGACAAATGCAAGCCCTGCTCTCGCTATTTTCTTCATGGTCTCCCGCATCAGAAAGCATTTGGAGCCTGATCATAATGCGCTTCATTCAAACGCGTGAGACAGCCCAGATGCTTAAAAATAAACTGGTGCTGGAGAGTGTTGCTGAATTAGCATGTTTTGCATAATTGATTTCATTGTGCTGTGGAGAGCTCTCCAGTCGGCGCTTCGTACAAGGTCAGGGTGCAGCTCCTGCACGTGCTGCAGGCAGAGCTCAGCTCCAGCGCACACAGCCCAGCAGAACCCAGCCCACTGGAAGGCCGCTCTTTGGGAAGAGACAAGCAGAACACAGGACTTAGCACTTGTTAAATGCTTCTAAATGTGCAGCTTCTGCTATTTAGGAATGGTGTTTAGGAGCAGCCCTTCAGCAACTTGACTTAAAAGCAGCTTAAAGAGAAGCCACGCTGAGGACACCACTGTGCCCCACGGGACACGGCCAGCCCTGCTCCCAGGGCATCGCTCCAAAGCAGCAGAGGGAAAGCAAAACTGGGAACTGACGGGGATTTCCTATTTCTGAAAAGGAGAGGTAGAACAGATTCATTTTCACTTTTCTGTTACAGAGTTGGAAGGAGCAATGCTGAGAAACGAGCAGAAACCCTGACTGCTCCTGATTAAGAATGTATTTGGGAGAAACGTGAAGAGCTGGCACTAGATCTCCTATTCAGTAACGCTCCAAAAACCAAACAAGCGATCAGAAAGCGAATGTCAAAGCTCGGTTTCACTGGAATGGGAAAACCAGGAATTGCTGCACGTCAGTCAGTCAGAGCTGCTGGCTGACAACACCTTCACCCACCTTCTGAGCAGCCTGGGAAGAACACTGCTCTATGGAGCTGGGGCTGGGCTCAAGGCACCTGTCACAGCAAGGAGCACCCGAACAAAGCATCTTGATGGCATAAAAAGGATCGGGAGAGGCTCTCCCCCACCATTAGCTAATTGCACAGAGCCAGGGGGCAGGTTTCCATGCCCAGCACCCCAGGCACCCTGCAGGACCCCCCAGCACACCACTGCCCCCAGCACACCGCAGTCACAGGGCAGTGACACACACAGTCTGACAGAATGAGTTCATACCTCTGTCACAGAGGCCTGACAAATTAAGGCGATTATTTTTATGTGGAAGTACAGCACACTGGAAAATACATACATATGCATCCTTTTAGCCATTTTTGAAGTCTTCCACATTCCAGGCACTGAAGTTTCAGCAAGGCGAATCTCCTGCTGTTAGCTGAGTACCCACTGACCACCCTTGTGTCTCGGCCACCCAAACAGAGATCTGCTGGGCAGAAAGACTCACAAATGTCATTTACTCACACGCCAGCCTGATAGATGTTTTACCATGAAGTGACAGTTCACTCTGTGAATGTAAGCCATCAGAAATATTTGGTTTTAGGAAATGTGATTTATTAGCCTGCTTCTTCCAAAAAAAGCGTCACTGCTCAAATCACTCAAATGAGACCCTGAGGAAAGAGGCAGAAATCAGCCAGTGGGGCCTGAGCATGAAAACACAACAGGTCCTTACAATAGCTAAATTTTAGGAATCTGCTTTTCCCAACGCTGCTCCTAAGGCTAACCTAGCACCCCTCAGTCTCCACAGTATCGCTTTCTGAACCCCATATAAACCCAGCACGAACTTGGCCTGATACAAGAGCAGGTGACTGACAGCCACGTGAGCCCTGCCACGCTGAGGAACCGCAGCGCAGAACCCAGCGCCCCAGCAATGCCAGCGCCCAGATATCTCCTGCAACAATGTCACACTCCTTAATGGTTTGCAGATGCTAAACTGTCTATACTATAACACAATGCATAATATAGCTGATAGAGGATTAGGGAAAAGAATGGAGAGCAGCTGGGAAACGTTACGGTCTTTTCACACCGAGCTTTCAAATTCTTTAGCAATAGACACTACGAAACTCTTGCCTGGATTGGAAAAGGATGCTCAGACGCACCTCCCTGCAGAAGGAACCTGAGCCAGCAGGAAGAAGCTCGCAGCAGCAGAGCTGACACGCTGCCCTCAGGTAGGAGCATCCCCTCAGCCAGGAGCAGGGCTGGGAGCAGGAGAGCAGAACCCCCTGCCCCGTGCAGCCCTGCAGGCACATCGCTCTGTCCTCCAGCACCGGGCACAGAAACCCCCTTTGTAGAGCAGAGCACCGCTTGGTAGGGATAAGAGGATATTTCCTGTTAACCTCACTGCAGATATGTAATCCAGCAGTCAAATTATGTCAATCACAGCTCATTAGGCAACAATTCACCCTGCCAACTTTGTCCTGGCTGCTTCCTCTGAACCATGTGTCATTTGCAAACACGTGAAGCCGCTACCGGCTCAAGGCAGACCACCCTGCTGGGGGAGCTGCTGGCTCCTGCACCCCCAAGCTCTCCCAGGTACCGGTGCCATCAAGTCTACGTGCACACACTGCACAACGCCTTCCTATTCAGTATATCAGGGCTGCTTACTACAATTACTGATTTATGCACACTTGCCCGCATGTCCATAGCAGAAAACCAGAAAAATCCAATACAGATGAAGAGGGACGGTGCCAAGAACGGACACCAGGAGGTGGTGCTGGTGCTGCTGGACTGTCCTGCACCCCTCGCTGGGACCTGGGAACGCGCTGGAGGAAGGCTGGAACCACAGTGCCACCATACTGGACCTTACCCTCTTGCACAGGCTTGAAACCAACGGGTTGTCTCATGTTCTAACAAAAGGGAAGAACTCCTGTCAGTTGGATGGGATGGAAAAAATGACACAGCTCACAGAGAGAAACCTGGATCTCCCTCAGATTATCCTTCACGTTTTTCTTTTAAGTGGGTCCCATCATATGCACTGTATTCTTGAAACACAGCAGGAGATGACGCCTGGTCCTCAAGCAGAAAAGAGTAAAACCTCATTGCCCCAGGGAATCCAGGGAAGTGGGTTTACTTCATCAGGCAACACAATCCCAGGGAAAATCCTCATGTCGCTCACTGCAGGGACAGGAAGCACAAGGCAGCCAGAGCTGGCACTGACATCCCTCACCCGTGTGCTGCACACACACTCAGCCCATCCTCAGTAATGCCAACAGCACCATTACATGCGAAGGAGCCCATCAGCACCAATAGATTTGGAAGCTTTACTGAAAAAGCAGCAACCTGGAGCACTTCTCCATCACCTCCTGCGACGTGTGAACCTCAGACCTCAAAGCGTGAGGCCAACAAGGAGGCAACAAGATGACCGTGTGTGCCGGAGGTGGGCAAACTCTACAAAAGAGACCTTCCTCCGAAAGATGGCTGCTAAGA
Source organism: Tympanuchus pallidicinctus (assembly GCF_026119805.1). NCBI lineage: Eukaryota > Metazoa > Chordata > Aves > Galliformes > Phasianidae > Tympanuchus > Tympanuchus pallidicinctus. The sequence goes on from NW_026294669.1 coordinate 1,454,029, forward strand.
GCTTAGCAGAGACCACGTCCAGGCACTGTGCTGCTGAGCTGCTGGCTGCACAGACCACAGAGGGATGCAGAAGGTCAGGGCAGCATGCTCCACGTGGAACAAGTAAGATAATGGCTAAGGTCACAGCATTTACGGTAGGAATATTGCCATTCTGCACCCTTTTAATGGTGTGTGTGTGGTTCTGAGGGCTACGGATCATCACGCTGGTTTTGCAGAAGCATGAAATTTCCCAGTGCTTTGGTAAGGCAGCACGGGAAGAACCTTTCCTGCATGGCCCCACTGTTTATACACAAATGGAGCACGCAGCTGCAACATCACTAAGCTGCACGTCCGTTAGCGTCAAACACGGTCTTGGGAGTGCCATTAGCAGGAAGAAAATCACTGCTGTCAGCAAAGCCCTTCGGGATGTCGGCGGTGTGCAAGGCACGGCTGTGCCACGCTGACTTCCCAAAGCAGTGTTGAGGTGAGATGTAGTCCTGCAAACTTCAGCCTTCCTGCCTCCACACTCGGCACTCTCACTGCAGAACATACTCATTTATGGTTTCCTCCAACTGCCATTCCTTTCCCATTTATCTCTGCTTTCCTATAGCTTGCCCAGCGCTGGGTTTAACCAGAGGCACAGCGCTCTGAGCTGCAGAGAAAACCAACTAATCACAGCCTCGGAGTCTGCTCCTCCATAAACCTTCCCCAAATGACGTCTCCACATTTAACCAAGCCAGACACTCAGTCCCAACTCAAAACCACCGCTTTTCTCTGCACACACAGACCTAGCCAGCTCCTTTTGGTAAGCAGGATGACCCGAGCCTCCAACACATCCCAGCAGCACAACCACCGTCGCTCTCCCCGACGAAGCACGATGAGATCAGGCTTTTTCCAGCACACTAATAATCATAACATCTCACTCGCCATTTGGCACACCAGTGGGGGTTCCCGGCTGAATAGGCTTATTCTTTTCTTAGACACGATAATCTAATTGGGTCTAACCGGCAATAATCCCGAACGCGGCCGCGCGGTCCCCACCGGGGCGCTCAGGAGAGCGGGGATGCCGGCGGGGGCCGCAGCCCGGGGAGCCGGGCTCCTCGCAGCCCCGCTTCTGCGTTTCGCATCGTTCCAAAGAGTTCCACTGAGGAGTTACGCATTGCCGCAACCCAGCGGCACTACCTATCGAGCGCCCGAACGCACTCGGCGACTTCTGCTGCCGGACGCAGCTCTGCCCTTCCCCGGGAGCGGCCGGAGGAGCGCCGTTCCGGCCGCCCGGCCCTTTGTGCTCCCCAGGTGAAGGGAAAGAGGCGGCGAGAGCCGAAGTCCCCGAGCCGCCCGCAGGTGTCCGCCCCCCGGCAGCGCTCCCCGCGAGCGGCGCGGCTCCGGGCGCCGCCAGACAAAGCCCCGCGGCCGCTGCCCGCTCCGCCCCGCCGACCCGAGCCCACCTGCGGCCGCGGCGCGTCTCGGGGCGGCCCCGCCCGCAACTTTTCCCGTTTCCAGCCGTTTCCACGCCGCCCGGCAGCCCCTCGCGCCGCCGCGGAGGCCGCCGGCCGGCCCGCCCGCCCCGCGCCCCGCAGACAATGGGGCCGGCACTCACCAGCACGACGGCGAAGCGCTCCTCCAGCTCCCCGGGCTCGGGCATGGGCAGCTTGAGGGGCACGCCGTGCGCCCTGAACTCCGTCTGCTGCGAGTCCACGCTCCCCGCGTTCCCCATGGCGGCGGCGGCGGCCCCTCCGCGCTGCTGCGCGCCCCGCGCTCGCCCTCTAGCACGCCGCGCCGCCGCCCGTCATGGCTCGCCGCCCTCGCCCTCCCCCCGGGGCGGGCTCGCTCCGACTCCGGCTCCGGCTCGGCGGCGGCTCCCCCGCATGCCGCCGCGCGGCCCGCACAAAGCCCGCTCCGCCCTCCCGGCCCGCGGCGCGCTGGGACTCGTAGTCCCGCCGCCGGCCTGTGGGAGAGAGGGATGGGAGGGAGGGGGCGCGGGGCGGGGGCCGGGGCCGGGCGGCTCAGCCTCCATCTTGCCGCGAACTCGGAGGTTCCCTCCCGTCGGGGCTGCGACGTGATGGCCGAGGGCGCTCCGAGAGTCCTCCCGGCGGCTCCGCTTTGTGCGTTCAAAGTCGGCACTACAAACTGATAAATCCCGCAGAGCTGAGCGCGAGGCTGCCGAAGCACGGTCTCACCCTGCGGGTCACCCTTCTCCCCGCGCACCGAAGGCGCTCTCTCAGATGCTCCTGTCCTACTTTTCCACCTTTCCTGCCATCGCTGTCCCCACACGAGCGCTGTGAAGGCCAAAGTCAAGCCCCGTCGCTCAGAGCTGGGCTGCTCACCACTCTGCACCCCACCGTGTGAGCCCGTGGTTCTTTAGTGAGAACTATCAGTGATGGGTGGGTGGTTGGACTGGATGATCTTGTAGGTCTTTTCCAACCTTGGTGTTTCTGTGATTCTGCGACTCAGACGAGGATGGCATTCACTCACATGGTGCCAACAGTGCTGTAGCTCTCCAGCAAAGCCCTAACTCTGTCCCTAACTGCAGCTCTGCATCCCTCTGATTTAGTGTTCCATCATCCATCCAAAGAGAATCAGTTGCCATTGAGCTTCACCCCCACGAGGGCAGGCTTCCTGCAGTGCTCCCGCTTCAGCATTAGGACGGGTTTGCACGTGCTCACTTTGGCACACAGCTTGAGGTTACAAGTAACACCACAAGCACCACTAAAGGCACACAGCCACTGTGCGTGCAGCTCTGTGTTTTGCTGCAGCCTGGTTTGAGAAGTTCAGTGCACGTCAGGAACCTGTGACACGGGGACTTAGCAGCATGGCTAGCTGGCAGGCAGCAGTGAGCGTGCTCACACAGCAGGTGAGCTCAGCCATATCCATCCATTGCTGCAGGAGACTTTGTGGCATCACCCGGTAGGAGATCCCAGCAATCCGTATGGAGATTCATCCTGGGGAAAGAACAGCAAGAGGAGATGCATTATTATTCAGGAGCAGGAGAGAGTGGCATGGTTGGAAGTGCTCCTGTCCAATGGACAAGAATTTCATAAGACCGCTTTGCTAAAAGCCTAAAATGCTAACAATAACCTTAACAGACCACATTTTAAAACCAAAAATGGCTTTTAGGATCTAATACAGCACTGCCGTTGATAGCGAAGGAAGAATAACACAGGCTTATCAAAAACCACCAAAGGTCTTTCTTTCAAAGATGAATAGTCTGTTCAGCATTAGGACACCCAGCGTTGGAGGCCTGCAGGTACGAGTTGGGGGTGATGGGGCCAGCCTGGCCATGGGCACTTATTGTGCCACTGCAGAGCACGACCTCAACAGGCTTTGCTTTCCAAACAGAGAGAAAATCCTCACAGCATTTGTCCATCCCTTGGGATGAAGGAAGGCACTGGGGCCCGGGAGCCGCTGCTGGCCACGCATACCTGGGGAAGGCGAGGATAACTGCAGGTCAGACCGGATCCCTTGGCTAATGCTAAGGCTGGAAGCTGAGAGCTGTCCTTCAGCTCAAAATCATGCTGTAAGGCATATTCAGTTCAAAACCAGACTTGCAAAATTTTTAATGAAACTTAACCATGCATACATGCTGACTGCTTAACATAAACAGAACACAAAGGGAGGGAATCCTTTTAAGAGAACAAAATGATTTTTGAACAATTTGTTGTAGTCTGTAGGTAGGATGTCAATGTTTGCAAGCGTGAAAATTAGCACGGCAGCATTGCTGAATTGAAGGCTATTTAGCTGGCTCGTGCATAAGCTAAAGAAATTATTCTGGGATAAAAATTACCAGGACCTGAGTTTTTGCAATAATTTATTTAATAACCAGCTACACCGTGCACAGTTCACAGCGTCCATCCCAGGCATGCGGGGTGCTCTCACTGGGTGATGTCACTGTCTGGGCCGGGGCTGATGGCTGCAGCAGCCTGGTGAGGGCTCCGTGCCATGATCACATGTGGAATTTGGCTGCACGGTGAGACAAATACTTCTGAGCCTGCAGCAAAGCAGTACTCTATCACCAACATCTCCGTGTTACAACAAAGCTGGAAATTTGGGTTCAAGTCTTGCTTACGTTTCTCTGAACCGGTGTCTATCTATCTATGGGAGAAATTCTGAAGGGAAGAAAGAAGTCATTTTGTGAAGCTTCAATGCTCAGCATTTCCAGATAGATCCTCGGCTGACACTTCTGTGGAGTTCTGGACAATTTGATTGAATGTTGTTGAAGCTGGAGGGTCAGTGTCAGCTTTTAATAAATAGCTAGGAACCAGCTCAGCAGTGGCAAAGGTGGTGTTCATTCCTAATAAAGATGTAGTGCAGCCATAAACTCCCCTCTGAGCTGAGCGGTGTACGCTTAAGAAGAGATTATTGATGGCAGCACAATAACAGCTGACCTTGCCTGGGAGATTACAGAGGACTTCTTCTGAAATGCATGCCAAAAAAAAACAAAACAGGCTGCATTCTGAAAATAGTCTTCTTGAGGAAAATCAGCTTCTGCGGTGATATTCTGATGAAGGGAAATCAGGAACTTGGCAGATAATCTTTATCTTGGTGCATATCGGCTGTTTGGAGGAGGTTTCGCTGAGGTTTGCCATGCTTTACCCGGGACGACATATCTGCTGATACGCCTTGTATCTACAGCAATTTCCTACACTACCAGAAACCTGCCTTATCTGGCCTCAACAGATTGTAGAAATAAGTTGTAAGATCATGGCCAGGCCTGTCAGCCTTAACAGTACTGCAGGTCTTAGAACAGTGTGTTTGGCTTGGAAATTAATTCAATGTGAATCTGAAAACAACGCAGAACCTGAAAAGTTGGCAGTCACTCTGCAGGGCCGTACTGCTCATCACACTGCCATCTCTCCTAGAAGCATTTGTACACTGGCTTCAGTCTGCCTGTCTGCTAACAGCTCCCTCTATGCCAGCATCCACCTCCTCCTTGCACAGCTTCTACATCTTGTGCTGAGATCTGAGCTTGTGATTACAGATGCAGATGAGTCCTGGTTATTAGGTTCGTATCTCATTAGCCCACCACTTTTTCTTTGTTTAACTTTGAATCTGATTTACTTGCAGCATCTACGCTCTGCTGTAACCAACTGTGCTGACGTCCTTGGACTCAGTTCCAACACTAGTTTGAGTAGATCAGTGGCTTGCAGAAGCCATGCCGTGACATCGACAGCACTTGTCTGTGCTCAGAACCATCTCTCAAGGCACTGAATTCCACATCTTGTGAAACACGTGCCCACCCAGCCTGTGACCATCGCCAGCAGCATGGAGGGTGCAGACCAGGAGGAGCCAGCTGGGTGCCCCTTTCTCAGCACCGAGATGCATTATGGAGATGCAAAGAAGGCAGCATAGGAGATGTGGCACAGTGATTTTGTAGCTTTCCTCCAACTGTTGGTTTGCTCCTTAGAAATATTCAGGCTCAGACCCAGCGCACAGCTGTACGGCAGCAGAGCCATCTGAGACACAGCGGGGAGAGCTCTCTCTAGAGTTCACAGAGTGTAATTTTCAGAGCAAATCTCAACACGGATGTGAGCTTGGTGGAAAAAGTGCAGTAGTGGCAAAAAGATCTATTTGTGCAGTGCTGGTTTACTGACCTGGATTTCTGCAGGTGAGACAGCGCTGGTTCAGCAAAACCACAGCTGTGTGCCTGCACCTAGGGCTGCCCAGCACTGTGGGCTGTGGAGATCCAGCCCAGGCACTTTCATCGAATCTCCTATTTTTCTGCTTTCCAGGACAGCCGGTCTGAGCAATCAGCCCACAGTGTGAAGGAAAATTCAGCTTCAGAAAACAGCATGAGCATTTGTTCTGTGGGATGGAGTGCAGAGCATCTGCACCAAACACAGATTTGTACTAGCAGAGCACAGGAGCTCAGTGCCAGTCTCAATGAATCCCTCTTGCGAGCAAAAGCCTCATGGGGTTGTTTGGGGTGCAACGTGCCCTGGCTGGGAGTTCTCCATTACTGATGGGCAGGAGGGCAGGCAGACAAAATGCAACTTCTGAATGACCAGAAAGGTGAAGAATTTTAAATGCTTGTGAAAATGAGATAATGGAGCAGAAAATAATAGGAGGGGATGAGTCAATATTTAATAGTGCTCATATCTGAACATAAAACAGCACTTTCTGCGTGCACATGGGCAAAGGCCAGGCTAGGTGCATGTCTGTGTACCCATCTGTCAGCTTCAAACCGGCCGCAAACACTGCGTTCTATCAAAGAAGTGTCAGAGGCAGTTTTAAGGCAGGGACATCTTTTAGCCTCGGTGAATTGTTTTCATTAATTGCAAAAATATTCTCCTCTCCCTTCTCTCCCAGTGCGCCTGGTAGCGCGTGGGCCCCAGAGCTGCCCCACTGCCCCAGCGTGGGACAAAGCCGTCCTTGTGCCGGGACGGGAGCGCGGCTCAGGGCGCTTCCACGCAGCGCTTGGGTGCGAGTGCCACACAAGTTTCCATTGTTTTGCTCTCTACAAAGAACTCCCCAGGACTGTTAGCAATAGGAATAAAATTAATTCAATTTTTTTAGCTGATAGAAGCTGTTTAGAGACCTTATATGAGTTTCAGAACTCACAAGATGAATATAGATTTCAGTTTGCAGGGTTGATGGATAACATTTGTCTCTTGACAAGTAGGGGAAGCTCTGTGAGCGCTGAGATTGCTTCTCACTGCAAACACCATGACTGGAGCCTGCGTTCTGAAGCGGGTTCCCAGGTCCCATCAGCTCTTTGTGCCAAGATCTCACTGTGCTCTGAGCTCCCAGCGGCTGCTGGGACAACGTGGCATGGCAGCACACCTTTTGCCTTTGCTTTAGAATTGTAGAACCACAGAATCATTAAGGTTGGAAACGATCTCTAAGGTCAAGTCCAGCCATCAAGCCATGCCCACTAGGCCATCTCCTTAAAGGTAGGGACTTCCAGCTTGCCCAATGAAGGACACCTGTACCCACACCAACTCAAGGAACACAACGTGAGCTCTGTTGGCAGTTTTTGGGGTCCCACCAACTCGGTCACCAGTTAAGGATGGGATGCAGGTTTCCACGTGCAGCTGCAGCCCACAAGGTTCTGCCCTGCCCCAAGACCATGAGGAGCAAAACCAGTATCCCAGCCTTGGTCATCACCAAACTGCCATTCCCACCATGCTCTTCAGCACAAGTTTTGGTTCCAAAGCTAAATGGAACGAGATCAACAATGCAGATTCTCCCATACAACTTCCCCAGTTCTAAATGTCCCCACTTCTGTTTTGAGGGAGAAATAGCAAAAGTTCACACTGAATCATTTACTGCCTCAGTGAAACAGGGCTGAAGGCAGCCTGGTGTGCTTCAGCTGAACCCAGATGAGAGTGAATGGATACAGGGAGGGTAAGGAGGATTTGCTGCTTCTTTAATAGCTTTTTAAAGAAACCAGCCCTGAGGGTTTGTCGATAGCTGGCACCACCTGTGAAGTTCCCAGTAGCAACCCAAAATACAGCACATCTCTGATGGTCACAGCCATGTGTGGGGGCAGCAGCAGCACAGGAACACCACAGCACCGGGCAGCTGCATCCCAAGCCCTCATGCATCTGGAGGAGCATCAGGGATGTCAGGGCTTGCAGACAGGCTGCAAGACCCAAGTCCAGGCTGCCTGCCTATCTGCAGGGTAACTAAAGCACATTTCTCAAAACAGAGGATGGGGTGACAAATCAGCTCTTTTCTCTGCATAATGTAGAAGTCGGGCTGAACAGAGGTGAGTGGATGTGTGTGCCCATTGCATATTTTTTCAAGACACGTGTCTGCATATGCATGCATGCTAGATCTTCAGCCTTTTTAATGGTTCAAAGGAAATGAATCTGTTGCTAGAGAAAACACATACAGATGGCAGCAGTCGCTGCACCCTTTTGGCTGGTGTAGGAGTGCTTGCATTGCAAATCATATCATTCAGCCAGAAAACCAGGCCGAGCTGGCAGTTATTGTTGGCAATGTAAAATGGGAATTGAGTGTGACCAGTGGCTGTGCAAAGTGCTAGGATGTGTGTCAGGGAAAATGCTTGCTCGGAAGGGTTTTAAGCAGTGTCCTGGAATGGACTGTAGCAGTGTTACCGCAGCCATCAAGCAGAGCACTTTTCCGTCCATGACTGCTGCCTGATTCCTGCCAACTCAGCTCCTCTTTGTTTTGCTTCTCCTTGCTGGCCAGAACAGAGATGCTGCAGTGCACGGCTGGGTGGGTGACCTCAGCCTCAATGCCAAATGGATGACTAAAATGAATACAGAAAACACAATCCATTGTCGTCTCTCTGAAATGCCAGCTTTGTTCCACGTGGAGCTGTGGCTTATCATTATAACCCCTTCGATGCTGCACTAGGACACAAGCCCTGCAGTCCCTGTCCCATCAGTAACTCTGCGCTGACAAAAGCAATGGTGTCACGTCAAGGCTCACCATGACATGGGACTGACATATGGGGTGCCAGGGGCATGGAGCCCACACTGGCTTGGGGTCCCCAACCTGGGGACTGGATGTGTGAGATCCATGCAGGCTCAGGATGCTGTGGCTAATTCCCAGCAATGATTCCATGGTGGATTGCAAACAGGAGAAGGGTTACTCACGAAGCAGTGCAGGTGCAGCCTCGGAGCACAAAGGTCTGAATGCAGGGCTGGGATACTCCAGGTGGCGGATCACTAGGGGAACCTCTCTGTTTTACAAACACATTGCTCAGCTCATCCCCTGCTGGCCATTCCCAGAGGTACCAAGCTGGCTGGCTGGCTGGTTGGCTCCTGCCCTTTCAGGTCCTAATCACTTTTCCAGCCAAAATGACCAGATCCTACAGCTCAGATGAGCCTGGTGAGACATCATTATTATTTGCCAGCAAATAACTTCCCATTTTACTCTTCTTTACTGCTCACTGAATCTATAAGCCACATTCCTGCATCAGCCCCAGCACTGCTGAAGCATTTCTGAACTTTTTTTGAGCTGTTCCTGTCACTCACCGCAGTCCACATGAGCCACAGACCCCGACCCCACCGTGGCCCCTGCTCTTGGGGGTGGAAGAGCAGAATTTGGCCATAAAGGCTTTAGCACACAGGCATTACACCAGAGCAAAGCAGACGCACGCCTAGAGGGTGTCCCAGCTCCTGGGATGGTTTCACAGCATCGCTGTCCGTCTGTCCGCCCCACTGTGCTTCCCAGAGGCCGTGTCCTGCTCTGAGAAGTGCAGGCAGGTAAACAGCCAAACCCAAACAGAATCCACCCTGGCCAGCTCCAACCATGCCTTCCTCTGAGAAAAATGGGTTCATTGGTTTTTCATGGCGTGGGTGTGATTAATGAACTTAATCACAGGACACTTTGATCCAGCTCCTGTTTGCAAAGGATAGTCAAAAACAAGAAGAGCTGCTACCCTTTGTGCTTTTGTAATTTTGTTAATCACAGAAACCTGTGAGGCTTTTGCATAGTCAGCAGTTGCATGCATTAGAAAATACATTTGCAAAACACAACAACATTTGCTTTCATATTCTGAAGCCAGAGAGTATATCCTAGTTGGCAGAAAGCTCAAAGGCAATTTATGAAGACCCAAAAATCTTGCAGGAATTTAATTAAACTTTAAAATTGTGCTAACACTCATACATAACAGCTTACACAGCATGATCATAAGGCAAAGTCCTTCACGCTCAGTGTCTCTGTGCTCCCCACACTCCGTTTTCTGGTCACCCTGCCTGTTTACTCACTCCTGCCTAGCTGTCCTTGTCCCTTTTGCAGAGGAAATGGCCTTTCCCTGCACTCCAATTAACAGGGTTGTGCCTTGTCTTGCACAAGGTGCTACTGAGCAAGCAAAACCTGCAGCTGGAAAGTAGCGATTTTTAGCTAATTTGCATTTTGTTGTGAACAAAACACAGCTGGGGCTGCATCTCTGCAGCCTTTGGCGTGGAGTGTGGCACATCTGCCACCACCCCCAAGGCAAGCTCTTCCCTTTGGATCCATTGATGGGTCACTACTGGCTCTCAGCCTCACCTTTGCCCCTCCACAGAGAATTTTGGGCCCTTTTAGAGAAGTTTGGGCCAGTTTGGCCTCTCTCGTGGCAGTCTGCATTCCAGCCAGCCCTGCCCACTTCCCACAGGCTCCAGTCTTCCAGCTCCACTGCTCTGAGAATCAGTGAGAAATTGGGGTAAGCCCCGACAGAGGGAGATGGGATCTGGCCGTGCCCGCAGAAGCCAGGCAGAACGTGTATGTAAAGGGAGGAAATGAGAGGAAAATTTAGACTGAATTTTAAAACTAAACTTTTTTTAATTAGTAAATTCTTTACCAAAGAATTTACATTGGCTAGTATATGATTCCTCGTTGCTTAAGGGATTTAAAACCAGACTACTCTCTGCTCCAAAAAAGTGCTATAAGCAACAGTTCTTTGCTTATAATGAACTGGAAATACTGGCAAGTCTCCATCCCCTTCAAATATTTTCCCTTGTCTCTCCAGAGGTTAAAATAAATTATCCTGAGATGTACCAGATGTAGCAGGCAGGCAGGGACATTCCTCCAGCCTTCCCAGCCCATTTTCTCCTGTCCACAGTCAATGAGCAGCAGCAATGGTTGACGGGATTGCTACAACACGGGGACCCAGCACAGCAATGACCCAGCACAGCAATGGCCTGGCATGGAGACGATCCAGCATGGCGATGTCCCTGCACAGCGTTGACCCAGCACGGCAATGTCCCAGTCTGGTGATGTGCCAGCACAAAAATGACCCAGCACGGGGAAGTCCCAGCACAGGGGTAATTTAGCACGGTGATGCTGCAGCCTCTGGCACTGCGGTCTCCGTGGCTCTGGGCTTGGCACTGGTGACTCACTCAGTCCTGGAGTCTTGTTTTCATTCCACCAGGGTCTTCTTCATGAATCTCTCAAGCCCAATGCTAAACCAAAGTAGATTTTGTTGCCTGAAATATCAGCCATGCAAATCACTCCACCCATCAGCACTGGTATTAATTAGCCTAGAAAGCACTGCTGTAACAGTGGTGTTCTTCCAGCAAACTTCTGTGATGCATTAACGACGACAGCTATGGCTGTAGGGACCGGAGCACTAATAACAACAATGACAATTGAGGGCTCATGGCATTTTCTTAAAGCACAGCCACTGCACAGCCACCTGTGTGCACACTGCTGGGCTCCCTGTGACCTGCGTGGCATGGGACAAGCTGCAGCCCACAGGTGCTCAGAAAAGGGATGTTTTGTGCTTCTGTGCTTAAGGCACGACCTATTGCAGGGAGCAGCAGGACTTGCAGATTGGCTATTGCTAAGAATCAGGTCTGCAGCTGCCCTGGGTGCATCCAGAGCTGAAGCCTTCCTGGTGATATAAACAACACAGCAGCAGCAGCCCCTCTATAACTTAAACAACCCTTGGCACCGTGCCTTCTCTTTCTATTTTTACAAATGCCAGAAGAATTTTCTGTATAAAAATGAAAATCACCGCTGGCCAAACCACCAGAATTGCACTGTTGGTCCCCATCCTAATGGGGTGTGAGCGCTGGCTGCTGCCTCGGGAATGCAGGTGGCCAGCGATGCTTATTTGCTGATTTGTGCTCATAAACCCTTTTTCATCTGAGGATCTCAGAGCAGTTTATAAACATGAATTTAGCCACTAGACGCCCAAGCAGGCCCTACCTCATCATACCTGTTGAACGAGCGTGCAATCAGAAATAGATCTCGCCCAGGTTTGCACAGCAGAGGACATCTCCTTACAACTGGGACAATCTCCTTAAGTCGTACCACAGCAGGTCCGAACTACAAAAAAGGCAAGGCAGGAAAACTGAAGGAAACATTTTCTCCAAGACATGTATCTATGGGAAATGCAGGCAGTGTTCTTCAATGCTGTGTTAATTGCAATGTTAATGGTGCACCACACAGTGCAGTAGCCCAGCTGATCCTGATATGGGATCCAGGAACATTCCAGCAATGGTACTAGAGCTCTGCTCTCAGGGTCCTCTTGCAGGTCTCATGCAGTGACAGGACATCACTGCCTCCACCAGAAACCGAGGCTGACAGACAACAGCAGCTCAGGTAAATACACAGCACTGAAGCAGCAGCTGTGCAGCTAGAAGCTGGAATTTCTCCTTAGCGCAGGAGGAGTGAGCCCAGATGTCTTGCTGGATGCAAGTTTGTTTGCTTCCTTGTCATCTGGTGACTGCTCTGGGGAGGCCCTTTGGCAGGTTATGCTCTGTCTGAGGTGTCCCATGGAAGATGGGCAAAGAAAAGCAGGGTACAAGGGCCTGGGGCTTGCAGAGGGATTTCCCTGTTCTGACATATGCAGTTTTAACTCGTGTGACCAGTTACATGCAGAGGTTCATTCTGTCAGATTTGCTAATGTGTCCCAACCCTTGTCTCATGAACCCCAAATCTCTTTCTGACATGGTTCTGTTTTGATTTGTTTTGTTGAAGGAGTGGAACAAGACGCACAGCACAAACCAGATACGCTTTGTAATTGTAAGTCAGCTGCTTGCTAGGCATACATGACACAGACACGCTCGTGTGCACCTCTGACACGGTGCCTACCTGTCCTGGTGCTGTTTTCTCTCCATATAAACATCCATGTGGGTGGAGTGTTTGTGTTCTGAAATAATTAAAAATGTACATTTGCATGTTGTATGCTGTCTTGTTGACTCCATGCTTCAAGGCACAGTAAGAATGTGTAGGCATTTGATCTTGTGTTAGGATGAGCATTTCAGAGTAATGCACAACCTTGCTGTCCAGCACTGACCTCTGTTTGCTGCTGTGGCTCTGAAAACCACGAGCCAGCCCTGTGGCTGTTATTTATATGTGTTATTATAAATTCTTAGCAGTTATTTGTTAGGGATGTGTTCTACATGGAACAGAGCAAAACCGGACTTCTCCCAGCACTCCAAATGCATTCAGACTTTAACAGAGGTGCAGACAGACCCAAATCCAGTCTCTGGATCTACAGAAAGAATTGCTTACATGCTGTCTAGGCGCACGCTGCCCAGGGTAACGAGGTGCCTTTCATTCACAGCCCAAATGCTTGCAGTGAAAGCACAGTCAGCTTTGTAGCTGGGGAGAGGAAGCATCTGATCCAAAACTTGGCTGGCAGTATGAAACAATTGGGAATGTGTCGCAGCCACATTCCTGGCTGGCCATGCCTTTGTTCAGCAGCAGGACGTGGCTGGAGGCATATGGTGCCCAGAGAAAAAGATTTGTCAACACAACCTGCAACTGTTTAGCATCTATTGCCATATGGGGTGCGCATGGAATTCCCCACATGACCTCCATTTAAATTGCCTCTCTGCACTTGGATGTGGTGCATTGAGATGCTGGGTGAGTGCTGTGCATGAAAGAAGGGGGGAAAAACAGGATGCATCCACACTGGCTGCCAAATCTCCCTCTTTCTCCAGGTGGCAGGTGTAAGAAAGACAAGTAACACTGTGAAACAAGTACAAGGAAAAGTACAAGGAAATAAAATCTTTAGCTATTTAGAAAAATAAATGTATGTATGCCAGTTACACCAGCTTGTTTCCAAGTGTACTGCAATAGCCATCCATGAAATGTGCCTAAGATGCTTGTATGAGGAAACTTGATTGCTCGAGCTGAATAACAAAAGTCTAAGGAAACTTAACAGTAATGAATCAAAGTGTTTAGGTGGTCAGGGTATGTTCCATCGAGTGGCATCAGGCTGTGTGTAAAGTAAAATTTATTATTAAAAATGCCCAGACTTTTCCATACTTGTTTAACGCAGCATCTTTTTGCATGCAAGAGCACAGGGCATACAAAGTCTGCTCATCTGCTGAGTAGAAAGCAGTAAAAGCACAGACTGCTAACACTTGCAAGAGTGTGCTTCTATCTGGCTTCCTTCATCACAAGCCTCACCTAATAGCAAAATGAGTACAGAGCAGGAGAGAGTCCTCACGCACATCTTGAAATGCTTTATGTAGAATTATTTTCAGCATTTCTCTGCTTAATCAGCTCCTCTGTTTGCATGACTCCTACACAGAGCACCGAGGGAAAGCAACCATTATAAAAAGAGGAAAAAATATTTCAGTAAACCACAAAAACTGGCCAGTGAACTAGGGGGCAGCTGGGGAAACAGAGAACTCAGTCAGTTGCAAAACAAAAGTCAAAGTCCTAGCGAGCCACTTCTGTGCTTTCAAGCACTAGGAAAAAGCTCCCTAAAGAGCCACCCAAGTTTCCTAAAAGCAAACATTTTGGATAATATTAATTGTCCTTTAAAACATCCATTACAAAAACTGAGGCTCAAAACTAAATATTATGACAACACGTTGTTACAACAGCGACGTGGAAGGATCAGAGTTGGCCCTTTTGATGTGTATATGGCAACCTGGAGGGAGCAGCACCCACTTCCCCAAAGCCCTACAGATCTGCAACGGGCACAGAAAGCAGAGCTTGCAAACAGCCCCAGTGATGGTGAAATATCCACATCATAGGGGCAGGGAGAAACTGCCAGGTATGGAGTCAGGAAAAACAAGTTCAGAAATAACTTTTTTTTTTTTAAATCGTAGTTTTTCTCTCCTCCTCAGCAATGCTTCCTAGGAGTTCTTAATGAATAGCTTGTTCCTGCAGGACTCAAGATAATTGGCAGTGCCCTAATTTTTTTCTTCCCATGTCTTATTATTGTGGATTTAATTATTTACTGAGGAACTCAGGTTCATTAAGCACCACTGGGAAATACCCTGCGGCTTTGGTTGTGGTGTCACCTAGAGCAAGAGTTCTGTAGGCACTTCTGTACAAGTATTTGGAGCCAGGGGGGCTCAGACTCAGCACAGGAGGCCCTGCCCCATCCTACACTTCTAGGAAGTGGGCCAGCTCTATGGTGCCTCACCACAGCCAGGTAAAAAGTGGAGCACATGTTTAGGACCTGATTCACTCGATGCAGTATCAAGGTGACTATAACAACACTCTAGGATGGTAAGAAATGACAAAGATATCCATTTACTTGCCTGGGAAGCTGTTGCAATAATTGCACCACACGCGATACTGTGGAGAAGAACAGAGCTGAAGTTAATAAAAATGAGAACTCATTGTGCAGAACTCATTACATTCTTCTATTTCAGCCAGACAACATTAGTGTTTATTGTATTTCTGTACAAATTGATTCATCCTTCCTTTTTAAGGCAATTAAACAAATTAATTCTATTTTTACTCTGCTTTATTCACTGAGTGAAATTAGAAGTTTCAATTTAATTCGTAAATTTAGGGCCGAGGGAAAAGCGCCCCATTTTGCCGTCAAAATCTGACGAGCTCATTCCCACTTCAACTTGGCCGCCAAAGTGGGGAAGCGGTGCCACCTGCAGACCGCTGCAAGCCAGACACAGAGGAGAGCGGAAGCTCCGCAGCCCGTGAGTCCTTAAGCTGCTAAGGCAGCCTCACCACCAGCAAAGCCAAAGGCATTTGATAATTAGCCCTATGTGATTTGAAATAAACGCTTTTGATCGACGAAATATTCAGGAAACGCAAACTGTCTTCATTTTTCAATAAATGCCAGTGTTTTCTTCAAGTTACACTCCATTTCTCACATACAATCCAGAATTCCTTGAAAGTATTAGTTTTATTGAGATTGCTCATTTTATGAATTTCTGCCTGTGAAGGCAGATGTCTTTACCACAAAGCCTTTTTATAAAACATGATGTACAAGTATGAAATGAATAAATACAAAACAATCTCTTCTACCTTTCTCTGGGCAGCCTGGTCTGCTGGTTGGTGATCCTGCACATAGCAGGGGGGCTGAAACTGGATGATCATCCAGAAAAGGTGGTCCTATTCCACCCAGGCCATTCTATGATTCTACACTCAAGGACTTTATTTCTCATCATAGAGCAGCTTGGGCTGGATGGGACCTTAAAGATCATCCAGCTCCAACCCTCTGCGTAACACGTGAAGTGCCAGGCTTTATGCATCTGTCTCACAGCTGAGACCAAAGCGGTGGTGACGAACATCTGAAACATTTGAATTTGGTCTAGGATTAAAGGTGGAGGTTGGTCACCCTGCATGCGGCAGGGGGGTTGGAGATTTATGATCCTTGAGGTCCCTTCCAACCAACGCCATTCTGTGAGTATGTGAAACAAAGGGGCACAAAGCATCACTGAATCATACAGAAATCTTTCATGAAAACGTCCTCGGCCGTGCCACCGTTCCACGAGCCGGGAGTCAAAGCAGACGGTGACTCAGACTCACACCGTGAGACGTGGCCAGGAACCCCGTGCTGGGTGCGGTGCGGTGACTGCGTGTGAGGTCACAGCCAGAATCTCCGGAGCTCGGCCACGGCTGCACACAGGCCGCCCACAGGTCGCTCATCGCAGCCGTTAGAAGAGCTCTGAGCAGCGCTGAGTGGCTGTGGGGATTTCGGCAGCCCTGCAGGCCACAGGAAAGGCCTCGCGCCGTTTGGCGAGGCTGCAGCCGGCGCTCCGTAGCCACATCCCCTCAGCGACCGCCGCCTCCTCACAGCCACACCCCCACAGCGCCGTGCCTCCCGCCTTCCGACACCCGCTGCCACACCGCCGCCTGGGCGCTCAGATATCTTTTAAAGCCAGATTCTGACAGTAGGGGTTTAAAAAACCGCCCCGCAATGCAGCTTCCACAGCGAAAACAGAAGCAAAGCAAACAACGAACGCACGCCCACACACCTCAGGGACCGCCTCAAAATGGCGCCCGCCCACCCGTGACGTCACGCGCCAGAAGCGGAGGGGCGCGGCTGAGGCGGGAAAGGGAGGGTCCCGCCCAAAGCCCGGCCCTGCGAGGCCCCCGGGCTGCCCCAACCGGCGCCTGACTCTCCGCGGCACTCGTGTGGACGCCGCTGACGGCTTTGGGGGCCTGCGGCGGGACAGCTGGGCGCCGGGGCGAGGGGACACGGCGCGGCGGGGCTGCGCGGCAGCCGCCGAGATGCCGCTCTTCGCCTCCAACCCCTTCGAGCAGGATGTAGGTGAGCGAGCGGGGAAGGGCGGAACGGCCGGCGGGACACAGTTCGGCTCGGCGCGGCGTCGGGGCCCGCGGCCGCGGCTCGGGCCTGCAAGGTGGGAGCGGCGGCTGCGGCCGTCTGCCTCTTGGAGCCGCGGTGTGTGCGGCTCGTCGGTTCGGACTGGGAGTCGTGGAGGTGAAGATTGGCCTCGTTGGGTGGGGTTGTGCGCGCTGGGTGTCCGAAGGGACGCGGCCCCGGTTCTGCCCCAGCTGGCGCCGCGTCCCATTGCAGAAGCGGGCGCAGCGTGGGCCGGGCTGGTGCGGCCGTGACTCAGCCGGGCTGTGCGGGTCGGGCTGCGGTCCAGCGCTGCTCTCCGGGTCGTCCGGTTTGTTCCGTGACTAGTTTTTGTTTTTCTGGTTTTTTAAGGCCCGTTTCTAGCATTGCATAATAATCGTAGAACCATAGAATCACAAGGTTAGAAACGACCTGTGAGATCATCTAGTGCAACCGTCTTTTCCTCACCACTGCTACCACAAACTAACCCATATTTCGCAGCTCCTCATCCAGACGCCTCTTGAGCACTGCCAGGGATGGCGACTCCACCACCTCCCTGGGCAGCCATTCCAGTGCCTGACCACTCCCTGAGAGAAAAAGTTTTTCCTCATGTCTAACCTAAACCTTCTCTGGTACAACTTGCAGCCATTTCCTCAGGTCCTGTTTGTTGCCTGGGAGAAGAGGCCAAAGCCCTCCTCATCACAGCCTCCCTTCAGGAAGTTGTAGAGTGCAGTGAGGTTTCCTCTGAGCCTCCTCTTCTCCAGACTAAACAATCCCAGCTTCCTCAGCTGATCTTCATAAGATTTGTGCTCCAGACCCCTCACCAGTTTCATTGCCCTTCTCTGGACATGCTCTGAATTGCACTGTATCGAAAGCAGTAAAAATAATCTAGATACTGGGGTCAGACTTGCATTTTCTTCACCTGCCTAAAACCCCAGGGTTTTAGGTATGAGTAGAATTCATCATTACAAAATCACAGAACTTTAGGGGCTGGAAGAGATCTTGGAGATCCCCCAGCCCAGTTCCCCAGAGCGCACTGCAGGTTCTCTGCATAAGGCTGCAGGTTCCCTAGGGCAGGATTCTGGACACTGGCAGGAAGAAGCGGTGGCTGTAAGTGCTTGCATGAACACCCCATTTCCTTCTTGTGAGTGTAAGTCCTGCCCCTCTACTCTGTGCTGGTAATGCTCACCTGGAGTGCTGTGTCTACATGTGGAGTCCTCAGTACAGGAGGGACATGGAGCTGTTGGAGAGCATCTAGAGGAGGGCCACGAAATCAATCCGTGGAATGGAATGGAACACCTCTCCTATGAGGACAGGCTCGAAGAGCTGGGGCTGTGCAGCCTGGAGTAGACAATGCTCTGAGGTGATGTGATAATAGCGGCCTTTTGGTGTCTACAGGGGAGCCACAGGAAGGAAGGAGACAGACTCTTTAGCAGTCTGTGGTGATAGAACAAGGGGAAATGGCTTCAAGCTCAAAAAGGGTAGATTTAGGTTAGATAAAAGGAAAAAGTCTTCTACAGTCATTAGTACTGGAGCAGTGATGTGGTGGGCGCCCCATCCTTGGGGACTGTCAAGGTGAGGCTGGATCAGGCCCTGCGCAACCTGACCTAGCTGTGGTGTCCACGTTCACTGCAGGGGAGCTGGGCTAGATGGCCCTCAGAGGTCCTTTCCAACTCTGAGGATTCTGTGATTAGGTGCACTGTTTTCTTCATGTACCTTCAACGTTTGTATATTGAAGGCACTGCCTTCAGTTGACTTTGGTGTTGACCTGTGGCTAAAATGAAGTAGCAACCAGCTAGGCCAGCTTCAACCAGTGCACTTGTTTCAAGGAACTCGTTGTGTACCTTTCTCTGACGTATTTGTACAAGTTGAGACTTCTTGAACTGGAGACTCACAGCTGTACAGAGCTCTATGCCAAACTGGAAAGCTGCAACGACTCTAAAGATTGTTGCAAACTGATGGTCAGTATGTCTGTAGTTTCTTACTCACTGTATTGTACATAGTGAGTAGAACTGCTCACATGTGCTACAATTAAACAAGTGCAGTGGGAATTTCATTATTGAGGCTAAATCTTACAGTCCCTTGCTGAAGAAAATCTACTTTTTGCCACTAGGAGCTTTTTTCCTTTAGCTATTATTAGTAAATCAGACAACACCAAGTATCAAATTAGTGGTTGTGGTTGCTCTGTACTTTCACTGGTGGTACTCAGGTGAAGCTGCTCATGCTCTTTTTGAGCTTTAACTTTACAATTTGAGGTTTTATTTTCTCATTCATCTTTTTGATTTAGAAAAATAAAGGTGCATGCCACGAGCATAGTTGAGCTCTGCTGATGTCCTGATGCTACTGGAAAGGAAAGCTCTTCCATGTTCTCGTCTGCTCAGGTGTTGTGGGTTGCTCTCTGGGCTGATTCAGTGCATTCTTTTCAGCAGAAAGCAAATTCCAAAGGAGTGTTTGGCTGACAGATGAGATCATCTGTGAAGGTGATGAAGTTTGGTGGCTTGAATCAGCTCATCAAAGGCTGCGAAGTGGCAGTGACAAGGAGGAGCAGGGCTCCCTGGGAGGGTCGGTGGGGGAAATGGAGCCCTGCTTCTGGTGGCAGTGAGAAATTGGGTTGATTCAGATATCTCTTCAAACCATGCCTTCGGTACTGCAGCTTTCTTGGGAGGGGGCCTTTAGAAATTATAGATAAACACAGCTGCAGCTGTTGTTTTCTTTAGTTCTAAACTCATGTGTTTGCTTTTCAGCTGATCTGAGCAGGGTCTTACTTCCTCAGCATTTGCTTTGGTTGCTTTGTCAGTGGTAGCAGTTCCATGAGATTAACCTATTTAATAGTTTCAGAAATTCCATTCCTTCCACCTATGGGTTTTTTTTATTTTTATTATTATTTTAGTTGAGAGAATACCACAAGTATTCAGTTCTCTAAAGGGTTTGAAGCATTTTAATTTCCTACCTAAATCTGTTCATTGTTAGTCCATATGCACTCGCTGTTTTCCCCCCACTGCAAGCCTTCTTCTTAAATAACCTTCATCTATTAAAGTAGTAGCTCATCCAGTAGAGGACAAGCCTACTGCTTTTCATCCTTGGTTTAGTTAGCCTTCTTTTGTGAGGTTGTTAACACAATCCCAAGGGTAGGAAGTATTTTTTTCTGTGTAGTTTGAATGGCATCCAGAATTGCATGCCATGTCACGGGTTGCTGGTAACTTGTACGATCACATTTTGTTTCCTTGTTCTTTGCTGAAGTGTTTACCTGCTGTGTTTTATTTTAGTGTTATATTTGCCTTCTTCTGTCTGCTTCATATGGTGTTCTGCATCCTCTTGTGCTTGCACTTGATGTGCTTGTGCTTCTCCTCTTGTTTCCAACCACTGACCTCTTGTTCCTACGAGAATCTTTGATAGACTGGCTGTGTAAGTTTGCATTTTGTCCTGCTGCGATCTTGTTCTGTCTAACCCACTCATCAGTAGTTCACATTTCTGCTTATGTGACATCCTAATCTTCCCTGTTACTGATAATACCTTCCAACTTCATTAGCTTCCTTTGCAGACCTTTACTCCTGCTGCCAGTGCCTGCCAAACTGTGTTCATTTCAAGACTGATTCTTGAGGCGTTCAGCTCCCTGCCTTCTTTAGAGTGCTTTACATCACAACGTGTCTTCCTTATTATGCGAACCGATCCAAGAACTGTAGCTAACAACTCACACATGGCTTCCTATGAAACGTTTCACTGAGTGCTGGACAGACCGGTTGATGCCTAAATTAACCCTTGGCACGGTGTCCTGCCTGAGGAGTAGCTGCGTTCTGTTGAAATTCACCGTGGTTCCATTTCATCTCAGTGTCTTTTAATGTTTGGCTTAAGGTCTTGCAAATGTTTGTGGACAAGCTAATTGGCGAGGGGTTTTCATTCTTGCTCAGGTCTTTTTCTCTTCTTTAAATCTTTTAAAAGTCTTCAATCCGTGACTTGATTTTGATTGGAACGATACGAATTCTTGGATTCTGAATCTGTAGTTTCGTGTCAGTTCTTTCTCATTACCAAGACTGCTGCTTCCAGCCTCAGCCCTGCCTTGATCACTGCATGTCTGTAGTGATCACCTTTCTAATCAGTAAGTAAAAGTTAGGTTATTATGTTTTTGCCTTTTCACTGATTTGGATATACGAGGGCAAAGTAAGCAAAAGAAGGTGTGCAGGATTAAATTTCTGCTTTCCAGAAATTCATTTATGTGGCTCTGGCTTTTCTTTGGGGAAAGAAAACCAGCAATGTGGAGTAATTCTCAATTTATTTTCCCCAATCTTTCACTTTTATTACACAAACACTGTTTTTACATACACAGAATGGCACTGAGTAAAACTTGAAATATGTGTGTCCCTACAAGCTTCTGTTTCACATCACTTTAGGATGCAAATCAGTCTCTAGAAAATTGTCATTTAGTGATCAGGCTGTAACGAACAGCAAAGCAAACTGAAAGGTTGTTTGCAAAATCAGTGTTTGAGTGCTTGTTTTTCCCTCTGTAGCATAAAAGTTGACAGAAGGAAGAAAGAAACAGCTATGTTCTTGTATTTGTTTTCTTGGCTTACACGTGGTTTGGCATTGCAGGCAGGCTTTGCTCAAGGGAATTCATAGGAGATAACGAAATCCTTTGCAGGTGTGGAGGCTGTGCATGCAAAGCATGTAGAGGCTGAGCTGCAGCAGAACAGGGCTGCATGGTGTGCACTATGTGGGATGGAGATTTCTGGCAGTGTTGGTCAGTGAGAGGTGTGCTGCGTGTTGGTAGGACGTGGTGTTGTGCTGTTATGGTGGCAGGGATTGCTGAGCAACCAAGGAATGCCTGGGAGCTGCGAGGTTCTCCCAGTGCCCTTCTTTCTTGTCATGTTCACAATACGTGCTGGAAGTTCCCCCAGTTGCTCATGTGATGTCCCCTTGCTTCCTGCTGTGGTGCGTGTGGATCCAAGCCTGTAGCAGTGACCGTGCACCAGCACTCGCTTATTGCTGATCTGCACACATGATTTGACCTTGTGCCAAGATCTTTAGAGCTGGAGGGCTGGGTGTTTGATGAGATGTGACCAGGAATGCTTTTGGAGGTTTGCCGCACTGCTCTTTTACACACTGAATAGTAATTTATTTTTTTTTTTTACCTGCCTCTTGGTGTTATTTCTGTGTATTGCTCATCTCTTGGGAAATAAGGGAAGCAGAATGGGTGCTGTCGGGCTGGGATGTCCTCCCAGGTGCTGTGTGGTGCAGGGAGGGCCCAGATAAGCTCCAGCAGCCCCCCATGCTGAGGCATTGCCTTCCCTCCATGAGGAGCAGGTGGCTGTGTTTTAAGGCAGTTCTACTGGCAGTAATACCAGTGAGCAGTTCCCATCCCCTCCCCAGCAGCTCGTTTTAGTGCTATCTCCTCGCTTGCGTTGGCATGATTTCTCATGCAGCTGCATGGCAAATCAGATCAGGGAACTGATCCAGTTGAAAGTGATTAATTATGGGTTGGGGGTGGTGGTAGGGTTTGGCTTTTTTTTTTTTTTTTTTAGTGTTCAAACTGGCAGTAAAAATAAATATATCATAATTTTACCATCATGTGCAGAACTAAGCTTGAACTCAGTGTTTCCTCTTCAGCTGGAGAGCTACAGAGCATAAGTTGTGACTTTTTTCTTTATATTCCCTTAGCACAGAGGAAATGTTGGAAAATGCATCTCCCCACATCTGTTTCCTCTGATCACAGTCCGTGTCCTAGCATCTGTGAGGTAGTTATCCTTTGGGACTGTTCTTCAGCTGGAGCTCATGATAAGCAAAGCGACAGATGCTGTTAAATTTGTCATGCTGGCAAGGAGGAAAACCTCAGAAGTTGTAAGAGTTTGCCATGGGGCAGCCTTCCTATTTCCTGCAGGACCACATCTGCTCTTAGAGCAATGAACATGGATGTAAGGAGGAGTCTGATGCACATCCATGCATTTACGTGTCAGGAAAATATTACTACATGCTTTTGCGAGCACTTTTTTTGGATCTGCGTGACTGTGTACAAAGAGAAGTGCTTGGTTCAGCACTGCTTATGCTGCACAGTTGGCTTACAAGCTTGCACTTCACTGGCTTATAAACAAAGCTGCTTTGAATTTTCTACATGTTTTTGTGCCTAAGTGTAGTGGTGTGTGTGATGAACAGAGCACAGACCCCTGGCAGTGCCCATCGGAGGGCCTGCTTGCTAGTTGTGCCCACCTGTACCAAAACACTCGGGTGTTGCAGGTGAGCTTTCATCCTCCTGAGCCAGCAGGCGTTGCTGAGGTTGGGAAAAACCAAAATGCGGTGTTGGGAATTTCAGAGGAAGACAGGCTTCGTAGCAGTGTGACTGATGGCAGGCAGCGGGATTAAATAACGCGCCGCCTCTGTTCTGGTGGTATTGGTGCCATTTGTCATCATTATCTGCACAGCTGACAGCTGCTCTTGTCAATGAGATGGATTCGTGTGACTGATGGGCTCTGCTGGAAGGGCTGGTGCTGCTGGGGTGGAGGTGTGCTGTTAGAAAGCAGCTTGAGCTGCCAGAGCTCTGGAGCCAGCATCGGGCTGTGCTGTGTGCACCCAGCGCTGTGCTCTGCTGTTCTGCACATTCAGCTCACACAGCCGGGAAGTGTTGTGCATGTAGGGACTCTTTGTTTTTTTTCTGATTTCTTTTTTTTCCACTAAATTGCACCTTAAACTGTATAAAATTGCAGGAGCTCATTTAGTTTCAAGAACGAGTGATGAATTTTGTGGTTCTGTCCTAAAAATATCAATGTACCTATAAGAAAATTCAACAACTGTGTCTTTCCAGGAGAAGTATTTTAAGGTTAGAGCTGTAGGAACATGCTTTCAGCACAGCATTTGCTTTCCTTAACTAGTTATTCTAGACTGTGAGGATAATGTAGGGCCAGAATTGCACCTTTCCATTCCTCCTCTTTGCTCTCCATGCTTCCACCTGCAATAAAAGATTTTCAGGGGCGCTGCTGTGCTGATGTTTGCTTTGTGGAAGCCATTCTGCAGCCAAGGATTGCTACAACTTTTGACCATAAAACTAAGTAATGATGCTGATTATTGGAAGAGTTGCTTAATTGCACATCCAGAAATGGGTTTGTCCTGAGGCAGGATTGCTGTCAGCAAACCTTGTAATTTGGAAACAGCTCCTATCACAGAACACCATCGCGTTAATAGAGAGGGACCATTGCGTTCTGCTTTAGTCTGCTAAGCAGCCTTTTACATGCTCAGTCCCAAAGGGACCTTGTGGCTTCTCAGGCTGAGACGAATGTTGTTAAAGTAACAATTAAGGTACTCTCTTGATTGTTTATGAAGTTCTGATGGAATTAATACAGGATATAGAAGCCTGTGAGTTCAGTCAGAATATTAAAGTGGCACAGTAAAATTAAACTTAAGGCAGCAAATGGGATATGTGGAATATTTTCTTTTGTGAGTTATTCTGATGCTATTGCAGTATTAACCTGGTGTGAAAATAACATCAAAAACTTAAAGGGATGGCAGAAATAAATAACATTAAGCTTTATCAGTTCATATATTGATTAAAATGCTGTAAGTATTGAGTAGAGTTGCATGCTTTTGAAAGGGTGGTTTGTTTTGTTGGCTGCTTCTGGGACCTTTATAACCCTTCCATCTCATTTCCATCCCTGCAGGCATTCAAGGCCAGGCTGGATGTGGCTCTGGGCAGCCTGGGCTGCTGGTTGGTGACCTGCACACAGCAGGGGGTTGGGACTGGATGAGCACTGTGGGCCTTTGCAGCCCAGGCCATTCTGTGATTTCTCATGACACTCATTGTGATGTTTGGATGTCCAGAGAAATCTCGCAAGCTGTCCTAAGGACAAGATCTTGTTCTTTAGAGTCCTCAAGAGATTTATCTAATTCTCTTGGAACACCCACGTGGAATACATCATGAGTGCCAAGATGAGATGACCTTGAGCAGGCTCTAAATTAAGGCTCTGACCTAAACCTGGAGTAACTAAACAAACTGAGCAGAAGCAGTTTTCTTTTTCAATAACATTACACTTCGAGTTGTTTTGTTTTTCAGATCTTTTAAATACTGAATGCACTTGTTATTCCAGTACTGTTCTTCCTGTGTGAAGAACTTTATAAAATACCAAGCAGTAACACTAATCTCGATATCTTCTATGTGGGATTTCTTTTTTCATAGACTGTCAAAGAATGTGCTTGCAGGAGTCTGTATTTAATAGAGTATTATGCTTAATCAATCCTGTTTTCTTTATAGAAAAGGCTACGAACGAACACAACACCAGTGAGGACTGGGGTCTTATTATGGACATATGTGACAAAGTTGGAAGTACTCCCAATGGGTAAGCTGTACTCGGCATCATGACAATGTGAATAATACTGCTTCAGAAGTAACACATCTCAAAACACTCCTTGTACTCAGCTACAGAAAGCACTACAGCTCCAGCACTTCTGTGAGCCCCACAGATGTGTGTGGTTGGCTTTAAAGTTCTTGGAGAGAAATATTCCAGCAGGATTTCCAGTAGAGCACTTGGTAGATGCTGAGTGTGTTCCAATTTTAGGAAGTTCTGCACAGTAGACCAAATTATTCATATTTAATAATCTTACATACGTTTTGCAGTATTTTTTTTTTGCCAGTAGGAAAACGTGAACTAGTTTCTTTGCAGGGAAAAAAGCACATAGAGCAGTTATGATGGGGAATTTGCTTATTCGTTAGGAAGAGTGGGATTGATGGAGGAGAAGAAAGGAGTAGAAATTGGGATCAGTACTCAGTTTTAATCGGTGTTTACCTTCTGTGGTAATACTGACACAAAAGTGGTAATTCGGTGATCTTATAATTGATAAAAGTTAAGGTGATCTTTCTGAGTTATAAAATGTTGTAGAATCTGTAGTCATCTTGACCTAGAACGTATCTTGAATTCCTAAATGATGGTAGATTTCTCTCTTTTTGTAACTTAGGTGTAATATTTAAGGTTACAACATTGAGAAAGTTCTTTATGCGTTCTGGAAAGAAAGAAGGATTATTGGCTACCCTTAAATGAGTACATACTTGAACAACAAGTACGTTGAACTTGTTGAAGGTCATGAATTACAGGCAGATGTACTCAATGTTAGAACTACACCTAAACTTCTCTGGCTGTGTGTACATCAGCAAGTAACTCAGCACACCAGGACTGCAGTGGTGGACCAGAGTAGCTGGTACAGAGGCCACCGCATCCATCCAGTGGAACATTTGGAGGTTTTCTTTCCCCTTCAGAACAGGTTTCATCAATTCTTCTGAACTGAATATCCACAATGACAGTGGTGCATGTGTTTCTTTGGCACCTGCTGCTGGATCTGACCCTGTGGCTTTCTGGGAGTCTGGAGTGCTTGTGTTGTGCACAGAGGAGCTTCTGGCACAGCTTCTTTCAACAGCAACCTAATTTTCCTGCTCAGAACTGTACTGTGAGCTGAGTGAGCACAAATAACACATGCATCAGCTCCTGTAGCCCTTATGTGCCTTTAGTGCTCATTTTCACGCATGCAGCTCCTTAGCAGAGTGACGTTTGAATTGTTAATTATTATTCAATACTTACCTCAAATTTTACTGAATCAGATTAAGAAATTGTGATGTATCTTAAGTGTCTTGAAAATGGGACCCAGGAGCCAACAACCTGTGAACATGGCTTTGAAATTCAATCTGTAGAGAGCCTTTATCGTAGCCAATTAAATAACCATTTAATCACTGCTGCCCTCTTGATTTAATTCTTTAATGTTGACATTTATTTCATTGTCTATTTCAAATCCATTTCCTCAGCTTAGTGGCGGCTGCTCTCTTTGTGACCTATTCTGTCACTTTTATGGAAATCAATATTGAATGCCAGCATAATAATGGAGTCTTCCAATCCAGTACACTTCTAAGAACAAGTGATGTGCTGGTATTCTTCCAAACCCGTTCTGCAAAAAGTATGGGTTAGGTTATGTTCTTTTTTTCAGCAGAGCCAGTTTTGTTTGTTTACCAGATATTTGTGTTCTGTGAAATCTGTTCTACAAAGTCATATTTGTCACTAGTACCTTCTTCTTCTTTTAGGGCAAAGGATTGCCTTAAAGCCATCATGAGGAGAGTAAATCATAAAGTTCCCCATGTGGCCCTGCAAGCACTTACAGTGAGTAGCCTATCACTATCTTCCAGAACTGCTGTGTTTCTTCATGTAAGGGTGTCCTGATCAGTCATAAGCTTCTATAGAAGTCAGATTTTCACTAGAAGTCAGTGAGGGTGTATGTGCTGAACAAAGGGTGACACTTAATTTTTCTGTATGCTTTTGTTTTGGATATTGTTGTCAGACATTTTTGTAACTGTGTTTCTGTTGTCAGCTTCTAGGAGCCTGTGTATCAAACTGTGGAAGAATATTTCACTTAGAAGTTTGTTCTCGTGATTTTGCTAGTGAAGCTCGAGGTATAATAAATAAGGTAATCTTTTATAACTTCAGCTAGTGGGGTAAAATTATTTTTATCACTGCTTTGCTTTCTCTCAGCACAATAATGGATTGGCAAAACAGACATTTGAGTTGATATGCTATGATGTTTAGTTCTGATGCAGTTGCAGATATTGCTGGCTGGTTGTCTCATCAGTGGAATTCGTGTGTTTTCATTTCTACTGTTAAGCAAATGAAGGCTGATACTTTCTATCAGCTCCCAAAAATTGCATGAGCAGTTTTAATTAAGATTTGTGACTCTACATTAGTTTGATCATAGTGAAGTAGTTTTCTTTGGAAAGTTATTTGGCTTTAATGAAATTCATAAGCTGAAGTGCACAAGGATAACTGAAAACTATACTTGGACACAGAAAAGAGGAAGACATCAGACAGCTCTCTTAGTTTCTAGAGATTATAAGAACGCTGAATGAGGAGGTTATCAAGAAAGGAAGACCGAA
This sequence comes from Tympanuchus pallidicinctus, assembly GCF_026119805.1. Lineage (NCBI taxonomy): Eukaryota > Metazoa > Chordata > Aves > Galliformes > Phasianidae > Tympanuchus > Tympanuchus pallidicinctus. The sequence goes on from NW_026294669.1 coordinate 1,481,808, forward strand.
ATGGTGCAGCTGATGGGATCTAAATCCAGATATAATGAATTGAATAAGCAGAAGCAGCTTTCCCATAATTATTGCTCCAGTTGAAGACAAAAATGGCTAAAGAAGATAGACTTCAAGTATATGGGAGGCCTGAAAACATCAGAGGTTGAGCAAAGCAATTAAGGAAACTTAATAAAATTGCTGGGAAGCAAAATGAGTTCACAGCTCTTCTGTTTCTCCCTTTCTGTGGAAAAATAGGTCTTGAAGTCCTCCCCTTCATTCTCATTAGCCACAGTCCATGCTGAAATAGAACATTGACCTTCATGGACTGACAGTGCTTGTGAATGTAAAAGCAAACCTTAAATCCCACTGAAGAATTGCCCACAGGAGCATAATGTATTTTGTTGTTGGGAAATACTTGTGTTTTCCTCTGTCCCTGACCCATTTGTGGAAATAATCATCAGAGGGCCTGTGAAATTTATGCTTTCTCCCTTTTCTCTGAAAAAAAATTAGTTCAGACAAGTGTAACAAATACCTTTGTGCTGATAATGAACCTACTGGGCTGAATGTCTTCTTTCAAATAAATGCCAGCTTGAGCCCAAACTTGTTGCTGTTCTTGCTGCTCAGCATGTGTTTGGCTGTGAGCCACAGGCTTTTCCTGTGACTTGAAGTGCACTCTAATGGGAAGTCGGGGCCGTACACCACAGCTGTGTGGTCCCAAGCTCTGTATCTTCTTAACTTGCCTTGTACAGATGAGGTGGCCCACCAGCTCCAAAAATCTTATTCATCAGCCTGTGGTTAGTTTGCTTACTTTGGGTTTAGGCAATAGTCTTTTCATTAGCTGGAAACAAAAGCAGAAAGTGTTTGGAGTCTGAAGTGCTTTGGGCTGTGTTTGACCCTTGTAGTGCTGGCATAGCCATCACATGTAGTAGCTGCTGCAATGAAGAGTCAGACTTGTTGCTGTTGTGTTTTTAAGACCATTATGAGATTAGCAGCAGCTCCAGTGCAGTGTTGCTGAGGTATGCTCAGAAGTGTGTCCTTTAGCCATATCACAGTGATGCATGGCTGACTTCTGCAGGTGGGTTATCTCTTGGCATGAGGTTATTAACATGTAAAATTTGCATATATATATTTAGGTTGTTTTCAATTCTCATTTTGTTCAAGACAGTTACGGATATTTATAGTAAAATGGTTTTGGTAACAATGTTTGAAAACTATTCCTGCTCACTTTAAAGCATAAGCATCCCTTTCTATGCAATTTTGTCTTCTAGGCTCATCCAAAAGTCAGTGAGAAGCTGAAAACTCTAATGGTGGAGTGGTCAGAAGAATTTCAGAAAGACCCACAGTGTAGCTTAATATCTGCAACTATTAAATCTTTAAAAGAAGAAGGTGTCACTTTTCCTGCAGCTGGATCACAGGTGAAAGCTCAATTAGGAATACACAGTTCTCCTGTTAGACCTCTGTCAGTGAACAGCAGGAAGAAACCATGCATGGACCTTTTGATCAGAGGGAAGTAGGACCCTTGTTATAGTCTGGTTGCCTCCTGACACTAAGGTTTATTTCATTCTACTTCTTAATTTCCTTGCCCACTGAGGAAAAGTGAGAACAGACTAAAGGTTATTTCTTACTGTCTTTGAATTGTTTCATTTTAGATCTGTCTTTCCTTCAGATCAACATTTTTTTTAGAGTTTCATCAACCTGTCATACCTCAAAAATCAAAGCAGTCCTACACCCACCCCTTGTACTTGGTGTTTCATGGTTCTGATGGCTGACTTGGAGCACGTTTCTTTGTTGTTTTTTCCTTCACAGAGCCTTGCAAAACAATTGGCAGTATCTGAAAGTGAGACATTTTATTTGGAAATGATGTTCTGTGCTATGCTTTCCTTTCTCAGTCCCCATTTCTTGTTTGTGTTTTTTTGTCCATGTCAGGAGTTGCCCATCTCTGCAGTGATGGGTGCTCCAGTCCCTGACCTCACTTGCTCTTTTTATTTTACTTGTGGCATGCTGTGTCTGATCATCCAGCTGGCAGTAATGGTGACAAGTTTTCTTTTTTTTAATGCTTTATTATTTAAGCTTCTAAATATTATCTTCAAAATGAGTTTGGTGAAGAACAGTCCTTAAAATCAGAAGCATACCTTCAGTTACGTATCCCTTCCATGAAGTTCACATTTCTATGTATTAAACACAGGTGGTGGATTTTTTGTGTGCTGTTTTTTTTTTTAAATTCTACAATCTTTCCTTCCTCCACAAAGATGTTTTCACCTCTAAATCTAGGATAAGTGTTAAAACATATGGCAGAAACATGGAAGATGGAGAGTGCTGGCAACCAGTTATGCTTTCTTCCTACAGATGCACATAAAAATGACATCTTGATGTCTCTGCATCATACGCTTCACTGCAAAAAAAACAAAGCTGAGGGTTATTAGTGTAGTTGTACAGAATTGGTTCCTAGAACCATCGATAATCCCAGTATCTGGAACTGGTTTGTTTGTTCCTGCACAAAGATGCCCTGTTGAAGTGAAGGGTTTCATTATGCTCTTGTGGAGACTCAGATTATTCAAGTCAGAAGCTCTCAATTTGATAGACATGTGCTCTTCATTCTCACTCTTCCAAAAACAGAGGAGGAGGGTAGCTATTAGCTGTCATGTGGAGAGAAATCTCCTTTTAGCAAGTCCACCTCCTGGTTAATAACTCAACTTCACAAACGTGGGACTGCAGAGAGCTTTTCTTCCCTTTTGAGGGGTGAGGTGGAGGACAAAGGTGGGAAGTCTTTTAAATGTGAGTTGTTTCATCTAAGTAATGCTACCAACATTGTTATTTAAATGAAATCCTTAAATAAATGAGATCTGATTATTTATTTTACTTTGTTCCTTTCTGAAAACTAAATGTGGATGAGATTCCACAGTGAAGTAATTTTTCTCTTGTAGAAAATCATCCTGGGTCAGTTCTGAAATGCTCAAAATAGGCAGCTAACAGGGAACAGCTTCTTACTAATTTTTTTAAGTATATAATTATAGAGCTTTCTTCCCCCTTTGTTAACGTGAAGTTATTCTATTGTTAATACATTTGCAGGCTACCACAAATGCTGCTAAGAATGGTTCTTCATCGAGCAAAAACAAAGAGGATGAAGATATAGCTAAAGGTAAATTACTAGTCACAGCCTTGTGTTTGACTTGTGCTCTGGGTTGTTAGGCCAAAATGCATAGAAATATGAAGCTGGACTTTATTCTGCTGCATGGAATCGAAAGCAAGGGCTCAGCAGGCTGAGGATTGAAGTTTGGTTTTGAAATGTTTCTTGTGCACTTTTGTGCACTTGTCTTTTAATTCTATTGCAGTGCAGAGTAAAGCTGTCATAATATAAAACATCAGTTGTAGTTTGGAGCAAACAAAGATTTTAAACTTGCACAGACCATAATGCTAAAATATGTATTTCTTCTGGTTAGGAAAGCAAAAAACCTTTCTATAGAGGGATAAAATACGTAGACTTAACTGCTTGTTTTTTCCCCCTCCTCGTTGTAGCTATTGAATTGTCCTTACAAGAGCAGAAGCAGCAACAAATGGAGACCAAATCCTTGTACCCCTCCGCAGATGTGCAGCAAACCAATCAGAACCTGAGGAAGGTGCGAGCTCTCTATGACTTTGAAGCTGTCGAGGACAATGAGCTCACCTTTAAAAGTGGAGAGATTATTTTTGTTTTGGATGACAGGTACAATACACTCAGATGAAGGTGTTGTAATTCTGCAACTGTGTTAGGCTAGCAATTTTTTCCCCTGAGGGTTTCTTTTCCACAGGTGTGTATTGTCACTCTGGCCTTCTTCACATCCCCTAATCATCCACTATTCTTTACATACGTTTTCCTGAATTATTTTATCCCTTAAAAACATTCTGAATCTTGCTTTCCTGCAGAGCCTTCCTTGCCCTCCTTCCCTAGTTCATGTATTTCTCCAGTGATTGGATGTTTCTTTACCTCTGTGTGTTCCTTTAGGCACTCGTTGGTGTAGGTCCAACTTGTAATTTTTATGTTAATTGATTATAACATGTCGTAAGAATATATGTACACACATTACAGTGCTGAATTCTAGCTAGTTCCAGAAACTGTGAGATCTCTGCCTATCAAGCATTGCATGTATTAGGAATAAAACTGAAGAAAAATGCTTCAGTAATTACTGTTAACTGTTGTCACTGTTCCTCCAGCGATAGCTAAGGAGTAGAACTTGCTTGTGCTGCTCTAATTTAATAGACTTTGACAGATCGATTATTTCTAATGTTAGTCCTCACTTGTGTACCTCTTGTAAGCTCTGAGGTGAATGGGCTGTCATCTAGTGAGTGTAAAGAACTGTGCCTTAAACTTGAATTGGTTGATCATCTCCTCCACAACCCATTCCCAGCTCCTGGCTTTGGGTTTGCTGCTGTACTAATCTGTACCTGGGCTCTCTTCTGCCACTGTTTTTGGGCATGCAGGGAAGAAGTGCCTTAGATATCAAGGTTTCCTATCAAAGCACAAAATGTCATTGATGCTGAGCGTTAATGTTACAAGTTTGTAACACAGCTCTGTCTCCCCAGTGACACCAATTGGTGGAAGGGTGAAAACCATCGAGGTGTGGGACTGTTTCCATCTAATTTTGTGACTTCTGATTTAAATGTTGAACCTGAGGCAGGTAAGTTAGCTACTGAAAGCTAACCTGTTACATTAGAAATGTGGATTTATGGTGGAACTGCTGATTGGCTCATAAATCAGCATAACTTCCTGATACCAGCCAGAGAAAAGAATTGAGGGAGAAATCCTGAAGTTGTGTCAAACCAGCAAGCAACTGTTTAGCTCTGCTGTAGCTTGCTTTCATGGCATCTTTTGGTTCTAAGCTGTTACTTTCTTCTTGTGGTACTGGGCACATCCTTATGTAAGAATAAGGTATTACTTCCCTAGCAGATAGTTGTGGTCCCAACTTAAAGTACTTACTCAAATTTCTGTGATATTTAAAAGTTTGGTGCTGAGTGGGTGGAAAAATAATAATAGCAGGTAGCATAAAGCTAACAGAGTTTCTTTTCTGCTGATGTGTTACTCTTGGTTCTTCTTTTAGCAACTGTAGATAAAAACTGTGTTCCTGAGGATGCTACAGAAGAAGTTAAGAAAGCAGAACCTGAGCCAGTTTATATAGATGAGGTATGCAGTCACTTCAATATACAAAAGTGCTGATATTTTAAATTGTTTAAAACGTTATTTTGATAGTGACTGTTCAAAGGTAACTATTTTATATAAGACTTTTAATTTGAAGATGAAAAGGCTCTCTGTGCCACGCTTTGGAAATAGCTGTCCTTAATCTTCTCTTCCACCTTTCAGGATAAGATGGATAAAACGCTGCAGGTGCTTCAGAGTATAGATCCTACAGACCTGAATCTTGATTCAGATCTTCTAGACTCAGAAGGTACTTTGAGCACCGAGTTTGCTAGCTCTTGTGTTGCTTCCTATGATTACTTTCCATGGATTGAGTTGGTAATTCTTTTGTATTTATTTTAAGCACAAAGAAACCAGGGTGTGTATTATTGGTGTGCTGTAGAGTGGTTAATTTCACAGTTGGAGCATGGAGCTATATGTATGCCTCTGCATTTTCTCATAGTTGCCAAGCCAACTCCGTGTTTAACCAAGCAATTTGCTTTACTTCTAGTGAGAGTGCTTTGCCTGATCCTTGCAGGATTTATCCACCTATCTAAGCTCTAGAAAATAAACTATTGTATATTAAAAATATATTGTATATAAGAAAGTACAGCTTGCTAAGGGGGAAGGGGGAGTTCTGTTCATTTATGATCAGCTCAGTTCGAAGCATATAGGAGTAACTAAGTGTACTTCCGGGGGGGGAAAAGGTGGGAGGACAATCTGGGGAGATTCATAGGCAGTCCAGGGATTCCAGTAAGAGGTAAGTCATAGACCTTGTGTGTGGCAAGCAGAAATGCAGAACTTTGTGTAACTTTCATCAGTAGTTTTTTGTTTGGAGAGGGAGAGACAATGAAGGATGACAAAGCAGAATAAGCAAAGTATTTTCCTTCTTTGTTTGGGGTGGAGGATTTGGACTGCCGTGACAACTAGATCCACCCTCTAATTTTGGATGCTTTCTTAGTGTAGCTGGATAAAGTATTTTTTGGTTACGTTTTAAAATCAGTTGTGCAGGATGTTAACTGCTTTGGCTCTTTTGTCTCTACAGTTATTTGTCAGCAGATGGGTCCACTGATAGATGAAAAACTGGAAGAGATAGATAGGTGAGTCATAATGTATCTGCATAATGTACCAATACTTCAAGTCGTGCCACTGTATTCATTTTCCTCTATACTCTCCTTCATCTCCCAAGGTAGGAAGTGTTGCAACAATTACCATTCTGCCTGTTGGTGTTTGACACCTAGATACAGAAGCCCTGTTTGTGTACTGAGGCTTGACTGCTGCTCTCCTGACTTTCTGCACAAGCTACTGGGTGCATTCTGTATTAGCACTTACTGCTTGTAGGCTTTTGCAGTCTGTCTAGATGTTCTCAGTCTGCTGTTCACTGTCCTCTGTGCAAGAAAAATTGGTCAAACAGCACCTTCCCCCTTTTCCCTCAAACTCTATAAGGAATATTTAATGATGAAAAGGTAATTGCTGCTTTATTATGACTAGGGAAGGATTGTTGTTCACCTTTTTGACCTTTCTTCCATTGCAGTGGTGTAAGAAGCAGAGTAGGTTCTGGAAGTTTTGCAGTACAGACGTGTCAGAAATCTGCCATCTACCTTTGAAGATTTTTTTTCTCTTATACTCAAATCCCTTTAATGAATCACTCCTGTGTTACTATCTGACACTAGATGTTGAAGAAACTTAGTGTTTGCATGTATTTATTTTGAAACAGAAAACATTCCGAATTATCTGAACTGAATGTGAAAGTTCTAGAAGCTCTGGAGCTCTATAACAAACTGATGAATGAAACACCGATGTATTCAGCCTACTCCAAACTCCACCATCCTGCACAATACCCTCCTACATCTTCTGGTGTTTCAGTGCAGGTCAGTATCCCTGTCTGGAAATAGAGACTTTCCTAATATAGTTTTCTATTTAAAAAGATGACAGCAAAAATGAAGAAGTGTAGACTTCCTGCTAGCCTACGAACCATCTGACATTGCCTGGTGACTTTCTGTAGCTTTCAGAATAAAATAGCATTCAAGCAGTTGAACAGAGTATTTTAATTTGCAGTTAGTAGCTCATGCAATAAGCTATAGATCTTAACTTTACTCTCCAATTAGAAAGATGCTTTATTGAGAATACTGAAACGATTCTTTCTGTGATTTTCCCCCAACCCCCCATTAGAATTCTGTGTTTCAGGGTCGTTCAGCAGCTTGGAGGATATTCTTGCTCTGAGTCATGTTCTCACTCTTAAAGTAATGTTGCCTTCTTATCTAATAGGGATGTGAGTGAACTTTGATATTAGTGCATTAATCACGAGTGCAGTGCACTTTTGCTAAGTATAAAAACCTTAATCTGGTTTTAGCTGTGGATTTCCTAAGGCAGGGGGTTGGGAAGGCTATTACATTAGTGGGTGTAGTTGCACAAAATTGATTTTCAGTATCTCTAGGGTGCTACATTGGTGTTCTGAGAAAACAAAGATGGAGAAGAAAGAGGGATTTTAAAGATCTTTTTTTACAGGAAGCTTAGAATGACTGGTTTTACTTCTAGTGAATTTTATTTAATGTTAATTGTTCCCTGGGAAAAGAATAGTTGCTATAGCAACTGCTAGATCTGAAAATGTCAGTTTAAAGTAATTCTGTGTCCTTAACTTCTGGTTATGGTGGAAAATATCGTTATATTTGGAGGTTAAGAAGTAACTGAAGCCAAAAGGCAACAGGAGGTTACTACTTCTTTCAAGGCAAATGCACCCAGCAGTGAAAAATAGAAGATAATGGTATCTGTGCTGGGCCTAATATTGACACACACTTGTGTACCTTCAGTGTCAGTACACAGCCATACCAAGTTCAAAAGCAGTGAGCAGTATAGCCTTGTGTTAGCAAGTTTTCCCACTTGTTTCACCAGTTTTGAGTGAAGGCTTAGCTTAAACCAGAAATACAAGAAGCTGAAGTTCTTGCTTTCCTTCTGTTGTAGTCTGAGACTGTTCTTAAGTTTTGCAAAATGTATAAAATAACAAACCTTGTATGGTGCTTGGCTCCCCACTCAGCCATGTTTGTGCATCAAAATGTGCTGAGAATTGGAAAAGACCAGGCAAACGGGTGAAAAAGAAAGAAGGTTTCTGGGAGGTGCAGAGTTGGCGTGTTGAGCAAACAGGTTGTTCTCTCAGATAAGGAACCACAGAGCTTGTGAGCAGTGCGTTTTTGAAAGAGATGCCTGTGATGGAATAAAGGATGCCTGTTACAAACCTGTGCGTGTGTTAGAAGTTGTATGTTTTGTTATTAAAACCATGTTAGGAAAATAAATTCAGAATCAGTTCGTTTGGACTCTGAACCCCAAAGTATTTGTTCATTGTAGTTGTATTCTGTGCTACATTTACTGCTAGTTAAATAAAAGGTATACCTTTCTTTTATTTTTATTATTTAGTCGTATCCTGTACAGCCACCTAGTGGGAACTACATGATCCAAGGTGTTCACCAAGTCACCGTTTCCCAAGGTTATGGCCTAGGACCTGATCAGATGGGGCAGCTCAGGTCTCTGCCTCAAAGTATCAATTCTTCTGGAGCAACTCAGCCTGTACAAACTGCTTATTTAAGGTATCGGTCACTTCAGCAAACTCTTATGTTACTCTTTGCATAGAATTGCAGGATGGGTTGGGTTGGAAGGCACTTTAAAGACCATCTGGCACCGATCCCCTGCCATGGGCAAGGGGAGCTGTCAGCAGGCCAGGCTGCCCAGGGCCCTGTGCGTGGTGTGCAGCACCTCAGGAGACAGAGCACCCCCAGCTATGGTCAGCAGTGCTGTGGCCTCACCACCCTCACAGAGGCTGTGACTGTGGGGTGTTTACAGTGATGTGCAAATCTGCTTTACCTCTTTGGAAACGTACAGAAAGCTTTGGGACTAAGAAAAAATGCTTATCAGAGAACCAGATGTGAGCTTGTCTTGTTTTGTTACAGCCCAGGACCAGACTCTGTGTTAAACCAGACGTTTGTGACCCAGAGCCCCGGCCTCCCCACAGCTGCCAGCACAGCAGTGTACAGCCAGCAGCAGATGGGCTCGGTGGATATGGCAGCTTACCAGAGTAACACATCGAGTTTGCCTCAAGGACCGGGTTATCCCATGGCAGTTCCTCCTCATTCCGTTCTACAGCAACAAACCAACTACCATCAACAGCCTCTCCTTTAAAAACAGACCAGGCTTGTTTCCAAAATAACGAAGAGAGATTGCTGAATCTAATGGTTTTGATTAATACCTGTCACAGATATCAAAATACATTTTCCTTTAAAGTAACCCAACTTAGGGTGATGCTGAGTAACAGTATGCATCGGATCTGATTGTTAATCATTTCCTTAATGATAGTTTGAACTACGTGAGCTAATGATTTAAAATGATTTCAGATTGCTTTGAGCCCTTGTTTCAGTGGTTTCAAGAAATGCCATTTGTGTGTCTGAATTCAAGTTAAAAAAAAGCATCCAAAATTAGTTTTATGTGTTTCTAGAAATGTGAGGATGCAAAGGCACTGTTCTGTGTTGCTCTCGTTACGCATCGTCTCCTCTGGTGTCTCACTGTAAGCTTTCCATCCAAGTAGCTTTACAGAGCTCTCCTCTGCTGATTCAGACATCTCCTCTCCGCGCTGCCGTGGTGAGCTTTACAGTATGGTGTGTGCTGCATCATTGGAACAGCTGCACAAGTGAAGCAGATGAGAGCTGGAAGAGAAAATGATTTGATACTGTGACAGAGAACCACGTACCTACAGAAATAGGAGAAATGGCGTTGTTATAGTGCTGCCTATTAGATTTTGGGAAGCTGCAGCTCCTGATGTGTTTCTCTTGAAAGGAACTGTGGGAATGGGGCAGTTGATGCTTGAACTCTCTAGTGGCTTTGGGCACAGGAGGTTCAGCAAGCACACATTGCCTTTGCACAAGCACGCAAGGGATGCTCCCAGCAGCCTGTGTGGGTACTCGGGATACAAGGTGCTGTGCCAGGAACTTGCACAGAATAGATTTTCTTTTCCTTTGTTGTTGTTGTTGTTGTTGTATGTAGAAGTGAAGGAGAAGTGTAGTTCTGTGTGGTGACAGGAAGGACTCCAGAATGTTTGACGCTTAGGACTGTGGGGCTCTGCCTTTGTTCCATTTCCAGTGGGGAGGCAAGTGGAAAAGCAGTTGTCCAGACCAGAGGGTTCTTTCCTCTATAGGATTTCCTTTTGTTGCCACCGTTCCTGTGTCTAAATAAACACTGGGTACAGTCAGAGAGAAACTCTTAAACCAGGTGAAAGAAGCCTGCTTAACACACTACGTATGGGCAGCAATGGGATTGTGCTCCTCACCTAACAGCAGGAATCCTTGCATATTGAAAATGAGAGATGTGTCTGTGGAAAAGAAATTGCCTTGGAACTGTGGAAGTGTCGCATTTGGTGGCTAGGAGAAGAAATGTAAGGATTCCTTCCCTGATGCACTTTTTAATGGGTGGGTTCTTTTTCCTTTTACAAGAGGAACAGGTGAGTTATCCTCCAGGAATGTGGGATTTTTTTCTTTTACTGTTTCAGCCTTGGAAAACAAAAATCACTTAATTCTCCTGTTTACCCACTCACCTTAGCAGTTATATTTATACATATTTTAACATTATTATGATGAGTAATAATCTTTACATTAGGAAAATAAGGCAAGGAAATAAGTGATGAAGCATTTTGTTAAATACATAAAACTCCAAATGTGTCTCAACAAGCACATCTGGTATGAAATCTTTCTACCAAATGAGAGCAATCAGACTGCAGGCTGTGGCTGAATATTGCACCACCCTTCACTGGTTGCCACCTTCATTTCTTTTGCATTTTATGTCATTCTTCAGTACCAGGATGTTACTCACTTGCAGCCTTGTGCTTATGGAATGAATGAGGTATTCAGTACTTGCTCTTTCAATCACCTTTGTTTCAATTTGTGCAATTAGAAGGAAGCTGTCTTTCCTTTTGATGGGACTTTGTCTGTATCCTTCCCTCTGAAGTAGCTTAGTGTAAATGACACTTGTTGCAATACTGAAGTATTTTGGTAACTTTTTCCTCACCTTTGTTAAGAAGAATAATAATTAATTTCAATGCTGCTGTTCAAAATTCTTCTTGTTTTGAGATTTTTTTGGTAAGGGTTTACTTTGTTCCAAATTGGTGTGTAATCCAACTGAACCGTGCTGTAATTTATGTGGTTACTCTGTGTTTATCAGTAAATGAGAGGAAAGGGTGGGTGATCTGATTGGATTCCAAACGTTGATCCAGCAGAACCGTCGAGGATATTAATTGGAGATGGCCGGATCACTTTAGTTAATTATTTTGTGGGATATAAATAATGTACATACTCATTTGTCTGAGATTTTCTACACAGCTACGTATATGCATACTGTTAAAGCCTGGAATTTTATAAAGGCCAGATTTGTGATTGTCGTCTCTTATATTCCAAATCCTGTGATATGCAACTTGTAGATAGTGTACAATAATTGAATTATGATTATAACAGTGTCTCTAGAGGGCTTTGGTGGTGTTTTTTCCTCTGTGTACTTCTGTACTTTATCATATTTATTTTTTAGGCCTCATTGTAACTGAACATGCTGCCAAAGGATTTATCTAACTTTGGATTTCTACGTTAGGTTTATACCTGCTGTTTTGTATCAGGAATCAGTGGTAGAGAAGTTCAGCTCTTTCATATAAACCCTCAATGGCTAACATAGAAATCGGTGCGACTTTATAATGAGAATTTTCTTGTGATAGGTTTGTGCCATGGATGTTGAGAACGTCCGTACTGGATGCATTTTCTTCTAGTATGAATTGGCAACCATGTCTAAGTTACAGTCAGCTGAGAGCAGCAGTTCCATTTGCCTGCAGTATCACCATGCAGAGGTGTGCTTTGCTGCCATTTTGTTAGGGCCTTCACGCGGCACACGCGTTGTCTGTTTAATTTGGTATGAGATTACAATCTTAAGAAGTCGTTTCTGTAGCAGGTAGGCCTTAAAGTATCGTCCTGTGTTCGTTCAGCTTTCGTTCATAGATGTCCATAGGCATGTGGAGTGGTGACTCTTTTGCAGGCTGTCCTTCAGAAAGGAGTGGCTGAGCGGAGCATGGCTGCAATCTCTTTCAGTAATTATCTTCTGATAGGAAAATCGATGTCTTATTTTTATCTATGCATCTTTTCTAAGAAATAACAGGCACTACTCTTGCTGACATGGAGCACTGTGACAGAACTGTTGAATAAATAACTTTTTAGAACTCCTGGCTTTTACCAGTTCAATTCTACGTGAAGCTGACAAACTCTTGAGTCAACAAAAAAGAGAAGCGAAGGAAAAGAAACAGAGAGAAGGGGCAGTTTGGGTGATCTGAGAGCTGTGCTGGCCCCAGCACGGCACACCTGGGCTTGGACTCTGGTTCTGTTTGGCTTGTGGCTCAAGGTGGATATGTGCTTGTTAATTGAAGTTAATTGAAGTATCACCGTTCTTAGAGAAAAATTACCATAGAGTTTGCAGTATTAGGAATAGGGGATCTGTTTGGATGGAACATTTGGCCTCTCATCTGCAATATGTGTGCGTTGCCTTGTGTGAATAAACAAAGTTTATTTAACAAATGGGTGAAAAGTCTTCTGTTTGCAACACAGGTAAATCCTTGCCAGAAGGATGGGGCAGGAGAGCAGCTGTGGGCAGCCTGCTGTGGGAACCTGACTGCTGCAGCCCTCCCTGCCTGCCTCCCTGTGTTCCTGTGTGCTGCAGCACAGGGAGCGAGCAGCTCAACTTCATAGCCATGCTGATGAGCTGCTCTTATTGGGAATCACTGCTTGTTACCTTCAGTTGAATATAAGGTAGACTTGGGGTGCTGGAGAACCTTGCTGTGCACCGGTTGTTAACCAATAAATTGCAAACCAACATGGGAAATAGAAGAGAATGATCTCAGAGAAAAAGGTAATACACTGATTATACAGAAAACAAATATCCTGCTCTAAAGTGTGATTGAATTGCACATCCTAAGAAGGAACTATAACCGCTTAGTGCTTATTAGAGCTTTTCAGGGAAACAAATGAACCAGAAAGCAATTTGTAACTCAAAGTAAGAGTAAATCCTTGTACTGTGGAGATGCCTTCTGCCAAAGCTGTGAGTGGACGTTAAAACAGTCTGCAGGGAGCATAGTGCACCTGGGACTTGTGCTGTTAGTAGGCAGCAATTACTGCACTGCATCATTTCCTTACAGCCCCTTCTGGAGTCACTGGCCCTGCTGGGCTGGTTTCAGGTCAATTCAGGCTACAAATGTGAATTGTACAAAGCCAATGGAATGGGTCCAGAGGAGGGCCACTGGGATGGTCGGAGGGCTGGAGCACCTCTCCTATGAGAAAAGGTTGAGGGAACTGGGCTTGTTTAGCCTAGAAAAGAGAAAGCTGCAGGGAGACCTCATGGTGGCCTTCCAGTATTTGAAGGGAATGTAGAAACAGGAGGGGGAACGGCTGTTTGTGAGGGTGGACAGTGATAGGACAAGGGGAATGGTTTTAAACCGAGACGGGGGAGGTTTAGGCTGGATATGAGGAGGAAGTTTTTCACACACAGGGTGGTGAGGCACTGGCACAGGCTGCCCAAGGAGGCTGTGGATGCCCCATCCCTGCAGGCATTCAAGGCCAGGCTGGATGTGGCTCTGGGTGACCCTGCACACAGCAGGGGGTTGGAACTGGGTGAGCACTGTGCTCCTTTGCAACCCAGGCCATTCTGTGATTCATTTTCTGGACAGTATCTTGGGAGGTCAGCCACACTTACTGAGCAATGCTTAAAGCATCCTTGCTAGAACCAATTTAGTGATTTAAGCGAATTCAGAAATAATGTTAATTTAGTCCTCAACATCCCTGACCCACATCCGTGTTTGATGAAGAAACCAGGCTGCCTCATTTCATCCAAGGACTTAAAAAAGCCACCTCTGGCGTGAGAGGAAGAGCGGCATTCAGCCCGTCGTGCTTCGGGCCCTCAACGGGCTGTGCTCGTTCTGCACGGAGCCCGCGGTGCAGCTCCGTGAGTGCGCTGCTGCCGTGAGGGTCCCAGCGGGTGCCTGGGGAAAGCGATCGTAACCTCTGAATGGAAACAAACTCATTACCGTGCTGGAGAAGTTTGGGTGCTGCTCCCAGCTTCTCGCTTGCTGCCTTTCCTGGCTGCTCGGAAGCTTTTTTTCCAAGCCAGCTGTGTCCCAAACCTCCCGCTGCAGCGGTGTGTTCTCGTCCATCTCCGTGCGAGGCGCGGTACGGCACGGCAGCGGGAAACGGGGAATCCAGCTCCCACTCCCCAGCTTTCCAGTTGGACAGCAGACGGCTCGCTTCACCTCTCGGTTTATCTTTGTCTCCTGAAAGCGCGAACGGGAGCTGCCGCCGCTCGCACCAATGGGCCCGCAGCTCCTCGTAGGGATCTCGAAGCGGGGCTCGCGCCCCTCCCCGAGGAGCCGCGCCGAGGAGCGCCGAGTTGGCCGCCGGCTGTCCGGCTGGGACGCGGGACCGAGCCGCGCCGATCTCTCCCCCCTCGCCTCCCCGGCACCGCCTCGGGGCCGCCCCGCGCCTCCCAGGTGCCGCCGCCCCCCGCCCCGCTCCTCCTTCTCCCCTCCCTCCGCCCTCTCCCTTCGCTCCCCGCACTCTCTCCCCGGCAGCGCTGAGGTTCGGGGCCGCCGCCGATCCTCGCCGTTATGGCCGCGGTGGGTGCAGCTGCGGGGGGCGGCGGGGCGGGCGGGGAGGGAGGCACGCGACCTTCACGTCTCCGCTTTCCCCGGCGCAGGTGACGAGGGGCACGGCCACGCGCCGCAGCCGGCTGAAGCGCTCGGACGGCAGCACCACCTCCACCAGCTTCATCCTGCGGCAGGTGAGGGGCGATGGAGGCGGGGGGCGGCGTTTCCAACCGGGGGAGCGGAGCCGACCGAGCCGGGCCGGGCCGCGTCCGCGCGTTGCCGTCGTCTTGGGTGGGGGGGACGGCGTGTGCGAGCGGCGGTGCCCCGGGGGCGGCTCCCGTGGGGCCGAAGGCCTCGGAAGCGGCTCTGTGCTGCGCGGTGTCGGAGCGTCGCTCGCTTTGCAAGTCCGAGAGGTGAAACGTTTCTCGAAGCGTGAGGCCGCGCTCGTGCTGTGCCGTGAGCCGCCCGGCCCCGCTTCACGGGAGAGGGGGAAGCGCTGCACGTGGAGCTGCTGAGCCTCGGAGCGAGGAGGGACGCGAGGTTGGCTTTCACGGCGTCCAACGCCTCGTCTGCGACCGGAGTGCGTCGAAAGGTCGCCGGCACTTTGAGCTTAGGACGCACCGCTGTCAGAACTGCGCGGAGACCACGAGCGGCTCGCGCTGTGCTCCTGCAGGGAGGGAGGCGGCGTTGTGTGAGGGCTGTTCCGTGCCCAGGAGCCGCCGTGGCTTCCAGGGCTCCGAGCTCAGCGCTTCAGGTCCCGGTGTGCACGCCGTGCTCAGCCCGTGCACGTGGCAGCGTCGGGCTCGCGTAGCAGTGTGTGTCTGTGTGAAAATACACCGGTAGGTCAGAAGGAGGGCAGCTGTGATCCTGAACTTCAGTCCTGGAAAAATGACGGCTTGCTTGTTTTAGTCGCTTTCTAAGATGACTTTTCAGCCCGCAGAGATTTGGGCAGCGCTGCCCCTCGGTGTCCCTGCAGCCCTGCGAAGCAGGCAGGCGCAGTAGTGCTCTTAGCGGGATCTGTAGGAAGATCTCGTTGGGATTGTGTGAGCTGCACACCGAAA
Source organism: Tympanuchus pallidicinctus (assembly GCF_026119805.1). Lineage (NCBI taxonomy): Eukaryota > Metazoa > Chordata > Aves > Galliformes > Phasianidae > Tympanuchus > Tympanuchus pallidicinctus. Next base: position 1,497,643 of record NW_026294669.1, read on the forward strand.
ATAACTGCTGGGCTCCCTCCCACCTCCGTGCCGAGGGAGCAGAGCGGAGGAGCTGCCTCCAAGGAGCGCTCAGGTAAGGTCACAGCAGCTCTCCCTGTGTGTTGAACAGCAGGCTCCTCTCCAAGCAGCAGTTCCACTCCTCACAGCCACGTGCAGCTGCTCTGTAGTGCAGGAGCCCTTTGCATCCCGTGTTCTTGCTGTGGGATTTCAGCTGTGTGCCGAACAGTCCCAGCTGAGCTGTGTGTGCTGTCCGTGTGCGGTTCCTCTGCTAACAGCCCGGCTTTGGGGGCATGGGGGGAAAAGTGTCCTAACAGGGATTGCCTTCAAGTAATGCTCTGCTGTATGCATGTATTGTTTCCCTTAAAGAGAAGGACAATTCAGTGGGAACTGTTAATATCTCTTGAAGACTTTCAGTCTGTTTTGGATCTTGCATGTTTTGAGCTGTGACTTAGTTTTACGCTACCAAAGGAAGTTCTGTCGTCACTTTCCTTTTGCATAAAGGGACAGATGCACGAATCCCCCAGGCTTAAACTCTCTACACAACTTTTCTTTATGTTGTGTTTAATTACTGGTTTAAGTTCATCAGTAAGTTTAATTTACAAGAGGATAATTGCGTGGACAAGCTTGTGAGTTGGCACTGCTGTCAGCACCACGTGGCAGTATCACGGGTGTCACTTTGAGCTGTGTGTGTCAGCGGTGGCAGAGCTGTGGGCCTCCAGCACTGGGCTTCATCAGCCCCACACAGAAGCAGGGTTACGTGTGATGTGTATAGGATGCCTCTTGTGAATGAGGACAGAAAGGACCTTTTTGGACTTGGAAGGCAGCGCAGTAAGTGTGGATATCTGGCAGTGCCTACATGCTGGCACTGCGGCTCTGGGCAGTGTGTGATGTGTGGCCAGCTCCAGGGCCACACAGTGTAAGGATCCATGGGGGGAAGTGTGGAAGTCACATCGTGCCACCAGTAACCATCAGTTCAAGTGCAGATTCGTTGGCAGTCCTGGAGCAGTGGCCCAGAGCTGGGGCTGTTCTGTGGGCCCTGAACAAGGCTGGCTGTGCAACACCACTCCTCTGACAGCCGTGCTGGTGCTGCTCGGTTGTGTTTCAGAAGCCCTTGAGGGACAGAAGTCAATTATCAGTCTGGTGGAGTAAGGGAATAAGTAGGCCAGCTGAAAACATATGCTTATAATTTTGCAGATGCTGGAATAATAGTTTACTGGTTTTTTTTTTCCCTCCAAGACTTTGTTTCCACCTCTTATTTCAACTTGTAACGCGGTTTGTTTGCTTGTTGGTTTGACTTCGGGTATCTTAATTTCTATTACCTGCCATTTTCAAATGGAATTTATTTGGTTGAGTAAAGGTAAGCAACAACAGCAGTAGCACAAAGGTAACGTTACAGCTCTGCTTCCTGTGCAATGCAAGTGCCCAGTAGGTGTGCTATGGTGTTGGTGCAGGGCAGAGGCAGGAGTGTGTGCCCGGAGTCGTTAAAGCCTTTTGGAATGCCTTAATGCAATCTGGGAGGAAAAAACTCATGGTAAATGGCTGTATCTGTGTTACTGGACTAGGAGTCCTCAGGGATACCAGTGTCTGAAGCAGAGACTTTGATAGTCGGAGATGAGGGCTCTGCAGGAGAATGTGAGGCCCCGTCCCTTCCCCCTCTGCTGCCCTAAATGCAGCCCTGCCTGGGGGGCTGCTCTGCCCTGGGGCACAAAATGCTCACCTGTGTCTTCTCCTCCAAGGTCTGTGCTCCGTCTGCCCTCCTTTGTAGAGATGTCGGATTGAGTCTCATGAGCTGAAGGATGGGTGGGTGGGTTTCCTCTTTGATGGAGAGGTGTCAGTTTTGAATAGCTCAGCTTTCGAAGATGCAACTAAAATTGAAGTCTGGCTGCAAACCTCTTGTTCTATAAAAGCCTGGTCGTGTGCCCAGTTGCCTCTAATTGCAAATGCCTCGGTGATTAGGTGCTTGAAGTGAAACACGGGGCTGTGTGCACCTGAATAGCAGCAGGGCCTGGTGCTGAAGTCTGCCTGACTGTCTTGAAACACTTAGAAATTCCTCTGAGCTTTTGCCAGAGTCTTCAAGTAGAGAATCTGTGTCCACTTCAAGCATGTTTAACTTCACATAAAATGGCATTAAGAAGTGCAGTTTGTTTTATGGAAGTCTTTTTGCTGATCATTTTTTAGAGACGGTTGGAGTTAAAGTCAGTTTTCAGGCTTTTCTTTTCACTCGCTGTTGCATCTCTGGCTGTGGTTGTGCTCACTACTTTTTCATCTGCAATACATAGAGGAGAAGAAAGCAAGTCTTTGTGTTATTCGAGCACTTCTCAAGCCATGGCAATGATTTAAACAAAGAATGACATTCTAGCCCCTCCCCTCCTTCCAAAAGAAAAGAAAAGAAAAATCAAAAGAGCTTTGTGACTTTGTTTTCAGGTCAGTTTTTCCAGCCTCTCAATGTAGGATTATGCTGTCCCCTCTGCAGGACCGAGGGGTGCACTCAGGTTGGTTGTTGGCATCTGTGTTCAGTTGTCTTCTGTTTTTTTCAAGACAAAATTGCTTGCATATCAGATTTGGAAAGATGGGTTGGTGATGATACACACTGAACAGGCTGCCCAAGGAGGCTGTGGATGCCCCATCCCTGCAGGCATTCAAGGCCAGGCTGGATGTGGCTCTGGGCAGCCTGGGCTGCTGGTTGGTGACCTGCACACAGCAGGGGGTTGGAACTGGATGAGCACTGTGCTTCTTTGCAACCCAGGCCATGCTGTGACAATGAGTTGTTGCTCCTCTGACCTTCAGATAGCAGAAGCAGGAGGCACTGAGTAGTGTTGTCCAAGCCAGCCAGATGTGCAACAAGCCAGGCGTTCCTCAAAATCAAGTGCTGATGAGGGTGATAAAATGTGTATCTGCAAAGGAGCAGGTTAGAAATTCAGTAATTTACAGGATGAGCTCAATTCTACGATGAGTCATTAATTTCTAAAATATAACTTACTGCAGAATATGATTATTCCTTAGACAGAGGGCTGGATCATTATTTTTTTTACACGGCATTTAGCAACCCGTTAGGCATTTGACAGGTGAATAAAAGATTCAGCCCTTTGCCCAAAGAACAGCAGCTTTGATGGCAGCACAGAATTGCTGTAAACTCACCTCTGTTCTTAAACCAGCGCAGTTAAATGGTACAACAGTTACATCTTTTGGGTCAAACCACCCTTACAACCAGTTGGCTTTGGCTTAACCTAAACCTGTAGGCTTGCAGAGGGCAAAACTATCACAAGTAAATTTCTACAGAGCATCTTGGTCTGTAACGTACCAACATCCATCTGACTTTGAGGCTGGTTTGGGGTCTTCTCTTGTGTGCAGCACCATCAGGTGGTGTAGGAAAGTGCTGTGAACTTTGGAGATGTTGGTAGGTGTCCTCTGCTGATATCGTCACGGCCTGTGCTTTGTTTGCAATGGAAGGGATAGCTTGGAATCGTAGAATCACTGGAGCTGGGAGAGATCTTGATGACCATGAAGTCCAACCTTTGGACATTGATCTGTCATCGCTGCACCCACCAAACCATGTTCCTCAGTATCTACACACTTCTTGTGGGGATAGCCTGCTTTTGGAGGGCACTGTTGAGGGCATTTGACCCTCAGGAGCCTGTGGGCATCCCTGGCACGATTGGTGTGGGATGGGATGTCTGTGGTGACCTTGGTGAGACAAACAGCCAGGGCTGTTGTTATGAGAAGTGCTGACACCGTGGAGGCTGTCAGACCAAATCAGGCTGTTAGTGCTGCTGGAGGGCTGGGTTTCTGGGTTATATCTGGCAGCTCCCAACCCTGCACTGGCTGGTGACTTTCAGATGACAGCCGCGTCCAGCCTCGCATCCTGCCAGGTGCTGCTGGTGTGGCTTACCTCACACCATGGGATGTGTTGGCGCGTTGATGGTTGCACTGGATGATCTTGTAGGTCTTCTCCAACCTTGGTGATTCTGTACAGCTGAAAGTTGTCCTGGAGTTGCCCTGGGTGCTCTGAGAGGCTCTGTTCCTGTAGGCACCCACATCTGCCTTGTGCTGTCCTTTATGACGGCTGCTTTGATCCCAGCATCCCAAAGTCTTGCCTTGGGTGGGCTGTTCCCTGCATGAGGAGGAGGTGGGTGGGGATGAGCATCGTAAGCAGCAATAGAAGGGAACGCGGATGGATTTTCATGCTGGGGGGGGGAAGAGAAGAATAGGAAATGTGGCTCCTCTCTTTGGCTGTGCCTGCCAGGCTCACTGCTGCTTCTGGAACGTGAGCGGAGCGGCATCGCTCCATGTCACCGGGAAGCTTAATTGAATGTTTCTTAATGCGCTAATTGAATCTCAAATTAAGTTCCCCCTTAGCGTTCCGCTGGAAAAGGGAAAAGGTTTTTTTGTCGTCGTTGTTTGCAAGCAAATACGGATCCTGATTGCGTGGTGTTGAAATAAGTAATAAATAAGAGTCCCCGAATTATCCTCTCTGTTTGTTGGTGTTCAGAGCCCCGGATCAGCCGCCGGGGCGGCTCTGAAATTCTCACTTCAAGACGTGCTCTCCTGTTCTTGGGCAGATGTGCTGACCGGCTTATGGTCTCCGTGGTAACAAGGTTCCGTTTTTAAAATAGCCTCAAGTCGTGCAAGAGAAGTCGGATATTAATAGCAGAGGCAACGTAGGTATGAATAAAAAAATAGGATTTGGCTATTTCTCATCCAAAATTTCCTGTATTTTGGAGTTACCCGTCTCTCTGTGCGGCGTGGGTGTTTGTTGCAATGCATTCTCCTAGCGTGACCCGTGAGATTAATTCTCTTTGCTGTGCAGTGTGCTTGCAGTGCTGTGCTTTCCCTGTTACAGTGGTAGCACTGGGGATGCCAGTAATGTCACAGCGAGCACAGGGTGCTCACAGGTCAGCTCGCAAATCCTTGGCTGTGAAGATGTGTTACTGTGGCACAGGGCTGGGTGTACTGCTGGCACACAGAATCACAGAATGGCCTGGGTCGCAAAGGCCCACAGTGCTCATCCAGTTCCAACCCCCTGCTGTGTGCAGGTCACCAACCAGCAGCCCAGGCTGCCCAGAGCCACATCCAGCCTGGCCTTGAATGCCTGCAGGGATGGGGCATCCACAGCCTCCTTGGGCAACCTGTGCTAGTGCCTCACCACCCTGTGTGTGGAAAAACTTCCTCCTGATATCCAACCCAAACCTGCCCTGTCTCAGTTTAAAACCATTCCCCTTGTCCTATCACTGTCCACCCTCACAAACAGCCGTTCCCTCTCCTGTTCATAGGCTCCCTTCAAGTATTGCCCAGAGCACATTGGCAGCACTGTGCCCATCCGACCTCACTGCCAACTCCAGCCGTGTGGTTACAGCATAGCAATGAGAACTTCAGCCATTTTCCCAGGTTTTGGGGAACTGAAGGCATGTGAGGCTCTGACTGCATGTGCTGTCATGCAGTTTCTATGGACACGGATGGCTTGTGTGCAGTGCAATCTTGATGTGATTGTCTGTGCTGAATGTAGAGGAAGCAGAGATGATTACATGGGACTCCAAACCTGTATTTGTTAAAATATGTTCTGCTGCTCTGCAAAGCATATGGTAGAGACAGAAATAGCTTTTCCCTAAAATTATTAGGCCTCGGGTGACCTGCAGAGTTGGATAAATAGCTCCTTGACTCCTTTCTGCTGGGTTCAGGGCTATGTGGGAAAACCTGATGTGTATAATCTTCAGATTTCTGCTTTTTTTCTGCTTTTCAGAGGTGTGGAAGTAGATCTCTAGCACAATTTGTTACACACAGGTTTGGGTAGGAACTTCAGCCACCTCCGATAGAGTCACAGAATCACTCAGGTTGCAAAAGACCTTAAAGATCATTGAGTCCAACCACAACTTAGCCATACTACCCTAACTAACAGCCCTCTGCTAAATCGTGTCCCTGAGCACCACCCCAGATGCTCACGGTCTGCAGTTGGAGGCTGCTTTTATCACATCTGCCTGTTACCCAGTCGCCTTCTGATGGCTTTTGGCTAATTGATGCAAGATAACTTGAGGTCCTCAAATGAGGTTTCAGGGCTCCTCCTGCAACTAGTTTTGCTTGGTTTGCCTGTGGAAGTTCTTCAGTTCTTGGGTGTTGTAAGCACTTCACATGTCTCTGTGGGTTCCTGTGTGGCCTTAAGCTTACATCCTAACTGCTGTACTTCTGTACAGTACTTCTGTGCTTTGCGTGCTCCCTTGGCTTTGTTCCCTTTGCTTTCCATCAGTGGGTGCTCTCACACCTTTCTTTGGGTGAGAAGAGTTTTGGGAACTCTTCTTACCTTGTGGGTTCGGTGCTATTTTGTCCTATATCAGGTCCTTGATACACGTTATACATATGTGTTCTACTCCAGTTTTTGTGAAGGACTTTTGGAGCCTATGTACCTGGAATGTCATGGCTGGAAGTTTTGTCGTTCCCGAAGAGCAGCTGCCTCTGTAGGATGGGATGACCTGGCAAGCAGTGGAGGGGCCACCACCAGCTCCTGTCTTGTCCCTCTGGGCAGCCGAGGGCGCAGCACTGAGCCACTAAAAGGCTGGTGTCCTCTTAGTTAGGAAAGTTGTTTGGGGACCGAAAGGGCACACAGTGCAAGCCCAGTCCTTACGATCAGATCCTTGTGCCTGGAGGGGCGTTCGTTCCTTAAGTGATTTGTTCCTAGCGACTGAGGCTGAGATTCCCATTAAGAGAAGTTCCATAAGGGGATGTTGTGTTATTATTTTTTTTTCCTCCTCTTTTATTCATCTTAAAATGATAAAAATGACCTCAGCACAAGACATTTCTTAGGGCATAATGACCAGTTGGGGTTAATGGCCCAAGATGCATTAAGCTTCCAGCCGGTCATTAATCTTCAGAGTACTTCTTGGCAGTTACAGCTTAGATATTATATTCCCTTTTTGGTTTTGATGTTTTGGGGTGATGCAGAGGAAAGACTTGGCAGCGAGGTGCTGGAGGCCCATCCCCATAGTTTCCAGCAGGTCCAGGGTGGGCATCGAGTGCCACCAAATGTAAGCAGCTTCTGTGAGAGGTGAAGGCTGTGTTGGAGATGTGAGGAGTGAGGTGGGGTCAGCACGGCTGAGGGGAGGTGGGAGGGCAGGGGCTGGGTGATGGCAAGGGTGCTCATCAAATGAGCAGTGCAACGTGGAGAATTAGAGGAAAGTTTAAAAATTAAAAAGCAAAAGTAAACATGAGTAGAGGAAAAAGGAGAGAGGCATTAGGAGGGGGGAAAGGAGAGAGGGAATAGGAAGAAGGAGAAAGAAGAGGGCAGAATGTGTCCGTAGCTGTCTGCAGAACAAGGAGTATAATAACTAGCAATGTTTGTGGGCTTGTCAGAATGGGGAACTTTTGCACAAAGTTTGTGCAAGTCTTCTACAACTTTATTTATCTTCGCTGATAGAAAAATCTGCTTCCCCTCTTTTCCTTCAAGGAGCTGTTGGCAGTTGGATGTGCCTTACCCATGTTTGCTCATACTGCAGCAGTTCCTCGGGTTTTGTCTCCACTTTGTTTTCCCTTTAGGGTTAGGGACAGAATTGGTAGAAATCCTGGCAAAAAGGAGACAGCAGCAAAGCCAGAGGAACATGCTTTCCTGCAACCAATGGGCCTTCCTAGGTGCCCTCTACAGAGATCTCTTTCTGTTTCTTCAAGGTATTTTTCCAGATCTGGGATGTAGCTTGTGAGACCCCTGCAAAGCAATGAGATTTTCCCCAACATCTTGACTTCAGCTCACACAGTCCTGTTTTCTCAGTGGTAACAACGAAGTTACTCAGTTACTAGGTTACCAGACCTCCAGAAAGCAAAGCAAAGTTTACTTAGTTTGAAAGCCTTGCTGAAAATGATCCTTTGCTGCGTGCCAACCTTGTCAGACACTCATCCAGGTTCCTGCAACGTATTCATGGGATGAACAAAATGCCACACACTTTCCTTTTAGGCTGTGCATTGTCTTGGTCATGGCTCCAAAGCTGTTGCTTTGACCACCTTCATCTGAGAAGAAGGTGGATTTCCGCTCACTGCATTTTGCTGCAGGCTTTTTGCCTCGTCTTGCATCTGCAGTTCAAGGTAAAACCAGCCTGAGTAATTTTCTTAGGGAGCGACAACCCCAGATGTGTGCTGCTCAACAGCACTGAGGGTTTGCATGAATCATTCCGTACAGGCACTTGAATGAAGGTCACACGAAGCCAAGGATCCGATTCCTCTTCAGCAGATGGAGATGTGCACAACTTGAAATGAAGGTGGAGTGAGGGATGGCTGCAGCTGTGTGCCTGGCAGGGAGCATGGGGTGCAGGGCTGCCTGGAGTGAAGGACAGCGGCTCCTCTTCATGCATTGCTGAGTTTGCCCTTTTTTTCAGTGAGAACATGAGTTACAAGTCTCAATGCTGAGCCCCTTAACGCCAGTCCCAAGCTCTGATACAGAAGTGGACGCTCAGGGACACGGGTTCTTTATTCTTTGCTTTACCCGGCAGTCAGGAGGTAGATGGCATTTGCTGTCAAACGTGATTTTCAGAGCCCGACAGTGCATTTAAAAAAAAAAAAATGAAAAAATGAAGTAAGCATTGCTGAGCAGAGCACACCCATCTGTTTGGCTGAACATCCAGGCCTTCCTTCCGAGAGTCTTGATGATGAACTTGCTTCCCGTGATTGATGCTGGAATATCCGTTATGTAGGCAGGAGAGCAGCACGCACATGCTGTGTGCCCCTTCCTGCTCCTGGCCCGGTTAGTTCCTGATGCCTTGTCCTCCTTTGTCAGGCACAGAGGTGCAAACGTGTTACTGATGTCCCTGGTGGATGGATATCTCTGTGCAAGCTTCATGTTCCTTGTTAGTGTCTATCTGCAGCACGGCTTCTTGCTGAGCAAGTGCACCGTTGCCTGCAGTTCCGTGCTTCCCTTCTCCCAGACCTGCTGGAATGGGTACCTGTTCACATCACTGTGTTTGCTCTGCACATCAGATTCTCTTGGCTTTTATCCTTATCTACCCTTTTATCCAGGAGCCAAGGGGCCTTATTTTTTCATTTTAAGCATTTTTCTGCTTTAGAGCATAAACAAGGAACTGAGCTGCTTTCATCCCTCCATGACAAATCACATGGCGCTTTGAACTTCACTATAATGGGTGCCCCATCCCTGCAGGCATTCAAGGCCAGGCTGGATGTGGCTCTGGGCAGCCTGGGCTGCTGGTTGGCGACCTGCACACAGCAGGGGGTTGGAACTGGATGAGCACGGTGCTCCTTTGCAACCCAGGCCATTCTACAATAACCTTGTGCTTTGGGCCCTCTCTGCACTTAGTGCTGCTGGTTTAGAAGCACTTCTGTATTCTGTCATCAACTGTGGTTATCAAAAATGAAATAACAGTGGGAGGTCACCACGTAATGGCCCTCCTACTGAAAAATATTTCCCTTTCCAGTTGTCTTGGACCAGGAGCTCCTGTCAAACCTGCAGCCGTTTCACCATTACGTCCTTTGCTCCCATTTGCAGATGATCCTGTTTTCCACGATTGTTAAATGAGAGGTTACCGCTTACATGGGGGAAAAACAGGAGTGTGATGAATTACAAGGCAGTGTAATTTATGCAGAAGCAGCGTGGGGGAAATTGCGGCCCACTCTTGTTCCGCATCAATTATGCATGTACCTCCTTGAAAATAGCTACAGAGGGTGTTGGGATTTTTTTGGCTAATGAATCATGCCCTAAATTCCTACAGTACATACATTGACTCAAACGTCTCCCTTTGGCCCCACCTTTATTTTTAGCTCATCTGTACACTTGTGCTGAACACGCAGCTCCGGATGTTCCCTTGCTTCTCTCACGGCAGTCCTGCTCACCACAGACCCTGTTTTAAGAAGGGGTTTATAGAATCACAGGATGCCCTGGGTTGCAAAGGCCCACAATGCTCATCCAGTTCCAACCCCCTGCTGTGTGCAGGTCGCCAACCAGCAGCCCAGGCTGCCCAGAGCCACATCCAGCCTGGCCTGGAATGCCTGCAGGGATGGGGCATCCACAGCCTCCTTGGGCAACCTGTGCCAGTGCCTCACCACCCTCTGTGTGAAAAACTTCCTCCTAATATCCAACCTCAACCTCCCATCTTAGTTTAAAACCATCCCCCTTGTCCTATCACTGTCTGCCCTCACAAACAGCCGTTCCCCTCCTGTTCATACACTCCCTTCGAGTACTGGAAGGCCACCATGAGATCTCCCCTCAGCCTTCTCTTTTCCAGGCTAGACAAGCCCAGTTCCCTCAACCCTAATAACACAGTATATCCCCCTTCCGCCATAGTCAGTAAAATTGAAGTTTGCTGCCCCTGCACATCTCCATTTTGCTAAATGAAGAAAAACCAATTGTGGGAATGGCACCAAAGGCAATTTGGATTGCAACAGGAAAATGAAAAATGAACGGCCCGCTGGGGACCATGTATGACAGCAGTTGACCCTTTGCATTTCCTCATGTTGCAGTGAAAAGGAGCTTTTGTGCAGCCTGCCCTGCCAGATAGCACCGGGCTGATGAGGCCTTCTGTTGCTAATTGGTGTGCTAATAATAGTTCTGGATGTTACAGCTCAGCCTTTAAGGGCTCCGTGTGGATGGATAATGCACTGCGTTAGCAGGCAGTGAGCAATCCCCTTTTGGGGCAGTTTGCTCCAAGGAGCAGCAGCATCGCATTTACCAATACACAATGTAAACTACTTAACCTCTCTCTTGTCAGGACGTGTCTTCAGAGCTCAGATGATTGCTGGACTTTATTTCTGGATTCTTTCCATTTTTTGGCATCTGTCCCCAACGTGGGTAATAGAAGATGGCACATCCAGCAGCGCCTGCAGCAAGGTCACTCAGCATCTCTCCGATGGCCACTCGATGCTCTTTTGTTGTTGTCTGGGTTTATTTTGGTTCTGCTCAGGCCCCAAGGGCTGCGTTTCCCTCGTTAATGCACAGCAATGTGCTCTGACTGCTCTGCCAGCCTTTTCCACTCCCCCGTTTCTCCCCCAGTGCTGCTTTATTTTGGAGTTTGTTGGGGCCGTGCTGCTTTGTGCCCTTGGAAGCTTTGTCTCCCCTAGGCCTGACATTCATATTAAGCAATCTCGTGAAAGCTCAGGGCTATTGATTAAGCATTTTGTAATCTCTTTAATACAGACTATTGATTTTTGGCAGATCAGTCCTTTTATTAAAATATCATACAAATTCCAGTCTGGTAGATTTGGAAGAGAACCGTATCAACTTGTTTTTATATGTTGCCCAGTGAAAGCCGTCTCAAGTCTGATCTACTTTCACTGCAGCTATTATTTACATTATTTTGCTCACTCTCTTCACTTTTTCCACAATCATGTTCTGTATTAGGCTCCCCAGGATGTTTTTTGGAGACCATTGCAGGTTAAACGATGACACGTTGCTACCTTACTCTTAGACCTATGGCAGTTCTAGTGGTTGCCCAAGGAGGCTGTGGATGCCCCATCCCTGCAGGCATTCAAGGCCAGGCTGGATGTGGCTCTGGGCAGCCTGGGCTGCTGGTTGGTGACCTGCACACAGCAGGGGTTGGAACTGGATGAGCACTGTGCTCCAAACTCCTCTGTGCAGACCTGCCAGCTGTGCAGTCCTGGTATTTTGGGAAGATAAATGTTATTTAATTCCATGGGAATTAAGTATCTGATCCTGGGAAGATAGGTACAGTGTTTTGGATGAGACTTGTAGGCTTCTGAGCTGACCATTTCTGTAGAAAGTCACAAATTATTACCCTTCCTACATTTTAAAAGCCTTTTTTCATAGATTTTTTCCTCTGAGCTCCAGGCAGACCCTTTGCTCTGCTGTTGGTTTCTGATAGGGAAGCGTGGATGAAGCTGCTCAGGGTCACTGTTTGGTCAGCACTTAGAAGACAACGGGTTGGGCTTTCCTGCACCACTAAGAAGCTCTTCTAGAATTACTAAGAGGTGTTTTGTCACTTACGAAACACACGATTCTCACTTCTTCACTGTCTTACTGAAGTTCATGCAAAAATGCGTTTCCAGCGGCTCGGAACTGAGCTGCGCCGCTCGGAGCTGGAAGTGTTGCAGTTCATGGAGGCGCCGCACGGTGGCGCTGTTCCCCCGAGCGCCGCCGCAGTTCCGCGCTCCGCGGCGCAGCGTTTGCCTGGAGTGGAATTGCATCTCATGCGTTCAGAAGCAAAGTGCGTGCTATCGGACCGCAAATGAACGTGTAATTTGTCATCAGACCTCTCGATATGGAGCTCGTAAAAGCAAAGAGTGCAGATGCAGAAGTTGTTTTGCTCCAGGCACTGTGATGTGCCCGGATACTCAGCTATCTGCTGGGCGAGGCAGGGCAGGTCTGCAAGGTACGATGTCGTTACTGAGATCTGGAGTTCCATAAGTTTAAAGCAGATTTGTAAAACGATCAACTCTGGCTGAATTAAATTATTAAAGAGAAAAAGAAAAAACTGGAAGAGGAAACCAGATTTCCTGCTGGAAATGAGGCTGTTTGTGCTGTTTTGGCAATGCAAAGTAGTGAGGAATGAAACGAAAGAGCAAACAAAACACAAAGGCAGTCCTGGAAGCGTAACTTTCACAGCAGGCAGAGCGCCCAGCTGGCCGTGTGCTGCACTAAGGGGTCTTTAGTTGGGGAAAGGAGGTTGTTCACAGCGTGCTGTGCTCATAGAATGATTCATAGAATGGCCTGGGTTGCAAAGGCCCACAATGCTCATCCAGTTCCAACCCCTGCTGTGTGCAGGTCGCCAACCAGCAGCCCAGGCTGCCCAGAGCCACATCCAGCCTGGCCTTGAATGCCTGCAGGGATGGGGCATCCACAGCCTCCTTGGGCAGATGTTTGGCTCACACTCAGATGTTTGGCTGTGTGCTCCGGGTCAGGATTGTGGCATAGGTTGTTTTGGTTTGTCTGCTGTGTCCTATTTTTTGTTGTTATTATTGTTTTTAATCCAAGCTTGCTGGGCCCTGGGCAGTGCACGTGGAAGATGGCAGAGGAGAACATCTCCTGGTGTTAGATGATCATTAGATCCTGTGCTTCACGAAAGCTCCAGCCACTGCAAGCAATAGTAAGATAGTATGGAGCTGTGTGCCCAAAACTGCAGCAATTATGACGACACAAATTCATTCTGGGTTCTGCTGATTACCATGGTAACCTACATCCAAAATAGCAGCATGAGGCCACGCAGCAGAAGGGAAACGGGGTTTTGTCCCTTATTAACTGATGCACGCTATAAATTTTAGCAGAGGAATCCTTAAAATGGAGGCATGGCCCTTTTTAGTTGCTGTCGTGTCCCAGCTCCACGTGTCTGACCTTCTGCTTTGCATGTGATGTGCTGTGTATTCATATTGCTGACTAACAGCAATTGGTGAGGGAGGACAGTGGCTGCTGCCAGCAGAATTCCCAGCTCAGAGGATGGCCTATTTGGGGGGCATGGTGAAGGCAGAGCTGTTCAGCTGTCCTGTAGCATCCCTGGGGCTGGGATACTTGGGCTGTGTGATGGGTAGCACAGGAGGATCCCATGCCTGTGTCATCTTGGAGGCCGTGGCTACAACAGGAGCTGAAGGAGTTGGGCTGAGCACAGCAAAAGCAGACAATGCTTTGAAACAGATGGGGAAGAAATGAATTATTCGAGGTGTAGGAGAATGGGAAGGATGTGACGGCACGAAAAAGGACGAACTGAATGGGTGCATGCTGTGGGTTTCTGTTTCTCTGTGATCAGTGAAGTGGAGCAGGAGTGCTTTCTGTCTTTCACGTCCTCCTGTTGCTTCACTTGGCAGTGTGTTTGCAGCAGTACGGAGGGAGGTTGTGTGAGCAGTGCTGTTTGAGGTGCTGGATGCCCGGAAAACATTCTGTGAGGTTGACATGTAGTTATGAGAATGCAGTGCACAAAGCCTTTAACAATTTGCTTTTGCACCATGTCTCCAGCACTTGATACATGAAGTTGAAGCTCAGTGTGTTTGCCTGGAACACAGGAGTGGAGGCTGCTTTGTTTGTACTGTAGAACCTGGCTGAAACCACACAGTGCTCCTCTTGCAAAGAGGCTCTTGAAATGCTTGCTGAAGGGATGATAGAGCTTTGCTTAATGAATGATAATGATAATGAATGAAGCATGCAGCTATTTTCCCATGGTGCATGTAGTCAGTGGTGCCACTTCCTCGCTCCATAAGGTCATTGCAGGTGATTTCATGGCTCAGCAATGCCAGAAGCAAGCCAGCAGCTGGGTGTCCTGGCAGTGACCACAGCTTCCCACCAAACTCTGCAGGGACCAAAGGCCTCATTACCTCTTGTGAAACAAGATGGCACAGCACACGAGATCTCCCTGGTGCCACCAATGCCTGTCATTGCTCATTCAAGGGACTTACGAGTGCAAAGTACCTGTGAGGATAATACTGGCACCTGAGGACACCCTGAGGCTGCTTGCTATTTGTGCTTGGCAGACCATGCCTATGGCTCCTGCTACAATAAAAGCTTTTCTGGAAATGGTTCTTCTCAGTTTCCGAAAATGGATGCATTACTTTGCATTATGGACATGAGCAGGACGGAAGAACCTTATGGGACCTGATGGCTGTTAATGCTCCAGGGAAGAGCAAAAGTTAGTGTAGGTAGAAGGAATATGTTCATTACCCTGTACCACAGATCATTTAAGATAAAGGCATTTGTGTCTGTTTTAGGATCTGCACAGAACTGGAGACGTTTGGTATTTTAAGGAAACATTTCCATGAATGTGTCAGAGCCATCACGCTTCACCTATTGAGTCACATTCACAAGTTCAGGGCAGCATTCAGCTCTCTGCCATTCCTTTGTCACCTGGGCCCTTGCCACCTACATTCCCACCCCAAGGTTCAAGTTGGTTCTTCAAAAGGTGAATAAAAGTGAATAATGCTGACTTTGCTGTGTAAGGAGCTGTGGGCTTTTGGGTTTGATGGGGAGCAGAGGTGTGTGTGTGTGTGTGGGAAGGAAAGGGTCCGCTGACAAAAGAAGCTATTTGATCTTTAATGCTTGCTTCCTGCTGCTATGAAAAACTTCTGTGAAAGTCTTTTTTTTTCATCACTAAGTCTGTAAGTTGCAATACTGAGCATTAAGTGCCTCACTGCAAGAATCCTAGAATGGCCTGGGTTGCAAAGGACCACAGTGCTCATCCAGTTCCAACCCCTGCTGTGTGCAGGTCACCAACCAGCAGCCCAGGCTGCCCAGAGCCACATCCAGCCTGGCCTTGAATGCCTGCAGGGAAGATACTGCATGTTCTCACCTGCCTGAAAAATCGCTTCCAATTCTGGAGTTGGTACTGCCTGTCTGTATTGCTGTTTCAACATATCCCTGCAGGGAATTTTACTTAAATACTTAATTATGCTGCTTCCTGCAAAGCACTTGCATCTCATTACGTTCAAGAAGTCACAGCAGCGAGAAGAGGCGTGAGTGATGCACCACCAGCCAAGGAGGCAGGATGGGACAAGGATGCAGTCTGCCTGCAGTGGGAAGGCAGCCTGGGGAGCAGCTGGGTACGTGGTACATCACATTAATCATCCTGAAATCCTCCTCCTCTTTGGCCAGCCGCTGTCCCGCTCCTGGTCGGGGCAGGGAACCCATGGAAGGGATTTGACAGCTTATAAACGTGGGCAGGAACTAAAACGCTCATCAGCTGCAAAGATGCAGTTGGAAGGTGAGTGGCCTGAGGTGCGATTGAGCAGATGGACAGTAAGAGAAAGGGAGGGAAAGCCTCGTCACAAAGGGAAGCATAAGGTGTGTGTTATGTTTTTCTGAACAGCATCGGTCTTCTTTAAAGCAGTACTCCATGGAAGTGCCGTTTAATGCTCTGCATCTTGTCTTTTTGTTCAAATGGTTAGGAAAACAGAAAGTTTCAGTGAGGTTTGTCCTCATGAGCTGTGCATGTATGAAAGGAACAGGTATCTTCAGTTAGCTTTCCTTGGGGTGCTTTGGGTGTGAGGAGCTCTTCCCACAAAGCAGAGGATGAAGGTCTCTGAGCTGAGCTCCAATGGCAGCTGTGGGCAGCATTTGGCTGCTGAAGATGGTTAACCTTTGCTCCTGGAGGAGAGGGAGGTTGAGGACTTGTCTTTTCCTTGATGTCTTCAAGTTCAAAGCAAATGCCTCCCTGGGAACTGCTGTGACCCTAGTGGCAGTTATTGTTCTAACACAAAATCACAGGTCTCTGTAAAGGCAGTGGTGCATGGGTGGAATTCTTTGGCCTACAGCTTGACAGTCAAAGCAGCACAAATAGCATGGGCTCTTGTACCACCAGAGCCTGAAAGCAGCTCTGAAAGCAGGGGTTTCCCAGGGCTGAGGGTGAGCCAGGTGAGCAACGAGTGAAAGCTGCTCAGGTGCTCCGTGTGCACAGCGTGAGGCAGAAATCTGATTCTGCCATTATTTTCTGCTGAACCAAGAGGTGGCAGCAAGATTCACTGCTAAGACATTTGCTGTGTTCCTGTAGAGTAACGTTCTGTAGCAGTAATGAGGGGTCAGCCCTAATTTTACTCAGTCTGAACTGGAGCCAGATGAGTTTTTCGTCTCTGCAGAGGTGTCGTGGTTGCAGTATTCACATCAATGACTGACTCCATATTTTAAAGAGAAGCTTTATAAGTTTTTCACTCTCTCGTGTATTTTAAAATTCAGATTTCTTCTACAGTTTGGATAAATATTTTCTCCTACCAGTTTTGAGGGTTTTTTTTAACCATTTAATTCTGTGCTTCCTCATCCAGATGGTAGAGGTGGCAGAGATGCAGTTATTTATTATTCTCTACACTTCCAACTATAATATTCTGTTTTCCACTTGTAAATTGGTCAAGCTTAGCTAGTCAAGCTGAATTTTTCCCTGCTCACTCCCAGAAGACTTTATTTTGTGGGAAAACTTTGTTATTGTAATGGTCTGCTTTGGACCATAGCAAATACTGAGCCCTAAATACTGGTCTTTCTCTGTTTATTCTTGCTTTTTGTTTCCTGTCTCTTGGGCAGTTTTACATATGAGATGTAACATTCCTTTCAGCAATCTATTTAGGCATTTTCTTTCTTATTTTTAAAGTGGTCTCCGTAAGGATCTTGTCAAAGGCTGGAATCAACTAACCATCCTGTATCTTTCAATGCATGCCTGTAGGATTTGAGAGATGAGGGATGATGCGTATCTAACAACTGCATGAAAGAGGCAGGGGAAAAAGAGTAGGGTTGGTATAAATGTTCATACCATCAGAAATTATGTGGTCTGATCAAGCTTCTGGATGACACCCAAGCTTTCAGACTGGCATCTTAACACCGTGAGCATTGGTGCTTTGCTACCAACTGGGGATGTTAAAGGCTTACGGATGAATTCAGACATCTTTGCTTGGAAGCTGAGGAACAGATTCTATTCTATTTTAGTAGCTCCTCATGCATCAACCCTCTTTATACACAGGGCTTTTCATACCTGTACCTTGCGTTGCCGCAAGGATTTCTATAATTACCATTGTTCTCTTTTGTAAGGAAGAATCAAAGGTATTTTTAGTGCTCCCTACAGCCCCTGGTTTGTACAAGGACTCGCACAGCCTGCTGCCATGCAGAGCACTTGGGGGTGCCACAGGAATTGGAATCACAGAACCAGTAAGGTTAGAAATGCTTCTAGGATCCCCAACCCATCCCACCATGCCCACTGCTCACATCCCCACAGCTCTGGGACACCCCCAGGGATGGTGACCCCCGCTCCATGAGCAGCTGTGCCAATAGCTGAACCTCTCCTGGAGCAACCTGAGGCCGTTCCCTCTCATCCTATCACTGGTTAAGGGAGAGCTGCAAGTGTCTGTCGCCCTGCATGCAGATGACTCCACATCCTGGGTTCTGCCTGCCTTTCTCTGCTGGTGCTGAGCACCCCTGGGCTCACACCAAACTGGGATCTCTATGCAGATCGATCTGCTCAGAGGTGTGGGCTGGGAGGAAGAGGGGCTGTGTGGCTGCTCTGCACCTCTCAAAATGAAGCATGTAAGGAATATGCTTTAGGATTCTTCTACTGGCTTATGTGTTCCAGGAGAGTCCCATGATGACGATGAGCAGCCATCGTTTTCAAGACTTCTTGCACAGACTTTTTCTGCTTTAGGATGGCGAGAGTGTCCCAAATTGATCATTTCACGGGGCAGATGAGCAAAGGTCTCTCGGAGACTGTAGAGGCAAGAGCTCCTCTTACTTAAATAGGCACTAAAATCTTTGTATCTTTTCTCCACTCTGTTCTCAGCGGTCCTGAGTAAATATTTAAAGACAATGGGTTGGATGAGTGGCTGCCCATGCATTGATCTGTTGTTTCTGCATCAGCTTCTCCGTTTGGATGGGTGTCATGGAAATCTGCTGAAATGAACTGAAGCTTCTTCCCACAGTCCCTTGCTGTGAAATTCAAAATGCTGTCTTGCAGTATGGTAATGGGATTATAAAGCATAAGGAGATGCAGTAAAATCAACAGGCTAATCAAGCCATCCCTGTCAAATCCCAAGGAGAAGCAGCAAAGTACAGATAACGTTCTGTCAGTTTGCCTGGCTTAATGTATTTTTCCCTTTAACTCCCTAGCAGGAACAACAGAAGTGCTCCTTAGCTTTAGGACTAAAAGCTCTTTGGCTGACTCCTCTTTATACACCCTTTGTCCTAGTCTAAGCCACCCTAAATGCAAAATAGAAACTGTAGGTTTACTAATTTTTCTAAATGGAAAATTCTCCAGTGAAGTGATGGTTTTTTTTGCAGACATTGGCGGTTCGTTTTTAGCTGGCAAGGCCGTGTTTGTCCATCTCCAACTGCTCAGCCTGGGCCTTGTTTTCTCTAAAGAGTTATTACAGGATATTTGTGATTTATGAGAAATGTATTTCAGTCACATCTGTGTGAACGTTTGCTGAGAGAACTGCAAATATTTGAATGCCTCTGGGAAATTTGCATGTCTGGGAGCTTTCTGGGCTGCACATCTGTTGGAGGGATGTGAACACCACGTTGTCCTGCAGCCTCCCATAGCAGTGGGGCATTCCTTCCCCAGCCCAGGTGGAAACTGCTGAGCTTTTGGCAAGAAGGGCAGTGTTTCAGTGCTGATGAGGCTTTCAGAATGCAGGGGTAACTTCAGCTACTTGGGTGAAGTAGCACCAGCTTCCCATAAGGTTACTAATTGGCTTTTATTGATAGTTTTCCATAATTTCATCAGTTGCAGGCTAAAGTGGTATTCAGCAATACTCAGCACCAGCACTTATGGCAGTTAAGGAGATTGATTAACATTCATAAGAAGAGAAGAGGAGCTTAAAATAAGAAACAAAACAAATGCTTAATCCTCTGGCCGGGATGCTTTTTGGCATGGAAGATATAAATGTGGATCCGCTCTGAAAACAATCCCCGTATCTTCCTTCCAACAAAGAACCACAGCACAACCCCAGCCATAAGGCACTGTCTTTTGGTTGGAGCTGTGAAGGCAGTTGGTGTTTTGGCCCCGTGGATGCTGCTTGCTGCTGATAGATGGATGTTGCTGGAGGGAGATTGCTGTGGGCTCAGAGCCCACAGATCCACATAGGTTCTTCAATGCAAGTGCTGAGTTCTTGAGGGGGACGCCCACGTTAATGCGGTGGTAATGCCATCAGCTGTGTCTTGCAATATTTTGCAGGTCATTTCAGATTTGCCATGCTCATTTCTTCACACCATTGGAAGCCGTAGTTAGAACAGGGCTGTCTCAAGCTGTGAAAACCTGAGAGGACATTCATACCTGAGATCATCCACTCTTCTTTATCAAACGCGCTCTGGAAGGCCGCAGCTGTGGCTTGGAATTTCCCACAGCTCAGCTCTCTGCAAACCTCCTCAGAGCCTGCAGCAAAGAGAAATCTCACAACTGGTTAAATATAGAGGATACCTACCAGTGTCGTCAGGTTACCTCTCTCATTGCAGGTGCTTTAAACTGAGAGAAAGTGACAATGAAGTCTTCACACTTTCTTTAATTATAGCAGCCTTTATGTAACAGTGTCAGATAAATGTGTTTCAGTATAGGTGGCACCTCACTTCCTCCAGAAGAACTGTCAAATTAGACCCTACCAGGCTAATTCATTACTTGAAATTCAAGGAATTAAAGCATACCATCCAGGTCTCTCTTTGAATTAAACCTTTAAATGCAGAGGATGCTCTGCACCAAGACATACCCTAAACACCACGGTGCTTCTTTCTTGTGGAGCACAAATACATACTCATTTACCTGGAATCTCTAGGACTGTGAAACATCACAGATGTCATCCAGTTCTCATTGCTCATGAGATGTTAGAAAAGGAGGTTAGTGGGATCTCAAGAGGTTGTCTTGTTCTTACTTCTACCCCAAGGCAGAAGCTGTTGTTGCTACAACCATGTGCTTATCTAATCTGTATTATAAAACAGAAAAAGAGAGAGGAAAAAAATAGATTGCTGTAGAGGGAGAAGGATGAGGAATTGGGCTATGCTAAGTAGCACAGAAGAGTGAGGAGCTGGCCTCCTTCCAAGCGATGGAAGCAAGTCCTGCCTTTGGATTGCTGGAGAATGCTGACGGTCCTCTTCCTCTATATTAATGAAATATATACCTGAGCTGTTCTGCTGATTTCAGCAAGAACATATGGGGAGAGGAATTTTTTTCATCAGGACCCGAAATTCAGGCACTGAAAGGTCAAACCCAATGCTTACTTTTTGGATGAAATGTACTGATAAATACAGGAGGTTTTGTGTGCTGAAAGACGTTAGAAGGAGCGGGTTCACTCTCTGCAGTTAGTATCTCATTAGTCCAAAGTAATGCTACGAGGCCAGCACTGCAATCTTACTGTCGGAGTTGAAGAGCCTTCAGAGAACTTCAATCCATCCTCATGGAGGCAATTTTGGGTTTTTGCATCGGGGTGAATCCTCGTGTCCGTCCTCAGCTCTGCAGTGGAGTGAGGGCACGGAGGTGTGCCCTCCTGCAGCACCAGGCACACTGCCTTAGCAGCACAGCACACGGTGAAAGTGAAATCTGTGAAAGCACAAAAGGGAGAGAAGTTGCTGACTTATATTCTGGCTCTGCATGCTGCACTGCTGAGGTATTTACTTGGTTTTGTAATCCAGTTACCCTGTGTTTATTTAAATAGCAAATAGTTCATTGCTACACTTCCTCAAAGAGCAGTGCAAGTGCTGCCATTGGGTCGTGTGATCATTTGATTGGGCTTTGCACAGTATTTCCAGTGGTTCTGTACAAAATTCGTGCTCTGGGAAAGCCACTATTCCTACCTTTGGATAACTTAGAAATGGCTGGGTAAAGATTTGAGGATATATGGATGTGTGTCTCACAAAGGATTTGTCCTTTTTTCTTTGTGCTTCCAAAAAGGTCGGTTCCAAGCAGAAAAAAGGGAACGTGGATAATCCCAAATGGCATCAGAGGACTTGGGGGGAACCCCATCTTCGAGAGGTCTGTGGGATGCTCAACTATTCTGACTTCCCTTCCTCTGCATTGCCTCCTAATGTTGGTTCCAAGCACCAGGAGCAGCTTAGCACTGAGCCTGTCCTTTGACCTGCGTGCTCCCAATGAAGCCTGTAATAAGTCCTTAGCAGGAGGAGTCTTTTAATTAAGCAGCAATAACAACACATGGCCCTTAGGTGATTCCAAATGATACCTTCACTGTTAAGCTATATGGACTCGTTACACATCCTCAGCAGACACATTAGGTGAGTCCTGTGGAAACCAGATTGTCTTCATCTTGTTCAAAGTTGGTGCCCATGGGGATGTGCGGAGCTGTGGCCTGAGATCAAAGGATGATGGATGCTCTCTGCATGCAATACTGCAGTAAATCCACAGGAAACCTAATTCACAGCAGTCCTGCCAAGATCACCAGAGGACAGTAGTCCTTGCTGGGGAATAGCCCACATGTTAATAGAGATTGCAGTGCCTCTGATTAAACCCCAGAGAAGTGGAGACCAAGCTGCTTGAAAATACTGATTTACCACTCTCTGAAGATTAACATGATAACCAAATTGGAAGATACGAGGAAGATGTATATAATGCAGCAGCTGACACCATTGATCAAGGCCAGGCTGGATGTGGCTCTGGGCAGCCTGGTCTGCTAGTTGGCAACCCTGCACGCAGCAGGGGGTTGAAACTGGATGAGCACTGTGCTCCTTTTCAACCCAGGCCATTCTGTGATTCTATGATACGATTAAAAACACTTAATTCAGATCATCTGCCCATTGCATATTATCACCAGGTGTGCCCTACTTGTGCACACAACCCATGGGTGCTGGTTGCCCATTGCTGCAGTGCTAGCCAGATGCAGAGGAGAGCTGACAGCTACCAGAGCTTTTCTCTGTGGCCTGAGGCAGTGACATTCCCTGCCTGGTGTTATCAGAGTGCCTGCATTCTCTCCCAGAAACAGGCCAGGGAGGATTTTCATCTCACAAAGCCTTCAGTTATGCGTGCCCAACTTTGGTTACTGCAGTGATTGCTTGTTTGTTTGGGAAGCTGCCTAGAAAGGTTGAGCTTGCAGCTGGTTTTCCCTTTTGCCTGCACCAAGCTATGCTGTAAGTTAAGCCCAAGAGAGAAGACTGTCTTGATTTGGAGTTCCTGTGTATTTATTACAGGTGTTTGCAGCCTGTGTCTATGGAGATGATGCTCGTGGTGAAGCACCAGGTGACTTTTTGAAGGTTGTGCTCTCCAAACCAGCCCTTGCTCCACAGTACCCATGGATTGAGATGGGAGGTTTAGGTACGGAGGCAGATGTCTCTTCTGTTTACATCTTTCAAAATGCAGTCCCTATTTAATGAGCCACGTGGTTTTTTATAGCATCTTTTAGGAGCCTTTCAAGTTGAGTCATGAAATATATATTTTTAATAACCTCTGTATCTTGAGAGGACAGTGTGAAATGTAAGTACTGGAAATCAAGCAGCAATTCCCCTGACTTCTGAGTTAAATTATTTCATTACAAATTTATGTGAAGTTGAGACACAGTTTTTTTTCTCCTTCTGATTTCAGATCCGTCTTTTATTTTGAGCTGACAAATGATTCTGATGTTGCACTTAGAAATTCCTTCCCATTTTAAATTTTAATAGTCTCCCACTGCTGAGGTATTTACTTCTTTAAAGATGGAACATCACAGATCTTCAAGGTGGGGAGGAGGGATCGGGTGCTTAGCTCAGGCCCTCAGCATCCATCTATTAACTCCTGTAAAGGGAGTTCAAAGAGAACTTTAAAGGCAGTCTCAGAAACTGAAATCCTCTTCCATCTGCTTAAGGGGGTGCCCCAAAACCTGCAGGCTGTGCTCTCCAGCCCTGACCCACCTACAGGTGGACAGCCCTGAGCAGCAGTGGGCAGGGCAGGCTGTGGGGCAACCATGGCCAGGGAAGGAGCCGGATACATCAGCTGTAAGATGTGTGTAAGATGTGCTTTTTGCCCTCAAAACAACTGCTCCACTTGACAGAAGTGCTGCCTCCGTTTGAAATGAACCTCTGGAAAGCCATGGGAGCATCTCTGTTAATTAACAGGTGCTTTGTCTGCTGGTTTAGCATTGCCACCATGCTCTCTGCGTGGCCTAGAGATGAAGTTACTTTTTGGAAGAGTTCATTGTCTGAGGGCTCAGCCCTGGAAAACACTTCAGGAGAGCTAAACTTTACCAGTGAGATTCTCCCATGGTCAGCAGCACTGCACTGCTTCCACTTGCAGACATGCAGCGTCCGCAAAGCTCGGGGCAGCATGGACAGAAGCAAGGAGTGCATTGATAGCACAGGGAGGTGGGAGGTGGGGAGCAAGATTTGTTGTAATGCTGGGGAGTTTTTGAGGAAATGAACAACTGATACGGGAAGAATAAAGCCTTTGGCTTTGCTGAGGTGTCTGTCTCTTCCCCAGGCATCAGTGGTCAATTTGCAGAATGAAGTTAATCCTTTGCAAGGTGAAACAAATGGAAAAGATGGGAAGTGTTGATGAACGCAGGGGCGTTTGATCGAGTTGTAATAAAGATGAGATTTGGAATGCTTTTAATAACGTTAGGAAGTGAATGGTAAACTATTCCAGAAGTATTCAGAAATACACATACAGAAAATAAATATTTCTCAGTACTTCCTGTCCAGTTTTTGGCTCACACAGGGAGCTCACGTAGCGTTATGCTTTGCCCACCGTGAGGCTGGGGAAAGAGAAGCAGTGTGTGGTTACATATGAGATGGAATCTGAGAGAATGGATTGCTCACCTCACTGACACACTGAGGGATGGTGTGTGTAGCTGATATGCACAGACACAGACGGCTCTTGGACAGGAGAAGCAGAACTAGAAAGGTCCAGGGTAGAGCTCTGGTAGGATCAGTTTTCCCAAGTTGGTTTTAAATAAGGCCAAAACTTGTGGTTTTTAAATTCTTGGCACTTGGGGTTTGTTCTGTTTGTTTGTTTGCAGCTCCATCGTAGAACATCAGGAGAAAACTCGTTTTATAGAGCGGAAGAGAAATTACTCATCAGAAAAGCCTTCACACCATTATTTTTACATTAAAATCTATAATAAGCAGACACCCTCCCAGCGCCCGGCAGAAAACACTGCTATTCTGGGCACGCTGAGCTTGGCATGGGCTCTGCTGCTGCTCTGTGGGGTGTGCAGCAGCTCCATAACCAGGCCTGCCACTGCCACAGCACATCCTGCACTGCTGCCAGCGCACCAGGAGCAGCAGCTCTGTGCCTCATTGCCCACTCCTGCTCAGAAAGCTCCACGTTTTGTTGCTCTTTTGATATCAGGGGGAAGTTTTTCACCCAGAGGGCGGTGAGGCACTGGCACAGGTTGCCCAAGGAGGCTGTGGATGCCCCATCCCTGCAGGCATTCAAGGCCAGGTTGGATGTGGCCCTGGGCAGCTTGGGCTGCTGATTAGCGACTGTTCATTTGAGGGGGTTGAACTGGATGAGCATTGTGGTCCTTTGCAACCCAGGCCATTCCTGTGATTCTGTGATTCTCTTTCCTCACGCTGTTATCTGCATACAACATAGTAGCAGCGGTCCTTGGCACCATGTGCTCCCACACACCTCGCTGGGTGCTGCACTGGGGGATAATTCACGCCCTCTCTGCCACGAAGGTTTCCAAACGCGGTGTTTCGTGAAAGAGGCAGCAGCGGGGCTGCGGGCTCTGGAGGCGCAGGTCCCGGTGCCGGCCCCTCTGCCCGCCGCAGAGGCGATGCGGGGGACGGGCGGCTCTCCTGGGGCGCTGCTCGGAGCCGTACGGAGCGCGGTGCCCGCGGAGAGAACGGGGCGCGTAGCAACGGGAGCGGCCGGGGTCGCCTCGGGGGGGACCGCTTCTCCTCAGCACCGAGCGGCTGAGGCGGCGGGGACGGAGGAAGGCGCGGATCGCCCCGTTCCCCGCAGCTCTCCCGGCGCCGCTGCCCGGTTGCCGAGGCGCCAAGGGACGGCGGCGCTCCGGGGCGTCCCGCACGGCGGAGCGGCGCAGCCAATGGCGGCGCGGCGGCGGCCGGGCTCGACCAATGGCTGCGCGGCGGTCGTACCGCTCGACCAATGGCTGCGCGGCGGCGCGGGGAGCGGGCCGCGGCGGGAGGCGGGCCGGGGGCTGCGGGGCGGCGCGGCGCCGGCGGGGGCACCTGCGGCGGCGGCGGTGGGCGCGGGAGGCGGCGCCGCGCGGCTGGGGCGTCCGCAGCGCTGAGAGGGCAGGCTCGGGCCCGCGCCGCACAGGCCTCCGCCCGCTCTCGGCCCCCCGCCGCCCTTCGCAGCGGCCGGTTCCGCACCTCGAGAGGCGCCCGGCGTCCGCGGAGCTCCATGTACGACAATTTGTACCTGCATGGATTTGAAGACTCGGAGGCGGTGAGTGCCGCGGAACGCCGCGCTCCGTTACGCAACGCGCCGCTGCCCTCCCGCCCGGGCCGCCCCACGTTCCCGGCCCGGCGGCGCGGGGCTCTGGGCGCGGGGCTCTGGGCGCGGGGCGGCCGCGTTACATAAGGCGCTGCGGCCGCCTCGCCGAGCGGCGGATCGCGGCACGGAGCGGAGGGTGCGTCAGTGCGGGTGTGCGCGGCGCGACGCGTGCCGGTGTGCGGGGCTTGCGGCGTGTCGGAGTGCCGGGGGGCCGGAGCCCTTCATGCCGCCGCGTCCTTTCCAGCTGCGCCGCTCCGGGGCCGTTAGGAAGCGGGCTGGGATGCGCGGCTCTCGCCCTCGCGGCTGGCCGCCGTCGCGCTGTGTTTGCTTCAGAGCCGTGCCGGGCGTCTGCCGGTTCCTTCAGAGCCACGTCTGGGACCCCGCGCGGTGTTTATGTGCGCAGAAAGCAGAGCGGGAATCCCTGGGAGCTTCTCACTGCACGTGTTGGTAAAATAGATCTTCCCCGAAGTGCAGGTTTGCTCTTGAGAAGATTGAAGCACGGCAGCCTGGCTGAGGGGTCTCGCTGCTGGGTGGTGCTTCGTCTGCACAAGCCGGGTTTTAAAGGTTTCCAAAGAGCACAGCCCCGCTGGTTGGGCTCCGGGTGCTCCCGAGGTGCCAGCCCTGGTGTGTCACAGCGAGGGGTGCTCTGCTTGCTCCTCGTTCAGGTAAAGCGGTTTGTATAAAGGCAGTGAAGCGGAGGTGTGCAGCCACTCAGCTGCCCTGTGGGCTGCAGCACTGCTGGGATGGGGCAGTGGACCTTCAGCCGTCTGTGGCTGCTAGTGGAAAGAAGTGATTGCTGAGGTTTCTTTATGCTCTTAGTTAGCTGGTGGTAACGGTGTTGACAGCTTTTGTAACTTTACAATCTCTTGGTGTTCTCCAGTATTATCAGTAGACTTCTGGAATCGTGGGAATAGGTGAGAATTTTGGCTTTTGTGTAAGAATAAGGCAGACCAAGCCCTGAAAACAGCACAGACAGCTCATAGCTGTGCAGAAAAGCCAGAGACCACAATCTTCAGAGGCACAGACACAGGCGGGTACTGTTCCCCAGGTGCTGCTTTGCTCTGTGCTCCCACACTGCTTACTTATAGTGCTATACCTTACTGTTATTGGGGCTTCTGATTCATGAATTGGGAATGCCAGCTGGGGCAACGTGCTGGCAAACAGGTAGAGTGGTGAGGCACTGGAGCAATGCTTGCTAGCCAGAGAGAGCCTGTGTAATGGAATTAATACAGCGAAAACCAGATCGAGGGTAGTGTTTTCCTGTGGTTAAGGGAAAATAACTGAGTGTGCAAAGAGGAAAGAAGAACTGTCAGTATTGTCTGGGCTTTGGAGCTGGAAGGTGCAGCTGCTGAACTGAGGGAGATCTGTCAACTCTTTGAAAGGGTAGATAACAGCAGGACAAAGAGAAATGCTTTGAAGTTGAGGGAGGGAAGATTTAGGTTGGGTGGCAGAGGGAAGCTCTTTCCTATGTGAGTGGTGAGGTGCTGGAACAGCTGCCAGAGAGGCTGTGATGCCCCGTCCATCCCTGGAGGTGTTCAAGGCCAGGTTGGATGGGGCCCTGGGCAGCCTGGGCTGCTATGAAATGTGAAGGTTGGTGGCCCTGTGTGTTGGAGCTTTGTGATCCTTGAGGTCCCTTCCAACCCAACCATTCTGTGATTCTGTGAGATGGGAGCTGCTATCCTGGTCTTGCAGTACTTTCATCCCCTGAAGCACAGGGAGGTGTGATCGAGTACTTGTGCTACTTGAAATACTTTTAGCACAAAATAAATCATACCAAGATGAGTCACTCTAGTACAGTTAGCATCTTCCTAAAGTAGGTATCTGCCCTTAAGAAACTCATGCAGCAGTTTCCTGTTGTGGTGGCCTCGTGTAAGAACACTGCAAGAAATGTGAACTAACACAAGGACGTGGTGTGTTTTGTTGCTTTGCTGGCAGGCTGTACTCACAGTGTTCTCCACAGTGGGGGCTGTGTTGCAGCTGGGGGTCACATAGGATCTCTTGGCCTTAGAGGGCAGCTGGCTGCATGCTGGGGCTCTCCCAGGCAGCCCTTCTTTCCTATTCAATCCAGGAGGAAAGATGTTGTTTTTCTAAGACTGAACTGATACGTCAATGATGGTTTCTGTTTTTTCAGCTGAAGTTATTATTATGGTGTGTTTGTGTGTATATATGAAACGAATGCAAAAATACGTATTTATTTATATTACATTTAGAGAAAGAAATGGGTTCAGTGTGTGCATGGCTATTACAATCCATTACCAGCTGTGATGATTAATGCCAAGCAGATGATGCACGAGCTAGTGCGAGGCTTTTTGGAGGAGGAAAATTACACTGTTCAAGTTGGAAGAAATGCTGGTGGTTGTATGCAAAAAGCACTAGGCATGCTGAAGAACAGCAGAAAGAGAGGTGTAAACAACTTGTATAGATGTGAGTACGCGTGCAATGAACACAAAGTTCAGGCATCATCCTAATGACAGTCGTGGCTTTGTTGCCCTGCCCTGTCTGATCTGGGGGATACTGCGGGCTGGTTGTAGTGCTTTGGGTAGCTTCATTGTAAACAAGGTCACTGTTTGGGGCTTGAAAACTTAATTGCCATGTATGAAACAGGCATCTTAAGTTCTTGATTCCAGGAGAAGAGGGCACCAGATCACTGTTAGCACTGGCGATGTCCATTGCATAAGAGAATCATGGTTTTACCCTCCCACTTGAGAACTAATCCCTGTGATGGTATTTATGGTGAGGAAAGATCTGCATGCTGCTTGGTGTGTTGGCACAGAACCTCTCAGCTGCAGCACAAACTCCATCTTCTTCAGGAACAGACTTTTAACACAACTTTTCTGTAAGAAACCACGTTTTCTGTAAAATCCTCATTTCCTCTGAAGCAGCAGTTGTGGTGGTGGCTGCCAGCTCCATAGTGCTGGGCAAAGCCAGTGATGGCCTGCAGCGCTTGCTGCATGTGTGCTTCTCTGTTCAGTAATGCCAGTTCCCCTTTCATGTCATCTTCCATCATTTGGGGTGGCAGATAATTCACACTCAATCTGAGCTGTCTTTCTGTGCCCTGCTTTAACTGTATGCTTATTCTCCTGTCCCTAAGCCTTGCATACGATCTGCATTATTTATTTATTTATTTATTTTACTCCTCTTAGTCTTTAGTCTGCATCCAGCCTTGTTTTGCATTCCCTTTGTCTCCTTTCTATCCCTGCAGCCTGCTGCGGGTGCCAGAGTGACTCTGGGGCACTGGGGAAGCAGGGCGGCTCATTTACTGCTTTGTAAGCCAACAATGCACTTGCTTCACTCAAAGGTACTGTGTGAGTTCAAGCTCCATATCACAGCAAATTAAATAAACGTTTCAGTGGGATTTGTGCCCAGAAGCATTTCAGATTTTGGAAGTCCTTTGGTGTTAACAAGGCCTGTCCAGCCGTGAGGCATCCCCTGGTAGGCAGTCTTCAGAGTCTGCCATTAAAAGGGCTCTGAGGGACTTGTATACAGAAGCCCACCATGGCAGGGTTGTTTCAGGGAGCTGGGAGACCGCATCTGACAGTGCATGGTGTGGCAGGGTATAGCGACGTGGTCCCTCAGTATGTGTGTGCTAGGTGTGCACTGCATCCACGGTGCTAACGGCTTTCCATCGTGCATCTTGTTTGAAAGCTGTGCTTGGAGCCATCCTGTTGTACCGGTGCACCAGTGGTGCACTTTCCTGCAAGCTGGGGGGGGAAAGCTGCTGCCAGAGCTAGCTAGTTTGGTCTAGGAGCCAGAAAAGAGGCTGCTGAGGCACAGGGCACTTACTTTGTTCCACTGTGGAAAAGCTTCATGTGGCATCCATGTGAAAGCTGTCTGCAGTTCCTGCGTGTGGATTTTGAGACACTGCTGAGAGTCCTCAGGTCAGAGTGCTGGATCAGGAGCGCAGTACTGTGAGCTCCACTGCTGTTCCTGAGTTCACACACTGCTCCTCATGCTGGTCAGTCACTTCTCGTGCTAGTGTAGGCTCTCTTTCAAAGCAGTTGAGACCAGAAGATTTCTGAGTGCTGCTTAAGCAGAAGATCACGATTATAGGAATGCAAACGGTGCTTGGGTCTCTGCGTGATCCTTCTCTGGAGCAGAAGGAAGACAGTCTTGTATTGCCCTGCGTATCTCTTCCACTTCAGTAAGTTCAATATAAGAAATAAGCAAAACACATACAGAGAAATATTTTTCATCCTTGTCTTGGGTGATTATATTCCAGAACTCTTCCTGTTGGTGAAATTGTCAAGACTTAGGCTTTGCATGCCATTTGCTTACAAACTGCCCTCCAGCACTGCTGTGTAGGGCTGCTTGGAAACTCAAGTCTTTCCATCCCAGAGCCGGTTAGCATGGGGAGTTCTGCAACACCGAATTCATCTCGTGGAACACCTTTGTGTGATGTGTAGCTGAGACCAGGCAGAAGGCTTTGTACAGCTGTCAAATAAAATTAGGGATTTCCAACGGGCTTAAAAGGGTTCTGGTGTTTGTGGGAGCATTGCTTCCGTAGATCCCTTCTGAAATGTTCAAGCTGAAGGTGGCAAGTTATTAATCTAGATTTGGTGATGGTGTCCTTCAGGAGGGCTCATGTCATGGGGCAGCACTGGAGGTTCTGTGGGGTCCCACAGGGCTCCAATTCCCATGCTGTTTTCTTCTGGTTTCAAGTGCACACTAAGGTCTGTCTTCAGTGAGAATGTGTCAGATAACTGCTGTTCATGAGAGATTATCCTCTGTCTGTGACGCCTATTGAATTCTCATCAAGATTTGTCTTTTACATGGTCGAAGTAGTTTCAAATCTGTTTCCATTAGTTCTTAATAGATTGCTTCAACTAATGAATCATCATCTGCCTAACATGTTTCTTTTGTGACAGGGCTGGGAAGTTGGCTTGTTTGCCATTTGCAGGTTTGCTTGGGTCTTTGTGTTTTCTTCCTGCTAAAATTTCCAGGTCCTTATGCTGCTCCAGCAATAGCTGTTGTTACTGTGTCTGATATTTGTGCTCACTTCTAGAATGGTTTTGTACCTGACTCTGCTCCTCCGTTAAGCATAATGTTGTTGATAGTGCAGCAGTCAAATAAAACTTCCAGCACGAATAATGTTTTTACAGATTAACATCTGCTGTTTCCATAGAGATATTTTTTTTTCTCACCAAAAATACGTTAAAGTAGCAAGCAAACAAAACGCAAGCGAAGTGATCGTGTCATCTAACCAAAAGGAGAAGCTATGGGGAATAGCTAAGTGCATGCATTCAGACTCAGCTGTATGTAAGTGTAGGCACTCACTGGATGGGATGGCATGTCTGGTGCCAGGGCCATCCTCCTGGTGACCTCTTGGGTGACCGTGGCATGCAGCCGAGGTGATGAGGGCTTCTCACAAGTGTGCTCATCTGGATTGTGGAAATGTGCCTGCTGGGAAGCATCAACAGCTCCCTGAGCTCAAGGGCATCTGAGGGGGAGCGCGGCTCTTGGTGCAGAAGTAACAAATGGCAAGGGGACAAGCTTAGCCTTAGATTTGCTGATGTCATGGCTTGCTTCTCTATCTCCCCAAAACACATTCTGCTTGTGAGATACTGAGCTGTTAGATGATTTTCTTTTGAGTGTGCATTCACAGAGATAGTAGAGCCTGGCTTTAAAATCAGCCACGTGCACAAACACAGATTGCTTTGCAAGCAGGACAGCCTGACAACTGCTGGTGGTCATTTGGAATCCAGTAATTAACTTCAGAACGCCGTTCAGCTGGCTGAGTGCTGAGTTCGCAGGTGGTGTCGAGATTTGCTCACAAAGTTCCCTCAGATCCCAGTCTGTATTTTTCCACAGTGCTTTGCTGGGCTGTGTTGTGCCAGCAGTGCCCCTGCTTCCAGCTCCCTGCCACTGCTCCAGTGCGCCCTGCCGTTTGACTGCCCTACCTTACTGGGGCTTCTTGTTCCTTCATAAGCCAGAGCAGAGCTTTGTAAACCTGGAGCATCTCCCTTAGTGGTGGCTTGCTGGGGAACTCCTTTGTGCCCATCACTGTTGCTGGGCATCGGGAGGGATCTCTCCTCCACAAATGGAGGCATGAGAGAGCAGTCCTTGAGCCAGGAGAGGGGTGGGTGAGCTGGGCAGCTCTCCATGTCCAGCAAGGCAGCGTGGCTCGGTGTGTGCTGCCAGATGCTGCATCCCTTCCCTCTCCCTGAATTCATGCACGCGCAGGATTTCAGTCTGCATTTTCAATCTCTGCCTAAAGCTGGCCCTGTCAGCAAGAAGGGGGGTGATTTATTTTTAGGAAAGGACTGTTTCAGATCAGCGAGCCACAGGTTGTGCTCTGAAAGGCTCGTTCCTTGTGGCGTTTTCCTTAAGAGCATCAGGTAGTGCAGAAGCTGCATGAGCTATGGATCTGGAGCTGTTTGGCTGTGCTCTTTCACCAGCATGGAGAACGCGGGCTGGTGGGGGATGTGATTTATTGCAGCAACATGGAGGAAATCATGGGGAAAAAGCACTATGTATCATCTTGCTGAGCACTGAAGTGGTGAAGCACATGTCTGAGCGAGCTGCTAACACTTCATATAAAGCTTTGCAGGCCTTTCTATTTTGAGACAATTCCACTTGAACCAAATCTGTTTTCCCTGCAAGTCCTCTCCTGTTTTTTTCCACACTGGGCTTCTTCCCTTCTCCCATGGATCCCCATGGGCTTGCACTGTTGGGTGATGGCCATGGGTGAGCCCTTGGCACTCTGTTCCTGGGGATGAACTGCCCATGGGGATGGCTGGGCACAACCCAAAGGCCTCTCACCTGTGCAGTCAAACAGCTGTTTCAGAACCTTCTGTCCTCTCATCTGTTATCGTAAGAACCCAGAGAACAAAATTGGGTTCCTAATGGTTATCCTCTGTTCTATTTCTTTACAATCCAGTGCAGGATTCCGTGATGATATCTTTTAAGCCGTGTTCCTTCTGAGATTAATGCATCCCCTGAGGAATACTGCTCTCTGCTTGGGAAAACGGCGCATTCTGGCAAGTTACTCTTTGCTGAGGTAGCTTTGTCATGAGATACCACAACTGAATTTAATCTTCCAGAACAATCTGTCGTGATCTCATCTGATGCTGATGTGCTCTGGCTTCATCCCTAGGTGAAGAGGTATCAGTTATGGCCGAGCTCTCAGCGGATCAGAATCCAGTGGTGGGGGTAATCTGTTGCTGTTTACGTACTGTCTGAAGGAGCAGAGTGGTAGGAAGTGTTCTGGTGTTACATTCCAGAATGAGTTTTTAGTGATGCATTAAGTAATCTTTCCCTTTATTATATTAGGTCTACTGTATGTAAACATGCAGCATGAGTGGGAGTGTAGGAGAGGAAGAGCTGCAGTCTGGAATGTCTCCCGCTAGACACAGAAAATTTATGGGATGGTGGTGGATACACAGAAGTTGTTTTGCTGAATTGAATTAATAATTTGACTTTGGCTTTGAAAATTGGCATTGGATGTCATTTTGCGCTGGTGCTGCCATTGGTTGTAACTACACTAAAGACTTCTATCTATTACAGTACCTAAGACATTGTTAAATGTTTAGCTTGACTCCTCTGTTCTGAGTATAGCATGTGGCTTTTTATCAAATTCGTGCCTTTCCACTGTGAAACCTTTTTGTCTTTAAAACAGAGGCACTGGATCTCCCCCTGGTAGCTCATTCGGTTACGATGTAGGCTTTGTGTTGGGCAGGCATTAGTGTGAGGGCTTTGCATGGTGTGAGGGCTTTGCGTGATGGGTCCCCCACCCACAAAAGCTTTCCTTGCTGCTTTGCTCTCTCTCTGTCCGCACACTTTCCCACTGTGTTTGGCTATTCTTCGTGTTCTTTCTGAGCCTCTCATTTTCCTCTATTGTTTCTTGAGAGAGGGGAGGAGTGCCTGGTGCTGTGTGTACTCTCCAGATCAAACTGCATTGGCATGGGAGGAATGCTCACTGGCAGCTCCAGGGCTGCATGTATTTCATAGAGGCACTAGTCAGGCTGGAAAGGACATCTCAAATCACCAACCCTGACCCATCAGCACCGTGCCCACGTTTCCATGTATTAAATGGGCAGAGCACTGTGCTTCATGGAAAAAGGTACCCTGCCTCCCAGTAGCTGCTCTGTATACATATGGAACATTGGAAATAATGAGTTTATGTTATACTGAGAAAACACGTGCAGGATGAGAGCTTTGCTGATAATGTTACTAACTGAGGTCAGCCAGGAATGAAATCGCCACATCAAATGATTCCTTGTGCATGCGGCCCCAGGCTCTGAATGCTTTGGTTGATCCTCAGCCGTTGGTTTTATACATCTGAAGACAAAAAACATCTTGGGTCGTTAGCTGCTTCAGGCCAAGCGTGTTCTGGCATTGACCCAATTTGAAGTTATAGTCATGAGACCTTGGGGATAGCTGTGATTGTCATTACAGTGACAGTATAATGCTAAGCAGCATACTAAAACCTATTGCTAAGGTGCCCAGGCGTGCACCCAGTGGTGCTGTACTTCTGTGCTTCTCGGGGCCTGCAGGACGAAGCTTCTTACTGAGCTGCTGTGTGTGCAGCTGCTATCTGCAGAATGGCAGGAAGCCTTCAGGCGAATGAAGATTTTCCCAGGTATTTCATGTCTTTCTTCATAACCAAACATTTTGTTTATAAAAGATTGTTGTAATTTACTTAGTGTCAGAACCCAATATCTTCCATTCCCCAACAGAAACTATTAATAAGGTCATGATCCCTTCCTTTTCATGCAGAAGAAGAACCCTCTGTGTCCTCAGGATAACGAGAAAGTAGATAAGTAAAAGCACTGTGGCGTTGTTGTGCTGGAAGCTATTCTGTGAGAGGAATGTTCTCCTTAGCCCTGCTTCTTGGACTGCTTCTGAATGTTTCCAATCTGAGCTGGCCTCACACATACCTGTTAACTCTGAAATCTGGGGCCAGAGCTGAGCTAGGGGATGAAAGTGAGTGCCTAGGTTTCACTGGAGCTAGGCTAACGTATTTCAGGGAGGTGCAGCCCCAAAGTCCTGATTCTTGCTCAGTTCTTCCAGCCATTAAATACTTCCTCCCATTGGTTGTGTTGTCTCTTCACCCAACTGCAGTTCTGCGTTGCTTATAGCAGTGCTCATTCCCAGCAGCTGGAGGAAGATTAGCCATCCTTCACCCATCAAACCTTTCCAGGAAGAAAATCATCAGAGTGGTTTCCGGAGTGGCTGCCTGCCTGCCTGGATCTATGCTGCAGTCTCTAGGGATCGAGAGGCCTTGTTTTTTTTCCACCCCCTTTTCATTTCATTTCTTTCTTTTCTCCTAGAGCAAATCCTGCTCTGCCTGTGCTCCGCAGTGCTGCTGACACAGCCTGGCCCCGAGCGCTTTGCTCTGCAAGAAGCGGAGGCTGCCCGTGGGGACAAGCCAGACCTCATTCCTGTCTGCTTTCTCCTCATAGCAGCTGCTGTTTGTCCCTCTGGTCAAGTGGTGGGGATCTGTATGAGCTGTTGAGCAGTGCTCCGCTGACAGCTGCTTCAGGGTGACAGGGAGATGCTCTTCCGTAAGGCTCAGTGCTTTTTTTCCTCTTACTTCTTGGGTACCTCTTACTAATTAGGCTTTGCTGTTTCAGTGCTATGGTTTGCACTGCTCTTTTCCAGCTTGCAGGCTGACCTAAGGACTGCAGTATGGAAAGATGTAGAAGGGCTGGTGTTAGGGCAGTTCAGATAGAGATATGTGGAGCAGTCCGGCCTGCTGGCAGGATGCTGGGTTCTGCTTTGCCACTCCATGGCAACGCTGCAGCCTCGTGGAGCTGATGGCAGACAGGACTTTACACAACAGACAGGGAGAGAGCTCTGTAGCAATTGAATTCTGCAGGTTTTGTGCTGTGGGAAGCAGGATGTGCACAGCAGGCACTGCAGCCAAGCACAGATCGGCTCCCAGAAGAGGTTCAACCCCAGGGCTGGCAGCAAGAACCCGAGCTCATGGCACAGAAAACGTGCTGATCAAAGGGTGCATCTGATGGAAACCTGCCATTCCTGCTGGCAGTGTGTGGGGGCTCACAGGCAAAAGCACTTTCAGCCACTCTGCTTCGGAGTTTTATCTTCTGGACTTGGGTTCTTTACCTGCGTTTTTCCTTTTCTGCTAGTGGATCTTCAAATGCTGATTTCTGGATATACTCAGACCTTTCCCCAGGCCTTGGCTTCACTCTAGCACCACACACGTTCCCTGTCTGCCTTTCTGCTTACATCTCAGCATGGATTTGTAGGACATGAGCAAAACCCCTGACACGGTAACATGTTTTGGAACAGATGTACGTCTTACAGAATATCCCCAAATAATGGCAAAAGCTTAAGGCTAAATACAGGTTTTAAGTAGTCTCAAGATTTTGGCAGCTTTCTCTCCTGACAATCCTTTTTTTTCCTCTTTCAGTGAACAGCATTATCCCGGTGCTTCAGCCAGAGCTGTTTGCTCTTACTGCAGATCCGTGTCACTGACTGCATGTGGGAATGTTGGTAGAGATGGAGCCTTTTGCAGAGTCGGCTCTCGGTGTCTTTCTCTTGTATTGCTTTTGCCAACTCAGAGACATTGTGGGTAGGGTAGGGATTCCTTGGGGATTTTCTTCTTGTTGAAATGCTTACGGGATGCCAGTAATGGGAAGTATTAAGCTCTTGTCTCTTCCAAGCCATTTAATTAGGAATCCATTTTGAGATAATGCTTAAAAAACAAGGTTGTAACTTGGAGTTTCTAGTTTCTGTTTATTAACCCTCTAAATAACTGTCGTGCTGTTGTATGACAAACCATTTGAATTCTACACTGTACATTTGTGGTAGTCATAAAATTTTGGGAAAACACATTCAGAGCGTGCTGTCTATGGAAAAAATACTACGGTGTCTGGAGTGTAGACATGGACGTAAGGCATTGGCTTTGTATTTCTGCCTGATGTAACATAGTGCATTCCCAGTTGACCTCAACAGTGGAGATAATCCATATCCAGAGAGGTTTTCCCAGCAGCATGCCCAGATTTCTCTGTACCCTTAGGGTTTGGTTGGTCTCACTGTCCATGCTGAACCTTTGTGGGCTGGTGGGCCTGTGAGGACGACATGTACCTCTCGAAACGCTCGTGCATTTTAAACACAGACTTATACCCAGTTTTGTTTGTCAGTGCTTAACCACCCGGTTTGCCTGGGAACGTGTGCTGGGAATGTGTGCTCAGTGCTTGTTGCACAGCCTAGGCGGGCAGCAGCCCCCGGGCCTGGGACGTCCTCGTTGCCCTGCACTAATCACTGCAATTAAGTTCCACTCCGATATTACCTCTGTGGGTGACAGCAAGATGCCCTTTCACTTCTATTTTGCTCTCAGCATGTACGGTTGTTAGATTGCAAGAGTTTTGGGAAAGAGGTTGCTATTTACAGAGGGCACGGTATTTAGAAAATTAGGGCTTTTTCTTATTGAGATATTCCCAGCAGTGTGGAACAGCTTACTGCTGCTTCGGCAGGTGTGTCATTTTGGAAGTTGGTCCTTGCTGCAAGAAACACAGAGTTGTTAAGGTTAGAAAAGACCTCTAATTACCATCACATAAAGATAGGAAGAGATTTTAGCAGCTGAAGGAAGGTTTCTGGGAAAGAAAGAGTAGAAAATGTACAAAGAAACAAAAAGCGAAGTGCTCTGCTCAGAAGCGCTGGTTATTGGCTTCCTAAACCTCCCAGTTTGGGAGCTTGTGGAAGGAAAAAGGCAGCTAATTAAAACCGCAGAGCAGCACAACAAACCGAACCTCAGCCCAAACCCTCTCTGTTGCTTGGCTAAAGTTAAGCAGCGTGAAATTCATTCCGACAATACCGTAACAGCATGGCACAATTCTTTCCCATTCGCTACACAGCATGAGTATTTTAAACAAAGTAATTTTCCTATAATTACCTTGAAGATGCAAGCCTGTTTGGGTTCTGATTTTTTGTGCCCTGGTGGGGCCTTTAGCAAAACCTGTAAGAGGTGGGCATAGGCAGAGCGGATGGGATGACTTCAGAGGAAGTCATTGCCACCTAAATATAACTTGTCACAGCAGAGAGCTGCAGCCCGCTGGTAATAAAGGAGTTTGGCTGCCCACCAGCTTTCTTAGTGGCAGATCACAAAGTGTGTGCTATTTGGCATTTGATTTCTGTGAAACAGGCCTGGTACAGAGCAGAATACCTGGTACCCCACAGCACTGCGGGTCTGGTTGCGTCTGCCTTTCTGGTTGTGTCTAATGGGTGGGCAAGGCCAGCCCTGTGCTGGAGCACCATTGCCGTGGTTGCGTCAAATCAGCTTCGTGTCACGTTGTTAGACAGTTCAGCGTGTTCCAAACAGCTTCTGTTTGAAAAATAAAAAGGAATATTCGGGGTTATTTTGGTTGTACGAAGTCTGATGGTGTGGGAAGTGGTGACACCACGCTAGAAGGAAATTGGGACGCTGTAATCATAAAAATCCTTAAAAAGATGCGAGTTGTTGAGTTGAATAAGGAGAAGCATGCCATGAAAGCAGCCAGGTGGCTAGGAGCTTCCTGGCAATGGGGTCTTGAGGAAAATTCCACTCCTTTTCTCATATTTATAATATTTTGAAGCTAATGTATTGACTGTTCTTGCTTTGAGGCTGATGTCTTTCTTCTGTGCCTATTGGCAACCCAAGCAGAGCTGTGTTTTCCTGCAAGGCTGAGGAAGACCCTGTGGACAGTGGATGGGAGGGAGCCCCAGAGGGATGCTCATTGCCCCTGTAGGTCGGTGGTGGCCTTCTTGCCAGCTCTCCTGGCTGTCAGCAGCAGGCAGGGCCCCATCAGTTGCACACCCAGCTGCCATTTTGGAGCATGCTTCCTGGGAATGGCTTCAAACATGTGATAAGCTTGAGTGATCTTACGCCTGTGGCGATGATAACATGGCTCTCCCTCTTCAGTTCACTGGAAAAAAAAAAGGGGGGGGGGGTGATTCATAAAAGTCTCAACACCCCTCTGGCCTGACTTGGAGGGAAGTGAAGCTGAGGGCAACTGCAGCCTGGTGTGTGTGAGGGGTGGTGGTGCGGCACGTGGGGTTGAGTGCAAGGTCAGGAGAGCAAAAGCTGTCAGGAATGAACTTAATCAGAAGCAGATAATTGCATGAGATTATGCTCTCCCAGATCTCTGACTTCAATGCCCTTGGTGTTGTAGAAAGGAGTTAGATGTAGATGTGTCTACAGAAGTGCTCTGCTGCTGTCACCAGGAGCTCTCCATCACTGCCAGCAGAGGAAAACGGCCCTGATATTTACAGACGTGCTTGGGATGCTGGAGTCTTGGTGTGAAGAACTGAGGAGGTGTGAGGACCAGGACTTCATTCTGCAAGGCTGGCCCAGCCGCTGGCATGGCTGGCAGCATGGTTATGTGTGCCTGAGGACAGTACTTAGCTCTTCTTTTCGCAAGGATGAGGAACATTCTTGCCTTCCATTGTGCTCCTGGGGACAGATACAGGGTTTGCTTCCAGCAGAGTTCACTTAGGATAACAGGTGCATTTTTATTAGCTGCTGTATTATTATCAGGTGCCATAAAGCCCAACAGCAGTAGCTTCCCTGGAGCCTTGTGAGGATCACTTGATGCTTTCAAGAGCCAAAGTAATTAGAAACGAATAAAGCAGCTTTTTTTTTAAACTGTAGCAGCTTTAGCATGGTATCTTTTATCACTAAAAAAACACCTTTTTTTCTCTCCTGGGTCTTCTGAATAGCTACTGTGGAAAAGAGGGACCAGCTGCAGAGATTAAAGCAAAACCAGAGCTAGAGGTGTTCAGCTGTTGGCTCCATCATGCTCCTCCCTACCAGCAGCTGGAATAAAACACACATCAGTGTTCCTAGACAGATTTTCACTCTTCTATGGCTTGAATCAAAAAATGGAATTTGAGAAGTTTGCGTGTTACTCAAACCTTGTGGTTCAGATGTTATTTTAGAGAATAGGGATGTGAGCCTTTGGGAGTCTTGCTGATGTGGATGCTTGTCTTGGGACATGGTTAGTGGGCACAGAGGGGATGGGGTGATGGTTGGGCTCGGTGGTTGTAGTGGTCTTTTCCAACCTTAATGATTCTGTGATTGATTATATAATTTTCGTTTCCAGAGATCTTTAAACTGCAGGCCTTCTGTGTGTGTAACACCCAGCAAATGCGTGCTGTAATTCAAGTGAGGCCTAGTCTTGCATGGCTGCTGTGTTCATTTGAATGTTACAGCAACAGCCATAGGATTTTAGCAGTAAGTCTATTTATTTCCAGTACTCCTTATTTTTTACCAGATTTTTAGATGTGAAAACACAATCTGTGCTGAACTGAAGGCTGTTAGAGAAAAGAGATGTGACTGCAAGATTTCAGATTCAGAGAGGGATCATGAAAAGAAATGTTACAACAGTTGCCCTATTTTCTAATAATTAGTATTCACAAAGAGGAAACGTGTTCTAACTACCTAGTAATTTCCAAATTGCTGAGACACCTAATGAGTTGTCTTAAATAAATTTACCAAACATATAGAAGGAACTAATTACTGAGCACTTAATTCCAAAATCGCTGCTCAGAAATGGTTACACAGCTGGCTTGTGTGTGTGCTGGTTATTCAGCAAGATGATTTGATTGGGAACTGACCCTCATTCTGGTGGGCTTCTGCTTGCACATCCTGCTGGTGGCCTGACCCCTGGTCAGCATTACAACAGCTGTAATGTATTTCATAATTCAGGAGGACACTTAAAATAAGGACTGTGCTTCCTCCGTAATCCCTGCACCTTGTTCTGCAAAGCCTTTGTGCATGGAAATAGCCCTTTGGTTTGCTTGGCGTGTAGGGTTGCAGGGTCCCAAGTGGCATCGGAGATGTTGTAACAAGGGGTGAAAAATGGAAAAGACAAAGCAAGTGAAATCCAAATGAAATCCACCCCCCCTTTCCTCTCTCCAGCTCCAGGTGTGATGCTGGGGATTGTGGTAACTCCCAGTAAAACTGCAGTATTCCACTGGGGAAAATCTAGCACACAGCAATTTCCTGGCCCTCCATCTGGCTGCAGTGCAGTAATGCTTTCATGCCAAATGAACAGATACCCACTGGTTTGCATTTGCTTCTTAATTATTGGGCAGGTGATGTAATTAAATATGCCTGCCTGCTGTCAGCAATAGGACCAGGTGAGGCACCAACTGTGACCAACAGTAGTGGCCGTTGTTATTAAAAACGTTTGGCTGATTCTAAATCCGTAAGGCCCTGTTTTTTGTTTTCATCTAAAAAGAGGTTTGCACTTATCCTCTCTCTTGCTTACACTGACAACCTGACTGAAGTAAGCCTGCGTTTTTGGGCACAGCACATCACATCCCCTCACGAGACTCTGATTGTGTTGGTCTTGGAGTGAGCTGTTGGTCTGTAACGAGCAGAACTGCCATGAAGAAAGAAATGCAGACACAGGTCCTGGCAGCACACAGGCCTGCAGCCAGCGCTGTGCCTGCTGGTGCTCCTCCAGAATGCTGGTGAGTTCTGTGTGCTTGCCAAAGAGGTGTGCAGCCTCCTGTGAGCTGTTTGCTGACCTCGATTCTTGCTGAAAGGTGCTGAGGACATTTGGTCATTCTTCAAGTTGTGCTCCAGTTCTTAGTCATTGGGACCCCGAATGTCAAGCTGAATTCCTTTCCGTGTGTGTTGCAGCCAGTTAGAAACCAAGTACTGTGTGTGTTTGCGTGTGCAAGCCTTCATGTGGGAAAGGAGCATCTGGGGAGCCAGAATGGAAACTGTTTCTTCTACAGGATAGCCTGGGGTTTTCAGGTCAGTTTTGTTCCATTCTCTTGCCCTCTTGTGGAGAATGGCATCTTGCTCAGTGCCGTCTGCTATATGCTTGATAGTCTTGGGGAGCTTCTGGAGTGCTGTGTTGTGCCAGGTTGTGTCTGGGTTTGTGTGCTGATGAAGGCTCTGCTGACTTCAAGCATCTCCCAAAGCTGCAGCAGGGCTGGTGTTGCAGGGCTGGTGTTGCAGGGCTGGTGTTGCAGGGCTGGTGTTGCAGGGCTGGTGTTGCAGGGCTGGTGTTGCAGGGCTGGTGTTGCAGGGCTGGTGTTGCAGGGCTGGTGTTGCAGGGTCGATTTGCTCTTTGGTTCCTCTTGGAAGGGGTGAGTGCAGCATGTGCTCGGAGCAAAGTGGGATTTGACTTCTCCCATCACGGCCTTGAGTTCCCCATTGAGTTCCCCATTTTCCCATTGAGTATCCCAAAGCTTCACTTCTGTTTGTAGCTGTTGGTTTTCTTTTGATGGCACTGAATGCCACAGCCGTCCCCTCCTTGCTGAGAGCAGGATGCTGTTCTTTGATTTCTGTTTAAAAGCAAATGAGAAGTTATGTTGTTAGGAATACTTGAGGACTTTTTATTTGCCTTTCTAAATCTCAGAGATACCATTTCCTGCCCTGGAATACCTCATTTTTCCCAGTTACCCAACTCTTGCTCAGCTTGTTGGGATTGAAGAGGATTAATGTTCCCAACTGAGGAATTCCTGGCAGGTGGGAAATGCTGCCCTGTGGGGTGCGTTTTGCTGAGAAGAAATATATTTAGAAAAATAGTCTTCAGTCCTTTAAGTGATTGTGGATGTTTCTCCTTTGCATTCTGACAGCATCATGGTCAAAATGTCTCTGGCCCACGGCAGAGCTCTGCTCTGGAGTTAGTCACCTTTAAGATATACCTTTCTTTCTGAGCAGTTCTGATGTCTAAACCATGCTGCAATCTGAGTGGGCTGCATTTGCTCTTTATTGAAGAAGGGTGATGACGTTTTATTGGGATTATTAAAAATAATGATGATAATAAACCAACAGCTCCTGCAAGAGCACTGGGAGATTCTCCAGCCCTGAATGCAGCACTGCCCTGCTTCCCTGGGCTGTGAGAGTGGCAGAGGTGTGGAAGATGTGGATACAGAATGACACCTCAGGATTCTACCCAGAGGTCCACTTCTGATGCTTTCAACTTTTTTGGTAGCAAGGCAAATGTGAACAAGCAAGCAAACAGAATGCAAGAAGCCCAATGACTGTGTCATCGCTCTCCCCTGGGATATGTGGGAGCTGCAGCCCTGAACAGGTATCCATACTTTCACATCTGCCTGCAAATGTAAGCTTTGCTTGTAATTAATTAAGAAGCCAACTTGTTGCAGTGCACCGTCCTGCTGTTGGCTGTCCCCAGGATCCCACAAACAGGAACGTGCCAACAAAAAGTAGCATGGAGGGGAAAGTTGCATTGTGCTGTGCGAGCTGTGTTCAGTCCTCTTTCCAATAGAAACCATCTGGACAGTGGTCTTGTTTTGTGCAGTAATATTCTCATAAGCTCCCACTGTGCTTGAGTGTCTACCAGCAAGTTTTTGGTCGAGGTCTCCAGCAGCGTAACAACATGAAGTGACGTCTGGTTCAGCCCCCCTGGCTCCTTGCTCTGTTCTGCAGCCTTGGCTGAGCTTTGTTGTGCCTGCCATGTGTGCTCAGCATTGCTTGTTCCTGGGCAGGGGCATCCTTTGCAAGCTCACATGGCTCTTCCCCTGCAGGATGCCTGCAGCTAGAGGATGCTGCTAAGGGCTGAGGTAGAAGCCATCTCCGATCAGGGCACAGTTTCAGAAATGCTTTCTGGTTAAGATGGGCTCTGTAGCACCCTAAATCTTTTCAGAAGAAGCCACTTGTCATCGGCTGACTGGAGCTTCTAACGGATTGATGCTTTAATTGCAAAAGCTATGTGACAGAGTGTTACAATTTACGGCTGGATGGAGAGCAATTCAGATCTGTCTATTTCTGGCACTTGGAAAAAAAATTATTTGCAACCTCACTGAAATAAAAATATGCTATTTTCTGAAACCCTAACAGCTGAAAGTCGGTCTTTTCTTTCATTCTTTTCTTTGCCAGCAGCTTTTCAGCCCCGTTGGCCCTTGGAGGCACTGCATGCACTGCTCCTTCCCAAGGTTGCTCTCTCTCTTGGGGGATCGTGGGGCCAAGGTTATGTGGCTGTGATAATTGGTCCTCCAGTCTTACAGATGAATATGGAGTCTTGGATGCATGCTGTATGCCCAAATAAGCAGCTTGTCATTGTAAGCAGCAGAGGAATAAAGAAATAAAGAGGATCTTTCAGATTAAAGTTTCAGTGTACAGAGAAATGAAAGTACCTTCTCCTCTCTGTTCTTTCACTCTGCTGTAGGCACCCGGTGCAGTTTGGTTCTCAATGCATAGGTCAGGCAGTCACACTTTCCTAAGGGCATGGAGGCATCTGAGGCTTTGGCGCCATCACATCTGTTGCAGTTTCTACAGATGTGGGCTGTCAGCCCACCTTGCTGCTGTTGGTGCTGTACCTGCACCAGAAAACAAAGCTTAAATACAAGATGCGTTGCTTTTTTCCATATAGTCTCAAGTAGCAGCAGCTACTTTGGCAAAGGCTACTTTGTTCTGACAGCTTAAAATAGGTCAGTGCTCAGCCAGAAACCTCTCAAAGCCAGCATGGGAAAATATGTATCCGGCATAGGCATCCCTTCCCAGGAAGTCCCTGGTGGACTCCCCACATACCTGTGCTCCTCTTGCAGTGCTGGGCAGCACTCGGAGGTGTTTTGGAAAGCAGTCCCCTGACTGCTGTTTCTCATCTGTATTTATTATTACACTTCCTGATTTATTATTCAAAGGCTGTGATTACTTTCCCTTCTCTCTTTTAGCTGCTGCTGAAGCTTTGTTGCCTATATAGTAAGAAAGGCAGTGGTGAGCACTAGCAGGCGTTTTGCATCCTCAGTGCATTCAGTGGTGAGCGTTCGCTGCTCTTGTGCAGTGCTGTGCCTGGCCGTGCAACCCCAGCTCTGCCTTTCCTTTTGCTCTAATTACTTTGAACAATGTATGGAGAGCAGGCTGTCATTTTAGGCCTGCCATATTCAGCCATATAGATGCAGTCTCCTGCTAGCAGCTTTCCCCTTTGGTGGGGGAAGGCGGCAGTGCCCCTTACTGGGCTGTAGGGTTGCACTGGGAGCGTGTGGTGGCAGTGGGTCTTTGCCAACTGATAGGGGCTCCCATCTATATTTAAGAGAATGTGC
This sequence comes from Tympanuchus pallidicinctus, assembly GCF_026119805.1. Taxonomy (NCBI): domain Eukaryota; kingdom Metazoa; phylum Chordata; class Aves; order Galliformes; family Phasianidae; genus Tympanuchus; species Tympanuchus pallidicinctus. The sequence continues at coordinate 1,542,363 of NW_026294669.1, forward strand.
CTGGTGTGGTATAAATGCAGAGGTTGGTGACCCTGCCTGTGGTGGCCGGGGTTGGAGATTGATGATCTTTGAGGTCCCTTCCAACCCAGGCCATTCTGTGATCTGGGATTCTGTTTGTATGGATGATAAGGGGACTGACTGTTACGGTAGGTTACGTAGAAAGTATGTCTCTGTGCTGCAGGATATAAAGCAATTCAAGGGAAAAAACAAAAACAACCATTTGAAAGACGTAATGCTGCCATGGTTCTTTGGAACAAAGGTAGAGAGAAAAATTTCAGAGCTTTGTAGAGAGAAAGATGTGCATCTTCAGTCTGTTGCTAGAAATGCGATGACTTGGGAATTATTTGCTCATGGAACGACAGAAAATCTCAGGTTGGAAAGGCTGCCTTTGGCTCTACACACACTGAAGCACGTGGCACGCCATGCTCAGGATGCTGTGTGGAAGGAGCCCACCCTGCAGGTCATGCCTTATTCCTCCCAATGCACTGTTACATTCTGCTTCATTGTGTTGGTTTTCCTTCATAGCGTTGCACAGCCTTTGTGTTGCCCTGTTGGAGTAGCTTTTAATAGTGTGATTTTGCCACTTTTCTGCTCTTGAAGAAAAGAGCGGTGCTGTGTGTGAGTGGCAGCGCGCAGCAGGGAGGGAAGTGCTGCACAATGATGCTGCATTTACAGGGAGGGCTGGCTCTAACAAGCCCTGTGATACCTTAATTGTGTCTGATGTGACCTAACCCCTGCCAGTCCTCAGTCTGAGGTTGTCAAACAGGGCTTGAAATCTATAAAGGTGTTTGTACAGTGCTGCAACCGAGCTGGATGTGACTGCATGGCTGTCAGTAAGGTAGCAGAGGCATTCTTTGGAAGTGGAGAGAGGTTTTTCTTTTTTTATCTTTGGTTACAGTAAAGCCATATATTTCTCTACTAAGTTCTGCAGAGCCTTGTGCTAGAAGCAATATGTAATAAATAAACCCACCAGGTAGAATTAGGAAAGGTGTTAGCATATTTTAAAAGCATCTGTATCTGACTTGGGCTGGGGGTTCTGTTTCTCCGGTTTGTTCTTAGCAGTGTGATTTTCCTTCCAGGGCTCAGCAGATTCGTACACAAGCAGACCCTCAGACTCTGATGTGTCTTTGGAAGAAGATAGGGAAGCAATCCGCCAGGAGAGAGAGCAGCAAGCAGCGATACAGCTTGAAAGGGCAAAGGTGCTTTCTTTTAAACTGTAGTAGCAACTGGTTATGGGGCATTTGTCATTTGCCTGGTGTTAAGATTCAAACTGTTGATTTCTAATGGTGATGGCATCTTTTGAAGTATGTTGACAATCAAGTGAAATTTCCTGCAACCAAAATTGGGGGGAATATAGTGTAAATATTCTTGTATAAATGGGGGTCTTCTTTAGGGAACTGAACTCTCTGTTTCACTAGTTGTGTGAAACTATCAGGTCTGAATTTTGATGTATTTGGCAAATACCCTCCACTAAATTTTTGGCAATTTGATACAGAAAATTAATTCCTGATTCAGAAAAGTTTCCACTGTTGATAATGTCTGTTTCTGTTTGCAGTCCAAACCAGTAGCATTTGCTGTTAAGACCAATGTGAGTTACTGTGGAGCACTGGATGAAGATGTCCCTGTCCCAAGCACTGCCATCTCTTTTGATGCGAAGGACTTCCTACACATTAAAGAGGTAAAAACGTGTGGCAGTTATTCCCTTTAAGAAGCCAGGGGCTGCAGTTGGAGCAGTCATGTCTGAACTGAAGTGGAGAAAACTGAACACAGACAACCGAGCAGGAACAGGAGAGTACAGCACACACATGGCATTAGTGGTGCTGTGATGGCACTTCGTTCTTTCCACAGTTGAAATCAAGTTTGTGATGGATCTGATGTAACACAAAGGGGTTCTGTTGGTCAGGGCGTTAAGTAGCAGCAGTTTACATCTGGTCTTTGTGGAAGGCTTGTGGGGGAACGAGGCAGAATAATAGAAGAATAAAAGAAAATGCTGACGAGGCTGCAAGACAAAAATATGTTAAAATAAGGAAAAAGGAATGGGAACAAACAAGCCCTGAATATGGATTTTGTAGAGGAAAGTACTGTTATTGCATGTTGAGCATATTTTCTGCAATTAGTTATCTGAAGTGAGCCCTTCAAATTTGCATAAACTCCTGTTGTTTTGTAGATTTGTTTTTAGACTTGCTGCTTGCAAATATGTTTTTTTAACCTCTGCGTTCCATGTGTTTATTTTTGGGTGTTCAGTATTAATTTTTCCCTTTCTTTGAACCTTAGCCCATCATTGCTTCAAAGCTCTCATCTCCCTGAGTCTGAGCATATTTGGGAGGGAAACACCTGCTGCTTCATCTCTGGAGACAGAGATTGGTGGTAGAATGGGGGAGTTGTGCTTGAAGTTCTTTGTCCCTGGGCACAGGAGAGGCAGTTGATTTGCATGTTCCCTTTTCTAAGTTTGCTGGAAGCAGATGGAAGTTTGATTTTTTAAAAAAAAGCATTATTTTATTTTTAGTTGGTTTCATTGTGTTGTTTAGTGTGATTATGTTTGGGTTTTTTTTAATATATTGATGTGGAACAATCTTTAAACAGTCTTCCATGTTGAGGAAGCAGAGCACTGAGAAGTCTGACTCTGCCTCTCTCTGTGTAGAGTTGCTTTTCCCCTGTGCTGCATGCCCAGGAATGTGCTCCTTTCTATCTGGCACCACACCTGAGCTCTCCTTCCTGAACCTATCTTGAAACTTTCTCCCCTCAGGAAAATGTCCTTTGCTGCACTTAGAGCAGAGCTGGCTGCAAACAGCTGCACTTGTTACAGCAGAGATCACTTCTGACTGCCTTCCCTGACATGTTCCCTTTCAAATCAGGAGTGTACCGTACCTGGCTGTCTTTCTCCTTTGCACGTTGCAGCTGTTCAGGTAGCTCTGTGCATCAGCATTAGCACAGTATTTGCTCTTGGTTTCCCAGCATGTGGCTGCATTCATTGTCCAGCCTTGAATGTGCTAAGCTCCTGTTCGTGCTGCCCTGTACATTTTTCATGAGGTGTGTCACAAGTCCTTGTTATGGCTTTCTGTGAGCATTCCTCTGAGATCCAAATGGCCAGGATCACACTCCCTCCATGCATAAACCATGTGGCTTACAGGTGTTCACTTGCCCTGCTAGGGGTTCAGCATTTCTTTGTTAATGCTGAAGCCTTCAGCCTGCCTGAAGCTGTAACTCAGTACGATTTGGGGAATGGTTCATGGCAAAAGGCTTTGCAGAATTCATTTTCCAGTGATCTGATGGGTTTCCCTGGACAGGAATAACCATGATTTAGATTAGATCCAGATCTTAGAATAACACCAAACTAGGTAGAAGTCAGGTCACCCTGCTGATGAGATGAAACATCAGCAGTAACAGACGAGTTGGTATGTTGAGAGTGTGTCCTGCATGTCTCCTGTGTCTCCTACAAGACTATATGTTACGTGCTTACTTCAGAGAAGTGCAACAGCTACTGACAATATGGAAGACATTATGGGCATGGCAACCAGTAGGAATGAATTGTAGTCCTCCCACATGCTGAATGCAGAGAATAGCTTATGGAAGGTAATAATCTAATGCAAATAGCCCTGCTTCCCTTACTGCATTGTTATCAGTTGTGCTGTTCAGTTCTTCTCAGCATAACCCTGATTCAGATCTCTTGTCTAGAGGTGTCATTCAGAACTCCACGTCTTGCTAGTAGAAGAAAAGTTCCCATGTTCAAGCCACACGTTTGGAACCAAAATCAAATAGTTAATCCTCAGAGGGCTCTGATTTGAGAGTCATGGCATCACAGAGTGGTTTGGGTTAGAAGGGTCCTTAAAGCCCATTCAGTTCCATCCCCCTGCCATGGCCTGGGATGCCTCCCTCTGGTCCGGGTTGTCCAGAGCCCCCTCCAGCCTGGTGTAAACCTGTTCATCAGAAACAGCTCATGCTCCTTGCGTCTCCATCACCCTCAGCCCCAAAGTTGTGATATCAGAGGATAAGTCACAGCAGGATGTTTTGGAGCAGTTCAAGGACAGTTGCCTTCACTGAAATTTACTCAGACTGTCCGCTGTTCAGACTTCAGTCAAGTCCTGTTTTATCAGCCGGTACGGAGTTTAGAATTGCAGATGAGATAATAGGGAGTTCTGGATATGAAGCAAGGCCAGAAACCTTTCTGTGTTCCAGAAATACAATAATGACTGGTGGATAGGGAGGCTGGTGAAGGAGGGCTGTGAAATTGGTTTCATTCCAAGCCCGCTTAGACTGGAGAATATCCGCATCCAGCAGGAGCAGAAGAGAGGACGTTTCCATGGAGGGTAAGGATGCTGTAACCTTTTAAAATAATTTAAAATCTTTTCTGACACTGGACAATATCTTTCAAAGGTCACTTGATTCTTTTTTATTGCAGTATGTATGAATGAGTGTTTGATTTGGGATTCCAAGCAAAAAGATGTGCTTGCAGAGGGTAGGCATATTAGCTGTTGGCTGTGAGAAGGAAAAAATGTGTCTTGGCTTTAGAAAAGAGAAGTTATACATTATGAGTGGTAACACTCAAAGTTTCTGAAGGGAGAGAGAGTTGTGTCCCCATGGGCTCTGAGTCAAACCTTTGGTGCTCTCTCATATTGGCAAGGTTGTGGGATTTTTCTTTTTTTTCCCTCCCTCTCCATTTTTGCCCAAACCAGACTTTTCAGATGTCATAGAGTTGAGTTTTGCATTCGACTTCCTTTCCTCTTCATCTTCCAGCCTGGCCCTTCTTCCTCTCCACACTGCTGCATCTGGGGATAGCAAGGCCTGGGAGAATACAGGCTTGTGTGCAGGACTGGGGGGTAAAACTTGTTGCTCCTGGTCTCAGTTTGGATATTGAAGTATCTCTCTTCTGTAGGCTGAATAATGGCTAACTCTTTTCTCTTGGGAAGGGGGGAGATTATTTTGCTACTACCACATTATTCCCACTAATTGAAATTGAAATGTAGATAAGAAGGAACAAAAAACTGTAATGGAGGAGGGAAAAGAAGGGTGAGCCAAATGATTCTAGGCCTGATAGAGAGCAAAAAGGGAAGCACGATTTCACCTGTGTAGCGCTGACAGGGAATTAATGCAGTTAATCAAGGTTGGGAATCATCTCAAGTGTAAGCTGTCTAAGGAGGTGATTTTTTGAGTGATTGAGCAGCACGAACTGAGCTTTATTTCAAATTGATTTTAAGTTTCTGAGAGGGGTTCACAGAAACCAGTGTATTTCAGTGCATGGAAGGAGGGGTATCACGTGCAGGAGCTGCTCAGGATAATGATTCATACATAACATATTAGCTGAAGAGTTCTCTGCTGGTGTGAGTGGACGTGACTCCACTGCAACAATCTAATCTCACTTGCAGAGAATACTGGGAATAAAACCCACTCTGAAACAGGAGAAATATTGTAAAATAGGACAACATTGAGATTTTACATAGTAAACAGACCCAGAAGTGTTAACACAGAGCAAACCTAAAGGGGTTTTTATGTCCTTGAATGATGAGAACTGCTGCTATCAGTTACAGTATCCCTGTACAGCATTGTTACTGTTACAGCACTGTCCAGGAGATGTATGGAATGGTTTTGCCATTAAACAGTCCCTGCTCCAGAGAGAGCTGGCAGGAAAGTGGGGGCAGAACGCTGCTTTGGCCTAACATCCCCTTGCTGGTCAGTCTGCATGTGGCTAAGAATACTAAGTACTCTTTCTGATACTGCAGGAAATCAAGTGGAAATTCTTCTTCAAGTCTTGGAGAAATGGTTTCTGGCACGTTTCGAGCCACACCTACTTCCACAGGTAAGGAGAATTTTACTTAAGGCAACTCTTGCTATTTCTGTTACTTCTATTTTAAAAGTCATGTCTGAAAAGTGTGGGTTTTCCCCCTTTGCATTATTAGGATGTTCTGCTGAAAGTACACGTGCAGAGGTGGAGAAAGACATCTATTTCCAGACATGCAGTAGTTGCTAAGGGACTGGGAGTAAAAAGCCTCAGGAAAAAGGGCAACTGTGCCCAGAACAGAATGAGTGACCAATTTAAGTAGCGCTGATGGAAAGCAAGAAGTGTGGAGTGAAAGGAAAGGAGAACAGAGTGGGGTTTTGCTTGCAAGCGTTACGGTTGCTATGCACAGTGTGTGTTTAACCAAGTTCTTGTTTGGTCTTTTAGCAAAACAGAAACAAAAAGTGGTAAGTACCCTTCTGCTTTCGTTCTATATTCCTCATTTTGAATGCGTAATTCCCAGATTTCTCAGTTTGATTAATGATCTGAAGGAATGCTTTCCTCTTCCAGACAGAACACGTTCCCCCATACGACGTGGTGCCATCTATGAGGCCCGTTGTCTTAGTGGGGCCATCGCTGAAAGGCTATGAGGTATGTATCCCAGTGTTTGCAGTCAGTTCCCATTTTCTTGCCCATGGTTTCCTTTGATGCATTTGGTGTGTTGGCCTGATTACCAACCAGACATCCGTAAACTACACAATTTTAGTCAAACTAGCACGTGCTTTGAGCTGAATTAATCCAAATTTAGAAGACATTTCCCCTGTAAGGTGATTCGCATGTTTTCACTTGTGAAAACTTCACGTCTTCCCACAAAGCTCTGTGCTGGCAAGCAAAATAGCTGGGCTGTGGTAGCACATCCATATCTGTTCTGCAGCACCTGAAACTGAACATGGGGACCAGTGAAGGTCATTTCAGTGTGTTTTCTTCGTGTCTGTCTTCTCATTACATTGCAGTATTGAAATACAAGGAAACCTTTAGCCCTTCTAAATTATTTGCCTCTCTGCAACATGGAGGTGGGTGTGATAACAGGTGCAGATAAACAGGAGACCCATTTGTCAAGATTGCTGCAGATTCAAAAGAGCATTTAGCACATGCTGAAAGACCAGAGGCTTTTAGCAGGGCCTGTCGGTGAACTTACCCATCTGTTAAGTGCTTTGCCAAATTAAGATCTAAATTAACATGAACATAAAATCAAGGATACGCTTCATTTAGCTTAATTAATGCTGTTAGTACTTTATAGGATATTATTAAACATTGGAATGGCTCTTTTCAGAAGGTTGCAGCAGGGTAATGTTAGCATAATGCGATGTTCTTACATCACTTTTTTTAGTAAGAATGATTAGAAGTGTAGTTTAGTGAAGCAGGAATGAGGTACTTCATTTTCATCTGCCTTTTAATTTTACGGTGGTGTTTCGTGATAGGAGTAAATGTCAGCCATTGGTTTTGATGGTGCTCCACCACAGCTTAATTTGTCTGGGCACTGAAGTTTGGTGGGGAGAGGAGCCGTCTGTTGAGTGCATACCTCTGTACAAGTATGTTCCCCCTCTTTGTGTTAGAAAATAATACTAAATCCGATATCTTGAACATACAAAGGTGTATAAATGGTACTGCAGTTAGGGTGTTTTCATCCCAATTTTGTTCTACACAACAGAAACACATTGCTCTTACTTTGCAACCTGTATGGAAAAGTTCAGTGGTATTTTTTCTGATTAAGTTCTCTGAGAAGCACTTTAAAGGTAACCTGGGAGAATTAAACTGCCGAAGGCCTGGGGCTTTGGTGCAGGTCGTTTCTATGTGTCAGTAGAGTTGTACTGAAAGGAACAGTCAGGAAAGCAAATGATGTCTGTTGGGGCTGAACATCTCTCAGATGCTCTCCCTGTTACAGGAGCGGAAACGTGTTTTTTCCTCTTTGTAGGCATCTCAGAGAATAGTTTTGCTCTTACAGCAGCCATCAGACAGAACAGATCTTGTATCTGAAGTCTTAGGCCAGTAATAATAACGTTACTATGGGGGAAAAAGCAAGGGATTTGTTCAACCCAAAGTCCCGTGTGGTTCTGACATGTGCTGAATCCTGCTGGGAATGGCATTGCTTTGGAAGGTGATGAGGTGTGCTCCGATGCCTCAGAGCAGATGGAGGCAGGAGCAGAGCAACAGCTCTGATGTCCTTTGGGCCACATTTTGTGAGTGAGTCAGAAAACCTGCAAGTGTTTGTTACAAAGCTGCTTCCAAGAGCATGTTAATTAAATGATTGTACCTACAGAAGGTATTGATTGTTGGCAGTATCCTTACCTTTTGCTTACCTCTTCTTACTTTTGACTTCTCTTTCTCCCTGTCATTCCTCTCTGCTCAATCTTCCTCACCTCTGCGAAGGTGACAGACATGATGCAGAAAGCTCTATTTGACTTCCTGAAGCACAGGTTTGATGGGAGGTGAGAAAGCTGTCCTTTCCATGCTTTTTTTTCCACGTGTTACTTAAGCTTTGGTGATATTTTTTAATGAAAGGAGACCGGTACATGTTCCAAACTGATTTACGGTATCAGCAGCAAAGTGCAGCTGACAGTGGGTTGAAGCTGATACATCACTAGGTGTGCATGTGTCTTTGTATCATCTGCTATGTCCGTCGTAGGATTTCTTCATTTAAATGAATCATTTTGCCTCAGTGTCTCATAAGAGTAGGGCTGCAGGAGAAACCTAGATGAAAGGTGACTGGAGCACATGGGAAGTGCCAGGATACCTTTGAAGGTGGCATTTCCAGGCTTGGCTATTCAGCATTGCAGTGGGAAGCATGCAGTGCCAGTACAGCTGGGAGTGCTGGGGAGCAGTGCCAACCTGTGAATAACCCTTTGGGCAGAGCTCAGCTCCTGGTTTGTTTTGTGTAGTTCCAGGCTCCTGTCCAGCAGGATGCGCTTCAGATAAAACTACTTGCACCCAAGCCCTGCAAGTACCATGTTGAATTGTGCAGAAACAGTCCATCTGACTGGAGGTAGTGACAGTGCTTCAGGCTGGCATCTGCAAGAATTTAATTCCTGACTATTGTTAGTAATCAGAAATAATTAAAGCTTGAAGACGGAAATGCTGAGCACTGAGATACACAAAAAGATGTTTTATAACTACAGCTGGAGCAAGAAGAATATTTCCTGAAGAGCTGTGATGGGGAACAAGTTTGTGCATTTCCTTGTAAGGAGGAGAGGGTTGGTCCATGGTGTCCCTTCCTCACCCCTGAAGTTCACCCATGGTTGCAGATCTGTGCTCTGCCATTGGGATATTTGACCCTTCTTTCACCATAGTGTGTTCAGCGTGTTGTACCTGCATAGCAGGGTGCTTGTGCTGCACTGGTTTAGCTGCCCCACATTTGTGACAACGAGGAAGGTTTGCAAAGCCTAAAATGCTGGCACTAAGGTGAGGAAAAGAAGTTTCCATAGTTTAGAAGAGGTAGAATAGGATTTATGTTCGAAGCACCTTTTGGGGGTGCAGCACAGAGGTGGTGATGCTCAAATAACTCACAGCTTAAACAGAGCTTTTAATAAGCAACCTTGGTGCAAAATTATTGTTCCCTGCTCCTTATAGCCCAGCTGAAGTGGTTTTAACACATTCCACAAAGGCAGTGATGGATTCCAAGTCTGACAGTTGAAGCAGTGACTGTTGCAGCCCGCAGCTCTGTTTGCTGTGTTTGTTGCATGCTGTCAGGACACTCTCTCCCCCTCCTGAGCAGTTTGACTGATGTGGTTTCGCTGCAGCTCAGCACAGCTCTGGTGCACGTTTCCATCAGGGCAGATGCAGGACTGCTGCGTATGTTCCCTCCAGCTCCTGCCACACACCTTCAGTTTGCAGTGTGCCTCTGGTAACTGACAGTCATTGCTTTTGGTGGGAAACCGTGGCAATGGGATGCGATACGTCGAGTCACCAGGACACGGCTGCTCTGCAGTGTCTTTTTAAACCGTATTTGAGAGCCTGCTCAGCAGAGGCTGAACCCACATGGGTCAGCAGTGCCTTGGTGTGGGAGATGAAGATGTAGTGCTGCCGAGGGGATCAGCACCTTGCTTTGTGCTGCTATGCTCTCACTGCTGTGCTGCCTGGAGTGAAGTGGTGCTGGGAAGTCTTCCTGCTGTGAGACATGTTGGCAACTAAATTAGGCAGACACGAGGCATTTCAGCTATGAAAAAGTTCAGTGCTACATACAAGCTGATACCATTGACTTCAAGTTTGAATCACTTAAAAAAATCAATAAAATTCATTCTTTGGAACCTGAGCTGCTGCTTGCTCCTCCTGTCTTTATGTTGTGTGCAATGGCTGCTGGTCATTTTCAGCCTGTTTTCTTCTTGTTACTCGTGGCTCTTTATCTCATCACAGTCCTTCTCACTGGATTTTACATGAGGCGATTGCGTGCTCTTTGTTTTATAATCTGATCGAAGAACAAACTCTGAGATGCAGGTAAATAGCAGGGCCCTGCTCTGCACCCTGAATGCCCGCACACAAGGCACGGGAAGGCTTCAGCAGCACAGCAGCTGTGGCTCACCTCACTTTTCTCCTGTTCTGACCTTGAGCCAAGTCCCTGAGCCCCCTGCGCAGCCCTGTCTGGACAAGGAGCTGTGTGCTGGAGATCCAGAGCCAGCAGCTTCATTTGGTGACTCAGATGGGAGTGGCAAAGTTCAAATAAGGCCCTTCCCTACCTGCTGGCAGTGCCAGCTTTGGTTATGCCACCTGGGAGGAGTGCTGCCGTGCTCTGTGCCCTGAGACTTGATTTAGCTTGTAGCCAGGTATTGTGTAAATCCATGGGTGGTGGGATGGGGAGACGTGAGCTGATTAAGCAGGACAGCAGGAGCTGTGTGAAGGGTCTGCAGTAGCAAATAATTGTACAGTAACTCAGCATTTCTGTTTAGCTGTTCTCTAATGCGATGAATGGTGTTTTATTGGATTTGCACTTTGGAATGAAATGTGGCTGTAAATCATGCGTGGCACAGGAAAAAAGTAACGACTGTGGATTTGTTTTGTGCTGTGTTCTTGCCCATAGGATATCAATAACCCGAGTGACAGCTGACATTTCTCTTGCTAAGAGGTCTGTTCTGAATAACCCAAGCAAGAGGGCAATAATTGAGCGGTCAAACACACGATCCAGTTTAGGTAAGACATGGACACAGCTGTAACTGTGATCGTGGCTGCACCGTCCCCAGTTCTGAGTGCATCTACAGCATTTTAGTGTGTAATTCTGTGTTTCACATCCTCTGATGGGTGATGGAATTTTCCTGACAGAGGAGTGGCACAGAGCACAGTGTGTTGAGTTAGCATCCTGTGGAGCAACGCCTGGGCTAGAGCAAGCAGGATTACAGCTATTGTAACTATTCACCTGTGCTGACTTTATCAATTTAAACTTACTCACATGCATGGGAATGGTTGAGAAAGGTGAGATTCATCATCTTCCTTCTAGTTCTGACGTGTTCCTTCCTTTTACTGCAGACAAAAGTGCCTTGGTGTGAACGTTGCCATCGGTGTCTTTTTAAATAATACCCTGGCAGGATTTACCATAAACAGATCTTTGTGCTTTTGGGATTGTCTGGTCACAGTTCTGCTTTTTGTACAGATTCTTGTTAAAGTTAAATCAGAGCTACAATTTGCAAAGAAAAAAAGTCCTAAAAAGAATAAATATATTACTGTCAAAAATAAATATCTTATGACTCCTGAGATATTTTGCAAATCTGAGAAATATGCCTGAACTTATTTTGAGTTAATAGAAAGATACATTTAACTGTAGTGTGTACGCAGTGTTTTCAGACAATGGAATTGCCTCAAAGATGACATTAATTTAAAAAATCCTTGAGTAATAGATTATTGTGTGAAAATTACATGAATTTACGTGTGGAATTCATCTCAGAATGTATAGAGTTCATGAAACTGAATGGGTGATGGTATTTTCCATGTGGCTCTGGGCAGCCTGGTCTGGTGGTTGGCGACCCTGCACGTAGCAGGAGGGCTGAAACTGGATGATCATTATGGTCCTTTTCAACCCAGGCCTTTCTGTTATTTTTGTGTAAGTAGCACTGGGGTTGAATGGCTTTCAATTGCTTTATTTTCCTCCTCTAGCTGAAGTGCAGAGTGAGATTGAAAGAATCTTTGAGCTGGCCCGGTCCTTGCAGCTGGTTGTCCTGGATGCAGACACTATCAATCACCCCGCACAACTTATCAAGACATCTCTAGCACCAATTATTGTCCATGTTAAAGTGTCTTCTCCAAAGGTAATGTATCTCACCATCAAATTATTTGCATTTGAGTTTTTCAACATCTGCATGGCATTTGTGTACGCAGGATAGGTTGTTTTACTCCTCCAGCAATCACAGCAGTACAGAGCTTGAGGTTGAAAGATCCTTCTGGAGCTCTGTCAGCACTACTTAATGCAGTGGAAGTGTGTCAAAAGATGACTAATGTCTGTCATGTATTGTTCACTTCTTTCCTCCCATTCAATCCCTAGAGGACAGAGTTGGTCACGTAGCTCTATTTCTTTACAGCTGCCATTTACATTGCAGCTAATCCTGCATTTGGCATGTTGTTCATGAAGATGCCAATCAGCATTTTACAGTCACTGTTTTCCCCTGAATCAGGTGTTGATTGTCCCCATTTTATCCTCTTGCATGGAGAGGCCACTTACAGAGAAGGGTGGGTTCAGTCCTTGGCACCATGTGCTGCTGCCCACAGTGATGAAAGTTTTCAGGATGACCTGTAAGTTCTTTATGGGGGAAAATAGAGTTACGTCTCAGAAGACATAAAAATAATTAAATCATTTGCGTTTTCTAAGACAGTTATCCTTGCTACACAGGATAGAATTCAGCACAAACTGAATGCAGCATTAGAGCAGCCTGATTACGTTAGCACAGCATTTCACTTGACCTAACTTACCCTTCTGAAGCAGAGCCCACTAACGCAGCAGTGCTTCCCAGCTTGTTGGAGCTGGAGTGAGGATTGGGGAGAGGATACCCTCGCAGTGATGCTCTGGGTCAAAGCACTGTTCCCTTCTGGCTTTGGTTTTTGCAGTCTCTCTGCTGAGCTCCTCACAGCTTCATTGCTTCCTGTAGCAGCAGTGTGACACTGCTCAACAAGCTGGCTGGGCAGTAGAAGCCAAAGAAGGCTTAAGATGCAAGGGAGTGGATAAATGGCTTGTGTTTGGGCTTAGGTATATAGACAGGGCATTGCACTGTGATGAGTGGATATACCCTGCCCCGTCTGTATGCCCACGCTGTAAGAGAAGATGCACTTTAAAATGCTTTTAAAGCTCAATTTGTATTGACTGAAGTCAATTTGGTTACTATCCAAAGGAATTCCATTAGAGCTGAGTAGTTTCAGAAATGTCTGTCGTGTGTGTTGAGTGTGATGGAACTCCTGCAGAGTTCATATTATTAGAAGACGACTTTGCTGGTATAGAAAGCCCTTTTTGAACTGTTCTCTCTGTACCCTTGCTACTGGCTCTCTGCAGCCAGCTCCTCACATCTCTATATGATCTTTCCCAACCTATACTGAGCCTGGGTAACTGGAATTTGCTGATTCCCAGCTGGGCTTGTTGAGCTCAGTACAGATGAGTAGCACTGCTGGCACGTCTGGAGGAGGGTCACATCCCACAGGGACTGATGGCTAAGGCTGGGGAAGGGAGGAAAGAAAACAAATCTTCATGTAAGTGTATGTGTATAGGAAGAAAACATCTGCCTTCACCTTCCTTTTGAACATGCCTTTTTTGACCACTGAAGTAACTTCCATTTAATTTCTTTCTGGTAATAATGACTATTTGGGAAGCTTGTATACAGAAAAATCTGTTTCAGATTTTCCCCTGTCTTTCCAGGTAAGTAGGAAGCAGAGGGAGATCCTTGTTGCCTAAGAATAAACAAACTCTCCACAGTAAATATTACATGAATTGCAGCGTGCTGCTTAGATAGGGCCCAGCAGGAAATGACACCTGACTGACCTGGCTGCCTGTTGTCATGGGACGTGGAAGGAGCTGTGGGTGTTGCTGGCCTTTACAGCAGGGCTTTGCTGCACTCTCCTGTAGGCAAATTGCTGAGATACGCACTGGATGAATGTGAATTATCAAAAGGGTTTCAGACTGAGCAGACTTCTGGGTGCAGGATGCAAAGTCTAACTGATCCTGGTTATCAGGGGTCCGTAGTGGGGCAGCACAGCTCAGTGTCTTTGTTAACGACCTGGCTGATGAGTGCAGTGCACTCTGAGTACCTGTTTGTGGGAAATGCCAAAGTCTGGGGCAGGTTAATGTGCCAGAGGGTAGGGCTGACATTGAGGGGGACCTTGGCAGGCTTTCACCAGCATCCTAAAGTTCTTCAGAGGGAAACGCCAAGTTCTGTCCCTGCTGCTGTGAGCCCCTGCTCAGTTGGGGCAGTTGTGCAGGTAGGGACGTGGGCTCCTGGCAGGCAGCGTGGGCACGAGGGAGCAGTGTGCCATGCAGCAGAGACATGGCTGTGTGCTGGGCTGTGTGAGCACGTGCTCGGTCCTGACCCACAGGGGTTACCCCAGAACTCAGCTGGACAAAGAGCTGAGCACTGTGATCCTGCGAGGGGTTTGGCACAGAGACCTCTAGAGGTCCTTCCAGCTTCAATAATACTCCGTTCTGTGATTCTTTAATTTTCTTTGAGACTTTACAGGAAATCCTTTAAATTCTCTAACTGTTCTGACCCTGAAGTTCTAATAGTGGAAGAAACAAACAGAGGAATTTATGAACTGTGTGCGTAACATTCCTTCTGTACCCAGAACATTCCTTGGAACAGATACAGTCACAGCATTATTGCTACACAGCATAACGTGCTCCTACTGCTGTGCTGCAGTCAGTCCTCTGTCATTCTCTATGTGTGTATTTACATTTTGTGCTCTTCTAGAAGATTACATTGGTCATAAATAGCCTGTCACTTAAAGCAAATAAAGCAAAATTGCTCTTTCCATTGCCATTGAAATATTTGTTAGGGATCGAATGTGATGCAGAAGGAAACACCCAGCTCTCAGGGAGGCTCTTAGCAGTGTTTATGTTTCTATTCAGGGAGAATATTTTGTCCATTTTGTTAAACATAATAGAGAGCTTCTGAAATTGACATTGCACTGGAGGATTACCAGTCTCTGAGCGTTATGGACATGATTCTTAAACTCACCTTTTCCTCTTTTCCTCTATCAGGTTTTGCAGCGACTGATTAAATCTAGAGGAAAGTCACAAAGTAAACACTTGAATGTTCAGTTGGTGGCAGCTGATAAACTTGCACAATGCCCACCAGTAAGTACAGAAGAAAGGCTAAAGAACTTGTGATGTGTGGAGTCTGAAAGATGTCTGCTGTCTCGGTCCTTCATTATAGCAGAGTTCAAATGTTATCACTTCCCTTTGTGGACAGCCCAACACTGCAACCCTAGCTCAGCTTTTGTTGCTGAGGAACAAAAAAGTGTGGTACTTTCTTCCTGACTGTCTCCAAAGCCGGGTTTGTTTTGCTCTTTGGCCAGACGACAGGTCAGAAATGACGTGTGTGGTAAAACTGATCTTCCAGCAGCACACGAGCAAATTACATCACTTGTGGAGCAGTGCTGTCTCAGGGGCCGAAGTCTCAGAGTCATGTTTGGGAGGAGGCTGCAGGGGACTTTCCTTCAGCCACGCAGCGAGTTCCTGCACAGCGTGAGGCACTCGTGGCTGCACACACGCCATCCCTGAGCCTCCTGGCACTGCAGCACCTGGAACCCTTCCAGGTGCTTTATCTGGAAGCCTGGTCACTGCTCAGGGCCATTGTATCACAGGTGCTGATACTCACCTCAATCAGTGTGCTTCTAAAGGAGCTCAGGTCTGAGATGGTGGATTAGGCAGGCAGTGCTGTGCAGACAAACTGTGCAGGGCAGCTCAGACTTGCCTGTATTTGTGAAAGCCTTTGGTTCCTGTGACAGAGACAGCTGTTAAGTATGGACATGCTTAGATGAGGGCTTGCTTTCTGAAAAGCACCATTTCCTACTGAAACTGCAAGGGAGCTTCAGTTAAGTTTGCTCAGCAGCACCAACCAGATGGAAATGGAGGAACAGTTTACAAAGATCTGTCAGAACACTTAATATTGGGAGTTTTGCATAATGTTTTGGTGTGTGTTCAGGCTGGATCTACATGGAGGTGTTGGAAAGCAGGGGAAAAGGAGATAGGTTTGACTGAAACTTGTCTTTGTCTGAAAAATGAATGGATTAAGAACATGTCCAGGATGAGACAGATCTGATTCAGATTCCTCCTTTACCTGATACAGAGCAGAAATTCAAATATTGTAGAAAAGTACTGGTGATATTTGTGGGGCGTATCTTGATTTCTGCAGCCAAATGTACTGTTTGCAGTGCTCACTGTGCCCAGACTGCACACTCTGAGCCTGTCAGCTCTGCATTTAGAAGCCTTCCTCCTTGCCAGTGTCCACTGTCAGAAGTGGAAGATGGTGACTGCACATATATATGCAGCTGCTTGTGCTGCAGAGCCAGCCAGCAAGTTGAATGCAGCTTTGAAGCATCTGACTCCTTGTGTGTGTTCTGCGTATTCCCCCAAGCTTTTGTCCAGGGTTTCCTAAATGGGATATCATAGAATCATAGAATGGTCTGGGTTGCAAAGGACCACAATGATCATCTGGTTCCAACCCCCTGCTGTGTGCAGGTCACCAACCAGCAGCCCAGGCTGCCCAGAGCCACATCCAGCCTGGCCTTGAATGCCTGCAGGGATGGGGCAAGGCATCTCATGCAGGAGCCCTTCATACTATTGAGACTTGCTTCTGCCCTCTGCCAAGCACAGTGTCACTCTCCAAGCTGCTGGCTATAGTATCTGTAGGTTGTTTGCTGCCTCATCCTTGTCTTCCACTTGGAGCAGCACAGAAAGATGTCGGAGCTACCTCCATTTCTGCAGAAGTCAGCAGTATTGTGTTTCTCACACACAGTTTACACTGAATTGTTTTGTCTGAAAAGGACAACAGAGAATTCCTGTGAGCCATGCAAGTCCAATCAACTTAAACAGTGTTGGTAGTACAAAACAAGTTCTTTGGAAGTAACTGCCTTCCTCACTCTCAGTGGGTATGAGCCAAGTGAATGGAGTTGCACCTGCACCTGTTTGAATACAGCTGGTGCTGCTGACACTGAGCCATCCCTGCAAGCTTGCACACAGCACCTCATTTTTCATTCTTCACATCTTGAAAGGTGCATTTATTCTTCCACCTGCACAGAGAAACCTGTGTGTGTTCCACAGCCTGAACTGCTCTTTCATTCAGTCACTTCCTCTTATTCCACTCAGCTTTGTGCAAACCCGTTGAAATGAAGCAGAGGCTGTTATTGAAGTGCACATTGTGCACCATGTTGTGTGAGCTGTAGCTCGTTTGTTGCATCACAGCACTTGGGTTGTGCATCTCAGGATCCACTAAACTCTGCCATAATCCTGGGTGCTGCAGTTCTGCTGTTGCCCAAGACAACAACTGAAGACCCTGCCTGAATAAGAGAAGTGTTTCCAGTTTTCTGAGTTGCCTGCACTGTGCCTGCTGCTCTTGTGGATGATCCCATAGCCCCAGCTGGCAATTGGGAAGAAAAGAATAGGGTCTGGAATCTTTTGTGTAATTTAGGATGAGTGTCTTCCTGAATTAAGCAGTGTGGTGTTTTTTTTTTAAAGCAGCATTAGAATTATCTGGAAAAATCTTCTGGCAGTGATGCTGCTATGGAATCTAACTTGGGTTCTTTTGGTATTGCCCACGGGCTGTGTTGAAGCCAGCAGGGCTTTCCCAAGCAGTGTGCAGTGCTGGCAGTAAGTGTTGGTTTGTGCTCGTGAGCAACTAGGTTTGATTGAGTTAAAATTAAAGGGCCAAGCTGATCCATGATTTAATTAAGTACAGTGCTGAGACCAAAGACGTTGCTGTCTGTCTGCTGCACCAGGCCCTGCTCTGTCTGTTTGCAGGCTGGATTCCTGCAAGAGCAGCGTTTGTTTGAAGTGGAGATACTTGTGAGCCATAAAAGCCACAGTCTGTTTCATGTGCTGCAAGTCAGTCTTAAGCAATCAGGTGGTGCTGTATTGTCTAGACATTATAAAAATAGCTTTCTTTCTTAGGTTCAGGAACTCCTTTCATTATTAATTCCTCACTAATCTTTCACTCCAGCCACGGCTGCCGCTGTGTGACTCCGTTAAGCAGAAATGTGGCTCAAAGAAATGTGAGCTGTACTAACTGTATGCTTTAGGTGTGCTGGTCATAGGCATCCCATTCTGCTTTCTCTGTACTTGACCTAGTGCACTTAGGATGTTTTAGAGTGTGGCACACTGCTTTCCCCAGAACACGGTCACGTATCCCACTGCTGTTAATGGTTGTTCTGCATTCTTTTTGATATGCTTTAGTAAAAAAACATTAAAAAATAAGTTTTTTCTACCTTATGTACATTAACTATATTCTGTATTTTATGAGGGCTGCTCCAAAAGTAATGCCTTCTGTATTGTTGTGTTGGTGGTACGGCAGCAGAGGCAGAACCTTCCTGCCATCATCCCCATCAGGTGCTGTGGCTGTGTGACAGATGACAGCAGAGGGACACTGTGACCAAATGGAGTCTGACATGGAAGTGCAGGTGGAGCAGAGCTGTCATTGAATTCCTCCACACGGAAACGTGGCACCTACTGACATTCATCAGTGCTTGTGAGAGTCTGTAGAGACTGACCTGTGGGTGTGTGAGCACAGTGAGGGGTTGCTGTATTTCAGCAGTGGTGACAGCAACAGCGGGTCTGACTTCTGTAAGTGTGGCATGCAGGCTCCTGTTCTTATGGCAAAAATGCAGAGCTAATGGTGGTGACTGTTGAAAAAATAGTGTTTTATAGCTGGGAATTTGCTCTGTCAAATAGTGCTATCGTGTTCTTTGTAGCTGTTGTTGTTTCAATGGGAATAATTAGGAGGCATTACTTTTGGAGCAACCTACATGTATATGGACCAAGGCAATTCCTCTTCATTCAGCATGGCCCAGGTAAACCCAAAGGTTGGATACCTGTGGTTAGTGGATCTTAGCACTGAAAGTGAGAGAGTGTTAAGCACTTGCTTGGAGAGGAGGGAACATTTCTTTACCACACTGATAAGGAAGAGGAAATCAATATCAGGGTTGTAGAGCTAACTGAAGTTCTGGAGCAGACTTGCAGGTGGCAGGTAGGTGCAAGTGAAGGTCTTGCACTTTTGAGTCTTATCTTGGAGAAATCAGCTTAGGACAGGTCTGACTGTGCAAGGCAAAGCAGCACGGTGTGGGCTGTAGCAGCTCCTGTGCCACCTGCACTTCTCATTTCCTGTGATGTTTTCACAATAGTTGTTTTCTACAGAGGTGAGAGAGTTAAGATCACAGATGAAGTACAGCATTTCACTGCTGAAGATACGTTTATCTTTTTCTTGAGGAGTTCTGTGGTTCTGTGTCAGCATTTCACTGCTAGCACTCACTGCCTGTAGTGTACTTTGGCTCCTTGGGTAGCACAGAGCCTCTTGGCCCCAAATCCTTCTGTGCTCACCAGGAAATGTTCCTCTGGGATTTTGCACTGAAAAGACCTGAGGCAAAATGCCAGGATTTGCATTAATGCTTCAGTAATGATCCTGGGTGAATTGAAAAAGGTGTGACCTGCATGGCTTTGTGGATGTGAGGACAGACTGGGGCCGTGCAGATAGCTGGCAGAAGCAGAGGTGCTGAGTGGCACTGCACTGCCATCACTGTATGAAATGCTGTGCTGAGCGTGCTTCACTCCACAAACGCATTCCGACTGGGATGTGAGAGGCAATGTAAAGTGTCCCAGTGTTGCTCTGACAGACTGCTTTAGTTCCTGTCTTCTGTTAGAATGCTTTGAGCAAAATAAACTCTTTGCTGGAGTCCTGTGCCTTCAGGTGTGCTGGGCCGCACAGTGCCTGGTGAGGGGAGAGCTTTGGTGTTGGGTGACAGAATCACAGAATGGAGCTGGAAGGGACCTCAAGGATCGTGAAGCTCCAACCCCCTGCCACAGCAGGGCCACCAAACTCCACATTTCATAGCAGCCCAGGCTGCCCAGGGCCCCATCCAATCTGGCCTTGAACACCTCCAGGGATGGACGGGGCATCACAGCCTCTCTGGGCAGCTGTTCCAGCATAGAAAAGAATTTCCCCCTGACAGCCAGCCTACATCTTCCCTCTTTCAACTTCAAACCATTTCCCCTTGTCCTGCTGTTATCTACCCTTTCAAAGAGTTGACTCCCCTCCCATTTAAAGGCTCCCTTTAGGTACTGAAAGGCTGCAATGAGGTCACCCCTCAGCCTTCTTTTCTGTAGGCTGAACAAACCCACTCATGTCCTTTGCTTTGCACTTGCAGTGCTCTGGTTGCTATTTATTTAATTCTAAAGTATTAGCATGATGAGAATTGTTTAACGCCTCTCTCACTTCACCCATAACATTGTAATGAACCAACGCTTTGTTGTTGTGATCAGGAAATGTTTGATGTAATTTTGGATGAAAACCAGCTCGAAGATGCTTGCGAACACTTGGCGGAATACCTGGAGGCATACTGGCGTGCTACACACACCACCAGTAGCACACCCATGACTCCTCTTCTTGGGCGAAACCTAGGATCCACTGCACTGTCCCCATACCCTGCTGCGATCTCTGGACTGCAGGTATGAAAATGCATTTCAGCTCCCAAACAGCAGCGGAGGTCAGGTATTTTGTTGTTTAATTTCGGGGGGAAAATGGTGTACTGTGTTGTGTATAGCATAAGTTTTACGTGCTTCAGTGTCAACTGTTTGCTGTTTGGCCACAGCCAGCAGCAAGAATGCAAGCTGGAGGCCCATAGTCAACGCAGACACAGCTGAAGCACTGGGACAGCTCTGGCTTAAGTGGGAAGTAAAACGACTGCACACGTTGCTGCCATTTACGCTGGTATCACGGCCATATTAAAAAATGGCATTTTTTTAATCTGGAAAAAATACCATTGCCAGTGGGATGCTCTCAGATTGACAATACACTGTGGCACAGCAGTGGAGCTCGTGGCTGCTGTAATTGGGAAGAACAGTTTCTCTGATGTCCCATTCTCTAACTCATAACTTCACAAAGCATTTGCATTTGGGTGATGAACATCCATGCTTGTCTCGTGTCAGCAGAATGCCTTCACCTTTTGAGTTCTTTGAGTGTGAATAATTCCCATTTTTTTTTTACCCATTGAAAAAAATTGTGACCATTTTTCTTCGCAGGGATAGCTCAAAAACGGCTGAACTTTGACACTTCAAACGTGGCATGTAAATAGTCCTTAACGAGAAGTACGTGCTTTACTAAGTTTGAAAACAGAACGTGTTGTTGAAGTAATAGTTGTGAATGCTTGGGAAGATCAGGACCGTAGTGAACTCTAAAGTCTGAGCATTTCAGAAGGTGTTTTGTGCGTGTGTGACTTCCTAGGAATGTGCACTTTCTAACGTATGTCAGAAGTCGATTGAGCAAATGAGATTTGATGAATAATTCACCTGACAAATTTAACCTCTGTTCTGCTTGTAGAATGTCTGGAAGCAGGTAACGCTTTTGAAGGAGGTGACTCATTGTTGAGTGTTCCCAATGAAAATGAAGCTATTTTTTCTGTGGGTGAATGGCACTTCATGAAGGTGCATGGTGTTTGGTACTCACCTTTCTAATGATGTGCTTGATTCTATTAGGCTCAGTAAGCCACTGTTTCCTGACTGGCTGAACGCACTAGCACTGTTCTGTTACTAATAAAGCACACATGTAAAATGTTGTCTCCATTTTCACTTGCCTTAAAATTTCAGTTTTCCATCCCGTCATGACAATAAAATACCATCTGTAGAACTGTCACCTCTTCAGTTTCATTTTGAAAACTGGGTGTATCCACAGAATTTTTTTCAGGCATTTATTTCTCTCTGATCAATGGACACCAGCAGTGACTGTGAAATGTTGCTCCATTTACTTAGGGAAAACTCACACTGAAGATGAAAATCACCCCTGTGCAGTGGGCTGGCTGAAGGTATGCATCACCTAATCCCCACTTCACCCTCATTGTGAAGGCTTAGCTGGGACTTGAATGGTGCTAGTTCTCTGCAGAGGGGTAAATTTCTCCCTGAGTGAATGATGCCCAGTTGAGGACTGCAGGACGTGGCTCTCAGTGCTGCTCCAGCACTCAAAGAATTTGGGGGTTTTTACACAATTGACTTGAAGACTTCCATCAATGGAAGCGCTTACCCACCGAGAGGATGTGTGCTAATTCCAGCCTTTGGAAGCATTTGTTTCAGTTGTAAATGTTCTGATGTCATGGTGGTGACTGAAGCCCTCACACATCCAAGGAACCAAACTAGCTTAGGTGCCTATGGTTATTTAAGAATTCATACCTCATACGGCCTGGTGGCTCCTCTCTTGATACCTCAGGGAACCGAATACCAGAAGCCCCAAATACTAAAAGCCCCCAAGCTTTTTACAGCAGTCATATCTGAAACTGATGCAGATTTGCTGGGGCAATCTGTCTGTGTTTTACCCGATCAGAGTTTGGGGGTGTCTCTTTCTCACTCAACTGTCACTTGAAGTATAGTTTATTGTGATTGAAGCTTCTAATGTAATCTGAACCTTTAGGCTTCATGAAGGTCATCAGGGTGAAGTCATTGGCATATGTACAGCTAAGTCAGACCAGCAGCTCCAGGAGTGTCCCATTACAGGTGTGTGGTGCACCTTCCAAAGCCTGTGGTCACTCGGTGCTTGGCTGTGAGCTGCTTAGTGGGGAGTGATGGGGATGCTCACATGTATTTGCAGGCCTCAGCAGGATGAGTGAACTGTCAATGCCAGCTGGGGCCAGTGGTTAGCGTTTGTGGCTGAGCTCTGGTTAGGTCTAAACCTATGTAGTTCATCCTAATTCTGGTGAACAGACTTGCATCCTGCAGTTCAGGTCGTGGGGATAAGTGCTCCTTAGGCTCCAGAGGCATTTTAAGGCAACTACTGAAGGCCGTGTCATGCAGACAGTGCAACTGGATCAAAAGTAATTTGGGATATAACAGCAGCATGTAACCACACCAGGTTTATGCCATGGTTACACATCTCAGGAGGGAAATAGTGGGATCAGAATTACTATGCAATCACAATAAAGACTGAAAGATTTTAAGAAAATAACAGTTTGCATCCAGAGAAGAAATTACTGCAGTGAAGAAGGAGAACGTGAGCATAGGAAGTTAAATTTGCAGCTCTCTAGTGAAGAAAATATATGGACTTTGACATACAGACACTGCTAAGACATGATGCTGCAAGGAAAACTTGGGCAAGGCATTGTAGAAGTTGCTGCCCTGTAATTAAGCACGAATTTGTAGATCAGCAGCTTTTCTGTGTCAGCTCACTACATGGAGTCTCTCAGTGGATAACCTTGGTAGCATCGATCCACGCTGGGAGACGAGACATCCTATCTGCTGTAATGTACACCTGTCTGCAGGGTTATTTACTTCCCCAGGCAGACAAGCCTTTTGTTATAAATTATGCAGTTTAACAGTTGCCACAGAGAAGATGTAGCGATGGGAGGAAGGTTCAGAGCATGGAGAGCCTTGCCCGAAATTTCAGAAGGGAGAGGAGCAGGGAGTGCTGTGTGTGCCTGAGAACCTGAGGCCACAGGGCTGCAGCCATCACAGCAGCGTTCTGCTGGCACTGCCAGGATCAGAGCAGTGACTGCTATCTCAGGAAAGGGAAGCACAGGCCACGTTTGTTCTGAGCTGTACGGGTGAGAGGCTTAATGTGATGGCAGTAAACCGGGTTGTTGTCTGCATAGACCCCTTCAGTGTGCTACTTCATTGGCAAAATACATGAACCAATTTTTTTTTCTGTCATAAATGTAATACGTCATTTTGGGAATGTGAGGATAGAAGAAGCTCATTATCTTACTTAAAATACTGCATTTTAGCTGGAAGAACTTGTTAACGTTTTAACTATCGCTTTGCTGCCCAGTGAGCTGCTGTCACTTGTTGGGTCGTGTGAAGTTTTTTACAGAGAGCTCAGGGAGCCGAACCTTTAAAAACAAGAGGGGCAAAAACCACCTTCAGCTGTTTTCTGAAGATCCGTAAACCTGTGGCAAACTGTTTCTAAGCAGAATAGAGGCATGAATGAGACTATGTTCATGATCAGAGAAAGGTGATAAATGCTGAATACATCAGCTCACTTTTCATGCTAAGCGACCTGTAGTGTTTAAGGTGGCGAATGCCATAAGAGACACGTTGTAATACCATGTTTGGTCTGCTTGCAGCTCTAGGAACCAAACTATTCTTGTAACCCACTCCTGTAAGCATACAGGTTTTAATATAAAACGAATTTCACAAAAGTGGATGGATGTTGAAAGACCTCAGAATAAAGTTTCAAAACTAGCTTAAAAGTACCCAATTCTCTTTATTTGTGCTAACGCTTGGATTCTTTGATACTCGTAGAGCCAGCGTATGAGGCACAGCAGCCATTCAGCAGAGAACTCTCCAATTGAGCGACGAAGTCTCATGACCTCAGATGAAAATTATCACAACGAAAGGGCTCGGAAGAGCAGGAACCGCTTGTCTTCCAGTTCCCAACACAGCCGAGATCACTACCCTCTAGTGGAAGAAGAGTACTCTGACTCATACCAGGACACTTACAAACCCCATAGGAACCGAGGATCCCCTGGAGGATATAGCCATGATTCACGACACAGGCTTTGAGTTCAAGAACCTGGGGAAAAATAGTATTCATCAGTTGATAACTTGCCATAACGTAGCTAGGAAAAGCAATTCACCTTAATTTGGCAGATGTAATGCGGTCATACTGAGGTTACACTCTGCTGTCATTTGATGTTCAGTAGGGGACAAAAGAGTTATCATGCCCTTACGTTTATGCCCTGTCATATAGATTGCATTTTGTTGTTGTTTTTTTTTTTTAGTACAGCATTTACATTTATAGCCATACCTTTTCTCATCGTTAGATATTAGGCACATCAGTTTGTAACTTAGGGTTATTATCGAGGCACTTATAAAGTAATTTCCTGTGCTGGAAATTCCAAATGACCAGTTCCAGTTGGAACCAATTTATAAACCAATTCCTGTTGGAATTTGGGTGAATTGACTGGAAAGTCAACCTGAGCATGTTGCAATCAAGTGAAAAAGATAAAAATGAAGAATCTGAAAATTAGAAACCAGTAGAAGCCGGAAAGTCAGCTACAGTATTTGTTTGCCGGAAGCTCAGTTTACATTTACAGTTAGAATAAAAGCATTTTATCCTAACTACTTCCTTCCAGAATGGCTTTTTCAGACAAACCAAATGTAAACTGTTGAGAGTGCCAAAATCACAAATTATTGCAGCAGTTACAAAATACTTTCCAGTTTGAAATTATTTTTAGAGCTGGCATAAGAGTTGCAGCAAAATGATTTCTTTACTTTAGCCAGTACTGACTTTTGTGTTGGGGTCAGCAGTGATGAGCTATGACACGACAAGGGGAAACAGGAACAGGAAAATGAACAAACTTTAGGACAGTTTGTGTGGTCAGAGGTTGAGAATAGTCTTTTTTTTCCCTCTCTCTCTTGTTTACCTGAATACAGCTAGTAGTCCCAAAATCATAGAATCACAGAATCACAGAATGGCCTGGGTTGCAAAGGAGCACAGTGCTCATCCAGTTCCAACCCCCTGCTGTGTGCAGGTCACCAACCAGCAGCCCAGGCTGCCCAGAGCCACATCCAGCCTGGCCTTGAATGCCTGCAGGGATGGGGCAAATGGAGGAGGAGGAAGGAGGAGTACCAAAACTGGTACCGAGACACACAGTATTTTTTCTCCCATTTTGAGTATCCTGCCTTTTTAAATGGAAAATGCTACTTTTCCAACCCAGTGTGTAGAGCACCTCCACTCCAGTCCATCTGAGTAGCAGTGTGTTGCAACCTTCAAAATCTGTCTCTGAATGTCTGAAAATTCCAGCATCGCACAAGAACTCTCCAGAAGAACATCAGTTTCAATCCCAGTAGTGAAATCTGAGGAAAGGGGGGAGGTTAAGGGTCCCTAAATGATAAAAGTGGGAATAATACGCTCATCAGAATTAGCATGCAATAAAAATGGAGAATCAGAAAATAATCGCTCACATGCAGAGCTGACATTTTAAATTCAAAGAACTGTGATAAATCCTTGGAGACATCGCTGCCTTATTTCCTGTTGATCACTTATTTCACCTATTGAGTCTTCAGGTTTTTTTTAAATAGGTCAGTGTCTGTGAGCAGACCTCACGTCTTACACCATCAGCGAAGCCTTAGATCCAATACGACTGAAACAGTGAGCAGAACTGGCAGTTTTGTACAACACAGCAAGGTCTGTAAGCAGAGACTCCTGAAGTTCCAACTGCTTGTTTTCTTAAGTTGACAGAACTGTGCTGAACGTGTGTTTCTGTATGCAGGTTCATGTCAAAAGTTTTTTCAAAGATGAGGGTCATTGACTTCTGTATCTGAATATCTTCCCCAGGGTGGGCTTTAAGAGCACCTAGCACGAATTTCAGGGGGGAAATCCTAATTATTATGGTTTCTTCCGCTTTCTGGACCAGTTAACAAAGATGACTGATATTTTCCACCACCACTGAGCCTGGTTATCTTCTTGATGTTAAAAACGAGAAAAGTAATTCATCTCCTGCCTGGTACAGCCAAAAATGACGTACATCTCTAGCAGCATTAGAAGATCATGGATGCATGACTGATTTGTTAAACAGTTCTACTGCCTCAGAGGCAAACCTTAAACATTACTGGATGATTCAAGTGGGCCATTGCCAAGAAAAAAACTATTAAATACCTGCATCCATTAGAGTAACAAGTGTTAAGAATGGGTGTGACAGACCTGATCCTGTTGGATTTTCTTCAGCTGAATGCTCACAGATTCCCAAAGTGCATTTAGGCTGAGAAAGCACAGCAAGATGTGGTCTGGGAATGGTAGCTACAGCTGCCTTCTCTGATATTTTCTGCTATAGCACAGTGGAGCATTCTCCAGTAATTTTTACAAATCTTTGTTACATGTACAGCACACATACCTGCATGAGAAAGAAGGCATTAGGCAAAACATATTTTCTATAAGCTTTAATAAGTTTCTTGTTTGTGTGCATTAAAGTATTAATTGCAAAGGATGCACTGAGATGTATAAAGCTAGATTAGACAGCTGTTTATCTTTATTCTGTAGTAGCATTAGGGATCCGATCATTTAACTGCTTGAAGATATTTGCATTTTAATGGCAGGTAGCTGTGAAGCACCTGCATATATTTTCTAGTAAACAAGGTTACTGCTTTATCATTTCCTAGGCAAAAATGGCATTTATTTCTAGAGCCTTTTGGAGCCTTGTTTTTAAGTCTTCCATGTCATGCTAGTAAAGGGAAAGATCGACACAACACATAGGCATAAATTCCATCACCTGCAGCATCTGAAGTGCCAAAACAACTTTGTTCCAATAGAAACAAGATTACAAGGGATGTTATGTATTGTCTTGGAAGAACCCATGGAGATCCTTTATTAGATGGGTTTAAGGTTACTGTTGTATGTAATTAATTTACCCTCTTCGCTCCCATTGCCCACTGCATTTTAAATATAAGAAATCAGTTACAAAAGGTCCAGCAGATCTCATTGCTTGGTGTTTTTTCTTTGAAGACAGGTATATCTTTAAGCACAAATATACTGGACATGCTAATAGATGGTTAATTTATTCTAGATACGAGCTACTGGAACTCTTTCATTTTACACAGTAAATTATTTTTAGGAAACACGGTAATCAGTAAAAGCTGCAGTGTTGATCAGGACATGTTAACTCATAGTGTTTGTATTAGAACTGCAGCAGTGCTAGGCAGCTGTATTGTGATTTATTATGCAATGCTGCTAATATACAGCTGTGAAGGTCTGTATTCCTCAATGAGTACAAGTAATTTTCCCGTCCTCGTACCATTTCTTCTTATTATTAAAATATTATTAAGCAAAGGTCGGGGTTCTGTTCCTAAGCTCTAGCTTACACAGAGAATTTTAGCTGGCCTTTTTGTTACCTGATGGTTTTTTCCTTAGGAGACTTGGGCTAACAATAGCTCAGCCAATGAAAGCGATACGACAGTCTTCACATCTAAAGACAATATCAGGCGGTGCGTTCGTATGTTTTGGATGAATTAAAGTATTGTCAAACTCTTGAAGGCACTTTAAAGACAATTCATTGTTAAATTCCTAATTTCAAATATTTCCTTTTTGGCAGGTTGCATTTAGCAGCTGTACGGGTTCATTTAGTGGCCACGAACATTTATCCCATGGGGTGTGCAACTCACAGCTGGCTGTATTTCTGCAGTGAGTAAATTATGAAATTGCTGTTCAAAGGAACACAATGGAAGCTATTCTGTATAAAATTATAGTTTTATAAACAGCGGGCCAGGTTCTATGGTTGCTTTCTAAACATTCGACCTGGTAAAAATCAGTTTCTCTGCTTGGGAACTAATAAATAGTGCAGCGTGGCCCTACACCTAGATGTACCTCGAGAAATCCTCTTAGCCCCAGGCTGTGTTCATGATGAGCACAGCAGACTGGAGCACGCCCTGGCTTAGATCTGATGTTTCTGGCTTGCTGTGCTGGACCCAGGTGCACTGGGTATGGTGGGCTGGGAGGAGGCTCTGGGCTCCAGCATATGGCCATATGCAGAGTGGTGGTGCTGGCTTTCTGCAAGGAGAGGCAGTGCCACTGGTTTTTCTCTAGGTTTGCAAGCTTTTTCTCAACTGGATGACTGGGGTGGTAACCTTCTGCACCCCTTTTAAAAGAACGTTTACACATAACTTGTGAGAATGAAAATTGCAAGCGGGGAGTGGTGGCTGTAGGAGTAAGGAGGCAGCAACAGTTGATTGAGATGTGCACAGGCCATCAACTTACAGTTCAGTCTGACTGCAGGTCTTCTGAATCCCATTTGGTCTCAGTACTATGGAGTCCTCTGAAACCTCTCCAAATCACTTTACTGGCCCTAACGTTCTCAAAATAGTATTGCTAATTTAAGTAAATGAGGGCTTTTGTTGGTAGTTTGGCTTTGAGAATATCTTAAAGGTCACTCTGATAGATTTTGTTGTCCAAGTTGAGTACTTGTGAAGCCTGGCCTTGACTCCATGGTCTTCATTTTTTTAAAGCAAAAGTAAACACTGTGAAGAAGAAAAAAATCAGATGCACGTTGGGTAGAATATCAGTAATACAGATCTGTGTTCACTCCTGAAAGTCATTCCTATAAAATTGAGTTACATTCCCCAATTGGCTTTTTAACACCACTTTTGAGTTAGAGAGTTTTTTTTCCTGGATGAATGTTTTAATGTCAGTTTAGATTCACGAGGTTCTGCTATCTTTTGCTGCAGTTGCCTCTCATTCCTTCAAACCTGACTTCTCCAAAGGGTAAGGAACTGTAAGGCAATGTAGTGCAGCCAGCTTTAACTTTGGGGGAAAAAAGGAAGCCAAAAGTACTTTCCTTCACCAGCAGTCATCTGAATGGTGATTGTTGGGTTGCTATTCAAATCCAGTTTATTTTACATAGAAAAATAAAGGTACGCATGTCTTTAAAAGTACAGAGATATTTTAATAATGCTGTAAAGTACACGCGAGGTATTTGCTTAAAAAAGAGCTGAAGATTCTGCTGTGTATCAAAACCTTTGTTAAGCTGGAGACAGAGATGTTTTTCCTGATGCACAATCCATATACAAAGTCCAGAGAGACATTCCAAGTGGATCCACACAGAGGTCTGGGAAGAGGTGGAGATTATTGGAGACAGTAATGAGTGTGTCACTCATTTCATCATTCATAGCTAATTCCTTTGGGAGTGGTGAAGCTAGAAGCAGCACAGCCTTGGTCTCAGTGATGCTTCTGGCTTGCATTCGACCCCCAGGTTTCTTGGCAGTGAGTTACTGTGTGGCCTGGGCCCTACAAACACCTGCTGCTGGGCACAGTGGGTATTGCTGCCTTGTCTGAGAGTCAGTGCTTGCAGGGTCTAGCCATAGCTGTCACGTACCACTTATCACACGCCTTACAAATGGTTCCTGAAATACAAAGTAAAATCAACTGAATGCCAGAGCCCCCTTTTTTTTTTGCTTCCACTCTGTATAAGCAGTAGAAAATCAATATAGTGAGGAAGTAATATTGTACAATACAGAATCGTGTGTTTTGCCAATCATGTAAAAACGGAGCAAGGGAAAAGAAGCACATTTGTAATAGCACAAATTTACAGTAATTCCACTATTGCATTTGGCATTGTGTTTTTGAAAAAAAAAAAATAGGTATTTTGATCCAGCATTAATGTATTTATTGCATTTTCAATCCGTTTAACTTGTTGCCTGATACTTAAGCATTTTATTTCTAAGGCCTTGCATTTTGCATATGACTTGATTTTTCAATGACTTCATATTAACTAATGAAGAAAGAACCTTTTAAAATCACAAAATCTTGTAGTTGTTTCTGCTGATTTCCTCCTCAGAACTGAAATTCCATAAACAGAAGCAAACTTTCGATTCAGTGCATAGATTTTGGCATCTGACTGATGAATATAGCACTCCTGTCCGAGCAGCCCAAGGTCTGGAATGAAATTCCCTGTGAGCTCTTGGGGCCGTAGTGCTGCATGCTGTCGTGTGGCAGGCGAGGGTTTGGGGGAGAGAACATTGCACCTGAGCTGCTGTGGGAGGGTCAGCCCTACACTGCCACTGATAGTGCTGTGCGTTCAGAACTGAAAGGACAGCAACTGATCAGGCCCAGGTTGGGGTGCCGTTTGAACAGCCAGATCCTCCTCTCGTGCACACAAAGTGAAATTGCACGAGAACAGCACAGGAAGATCAGGCAAAGTGCACTTTTATGTACGCGTGAGAAGCAGAGGGGTAATGGAAAGGTGAATACTGCTCAAGCTGCAAACCACGGACCTTGGGCTTCTCAGTTCCCAGAAGATCTGTTCCTCACCCAAACTAGTTCCCAGTGCCAGCTTGGCTGTGCCCAGCCCCACCAGGAGCCAGTTTGGGGGCACTTTGGTAAAGACATGGCTGCCTTTACTCAAAAATGAGAGCCACAAATTCATGTTTTCTCTTCTGCTGATTTGCCCCTTTCGGTTTTTACTTCTAGATACTGTATGTGTAGCATTCTACAAGGCATGCTAGGTAAAATATACTATGCAAATGTGTAC
The DNA here is from genome assembly GCF_026119805.1 of Tympanuchus pallidicinctus. Classification (NCBI taxonomy): domain Eukaryota; kingdom Metazoa; phylum Chordata; class Aves; order Galliformes; family Phasianidae; genus Tympanuchus; species Tympanuchus pallidicinctus. The sequence continues at coordinate 1,573,243 of NW_026294669.1, forward strand.
AGTGTTGCATGCTTTGCTCTCCCTCTGCTTTTAGTGGCTTTCAAAGAAAAAAGAAAGTGTTGTTATTTTTGTGATCAGAATCATTTAAAAAAGAAAATGCAGACTGCATGCTGTTAGTATCCTCATTTCTATGGATTTGTTTTATGGGATTTAGATGTACAAAAATGAACTGCATTACAATAACTTTTCTACAATAAATCAAAAACTACAAACAGCACTCAGAAGCCTTGTAAGTCTCTGTGTTCAGCACTCAAGACTGGGAAAATGCTCAGAAGAATCACTGATGGAAACAGTTCTGAATGTTGTGGCATTTTTATTGTTTGATGGTGGGTTTTGGCAGTGGTTCCTCCTGTTAGCATTTTTAGTCAATATCAGTGAGGCTCTGAAGAAAGACATGCATCTGGTCTGTGAAATGAGTGGTGTTTATTTTTAAATCTATCTGCTCTTAAATAATCACAGCTCAGAAGCACAGAAGTCTGCGTAACATCTCACTGCTCCATCAAGAAACAAAATCCTTCAGCCGAAGGCTGAAAGATTCTCATGACCGTAATGGTGTTTGGAACCAATCCTCAGTGTGACCTCATGTTAATTTAACACTTGTTCCTAGAAAGAAGCAACTATCAGAATATTGTGAGATGTTAAGAAAGAAGCAAAACCAGGTTGTAATATCCTGAAAACAGGAAAGCACTGAAAGATGCTCCCTTTAGCTAAACCTGAAAAGCAGTCGTGGGAGTGAAATTACAGGGTGAGTTCTGTTTTGGAGTTGTTCCACGGGGAAGCAAACAGACTTATTTTCTTCAAAGTGCATAAGCAGCAACCCAACACAGTGGCCACGTAAGAGATCCGGGAGCACTGTGAGCCAAGGCCCGCACAGCCAGACAGACGGAGCAGCTCTGAGCCCAGCAGTTGTGCTGCTCGTCTGCCCTTTGTACCCACCTGCTGCTCCTTGCTGCTGCTGGAGTGCCACCAGGTGCTCCTCGTGCCTCCCCAGGCTGGCTGGCACCCACAGGAACCAGCTCTGCCTGCTTCACAGCCCTCCTGCCCTGGGCCTGCCTTCTGCGGGCAGAAATACGGGTATCAGGTAATCTGTGTGCTTGTGGTGGGAATCGCTTTAAGTATCTAATATAAATGCAGCATTTTAAACACAAATTGAGTAACTTTGACTGTTCCAAAGTAGATTCTAGCACGTGAGTTTCAATCAAAGCTGTTTAATAAAGAGTTTGTGGCCTTTGGAATAAATAGGGCAAAAAATACATTCTTTTATGTGGTTTAATCTATTCCTGGAAGTAAAAGGTTTGTGAGCCACATATCCTGCCTGTCTCTTCTACATGTTCAGCTTTGCTCTGCAGTTGCTAGGAGCAGACTGTGCTATTTGACAGAGGCTTTTTGAATTTCCACGAGTAATAATCATAATCACTACAAACTGTGCCAAATGCAGTGCTTCCCTAGAAAGCTCCCACCAGGAACAGCAGCCAGGTGGTAGCATTAGCATGTAAAAAAACACATGTTGAGTCAGGCCACAGGCACATTGTAAACCGTGACTGAACTACCAGAAGGAAGCAGGAGCTGAAATCTTCACATCTTCCTGATCCTGAAATACACTGTATAATCCCTTATCTGGTCAAAATGCTGCTCCATTTGTGCAGCTGTTGGCTACAGAGAGGCTGCTGGCAGTTGGGTAGCATGGCAGGGTGCTGGCAGAATCAAATACAGTTCTGAAATGTTGCTTAAAAACATCAAACAAGAAAAATGCCTGGTGGGGGGGGGAGGAAGAGGAAGGAAAGGCGGAAGAGCTTATCTATTTAAAGATTCAAAATAACTGAGTTTTGTTACCTTCTTCCATAGCTGTGTGAGTTCTGTCTCAACTAACCCTGGTGCCAGCCCATGCGTTTCAGGATCACCTGCTGCTCGCACCAGGACTGCAAACAGAAATCCACTGTGCACAACTGGAAGTCTGTAGAGGCACCGCAGAAGGGGTGGCTGCATGCGATTGCTGCTGGCACTGAACACTGGTAAAAAGCACACAGGTGAACCCCAGGGACAATGGCACATTGTGTCTGGTTATTTTCAAGCTGGATGGCTACCAAAGTTACTGGCGCAGAGCATGGTTCATTTCACGCTATTAAAGGTGTAATGTGCCGGTTCATTACTAGGATGTTTACTTTCTTCAGCCCTTAAGGACTGAACATTCCAGCACAAAGCACGAGTGCCCGCAGATGCACACAGAAACTCAGAGACTTTGCTGGCCTTGCTGCAACTACAGTCAATATTGCAGCAGGGGAAATGAAAGCAAGGAGCCACTATCAAAATGAAAGTTCCCAGCACAGTTACATCTACTACTCAGATAACTGTAGGTGTGTTTTCTTCGTTGGACCCACCAGTGTTATTTAACATAGAGGCACCTGTGCCAGCTGCGGGCCCTGTCTGGAGCTCTGTGCTGTGGCAAAACCTCATGCTGAAAATAAGCACTGCTTATGTGTCTGACCTCAAGTCTTATGGAAAGACAAAACATAACTGGCTGAGGTAAAAGTAACCTTTCGTATAGGCCTTGAGGCTATAACGCAGGCGGTGCTGAGCAGAAAGCAGTGTGGAGAGAAAGCCTTCAGATGGAAGGAAAGCAGCCTTTCAAAGTGCCTGTGTGAGAAACAGCAGCACGGCTGCCGTGTTGCTTGGGGTCATCATCTGTGTCCAGAGAGCTCAGTGCAATCTCAATGCTGAAGGAACACTTGTGTGTTCCAGGCCCTTCAGCCTGCAGCACTGAAACTCTGCTCATAGCAACCAGCGCTGCCCTGCGTGGGGTGGGACCTGAAGTGAGTGGGGCAGTGGGGGGTGCTGAGGGGTGATGAGGAGAGCTGAGGGGTACTGAGAGGTGATGAGGGGTAGTGAGAAGCACTGAGGGGTGATGATGGGCACTGAGGGGCAATGAGAGGCACTGATGGGACACTGAGGGTAGGTGAGGGAGCACTGAGAAGCACTGAGGGGTGCTGAGGGACAAGCAGGACAAGGGGAAATGGTTTGAAATTGAGGGAGGGGAGATTGAGGTTGGATGTCAGGGGGAAGTTCTTTGCTATGAGAGCAATGAGGTGCTGTAGCAGCTGCCCAGAGAGGCTGTGATGCCCCGTCCATCCCTGGAGGTGTTCAAGGCCAGGTTGGATGGGGCCCTGGGCAGCCTGGGCTGCTATGAAATGTGGAGGTTGGTGGCCCTGCCTGTGGCGGGGGGTTGGAGCTTCACGATCTTTGAGGTCCCTTCCAACCCAACCATTCTGTGATTCTGTGGTTCTCAGGGAGCACTCAGGGCCACTGAGGGGCATTAAGAGGCGCTGAGTGACAGCGAGCCTCAGCCTCGCGCCGGCCGCGCGGTAGGCGTGGTTTCCCAAGGCCGCCGGGAGGCGTGGCCTCCCTTCGCCGGCGCGGCCGCACGTCCTCCCCGCCTCCGCGTGCCCTACGGTGGCCGTGAGGAGCGCGGTGTGGAGCGGAGCGGTGCCGGCCGGCGGCCTGCGGGAAGGCTGCTGAGCGGCGCGAGGAGCGGGGCGGAGCAGCGCGGGCGGCGGCGATGTCCGCGCGCGGGAGGCGCTCGGCCCGCAGTGCGCAGCGCGAGCAGGCCCGGCGCGGGGGGCTCCTCCCGCAGGCCGGGAGCCGGGCCGGGCCCTGAGGCGGCCGCGGCCTCGGGCAGCCCCTGGCGGCGGGTGCGGAGGAGCCGGCGCCGGCCGGAGCGGGCCGAGGATGGGGATCCTCTTCACCAGGATCTGGAGGCTGTTCAACCACCAGGGTGAGCGGCGAGCGGAGCCGGGCCCGTCGGCGCGGGCGGTCGGGGCGGGGCCGGGCCCGGGGGCTCCGCGAGGGGCGCATTTACGGCTGCGGCGCCGTGAGCGAAGTCGGCGCTGCGGAGCGAGCCGTCCTGCCCGACCGCGTTTCGGTGTTGGCTCGGTGTTGTGCAGAGCGGGCTGTCCGTGTGACGATGGTACGAGGCTGCTCTGCGGAACCGCAACATGTCGGTTAAATCGGAACCGAGGAACCTCGCTTGCCTGAATGCATCCTCCCAGGGATCCCGGCTCCGGGAGCTGAGCTCTGGGGTGCAGAGCCTGGGCGGGCTGCTGGGGGGAAACACACATCTGAGTGTGCTAGGCCACATCTGAGTGTGATGGGCAACGCCGCCTGTAGAGTTCAGGTTCCTTCTGTGATGCGTAGGAAAGAAGGTGCTAAGCAGAAACGATCAGCAGTTCTGGCACGAGCGCTAAGTGCTGGAGTAGCTTTTTGTTGTACCGGTTCGTTTGTCTAAAACCAAACTGGGTGAAGGAGAGCTGCCAGATGTAGGCAAATCTCCTTTCTGTGTTTCAAAGCTGCTAAAAGGGAAACGGGACACGTGGTGGTTGTACGGTTGGACTTGGTGATCCAGTGGTGAGGCACTGGAACAGGTTGCCCAAGGAGGCTGTGGATGCCCCATCCCTGCAGGCATTCAAGGCCAGGCTGGATGTGGCTCTGGGCAGCCTGGGCTGCTGGTTGGTGACCTGCACACAGCAGGGGGTTGGAACTGGATGGGCAGTGAGGTCTTTTTCAATCCAGGCCATTCTCTGATTCTGTGATGTTTGGGGTCTTTTCCAACCTTAATGATTCTGTAGCTCGAGGAGCAGTGCTCTGTGTGCTGCAGGATATTCCTGCAGGCAGCACTGCTGCTTTCTTAACTACTGCTCAGAAAGAGATGAAGAAGTTGCTGTCTGTGATAGTAGCACGGCCTTGGAAAGGCACGCTTGGTTTGTATGAGCATTCTGGAGAGATGCTATAATTGGGGCAGTAGAGAATGCAGTCTATTATGATCTCCAGGAGTATAGAAGCTTCAGAAAGCATGCTCAGCAGCTTAGAGAAGGAAGAAATCCAATTCATATCTTAGAAATTATTCCTTCAGGTGTGCAGATAGGGAACAAACACAGGTAGCCTGTTAGGTATGGTCTGAAATCCAGCACCAGAGCTACGTGCTGGCTGAGGAGATCCGTCTGCAGCGCAGCGTGAACCTTGCCTTGTAACGCAGTCCTTGTTGTGATAGCAGAGCTAACAATGTGACTTACTGGTTGTATTTTTATTTCAGAGCACAAAGTAATCATTGTTGGTCTGGATAATGCAGGAAAGACTACCATTCTTTATCAATTGTAAGTACGAACTGCAGCAGTGTTTCGTGTGTCTCAAGGTGTGTGTTGTGTGCATTGCTTTGGCTTATTTTCACTGCTTTCCATCTTTCTTTTTGCTTGGAGATCACCGTGCTGGAAATTATGGGATAGGTGGCGCTGAGATCAGAGTTTGGAAATGTCTGTGTTCCTCCTGATGTGTGAATAAGGTTTTGTTGAGAACTATTTACGAAATTACTTTGCTATTACAATTGATCACAGCTACCTTTGGTGTCACAGCTCAGGCTGTCTGCCAGCTCCATAAAATAGGGTTACACTGAGGATTAGCCACAGCACAGTGCTGCTGTGCTGGTCCATGCCACAGCATGTAACTGTGCCATTCTTTGTGAGTTGCAAAGCACCAAAGCCTGACCTCTCCCTGCCTCAACTTGTGTCCTGCCCACCTTGGGAGGTGAGGGAGGGCTGAGCCACCAGCAAGCCTTGCAGTGTTTGTTGCTGTTGAGCTGTTTCTGGCTTGTATTTGTCGTGCCTCAGCCTTGCTGCTGATGTCTGTGGAACCTGCATGGGCTCCGTATCGTTTGTCCTCCACGGTGCTTTGATAAAGGGCTGCAGATCTGTGCCTGGGCTCAGAAACTGCAGGTGGAACAGGCAGCTCAAGGCCTCTTCATAGCAGGAGCAGATTGGCCCTTCTCTCACGGCAGGCAGCCTGGTGCTAGGAAGCACTCCTTCTCCAACCCTACATTAAAATGTTGCAGGGGTGAATATTTCTTTTGACAAACTGATTGGCTTTTGCCTTTCTGAAATGTGAAAGTTATGCTGTGTTCCCAGCCCTGTGCAAGCTGCACAGGAGAAAGTGAAAGTACAAGGATCACTGTTGTTACCAAACCGAGAGTGAGAAAATATTTTCAGTATTAAAAAATTAATAGAATGAAGTGGAATCTTCTAAAGAGCAGTAACTGTTGCTGCTGAGGGCCATCCTTGGTGTGTTACAAAGCTGCCTGTGTCTTTTCGCTTCCTCCACCAGTGTCTCATGATTCTTTTCATCTTCTTCTTTCTGCCATCTCAGTGTTTTCTTTTTCCCTTTTGTACAGTGGATGGCTGTGTGCCTCCTTTTCCTCTGTACCCTTTTTGGCATTGCAGGACTTCCCCTTCTCGCTAGCTGAAGGGTGCTGCTCTGGATGGGTCTGATCTGCTGCTCCTCCTGCCTGCCTCTTGCTTCAGAAATGTTTGCCCGCTGTATTTTTCCTTGTACAGTTTCTCCGTGGCAGATAAGCGTTCTGAGCAAGAATGAATGTTTGACTTTTGGAACAAACGGGCAGAGATAACTGCAGCAGTGTCTCAGTGTGCTGACTGGTGCTTGATGTCGTGGAGGGTCACAGCACTTTGGAGCAGTGATTCTTGCAGCAGATCGTGGCAGCCCTACAGACTCTTTCTTTCTTTCCATTCTCATACTCGGCTCTCCCTCCCTCGTTGTTGAGCAGGATTTGGCATTCTGTTGTCTAGAAATGCCATGAAGCTCCACGCTAACCTTGTTTCAGTGGGGAGGAGGAAAGAAAATCCACCTATCATGTTGCACACAGAGACTTGCTGACAGCTTGAGTGTGAAAGGCTGCAGGTTCAGCCAGGGAAATGGGAGCTGTGAAATGCCTTTCCCAAGCATTAAAAGAACTCTGCTGAAACCTGGTTGTGAAATATTAAATCAGCCAGAGGCATCTTGTTACCATTGTTTGCCTTAATTTCATTTTACTGTTCTTTCTTGTTCTAATACTTCTCTTTCCCCAGTCTTAGCTTCCCCCAAACTTGTGTGATGAGAAAATACCTTGCTAAGACGTTGAGTAGCTGGTGTTCCTTCTCACAGTGTTAGGCTACCCTTTTATCCCTCAGTAAACAGCCCAGTACTGTTACAAGTCTCAAATTGATGTCTCTATAACTGAAAGCTCTGCTGAAGTATTTAAAAAGTGTGTATATGTATGTATATATGTAAAGTGGAAAAAGAAGATCATGATTATCAGAAGAAAAAATAATTAAACTCTTGAAAAAGATTGATCTTTTCCTTTAAAGCTGCTTTTGTGATTTATTTATTTTTTTTTAATGTCCCTTTCAATAGGGCTTAAATAACTTGAAGAGTGTCCAGAATACACATTTGGTTATTACTCTTTATGTGCCTTAATGATAGAGTTGCACTAAGTATCTCTAAACCAATGTATTTCTCAACCTTAATTAATCAGCATTCATCTCCACAATTGAGATTCCATTTGCTGGACAGAAGGAAGTCTGGACATAAAGTAACTGCAGTGTGAAGGAGCAGTGTGCGTGCTGTCCAACCCTGTGTTTGGTGGAGCTGGATGAGCAGTTGTTTTTCTGCAACCTTGGAATTCTTGTGGCTTAACCATAGTCTTGAAGAAAAGCAACTGCTCTCTTCCATGCTGCATCGTGCCAAAAGCAGCCTGGAAAAACAAGAGCTGGCTGCTTGAAACGCTTTCTGAAGCAAATGCTCCCTCAGCTTTATGTGATTTAATGAGTTATAAAATAGTTTTCTTGCTCTCTCAGCTTTATAATTTAACTGTTATATAGGTCACCAAATCCTCCTTTATGGTCATTTTTATTCTCCTCCGACTTTGTCCCTATTTTTGCATGAGAGGTTTTTGCTAGAGTTCCCCCATTAAGCTTTCCACCTTGGGGAAACCATCAGCTTTAGTGTCACGGAGGCAGGTTCAGTGCTGGCCGTGCGTGACAGAGCCGACCTCTTCTCCCTGCAGCTCCATGAACGAAGTGGTGCACACCTCACCTACGATAGGCAGCAACGTGGAAGAGATCGTGGTCAACAACACGCGCTTTCTGATGTGGGATATCGGAGGGCAGGAGTCGCTGCGCTCCTCGTGGAACACCTACTACACCAACACCGAGGTGAGAGCCCAGGCCCTGCCCTGAGGCATGTGGGAACGAATGGCTGCCCAGAAGGAGAGAGCCTACAGAACCATGGCACGCTCCCAGGGAGCTGCACTGCACGCGTTGAGTGTTGTGTAGCAGCTCCAGGGTGCTTGTGTTGTACAGCAGCCTGCTTCACAATCACAGCTCCCTTCTGTTCTTTCATAACGCACTTGAAAGTAACTTCAAGGACCCCGTGTCTGGGGATCCGTGGCCTTGGGGCAGGTGTTGCACATCCCCGTTTACAGGTTCCTACTGTAACAGCTGTTTCTCTGTAGCAGTGCTTCAAAGCCTGTGCATCCCCAAAATGAGCAAGGCCTGAAGTCCTGATACCAGGAGCTCTGTCTTGCAGGCTCCTATGATCAATTCACTCAAGCACCCCGAGAGTTTTGAGAGCACCTCCGTGACAAAGCTGCAGTGCATACGCTGGAGTTGATTAAAATCGTGCTTCAAGATTTCCTACGTGATAACAGTTGTGGTTTTATTGATGTTGTTTTCTTTAAAAGGTTAACCTTTTTAGTCTTTGTTTTCCTGTGCTTCCCTAGAAGGCACTGTGACACGAATATGCACGTATACTTTTGAACTGTGACATTTAAGGGTTTTTTTAAATGTTTTTAAATCCCTTAAATTCCTACTTTCATGTTAGAGCTTGAAACAAAGGGAGGAAGCTGATATACTTCACCTTCTTACGGAAGCAACAAATCATCTGAGCAATCTCTGTGCTACCTCAGTTATGCGAAGCAAAGAGTAAAGCCAGATTTGGGGTGCTGGCAAGGGCCTGCTCTCAGAATAAATTTTTCACTTGAAAGTGGAGGTCAGAAAAGATTCCTCAGAGCTGTTTTGTATACAAAGCACTGGCTAAACTGCTAACCACAGCAGTGCTTTGGGTAACCAGCCAGGCTCTGCATCTGGGACAAGACTCCTGATAATCCTGCTGGCTGTCTGAATAACCTGATGGGAGCAATGATCTGTGTAAGCACACGTGGCCAGAAGGAAGCAGTATGTTCTTTGAAATGCTGACTCCTAACTTTTGGCTTTTTGAAGTTTGTAATAGTTGTCGTGGACAGCACAGACAGAGAGAGGATTTCGGTGACTAAAGAAGAACTGTATAAGATGTTAGCGCATGAGGTGAGTAGATCCTGAATCTTCTTTGTTGCAATATTCGTGGCTAAGATGTGGATCAGGAAACTGGTCTGTGAGAGCTTCATTTAAGAATGCCATTTAAGTCTGATGGTGGGAGACAGACCAGAGAGGGCACATGGCTCAGTTGGAAGCCAGGGCTAATGTTAACAGCCATGTTCCTGGCTATGGGCAGTGCTGTCAGACTGTCTGGTTTTTGCTAGAGCCTCTGTCTGTTGTGAAACTCCCAGTACATTTGTGGGAGATCAGTGATTTCATATTAATTTATAAAAGTAACTTTGCAGCTTCTGAGTGCTTCATCAAAACAGAAGTTGGCACTTAGAAATGATGTACGTGTTTTTTCAGCCTAAGTCTTGAAGACCTGCAGTAGCTGAAGAAAGGCTGTTACGCTGTGCCTTTATTCTTGTTCATTGTGGCTGTTAGGTTGTTAAGTCTTCAAAGGAAACCTCTGCAATAAGAACCAAACAGCAATTGGGATAATTGCAGTAATGCAAAATGCGTGACGTAAACTCTTAAAGTTCAGGCTGGATGTGGCTCTGGGCAGCCTGGCCTGGTGGTTGGCGACCCTGCCTATGGCAGGAGGGTTGAAACTGGATGACCTTTGAGGCCCTTTTCAACCCAGGCCATTCTGTGGCTCTATGAAAATGTGTGAGAAAGCTGTAGTAGCTATCATTCTACATCAGCTTGAACTTACAGAATGAGTGTGATTTGCTAGCTTGTGAAAACTTTCAAATAGAGTGCTGTGTTATGTCTAAAATGGAACTGTCTGTTTCTGATTTGTAAGTGCTCTCATACCGTGTAAGCCAAGGAGCAGTGCAGTGTAATGTAAGTTATCTGCCCATGAAGTGGTGCAGGACCAGAGGCTGGAGTTTTAATGAATATGTGCTTCTATAAGCTTAACTTCTGCTGTTGATATGTAAGAGCAGCAAATTTAATGCAAATGGGATCAGTTTGTATGAGCTGACATTGAGGACACTGAGCTTCCAAACCTAAAAGTGTCAGAATACAAAGATGTGCGTAGAATTGATGGCATTATATCCCAAAATATTCCATCTATATTTAAATATTCCATCTATATTTAAACTATCACCACTGTTTAGCAGGTAACTCCAGAAAGGCCCAAGGCTGCATCTATCTATCTATATCTCTGTATGTAAATATATGTATTTCCTGTGAATGATCATGGTAGCATTGAAGAAACAACCAAGACCTTTCTTCAGGGTCTTGATGGTTTTTTTTCCTTTTATGTTTAAATTCGAGTAGTGTTTAACATGTCACTGAATGTCTTTCTTAGTAAGGTTGGTGTAATTAGCTGTGAGCCACAGGACAGGTAATGCTTTTTCTGAGAAGTAGGTGTCCTCCCAAAATGTTGTTGTTTTTATTCCATGACCTTGGGATTTTAGGCAACTGTTTTGCAGAACTTTGAACTGTAAACCTCAGCCAGTGTCCAGCTGATGTGCAGGTTCTAGTTAATCTAACCTGCTTTTTCCTCCATGCTCAGAAGCAGCTCGGTTTAGCTTCTTGAAAGAGACCATGCTTTGTCTGGAACTTTGCATTTTGTGATGCTCAAAAGGTGCAAATTCTACAGAAGTAACCCTGACTCAAGATGCAAGTCTCCCAGGAAGGCTGGGGTGGCAGGGAAGGAGGCAGGCCGGTCTGTCTCATCTGTGGCACTGTGTGAGCTCATACAGGCTTGGCTGCTGCAAGGTCCTGCTGCTACAGGTTTCATTTCTCTCCTTCAGGCTGTCCTTGTGCTAGCAATGAAGGTCTGTGGCTAGCTGTGGGGTTTTGGTTTTGCTAGCTCAGGTCGGTGTGTGGTGAATGTTCAGCCAGCTGGGCGAAACCCATAGTGAAAGCAGAGGGCAGCACAGTCCCAGAGCTGCACCTTCTGCCTGGTTGTGGCAGAGCACTGCATGCAGCACAGGGACCATTGCCATCGAGTCTGCTGTCAGCATTAGAATTTCTCAGCTGTACTATTTAGTCTGTTGCACTAGCTAAACAAAATCTGCATCTTCTGTTTCATAATCTGCAAGTGAGGGTGCGGAAGCTGTTAATGAACTGTATTTGAAACGAAGGAAGTTCGGAACTCTAAGCAGTGCGAATGCCCTTGCTTCACCATGGGAGGCTGCTTCTGCACCCAGACAGCACACATCCAACAGGAGGTGTGCCTGTTGCCTGCAGCAGGTTGTAGTCAGTATATTCTGCTAACCCTGCAGGTGCTACGGCACTTGGAAAGAACAGTGATACGTATAACCTGGAATGGAGATCAAATACGTACACAGAATAGCTGTTCTTTGCAGTCTTTGAAAAGTTCTCATTTTTGCTAACTAGTTCAGTTGGATTTGTTTGCTAAGGTAAAATTGACTTGCCCAAGTCAGTTCCAGCTATTTTCTGGACCAGAGCATCCCATGGGAATTAATGTTACTGCTTGTAAAAGTTAGTGTGCCTAATAGGCATTTAAGTGAATGGCTTTCTGGGAAGACCTCGTTACTTTCAGAGGGGCACTATGTGTCTGTACTAATGTAATTCAAAGCAGCTTGAGATAGAACGAGCTTGGTCCTAGAGTTGTCCTTCTCTAAATGGTTAGAACCAATGTTTTGAATATTTTAGAGCCCCATCAAGACAATTATTGCAATGTGCTTGTTCATTTAGATGCCTGTGCTTTGATTCTGAAGTAGTGTGAATGATGATGTTCCACAAACGATGAACATCTCATAAATGCAACGTTACTGCAGCTTGCTTTACACTGTCAGGGGCAGTCTCAGTGCTGCTTCAGAGGTGGGATTTCCATGGCAGAGGATGGCTGGGTGAGGCTTTCCCAGTGCTGGAGAACTACTGGGGCATTGGTTCTGTGTAAGAACTGGCACAGACTGCTGGTTTGGCACTAACACCAATCTCACGGTGTGCATGTATGTGAAAGTTGGTATGTGTCAAAGCATGGTGTGTATAAAAGCCAGGCACAGGGAGGGAGAGCAGCTGCTTCAGATATACAGGCAGGAGCACCCTGTAAGGAAAGGCTAAAGCAGAAGACCTTGACTCTGAAACAGACGGGTGATGTAACTGCACGTGCTGTGCTCAGGACAGAGATGCAGGGTGCCCTGATCCTCACAGGACAACAGAATGGCGTTGGTAGTTTTAGGCAAAAGTTGGACATCTGATCAACAAGATCAAAATATTTTCCTTTCAGAAGTTAAACGCTGACGAGGCTGCAGCATTTATAAGGTAGTATGCTTGGGCTTACAACTCACAGGTTTGCTGTCACATCTTTTGTCTTTGAAGGCAGGTTTGTAATAGTCTTTTTTTCTTCTTTCCCCCCAAGGACTTGAAGAAAGCAGGGTTGCTGATCTTTGCTAACAAGCAAGATGTTAAAGAATGTATGACTGTGGCTGAAATCTCTCAGTTTCTGAAGCTGACTTCAATTAAGGATCACCAGTGGCACATTCAGGCGTGCTGTGCTCTAACTGGAGAGGGGTAAGGGTTATTCTCTGCAGAGGACAGTCTTGAATGATTTTGGTATTTTTACTGTGGTGGTCAGTTCTAACACACTGCTCCCCTTTCAGTGATAATGCTGTACTTACTGTGTTCTGAATGCAAAAATCTGACATTGGAACAGAAAGATCTGATAACCAACATTTACAGGAAACTTGCAGTCTCGAAGTGTAGTTTTGAGTGACTGAGACCTAATGAAGATGGATGTAGGAACAACCTCACGTTTTTCATTGGTCTATTAAGACTAATCATAATTAGAGGTAACTTCAGTGTACATCTGTAAGAGCTGAAGTCTTCTACACATAGATGGCATAGTAAGACCTGAAAAGAGTGAATTGTTTCTGGAAATGCTGCCTTCAGTCCGAGTTAGAGTTCTCAAGAAGAATTTGATTGTTCATGCAAATTGGTGCTGTGGAAGTAATCATCTTTGAAGTTACCCTGAGGAGGGCACCCATTCCTTACACATTCTCTCTCTTGTTTACAGACTCTGCCAAGGACTCGAATGGATGATGTCAAGACTAAAGATCAGATGATTTTTAATGACCCCTTTGCACAGAGACTGCTTAAAAAAAAAAAAAAAAAGCTGTACCTGTGGTTACCTTCACAGTGGCAGAATTGCTGGGTTAGGTGTATTTATAATGAACTGATTTCAACTTTATTTTCTACGTAGATGCACACACACATGTATATAAATCCAGACCGTTCAGCAGAAAGAAAGATGCAGGTGATGGCTTGAGGTTGTTTTCCTCGTGGTGATCCACCTCCCTTCCAAGATGCAGCCACTGACAACAGTCTGATGCCGAGTGTGGTGAAGATGAAGCAAGAGAAAGAACTTATGCTTTGGGGTTTTGTTATTACATTGTAGTCCTCCCTAGTCAAAGATGTGGCTTCATTATTTCAGTAAATTAGCAAACAAATCAATGGCATAGATATCAACTTTCCAGTATTTTTAAAGTTACTGATGTTACAAATGCAAAACTATTTTCCTGTATGTGTACTGTACATATTTGTGTATATTTATACCTCGATTTTAGGTTAATTGCAATCTCTTCAGACCAGTGTGTAAAGCTAAATCAGTATGTTGACAGCAGTACTAATATTTCACATTGCCAACGTGTCACAACTTCTTTTCCTTCATGACCTGTGTGGCTGTAATGTCCATCAGACAGTTGGCTCACCACAACTTTATAAAGCAAGTTCTCTCTTAAGAAAACTGCTTGTTTCTCACATGATTTTTCAGTTTGATTTTTCATAGTGGGTTGGGGCATACGGATTCACCTTCAAATTACAGCATCAGCAAACAGTAAAAATTTGCCAAAGAGTTTTGAAACAAATTTTCTCCTAATCATCCTTGGATTAGATGACTCCAAAAAAATGCATGTCACGATGTTCTATGCTACTGCTTTACTTCTTTGGCAGCACGTGTTCATTTGTGATTCAAGACTTGTAGAGGTACCTTTAGCTCTCATAAAGGGAAAAAGTTTGTGGTGTTTTGTTTTTTTTTTCCTTCCTTAACCAAAGAGAAGAGATGAGGTATGTTTAAAAGTCCCAGTGGAATCCTACAAACTAGACATATGCTGTAGTGTTTTTCAGAGGAAGAGGTGCACTTCTTTGATAGCATCAAATGTATGTGTATATCCATATGCAGTGGTTGGAATTGGGATGGGGAAGGGGAGTGAAGTAGAAGACACTACTTGAAAAGCTGTGAGTGACCCCTTGATCATGTTCCCACAGAAGTTCCAGGGCAGCACTTGCTGTGGATATAACTCCCTTGCATGGTCCCCAGGTGAGTTACAAGAAAGTGTCAAACACTGTGGTTGTCTTTTCTCCCTGCAGTATTTCATGGGTTGGTTGTTCTGTACGGAGGCTCAGAATTGCCATGTTAAAGGACACGGGCTCTTCAGTGGGACTGCAGTTGGATGATTTGAAATATTACCAGCGTTGTAAAAAGGATGTGGAGCCTTAATTGCAGGCTTTTATGTTGGGGTTGTGTGTCGGAAGAGTACAGTAAAATGAAATAAAGCTTTGTTTAAAATGCCCTTCCCTTTTTAGCTCATACAACTGATAAGGATGGAAAAGACATTTTAAAGAACAAGCTTGAATTGAACTTTCTAATGTGCTCATCTTTGGCTGTGGGGTAATGTAGTCAGTGCACCTGCTCTGCATTTGCCTGCCTCACTGGGGATTGTGTTGTGAATGTGTGGGAAACAAAAGGAGGCAATTTCAAAGGTCTGTATTTAACAAAGGCAGGTAAAGAATTTAACTTCTTAATGTGTTTCTGGTATCTATGATGCTCACTGGCCAGGGATCCTGCTGTCTTCGTTAAGCATTTTAACGTGTACATGCATATCTGTCTGGTACATGCGCATAGATACTGGTGTGTTGCAAAATGTACAGATGTTTGAAGAAATAACAACTTAGTGCAAAGATGAATTACTCAGTTTATCTGATGGTATCTCTGGGAGCCAAGCTCTGTGCACTCTTGCATATAAAATGGAGGTGTGCATCTTCTAGTCCTAAAGAAAAAACAGACATGCTTATAAAGCTACGTGTCTGGTTTTTGAGTCTTCTGTCTTCTCTTCCATGCCTTCAAAATATTTTGCTTTAGCGTTTTTCAGTACTGCACACTGTTGCCTGAATCTGTGAAGGTTGTTTGTTGGGTTTTTTGGTGGTTTTCTAAGACAGGAAGTTCTTCCTGTTCACGGAGGAAATATCATGGAGCAGTTTCTATCTGGCTACTTCTTGATGGAATTTGCTGCTGACTCCTTCACTTAAATTAGTAGGACAGTGTCCAGATAATGAAAGCGTGGTCTTTTTTTCCAGGTTTAGCATATATTGCAACCAGACACCTTATATTTACATTGACTCTCCTTCTCCCCCTCAGTATCCTGGCCACTGCCACTTTGTGTGCCTTCAAAGGTACTGCATGGTTTGCTTCGCCTCTGTCTCGCAAGTGGCAGCCGACCCCAGCAGGGAGCTGAGAGTAACTGCACACATGAGATCTGCCTGTTAAAACAGTGTCTGGTGTCCTTATGAGCTTGTAATCTGAAAAGTAAGTAGTTGGATTGCAAACAGTACAGCCTTAACCCAGCTATGATAGCATCTAATAATTACACAGAATCACGAGGCTTCTTTTCTGTCTCTTTCTCATGCCACTGCATTTAGGGGGAAGATTTACTAAAATCTTGTGTGGTGACAGTGCTTACTGAAACAACACATGTCTAGCATTCTTCAGCAGTGCTTGGGAAGCAAAAGCAGATGTGCCTTCCTTGTACCTGCTAGGTGTGCAGTCTGTACAGGTTTGTGTAGTAGCTGGGCAGCCGTTATCACCTCTTTGTGAGCAGAGGGAACTCTTCAGGGTTCCAACACATCCAGCAGTGGTTGTGATCTCACTGAAAGCACAGCAAAAGTTGTGAAAGCAAAGGGCTGCATCCCACTGTTACGGTGAAAGCCTCTGTGGAAGTGTCTGCCAGAAGGCTCCTCGTGAGAACAAGTGTATTTACTGACACTGTGAGGAGAACGTGAGGTGGCTGTGCATGTATGTTCCTTCACAGCCACAACGCTGTCATTGGGTCTTTTCCTAAGCATGCTGCCTTTCCAGTCACGTTAAAAACATTTTCCAAGTTAGAAATAGAAGGAATCCTTACATTTGGTCATGGAGGAGAAAAGAGGCCAAACTCCTGAAGCCCTTTTCATTCATGCACTTCTTGTTTACAGTTGTTTTCTTTTCCCTGGGGGGCGATTCATGGCTTTTTGCACAGCTCTGCTCATAGAAAAGCGAGTTATCTGTGCTGCACAGAGTTTCTCACAGTTATAATTTGGAAGCAATTGTCCTAATGCGAGTTGTGATCTTGATTTGTGTTGCATCTGTTTCCCCTCCTCTGCACTGTGTTGGATTTCTTTCCCTTTGTTCTTCATCCCTAGGATAATTTAAGAAGGAGGCAGGTGTCTTTTAAAAACATGTCACTGAGGTTTGTGCTATAGAACAACACCTTACCAGCAAACAAAATAGCAGTGCAGCATGTTTCAGTATTCGAGTATCAAGGTGTTTCTTTCAGTTTAGCACATGGCAGAGTAGGCACGTTGGCTGTGCTCAGTGTTTCTCCTGTGAGCTGAAGATCACACAGGTTTTTAATTGTGAGGAAAAGTGGGAAATTCTTACATAGATCTGTTTGGCCTCCCTTTTCAAATTCTTTTCCTCGTTTCAGGGAGGGTTACTGTTTTCCTATGCACTAAGCAGTGTGTTCCCAGATGCGTGTTCATGTGTGAGTGCTGATAGCTGATAGGCACCTACTACAGTGTCTGCAGCCCAAGTGCCTACAACTAATGAACTGATCAGTTTTTTCTGTGTGTGCTGAATTTTCCGTTCACCTTAAAATAGACACATATCTATGACAGTTTGTAAACTGAGTGTTCTTTCCCTTCCTATGCCCCAGTTTTGTCATGACTGGTGTAGCATTTTAGTTCTTGAAGCTTTCTATCCTCTACATTCCAAGCACTCTCCATTTATCACACAGCTAGCTTTCTTTGTGAAAGGAAGGGATCCATTTGTCTATCAGATTTTTCTTCAAAGAACTGAGTTAAAATAAATTAATCCAAGAATACTAGGTGTTGTAAACCTCCTTATTTAAGTAGTTCTTTTTAATTGGCTAATAAAAACATTAACTTTGCTACCGTCAGACTAATTATATCTGACAAGTAGTTTCTCAGCTAATTCAAATGAATGTGGTATTGAGCTTTTAAACAGTGCATCATGGAGCATTATGGGCTAAGAATGACATGATGCTGTGAAGAACGGACTGAGAAAGGCCAGTGTCTGTGCACGTAGTCCTGGTGTTTTGTAAGTCAGTGCAGTGAGCATGTGAAATGCAGAAAAGGAGGAATAAGTGGTTGCCACTAACTTGTTTTGCATTGTGCTTAGACTCATAAGCAGAGATGGTATCCTTGCCTTACGGGGGTTTTACTGGTTAACTTTTCTATTGTACAGAAAGTGGTTTTGAAATTCACATCGGATAGCGGTCGTTATTTATAAGAAGGTCGTCCCCATATATTGACCTCTATCCTGTTTGGGTTGGGTTTTTTTTAAGCTTTTCTTATTAGTGACATTGGAAGGCTTGTCTGCTACTGAATTAATACAGAAAATGCTGCTTTCCCTTAAACCTGTAATTCATTCTTTGCAAATCACCATCAGCTCAGTGTTATCTTGTCTAAACGTTTCCTGTGTCAAGCACCATGGAGGGCAGAGCAGTCTCCTGCTACAAAGAGAAGATGTGCTTTTCTGCTAAGAGACACAGACTCGGATTGGGGAGGCTGAAAAATGCAAGAACTGTGTGATAGAGGAGGGCTAGGTGAGCCAGGTCAAACTGTGTCCATGCAGAGCTCGATCAGGGTGTTTTCAGCATGCCCCCCCTGTTGTTACTGTGTGCTTTGCCAAAACCTTTTGTCCTGCAGCGTGGACCCACCGTGCAGGCTGTGAATGATGTGGTTTATTATATTCTCACTGGGTTTTTTAATTGTAGTTTGTATGTGAAGTTACATCCATGTGGCTATGTATTAATGATGTTTCTAGGGTCATATTTACTTTAATTGCTTGCATTTTGTACTTCTCTTCCTTAAAATTTTGTCTTGAAAGAAATTCATAAAATCCATGGCTAGCTCTACTGCAATAAAACTTCATTCCAGAACATGTGAAATCATTGCTTCAAGTTAATATGAGGAGTTATGGGCTGGTTTGTCTTGGCTTGAGCACTTCTGTGTTTTAAATATAAGCAAATCAATTACAGTGATCTATCTACAACTTTATGAAGCTATTTAGCACAGCCAAGTTCGGTTGCGATTCTCTTGCATAACTTCTAATGAAATTTTATCAGAATATTCCTCAAATTGTTTCCCCCTTTACCTCTTTCTGTCGTTCTGGTTTGTGAAACCCAGTGTGAGTGGAGCTGGAAGGAGCTCATCTTGTTCTTGTAGCTCTTGTTTGAAGGGGTGAAACATGCACAGATTTGCCCTTAACTGCTGGAGAGGCACACGCAGGTAAGAGGCTGTGTGCAGTCACATTTATTTATAACCTCACAACTGCTATCCTTGGGAAAATTACCAGTCCTTACTGCTCTAGATGAAAACACTGGTCAGAATTTTGCTGTTTGCGTTACAGCTCTTGCTTGTGTGGAAAGGAAACATCTTTTCCCACGTGGTTATAAGGGTTTGTCCAGGCATCATGTGGTGTGGAGAACTGTTTGGCAAAGCTGTGCTGCTGGGCTTTATGCTGGGAGGTCGCTTGGTAAGAAATGTGTCTGCTGGTTTTAAATAGAAAAGAGAATGGATTTAATGGTGGAATGTTCTTTTCCTTCAGAAAATACTGAGTTGTAGTGGTGTGTTCACGTGTCGCACGCTGGTAGTGCAGCCCTGGGCTGTTGGGGTTACAGGTAACTGCTTAGAAAGCAAACGGGATGAAATTGAAGCTGCTTTAAGAAAAAAAAAGGCATGTGGCTGCCTCAAAGGTATGCTGGTGGTCAGCACTGGAGCTGGAATTCAATCTTGTTCCGTGGGTGTTAATTTTGGACTTGTTGCTCTATTTCTGTCTGCACAGTGCTTGTAGCCGTGTGATAATCTCTGAGATAAAAGTAACACACAGACAGGTGTTCACCAGCACAGATACGTACAGTAACTGCATGCTGCCTCTGTTACAGCGGCCTGATGGACAGCAAAGTGCTCTCCTGTGCTGTTCTTCTGCCTGCTGTCTGATGCCAGTCTACAGATTGCTACGTTAGTCCAGAAAAATATACACAGAAGTATTCTGGGAGGGTTTTACTCCTGCGTGTTGTGTTGTTAGTGAACAGTAACTTCACTCCTGCACATAAAGATGGTTTGCTACTGCTGATCTCCAGTCACTTCCCCTCTGCAGCCAACAGCTGAGCATCCTGCATAGAGCAGAGCTGCTGCAGTGAGCCTTGCCTTAGTCATTAACATCTACCTTATGGATGTGGAATTGGGCTTTTAAAAAGAAAAATACTGCGTTGCTTTTTGCCTTTATTTTTCTTGTCTGTGTGAATGTTGAAGACTGCTGTGTTCTCTTTAATTGTATTTGAGTTACAACAACCTAACTGTTGGATCCTGTTACCACTTCTAAAAGTCCAAGTCACGCCATTACTGCTGTTGCACAGTGGACTTTGATTTATTCCAAGTATTTAATGCATTTTTTCAACGTGATATTGAATGAGATGCAAAAGTACAGAATTGTTAACATCTTGGGAGCCAATACTTGTTATCAGCCTTGTTCTGTCTTGCTTTTTGCCTCATTTTTCAGAACTGGAAGGCATTTTTTTCCAGGTGTGTGTGTGTGTGTGTATATATATGTGTGTAGGCAAACTATTGGGGTCATGCAAAGTGATGCAGACCTTGGAATAACAATATTTTGTCTAATTTCTTTGTACATAAAGTCTTAGTATGAATACAGGTACTGTTGAAGACTTGCTTTTGAGGTCCTTGTACTGCTGAATTCCAAGAGGCAACCATTGTAACCTGTATGTATAGCTTTAAAACATGACTTGTTGGATGCATATTAGAGCTGTCTAAACAACTAATAAACATTATTGTTTGTATTAAGATGGATACCTCACCTCTTCATTTTAGATTACCCATGCCATTTTCAGAGCAGGTTTGTCAGTCTTTTTTTCTCTCTGTGTGTGTATGTAAATGTTCATGTATGTGTGTATACATACAGGAATGATGTAGGTGCAGTGCAGGATGTAGCACCGTATGCCAGTGCAGCTGCTGCTGTTGGCAGCAGTAGGTGAGCACTACTTTAACTCTATGGCTAGCAATTTGGGCAAGTCTGATCCCACCTGCTGTGGTGCTGCCTGCTCAGCTCCGTGTTGCTGGCCAGGAGCTCAGAGCTTGCACAAGCTCCTTTTCAGATACACCATAACCTCCCAACAGCAAACCCTGCTGCAGTGTGCCCTGCAGTGAGGGGAAGGAGGTGCTGTGGGCTGTCCTGAGGGACAGAGGTGAGTGCTGGCTGGCCTGGTACGTTGGCTGAACATCCTTCATGTGAGCCTGTGCATGTCAGTAAGTGTGCCCTTATTGTTGCACAGCACGGGATTTTCTTGTGTCTTTAGAAAGTACTTGGTTGTAAATCCAATTGCTTTGTTAGATTGGGAAGTGTCTATTTTTGAAAGGCTTTAAACAATGTTTTTCCAATGTATTGGATCGCCAGGTGCCCTTGTTGGTTGCAGACTGTGGTAAGCAGTGTGGACATGTCAGTAGGCAGTGGACAAACCCAAATCTCACTTCCTCCAAGGCGCTACAGCTGCTGTAATATTTCAACTGCCATTAAGTAGAGAAGATGATAAATGAAGCCTTGGATTTGATGCGTGGATCTTCATAAGAACCTTGGGATCTTATTTTTCATCTAGACTTTAAAAAGAAAGATGAATTTTGTTAAGAGCAAATTTACAAACAAGGAGAAAGCTACTTTGCAAAGCACGTTGGTTTATTTGATTTTGTCTCCCCACAGAACTTCTTTTGCATGTCTGCCACCTGTGTGAGGGAGAATACTGCTGGGAGAACAAGAATCGCCACTTGTGTGCTGCCTGTGCCTGCTGACACCTAACAGCATGCTCGAGGTAGAATTGTTACTGTAGCTTTCCTACAAGGCCTCAGAAACCCACTTACCATCCTCCAGCCTCTGCCCAGACCCCTATGAGCTGCTCATCGCCTCCGCACCTCAGCGCAGAAATGAACCTGTGCCATTGCTCCTGCAGGAGGCAAAGTGCTGACTTAAAGCCGGCTGGTTTTATGCGGATTGCTTTGGGCAGCAGGTGTAAAGCTTCTAATCTGCTGTGAAACAGAATCATTGTCAGTGCAAAGTGAGAGTAATGAAAGAAATATGGGCTGGTTTATGGAGATACAACTACTGCTGTTGTTTTTCTGCTTGGTGATGGGAAGGTTTCAGGTGCAGGCTGTCCTTCCCACACTGTCACCAGTTGCCAAGCCCACTCTGTAGCATGGATGGATCCACTGACACAGGAGCATGGCTGGAGCTGCTCCAGTTTACAGCTGCTTCAGGTTTTCTGCCAGTCACATCTGGATCAAGCCCAGGATTATGAGGCATTTCCATGCACCAGTGTTTGCATGCTGCTCTGTGCTCCAGTCCCAAAGCCCTGTGAATCGTCTCTGCAGCCACTGCTTGTCTGGCTGCTCCTGGGCTGTTTCTTTCCTGCAAGGCCAGATGGGGGCAGAATCCTCCTTTTTATTGTAAATCCTTTAAAAAAAAAGTTTCCAGTTTGAAGGAATTGAGCCATCCCCAAGGTGCCCAAATGCTTCAAGCCTGCACTGCCACCAGAAGAAATCTGCTTCCTTTCTGTCCCTCACGGCACCTCTTGAGTACCTGAGCACAGAGGATGGGAGACCTAACTCTGTGATAAAACTACTTTTATTTGCAATCTGTTGAAATCTGTTTCTCTGTGTTGTTCAGACTGTTGAAACAGGCTCTAGGTGGTGAGGATCAGAAGGCAGGAGGTCAATGGAACAGTGGAGCTGTGGCTGCTGGAAATCACCTGTACCTGCCTTTGGGAAAGCAGATCCCACCTTTCACCTACGGAGTCATTTGGGTTAATTTAGGTAATTCCTGTGCCCTGACAGGGACTTGCTCTAGGCACAGAAAGTGTCACCACTGGCAGAGCATTGCCCTCAGCATCCCATTTTGGGCAAACAAGGAGAGCTTTGTGTGGAGAGCCAGGGATGTGCTACACTCATCTTCTGCTGTCTATCCCCAACGTGGCAGTTGTTAGCTCAGGTCCAATGGCACCCACAGCTGCAGCCAAAGACAGCAGTCCCCTGCAGGTGAGCAAGAGGCAGCTCCACGCACTCATTCAGCTTCTTCCTTCCCCAGCAACACACACCCCATGTTGAAGCTGTGCAATTGCTTGGAAGATTTTCATGCATTTCTGCAGGCTTTCTTTGCAATGCTGAAAGCTTCGAGCAACTGCAGCCTCCTTCAGCAGGGAGCTCTGCTCAACACTGAAAACTGTTTGCTTGGATTTAATGTCAGTGGCAAAAAAATCAGCAAGCAAAGGTATTTCTTCCATGCATGATGCTCAGAACTCTGTGGATTAAAGCACTTCTGCAGGAGTTACCTTGATTGTGAATCTTTGTAGTGCAGTGCTGAAACCGAAGGTGATTTGCTGCAGTGTGAAGCACTTGAGCTCGATGTAACCATGCCTGCGTTGTGCCTCATTTTCAGACTGGAAAGTGAGTGTCTGCATTAATCCATCCTGCAATGAACATGTGCCCTAAGGAGCAGAAGCCAAACTCAAACTGGGGCACAACAAGATGTGTCACAAGAGGTTTCCACACCTGGATAAGTCGTCATCTCTGAATTGTTTTCTATGCAGCACCAATCTCATTATATTCTGCTCAGCACAACAAGCAGCCACATCTCAGCACTGCTGCCTTGGTAGCAGTGCTTTGCTGATGGCCACTGCCTGCAGAGCATCTGAGCCAGAGCAGTTCTACAGCTGCTTCTGTCCATCCACCCTCATAATGCTGCTTTATAAAAAGACCCATGAAGTCATCAGCGTTCGGCCCCTCGTGTAATCATTCCCAAGAAAATGAGCTGAAACACTGCCAGACAGTGAAAATTTGAATCAATACGGTTTTGCTCCTCCTCGCTTCCCCACTGTACAGGAAAGCTGCATCACTGAGCCTCTTACAGAGTGAGGTGAGAGGGGGAGATCAGGACAGCAGGGCCATGGCCCATACAGGGGGCGTGCGGGGCAGGGACACCTGGGTGCTGTGGGGTGAGCAGAAGGATGGGGCTCAGAGTTCTTGAGCCTGGTGGTACCAGTACTGAAAGTGCTGTGTAGTGAAGGGTAAAGAAATTGTATTTTGGTTTTTTTTTTCTTCCTTTCCTGACTGTTTCTTTTTAATCCGTTTTTGGTGTGAGTTATTTTGGAAAAATCACATTTATGTCACTGAGGGAAGCATCAGTGAAGAAACTTCAGCTTTTAGAAGTCAGAGTTAGCTCATGAGCTCCTGCAAATGACACTGGAGTCTACTCTCTTCGTACAGAGGGGCACAACACCAGATGAGTTAAATATTACTTGTGGTGCCATTCCTTAATGCAGTGAACAAGACTTCACTGACTGCACTAATGAAGCTGTTACCTTGTTGTCTGGTGCCACCGCAGAGGTGAGCAATACAAGCAATGGAGATCTGCTTGGAGCTGCTTAGGGCTGGTAGTAACAGTCCAGAGGATTTCTCATAGTGGCTGCTGCATCAGTGACCTTTGTGTTGTGTTAATGACCTTTCATGGAGCGTTCTGCCACTGGGAATTGCTTCTGCAAAGCATTACTGGCCACAAGTTACGACTCCTAATATTTGATGGACTACTGCAGATTGTATTTCAGGATATGAGATACCATCCCAGCAATGCAAGTTAGGAATGCTAAGCATGTTGCAGTCCTTCCCCTTCATTTTACTGGTGGAGGTGTTGGTAACCTCACATAGAAATGTGCTAAAAGAGCAGAGAAAGGGAGACATTTCTAAGAACAGCTCTTGAAGACACTGGTTTAGTAAAGTCCCTAACGCTGAGATTGACACATGCTGCTCTCATTAGTATGTAGGCTATCACTTAGAAAGAAGCTCTTGTAAAGCCATGCACTTTATGAGCCAGTTATCAAGTTGGCATCTTTCAGGTTAAGGAGACTCAATGTCCATGAATGGACATCAATGGGAGGGTTTAGTGATCAGAGTATCTCTTTGGGAGCAAAGTGCTTTATGCACTCTGCTAATCTTGATCTTTTCTGGCAGTTCTTGTGGCCGTGCCCTTCAATGACTCCTTTAGAAGCCCATGTCTCTGCTAAATTGCATGCATGCTAATTCAGTTGGTGTGTGAGCCAGCTTGCAGTACTGGGGTGGCAGAGGGATTCCCAGTGAGAGAGGCCAAGCATCAGTGCATGATGGTGCTTCATGAGTGAGCTCTGCACAAATCTGAAAACCCCTTGGAAGGATGGATGCCACAAAGAAGACAGGTAGTAGCATAGCTGTTGCACTGAGAAGGCAGCAGAGGTGATGTCAACTGAGGGACTGGTCATGACTTCTGCTGAAGGCAAAGGCTGTGTTCAGCTCTGTCCTTGCATCTCGCGTGACCTCTGCCAGGAAACGCCTTTAGTGATGGTTGTTTCTGTCCATCCATTTCTCTGTTGCTGTTGGGATGATGTGGAAAGTTGGCAGTGCTGTTCAAAGCCACATGAAACTTTGCTGCTGCCAAGCTTCGTTAGAAATAGACTTAATGTGATGACAATAACTGATCTGAATGTGGACTGGGATATAAATGAACTTGGGCTGCCTTGTGCTTTCTCAGTAAATGGTTTCAGCTCATTCCATAAGAAACCACAGAAGAGCTTCTGTATTCACTGTCTCTGCTCAACGTGGTAAGCAGCTGGGGGAAAAATACATGTGTACTGAAACCAGTGGTAAGTTTGAAAAGTCCAGGCAGAACTACATCTATGACAGAGCTGGGCTGTGCCACAGCAGCTGCTTTGTAACTGTTGAGGAGGGCCACCAAGAAATGATTTCTTCCTTCAGTTGGTTAAGCACCATCACAGCGCACCTCAAGGCGTGAAAGGAGAAGGGATCATCAATGCCAAGGAAGAGTGGGCACCAAAAAGGAGATGTGTTGTGTAGTCCTCATCCCACCCTGTTTGCACAAAGGAAGAACAGTTACCTGCTGATGATGTACCTGTGTGACCCAGAGCTTCTCAGCTCTGCAGCCAGCAGTCCAGCTGCTGTGTGGCTGTTTATTACCCATCACCCTGCATATAAGGCAGCAGCTACAACTCTCAGAGTAGTTGCTGTGAGTTGTGATTTACAGCAATAGTAATACTAATGACAAAGTTTGTTAAAAGAGCTGTGTTACCTTCACTGCACGACAGTGGGACTTGCCAAAAGGATCAGTGCTGCAGACAGGGTAAGAACTGAAATTCTGGCTGCTAGATGTGGCTTTTCACTGGGATTTACAGTTGGTGTTTGCACCTCTCTTCTAAAAATATATGTTTATTTATCTTATAAATAGAATGAAAGGGAAAAGATATGAAAAGAACCTCCCCTTCCTTTCCTAGTCCACACCAACATAAATTCTTTCCAAAAGCTAGAAATTCTGAGTTACACATCAGTACAATGAGCATCAGTTTGGTACCATTCAAGACATCATCAGTGTATCTTCTTTGTTCCTGGCACCTACCTGCAAAGCCCTGCTGCTGAATTGAGATTGTTAACAGCAGAATTTAAGCAAGGAGCAGTGGAGGCTGTGGCAGATACTGCCAAGGGAGAACTGCCCTTCATGCAAATGGGAGACTGAGCTGGGAGCAACCAAACCAAAGAGGCAGCTGCTGACTGTTCATGAGATGTGGATGTGTCATGGTGATATGCTGTGTGCAGGTCACCAACCAGCAGCCCAGGCTGCCCAGAGCCACATCCAGCCTGGCCTTGAATGCCTGCAGGGATGGGGCATCCACAGCCTCCTTGGGCAACCTGTGCCAGTGCCTCACCACCCTCTGATGGTGATGCTGTTCTACTAGAGACTGGAGTCCTGCATCCCAAGGTCATCAAACATTGGCTTTGATGCTTGTTTGCTTGTTTTTTCCAGGAAGGATGAAATTAGTTTTGGTTTCACGCCAATATTCTCCTCCTTGCCCCTCTTCCTGCAGAGGCTACTTGACCCATGGCAACATGTGAAGCGGTCGCTTTCAGGAGTGTATTAACCTGTCAGCATCAAAAAATAAACAAGAGAAGAAGATGCTGCAGATGACTTAATGGTGGCATTCTGATTGCATTGCCTCTGGGTATATTACTTGTAATGATCTAATCTTTTCTATTAATACTTGAAGAAAGATGATCAGTGGCACAGCAGTAACAAGTGAAGTTCATCTGTTTAGAACGCGTATCCTTTCCTTCCAGCAACCAACCAACCACTCCTACAGCACAGCCATCACAAAGCCATGTTTACAAATGTTTGTCTGGGTTGGCTGGCTCTGTGATATTAAGAAGAGACTGTGGTATGAAAAGAAAAGCTCCTGGTTGTTTTTGTTGTCTTTTACAAACGGATGGGCTTTTCAAGCTATAGTGAATGGGAGCAAGAGAAGGTTCTCTTTGTGTCCTTTTTTTTTTTTGATTTGTTTTTAGATCTCCAGTGAGTTAATTAGTCAGCTGTTAATGAATTACAAAACCATTCATAATTAGATACTGACTCCTATCCTTCTGGGGTCAGCACAAGGCAGGGAGTCTGACTCCCTTCTTAGTCATTTTGAAACTATTAGAAGGAAGAGATATTTGCACAGACGTGTGTCTGTGGTATGGTGTGCACCAAACTGGAACTTGAACACATTGGTACATCCCTCGCGTTTCACATCCCCATCTGTATGTGCTGCACCTGCAGCTAATTAAAAGAAAGCTCAGTTGAACCGTTAGAAATGCACGAGTTCAACTCACTTGTGTAAGCTCTTCTTTCCTTGAGTACAGTGGGTCCTTGTGATGTGGCTTTTGCATAATTCTGGAATGATATTTGGCTTTTATCACGTCATGAGTAGAAAGAAAGATAAGACAAATATTGAGAAATGAAGTTTAGTTTTACAAGAGGGCCTTTTCTTTGCTCATTGTATGGGAACTGCTGGGTCACAGCCTGAACCCTGATTGATCACCTGAGGCGAGCCATGATCAGCCAGAGGAGCACAGGTGAAGGCAATTCACCCGTGCTGCTGGAAGGGGAGGAGCCTGGCTGCTCCATTTAAGAGCTGGCTACCAGTGGGGAAGGATCTCTTCTGGAGATCTGCTCTGCTGGTGTTTTGTGAGTGAGCCCAGGATCGAGGTAAGCCTTCCATTTGTTCTCTGTTGTTATCATAGTCTGCTTTGCCTAACTCTCTTGTTTATTTTGTGATTATAGCATCCTAATATTCTTTGATTATACGCTTGTCCACTTCAAACCAGGCCTTAGTTATTAGGGTGCAAGAGAGACACTGCAGAGATGTGTGGTATGCCTTCATTCCAAGTGCAGGTATGTCTTTGCTTGAGCAGTGCTATACTGCTAAGTTAAGTATCATAGGATCACAGAATGACCTGGGTTGCAAAGGAGCACGATGCTCATCCAGTTCCAACCCCTTGCTGTGTGCAGGGTCGCCAACCAGCAGAGCAGGCTGCCCAAAGCCACATCCAGCCTGAAGTGGCACACAGATTCAGTACTCACATCCTGACAATGCCTTGCTCACGTGCTTCTGATACTGTAGTTCTGTCCTGGTGTGAATCGGTACCTTTGCACCTGACACCATCGTTCAGTTCATTCCAAATCTAGAAACCAAGGATAGTCAAACCCATATGGGCTCTCAACCTGCTAAGCATTCCTTGGGAAAAAAAACACGAGGTAATGATCTGCCTTGATATTCATGCAGACTTCAGTGTCTTTGCACTATGCTGGCACTTGCAGCGCCCGTACCTCAGTGATGTGACTGCTGCAGCCTGTGACAGGCCATGGCTCACGCACCTGTCACTACAGGGACTCTCTCCCACCTGTTAAGGAACTGTAAGAAAAACTGAATAAAACTAAATCCTAACAACTTCCATAGGGAAATCAAGATTTTAATTCCAGTCCCTTCCAATTCCATAGCCTTCCTTATCCAGCAAGCCATGAGTGCTAAGGTAAAAGGGCGCAGTGTGACAAGGAGAAGCTCTTACCTAACTTCCCTTTCCCACCCCTTCCCTCTTTCACTATTGGTGGATTTTCTGTCTCACATTTCTACGCTGGTTCCCTCCACCATGTGGATCCCCCAACAGACACCACTGACAGCTAACTTAGCAGGAATTATTTTGCTTCCAAGGCTCTGGTGTCATGAGCTTTGGTTAAAGCTTTCCTCCCAAAATAAATGGATTTCATATTTATGGCTTCTTGATGGATCCAGCACCTTCAGGTTGAATATCAGCATCTCGCAGGTTGTGTATTATAAGCTATCATACGTTTTGTGTCTTACAGTCCATGGTACACTTTTAGGTTTTTTGATAGAGATGGCACTCCAAGGGAGATTTGTAGGTACCCAATTAGCTCAGGTTGGAGTCCCACAAATGCTAAAGTTCACTTTTTTTGTCCCAACATTTCCGTGCAAAATCTGGCAGGCAGAAAGGCGAGAAGAATGAAAAGCTGATAATAATAGTCCAGAAATAGAGACAGTGGCATGAAGTTGTATTCAAATATGTCCTTTTTCAATGATAGAATGTTTGTTAAGTCCGGGTGGTCTACTGATTAACTCAGGAGGTTAAATATAGCACTTCTGATGTCAGTAAGCTTATCCACACAAAGGGCAAGACATAGAGAAGCCACATAAATCTCCAGCACAACAGTGTATTTTCAGTCAAACAGATGCAAGGTTGGATAGAAAGTCTTTTGAATCAAGAAGTCCTCTCTTTCAAGGAGCAATTGCCAGCTTGCAGTGATATGTACTGCCTGAGCTTCGTGATGGGGGATCTAGCCTTGAAGAATTAAAATTCTTCTGAAATCTGATGTGGAATCCAAAGAGAGATGCACTATAAAAGGAATAGAAGGGACTTAATGGTTAAATCAATGCAGAAACGTTACTAACCGAGGGGTGGTTGTAGGAATCTACATTTCTGTCTTAAGGAGTGGAGATTCCCAGTGTGGTTGCCCTTTAGTCTTTACATGTTGATCCTCCATATTTTGTCCTCTGTACAGATCAGGCTCCAGCGTTATGTCATGTATTTTTCATAGCTGGAATGCTGCCTCTCCAAAGGAACTTGAAAAAGCTCCAACTGTGGTTCTAGGGAAAAGAAAAATAAAAGGCAGTGTTTTTGTATGTGAATGTTGTGCGTTAGGGGAGCAAGTACATATAGTCTGTTTTTTCACTGCTTTCATTATAGAACTACTAAATAAATCTAGAGAATGTTGCATGCTATTTCCTTCCTTTCTCCTTGCCAGAAGTGATTACTGTTCAATAATTAATAATGACTGAACTCAATATTTAAAAGTGCTAAGAAAATATTTTCCGCCTTATAATCTTGGGCAATTTAAATGCAAAATATCTTCCTCTGCCTCACTCATCTTGCACCGCTCCCAATTTTTAGTTCAGAACTGCTGGGTATATACATACGTGTGTACTGTAGATAAAGCAGTCTGGTGTGCTAACCTGTATCCAACCTGCCATGATCTCCCAGCAGAACTTTCTTATTGCCTTTGAAATACTTGTTCTCTGGAAAGTCAGGCTCAGGCTGCTGCTTTCTGAATATTCCAGCAAACAGTGGCTTGAAATCCAAGGTGCAGACATAATTTTTCACTGGAAGTGGAAGCAATTAAAAAAAAAAATAACAATATTAACCATTATTCTTCCATTTACCTCATGCATGTTCCACTTCAGCAAGTGATTCTTGCTGATATTCCCTATGTATCATTAGAATACATTTTAAGAAGCCAGCATAGTAGTTATTTTCCACAGTGAAGATACATTTAGGTGTGTTTACGCATTATATATAAATACAGAATAACTTATCTATATTTAGGCAGGTGTGTGTGAGTTGTAGGTAAGCACTTCAGTGAATATTAAACCTACACCAAAAAAGAAAAGTTGTGGGCTTAGGTGCAAACCACAGAAAATGCAGTTTGTTGGTCCCTGGGACATGGAGTCAAGGAGCAGAATGGCAAATGCATAAAGTGTTACACATCTAATCGAGGCAGCAGTTTGGAGGAAAATGACTCCATGAGTTATTTCAGGGGTGCACAGACACAGGAACAGGGTTACAGAGCAAGAGATGGGGCTGACGTTCCTCTAGAGAAAATCCATTAATGTGCAACAATAAGTTTCTGGACGTCTTCAAGAGGTGTTAAAAAAAATGGAAGGATTTTTCTATAAACAGAAACAGTACTAAAAGGAGGAAGGGTGGCCCAGCAAAGCAAAATGCAAATAACTGAAAGCACATGGCTTGCTTTAAGGAGAAAGAGAAGGACATAGAGTCCAGCAAAGCGTATAATATCCTTAGGAGCAGTAGATGAAACATTTCACCTGGATATAAATACTAACTTCTGGAAAGAGTTAAGGAACAAGAAGGTGCTTCTTATTGGCTTTTGACAATTACGTATTGAATTATGTGTTGTAGTACATGAAAAGAGAAGCAGAGTGTTGGTATTGGCTTTTAAACGTGCCTCCTTAAAGAGATATAGCAATCCTGTAGTGATGGTGGGCCAGACAGGTGATGTAAAAAGTCTCTTCTCTTATCATTACCATGATTCTGTTCCATCCCTGACCTTCCAAAATAATGCATTACAATTGCTTGTCACTCAATCTACTTAGCACCTATTCTTAGTCTTTCTTCAGCAGTCATACTGCTTTCTATTTATGCATTCTTCTGCATGGTTTCATTTTTTTCCTTTTTGGTGGTTGAACTGAATGATCTTGTAGGTCTTTTCCAACATTGGTGATTCTATGATTCTGTGCTCCTAGGTCTGCTAATGAAACTACTGATATGTGATTTGCCTCAAATTAAATTGATAAAACTCTTTACATATGCTTAGGGGTGAAATTGAAGATAGACTTTTAGTACAAATTTGGTCCAAAGTCCGGACTCTTCTTTCCCTGATGTACACAGATTCTTGAATCTGGACAGTTTTGATTCAGGTACCATGTAGGAAGTAGATCTGTTTTGTCCATACAAACTCATTCTTCTCATCAGTTCTGGAGAAAAAAAAAAAGAAAAAGAATGCATTAAGCTGCCTTAGATTTGCTTTGGGATCCATTTCAGCAGAGACCTGCTGAAGTGTAGTCAAGCTATGGCATGTTTTTGCTTTCCCCGGGAGCACAGAAGTGCCCAGCTCCCTTTTCTGTCATCTTGCTGAGAACAGGTGGCCTCCTTTGGGGTCACCAAGTATATTTAGGGCTGAAATTGGAGCGGGCTGGAGCCGCATTGGCTGTGCCATCCACACGCGTCACCAGAGGTTGATGCACCAGGCTTGCTCTCGCCCAGCACTGCTCTAGAGGGAAGACTGGAGAGGCTCTGCTCCTAAGGATATTTACCAGATGTTGCTGGTAAGCACATTTAATCACATTTCACTTCTAGTTCTTGTCCTAGCTGTTTCTTGATTCTGCAGTTCTTTCAGAGTAGCAGTTGTGCATTGCCCATGGGACTCAGATTTTCTGTCCGGCTGAATACCTGAATGATTGGAAATTGCAGCAAGAGGAAAGGACCTGAAATTGTGTTCTGGAAGTGCAGCTGGTGGTTGGAATAGTGACACTTGTATGGAGAGGCTCCCGAAGTGCAAGCCCCTGCTGCTGCTATATAGTTGTTCATAAACTTTGGCCTACTTTGTCATAGGACAGGACAGTGGATTGAGTTATCCTTCATTTGCTTTAACGGTTAATATTCTGCTTTAACGCTTTCTTTCTTCATTTCTTTTTTGTAATTTTTCTCAACATGCCAGGACTAAAAAGGGACAGTATTCCATGTTCCTATATTTAACCTGCATTACTAGACTTCACTTGCCTCAGAAGGAATTGCTGTTTAGCCAGCTAAACAAAACCACCTCGTCATTTGGCAGTATTAGCTTACACGGCAAGTATCTTTGGACTCAGAACAGCTGTTCCAAAGCCTCATCCCCTCCCAACATTAGAAACAGGGCTGTATTCTCTGGTGGAAAGTTGAACTGCACTCCAAAAGAAAATCATTGTGTTAATTAATCAGTTCAGAGGGTTCTGACAGTCATCTGTATCTTGTAATTCAGCCAGTGTATGGATTTTTCATCTTTTCCAGGAATGCAGAAATAGAGAGAAAAAAGCTACGAGTTCAAAGAACCCAAAGCACCTGCATAGGCTAATGCTGGGAAAAGCAAAATTGCCTCATTAACTTAAGGTCGCTTGAAAATATACATACAGCCTCTTTATGCATTGCATTTTTACTTGTGCACGCATATAGTAGAATATGCAGATAAAGCTCCCATCCAAAGAGGAGTTTTTAATAATGCAACAACATTGTATGAAATAGTGATAGAGAAAAATCTTCCTATTACTTTGTTATAATGAAAAAAGTCAAATAATACTTCAAGAAATCTCGTCTCTCTGATTTCAATTTTTATTTTTTCGCTTTTAATTTTCATTGATTTGATTTTCATTAATCCAGTGGCTCTCTACCATCATCTGAAACAAAGTAATGGTAGATCCCAACTTTAATTTTTTATGTTGTTCAAGTTCTTCCCTTGATTAGCCAATAATGGTGTAATAATCTCAGTAGTTGCTAACCGTGACCTGTGCACTTCAAGAACTTGACTTTAGCTTTTAGTGTGGGCTAATACTGTGTATTCACACTTTCATTTCCTGCATCACCAGTGAGCTGGGGAGAGACAGAAGAATACGCTCAAAATGGAGGAAGAAGAATATGAGGAAGTTGTGGAGGTAAGAAGAAAATCTGAGAGTAGAATTTATTGTTTTCTGCCTCGTGAATGGGAGTATTAATTACTTCTCCAAGATGCTGCTCATGAACGTGAATGGTTACTCGTCGTTTGCTATTTGATGACTAGAGTATGATCAGATACCTATCAAATGGTTTGATAAGTAAAAGACAACAGCAACAAATACTTGCTATCGGCAGAGCAAAATCTCTCTGGTTCCTGTCATGGTTTGTGCATTTAAGTAAGGACTGTGACCATTTCACACCCCTACCACAAGGTTCTGTGGTTACTCTCCTGCATAATTATAGATGCAGGGGCCATCTCTTTCCCCTTTGGCTTGCCCTCTGTCATCCAATCCAAGGATGACTTTGGAAGCCCCTCTCTGGCCTGGCTTCTGCTTCTTCCCAGTGCAGTTTTCTCCTTCCAACATATCAGATGCCAAGATGGAGCTACACCTAAACCTGCAGATGTCTGTGGAGCCACGTCAGACATTAATTAGTCGATTGGGCATTTAAACTAACAGTTTTATAACTAATTACTTAGTCTCAGTGACTGAATTAAAAGAATTCCCAAGAACTAGGGTAATTATAGCTTTCTTTGCCATTGAAATAACGCGTTTGCGATTAAAAGTGTATATAACATTAACAAAGACCTGCTACTTTACTATTATTATGAAATGAAATTTTGTATTATGAAACAATTAAGTGGCTGTGACGAACTACTCAGCACTAATTTGAGGAAAGAAATAATGTACTGCACACAGCCACCACACAACTCTTAGCTCCGCACCAACCCCACCGGATCGCTGATTTCAGGCAGCATTCATTACAGCACTGGGTCCTGGCTGCCAGCTTCCAAAACTTCAAATAATTAATTAAGTCAAGCAATTTACCAGCTAAATGTGTGTTGAGAAACAAGCATTACTGCTCATAACGTCCATCTTTACACACACTGCACAGCCCAGTCCAAAGGACAGCAGTCCTTCGTTGTTTCCCATTACGAAGTCCCTCGAGATTGACTTCATGCTTCCTAACTATTGTGTGATCTCTGTGACAAAATATTTATTTCTGCCAGTGCTTGTTTGTTTGTTGATGCTTGAATTATGGCAGGTTGGGCCTTACATCTACACAGGCCTGCCTCGTTTTTCCTTTATTATTATTATTTCCAATGACTGCCTTCCTGAACGCAGGTCCCTTGGATCAACCCCACGCTGCCCTCACTGCCAGAATTAGGGGAAACTGCACATTTGGTGCAGCTTTGAGGCAGCTTAATACTTTGCTGTTTGTTTGCTTTAAGCGAGAGCCCTTCTTTTATGTGAGCGCCCTACTTCAAAAACATGAGCGCTCTATCAGAAATTTATCTTCTGAAAGGATATCGTTGGTGAATAAGAGACCGACGTGAAGGATTTTTAGGACTCTTTTTCCTCCTCTGGGAGGAGTGCACTGAGCGCTGCAGCCACGTGTGAGATTCCAGAGAACGACGCTGTTAGAGCTGAACGGCGGTCAGCGTGCAGGAATTACCACAAAACAGCCGAACGAGGGGGGAACTCGAAACATGGGCAATCTCTCTGCTGCTCACCGCGGTGCTTCTAGCGCACCTTGACGCGTTTTTGCGGTAGCGAAGCAGAGCGGCACACCAACCGCGGCCGGCGCCCCTCAGCGCCGCCGCCATTTGCCGCCAGGCGCGCTGTCCTGGTGTCGGCATGGCGCCACCGCGCGGCCGCCATGTTAGGGGTGGCCGCCATGTTCGGGGTGGCCTCGGAGGGGCCGGGGCAGGTGGCGGGGCGGAGCGGGGCGCCAGCGCGGTCCCCGTTTGTGAAGAGGCTCTGGCTGCAGCACGGCGCGGCAGCTGCTTCGTGTGCATTCTGTTTCTGGCTACGATGGGGAAAGGCGGAGAGCGAAAGCGCTGTAACCATCGTGGTGTGTCTTGTGGGAGATCTGCTCTGGTTTGTTGGCACCGCAGGGTGCTTGGGTAAGAGTCGAGCAAGGATTTGTGTTGTAAGGGCTGGCAGTGCCTTTGTGATGAGAGTCTGAGCCACGCGTGGCAAAAATGGCGTGCTAGCTGGAAACCCTCCTTAAACGACGGCTTCAAGATGGAAAGGGGGAAAATCTGCCTGCAAAAGGAGGAAGGCTGATTATTCACCTGCAGATCTGCTTCAGAGCTCTGCCTTATTTAAGCAGCTGGACAAAGCCACGCAGGTGGCCTTAATCGCCCCCCATGTCGGCTGGAAGGGCTGTGCGGCTGTGCATGGTGAGCTTGGAGATTTCTGGAATGTGCTGAAGACAAACTTCTCGATGCAGATGGCTGACGAGCTGCCTAGGGGAGATGCTGTGCTTGAATGTGCCACTTGAACAGGAAAGAGCAGGTGGAAGATGGAAAGGAAGATGGAAAGGTTGATGGCAGCCTGGGCTGCAGAAACCAAGACTGTGGAGCTGAAGATTTGAGAGAAGCAAGCGAGGCAAACAGAATTATAATCACCGATTCCATAAAGGTAAATTAGAGCCTGTGCAGGGCCCTTCTTGGGAAGATCTCTTGAGAAAAGTCCAAGAGAGTTGGGTAATCTGCTAGAACAGTTTCCTCAGGGCAAAAGAACTGCACATTTGAGTGTGCAGAAATCAAGTGAAGGCTGATATGGATGAACAAGCAGCTCCTGGCTGAGTTCAGACACAAAAGAAGGTGGGAATAGGAGCTGAGTACTTTATAGGAGTGCAGATGGAGATATAAGATGTTAATAAGTGCATTCCTGTATGTATGGACAAACCAGCAAGGGATGTGCAGAGCAGCAGGAATGTGTTATCATTGGCAGTGAGAGGGAAGGTAAGACTGTGGGACTGTAGTTCAGTGGACAGAGAACCTCAGCATATTGCTTTAAGTTTTATTTTTTTGGTTGTGGGTATTTTTGTTCGTTTGTTGTTCTTTCGGTTTGGGTTTTTTGTTTTCTTTTTGCATCCATTTTAGTAAGCTTTATTCTTTATTCTCTGGTCTTGCAGGTCTCTGATTCTTAGTAGAGATGTGGGAATGATGTAGTATCCACAGTAGAGGAAGACAGAGTTAGGGATGGCTTCCCCAGCTGGGATGTGTATGGTTCCAGAGGACCAGAGGGGATGCTGAGGGGTCTGGCTGATGTCAACGAAGGGCTACTGTCTGTAATCTTCAAAAGTTCATTGTACTGTGGGGAAGTTCCTGATAATTGGAAAAAGCCTTGTTATACCCAACTTCAGGAAAGGCAAGAAAGAGGATCCAAGGATAAACTGAACTTGAATCCTTAAGAAGGGTATGGAGAAGATCACCTAAGAAGCCATTTTTAAACGCATGAAGAGCAAAGTGATGGGGAGCAGTGAATATTTGTTTATTGAGGGTGGATCATGGCTGACCAGACTTGGTGCTTTTCGTGGTAATTTTGCTGTGGCTGTAGATGAGGAAAGAACAGCAGTTGATCCATACCTGGACTACAGAAGGAGCACTGAAACAGTCATGTAATCTCACTGAATTGATGAGATAAGAGCTGGATAAGTGGAAAATTAAGTGAGTAGAAAATTGGCTGACTGCGGAGCTCTGAATTCTGATCAGTAGAAGGAAGTCTGACTGGCAGCCAGAAATGGCTGGGGTCTGTCGTGGAGCTGTGGAGATCCTCATCTGTAGGTAGGAGCAACTCTGAAGGCAGCCTTGGAGAGAGAATTCTCTTACAGTCCTTTTGGCATATTGCCTAATGTTTGGGAAGTCCTGTTCTACTGGATGCTTTCTTTCAGTGTGGTCATCATCTGCCTTTGTTATGGATCATTAGATAATTGTCCTTTATTAATTAATTAGGAGGAAGATCATGTAAGGAACATAAGAAAAAAATCCAATCAGTGCAAAAAAATAATAACAGATCTTCAGGAATTGATAACATCTTTACAAACTGCAGTCTTGATTCCCATGAGGTGTGCTTTTAAAACAGTCTTTCTAAGAGAGAGAACAGTTTGCTATTCTGTATGATCTGTCCTAACAATGATTTTTTTTTCTCCTTTCTTTAATAGTACTACATTGAGGAGACAATTGTTGAGGAGGGTGAACCATATGAGGTAAAGGTTCCTGTGAAGTTGAATGCGATTGATATATGCATTAATTACATTCTATATGTAATTAATGTGTAATACTAAACTAGTGGCCTTTTGCATTCTGAGGATCAGTTTTCCATAGTGAGCACATAGGTATCAGTTGCTTTCAGTATCCTTTATTTCCTCTTCAAGACCTTCTTGTGGGCTGGCCAAGAGGGTTTCTAGCTTTTTTTGAGTGTCTGTCCCATCTGTTTTTTAGATTTGCATTTGGGATTCAACTTGGATGCACTACTGTTTGTCTTCCATCAGAAGGAGCTGAGGATGTGTCTGATGGAAAAGGACAATGACGATTTCTTTCCTGCTCTCTGTCTTGCTGATGCTCTTCCCTTTGCTGCTGGCCAGCAGCTAAATTTGCACAGGAGCTGACAGAATGAAGCAGCAGGTTATGTTATTTAACTAGAAAGACAGGCAGAAACATTACTTAGGTAATATACTGGCAAAATCTAATCATTAGTGTTAAAGATGAACAGAATTATTGAGGATGTGAGTTTGGCTAGATACGTATGTATGAATAACAGGGCCCTACTGCGCTATATGCAGCTTGTTAGGAAAAGGAGCATGTAAAGATTCTGCCTGAATCTAGTTTGTGTTACCAGTTCTTTTCCCACTGCAAAGTGGTGAAGATTTTTTTTATGTCACTGGTAACAAATATATGAGTTACCATGGAGTTATTACCATCATTTGTAGCTCTACTGATAGTATAGATGTAAGCAACTCTTTGCTACCATTGCATGTTTTTTATGGCATAGGCTTATGCTGAAACATAAACTTAGCAGTTCCTTCCAGACGAAGGATCTGGTCCCAAAGTTTTACTATAGTTTCAATTTCATATAATATGATTGATACCATCTGAGCAAGTAATTGAAGGCTGCGCTTTAGAAGAAAGCCTGTCTTTTTTAACCGCGGCGTTCATCAGGTGTTTTAAAATCCATAGCCAGACTGGATTTAAAGGGAGCAATAGCACAACTATTTCTGTGTCAGATCTGCCTCAGATTTTGAAAACAGCATTGTAGAGTGAAGAATCACATATGTAGAGTGAATGCATTTTTAGCTGATGTGGTTGGATGTATTTCCATCAGCTGCAAGTGCAGTTAATAGCATTAGCATCATGCTAATGATGCCTATGAGTTATCTTAGGAAGGTAAAAGGGAGGAGTTTTGTTGTTTGTTCTTTTAACTATATTCAGAAGGAAGCCTCTCCAAGCTTTGGAAATATGCTACAACTTCTCAAGAAAGCGTGTAGATTCACTGCTCTGTTATGAAGCTAACATCAAGTAACGCTTTTCTGAATCTTGCCTAGGCAGGTTTCAAGCTGTGCTGTGCTTTCAGTGCCAGAACTTAAACAAACACTTGCTCACTTGAAATGAGTTGGAAGAGATTAATCTGTTGTGGTGCAGAAGTAACTATTAACATCCTGACGCGTCATTAGTGAAATGTAATTAATGTTCACGTAATAAACAACCTTTCTGTAATTTAAGTTTTGTGTATTTGCCAAGTTAATATTTAATGCTTGGTGTATTTTCTTTTCATACTAATGTAAGTAACTGTTGGAAATCTGACCTTCATGCATTCCTTTTCAAAGCATTTGTTTTGTTTAAGCTATTGATTATGAAATAAAGCTTGATACTTTGTTTTTCAGATAATTTCAGAGCACATTTTTCAGCTGTAATAATGATTTTAACATGCTTTGGATTAGAACCTTCGTATTAAAATGATCTCTTACGGCATGGTAAAAAAGTATATGAGTGATTTAAATTAATTTTGGTCTTCTTTCCAGTGGGTGCTTGATCAAATGAATGTATGTGTATCTCAACTATATCTTTGCCATGATTATGATCTGACTGTGAGAAAATGTACATTAGGAGAAAAGGTGGATTCCAGGCATTTATTCAATCAGGTGCATCACATATTTGCCACAGGATCCCAAAGACTTGGGATCTGCAGCGTCCGTTCCTTTCACAAGAAGAAGATGATCATTGTGGACGACTGTGTGCACCTCTGACCTGCTTTCTCAGCTTTCAGTATCGTCGTTAGGAAACCTGGCTGTGTGATGTCTGCTTCTTCAACACTGAGAGCACCTTTCATGCTTTGGTTTTGGTTGTGGGCGGTCACATCTGAGAAACCACCTCATGCCTGTGAAAGTTGTGCATATGGAACACAGCCCCCGCTCTTCCTGCTCCTTTGGAGAATAATTGTATCAGTTTGATGCAAAAATCAGCCAGTTGTTTAATTCCTTGTACTTTTTCAGTTTGACTTGTATAAAGTAGGCATTGCTGGGTCATCCCAGGCAGAAGTAAGTGTCACAACTTTTGTACACCTTAGGTGGTTTGGGGATAAGAACTGAGCATCCTTCTGTATCAGAGGAAGTGAAAAAAGTTTAAAATAAAACTGTGATTTATAATTAAAACACGTTTATTTTTTTCTCCACTCCCAGGTGGTCACTGAGATCACTGAGAGCAGTAGCACAGAATTCACAGGTCCCACAACCGTCACCCATACGATTGAGTATGAAAAAACTTCTGCTGAGGAACCGGCAGCACCTCCGGTCAGAAAGAAGACGATACGGACAAAAGTGGACTCTTCTAAGTTCTTGACACCTTATCTGCAGCACAGTAATAAAATGAAGGACCTGTTCAGTGAGGTGAATTGTCCCATGTCCTTTACTTGTTTAGAAACACCAATGTTGAAAGCATCTGATAGGTATTGTTGTGATCCTTCATGCTGTTTTGACTCCTTCTGTACTCCATCACGTGTGTCAGTGCCATTTGCTTGAAGTAGGAAGTTTCCTTCTTTCAATTAGCTCATCTCTTGCCTATTTCCTGCTTACGTGCATCAAGTAATCTTTAGACACATAAAGCCTGTGGCAGATACCTGAAGATTTATCTCAGATGTCAGTTAAGAGGCCTCCTGTGCTGACTTGGATACTTAAGTAAGGAAATGCAGAGGCTACTGTTTATTGAATAGTGATCCTCAGTGTTTTGTACAGCAGTATGTTTCTCTATCCCTCTCTATATCCAAGAATTATTTTGTGCACAGTGTGTGGGAGCAACGCCTACCCAAATTCCTGGTATGGCATATCAAATTCCTGTATTACTGTCAGTTTTACTGTGTTTTTGGCGTGGAAATAACTATGCTGTGCAGGTGTAAGATGGTGTCAGACCTTTTTTCCTAATTTTAACTTTTTTCCTAATTTTCCTAATTTAATGTGATGCCTACCAGTGTTTGCTGTTGAAATGTTATATGAGATCACATGTCCAAGATTGCTACTCTCACCCCACAGTGTTCCCTGTGTTTGGTCACTGAAACAAGTAGCTGAATGTATCAGGGTGAGATGTGTAATGCAAATAAACTCAGAGGAGATCTGAAGCAGGCTGAAGGTAGAAATGTATTTTTTCTTCTGTGTCAGATGGAAGAAAATCAGTTGGTTAAAATAAGCAGAACTGTGCAAATGTATTTGTGTAATGACAGCTTGTATTATTCAGTGATGTGCCCCAAACTCCTATACTAAACAGATGAATGCATCGAAAATTACTGTTTGCGTTTCCGCCAGAGCTTTAGGATGTGTCTTAATCACACTTCTCATTATTTTCTTTCAGAACAAGTACAAAGAAAAGTTCAATAAAGAAAGAGGAAAGCCATATGCTTCCACAGTTGATACGCCAGAAATTCGGAGAATCAAGAAAGTGCAGGATCAGCTCAGTGAGGTAGATTGCAATTGTGGTTCTGTCTGCAGTTCCAGTCTCCCTTTAATAGTGCACGTCACAGTTTGGGGAGCTAAAATCCAAAGCATCTTAATTCTTTGTAGAGTAAGTGGAGAGAATTGGATCTCTGGGAATAGGAACTCCCGGAGCTGAGTGGGGAGACACCTAACCAGTGTGCAGGAGATGGGTAGCCATTACATTTTGCTCAACACCTGGCTTAGGATGTATTGAGGAATGTGATGCAGCAATCCCTGTGCTAAAGCTGACTGAGCCTGCTGTCAAGGGATTGTTGTAACAGCATTAGAATGATTTTGTGCTCCATCTACTGGTTTGCTGTGGTGGTGTGACTGCTGTATTGCTTTCAGGTGTACGGTCCGTGGTAATGGACTGTGAAATTAAGAGAGATCAAATAGCATGGGGATTTCCATCTCCTCATACAGGTGGAAGCACTCTTAGGAAGAACTCAGATTATAGGCTTACACTCTAGCTTGGATTCAGAGCTCGTGACGTTGTCTCAAAGCTGCATTTCTTTTTCAGCTAACTCACCAAATCTGTTTGTTTCTCTGGGTGTTATTTCTAAGCAATGGCTAGTCCATGGTAAAGGTTAATGACATGCCTAAATCACTCAATACAGAATCTTTGTGTTATCAAGTTTCAAAATGTCAGTATCCTGCTTTAAGAGAACACTGGTCAGTGTTAGCTGTAAGTACAGCTGTGGTTTGCTGTGCACTGCTCTAGGTGAAATACCGCATGGCTGGGGAAGCTGCTCGAACTATTTGCCACGTTGATGAAAAGGCCTGGGATATAGAACACGCAAAGAAGGTCTCTCAGCAAGTGAGCAAGG
Source organism: Tympanuchus pallidicinctus (assembly GCF_026119805.1). Taxonomy (NCBI): domain Eukaryota; kingdom Metazoa; phylum Chordata; class Aves; order Galliformes; family Phasianidae; genus Tympanuchus; species Tympanuchus pallidicinctus. The sequence continues at coordinate 1,614,995 of NW_026294669.1, forward strand.
TGAGTTTTGGCTTACCAGGAGGCTTGTGAACGTTAACGGATCATGAAGTTACTGATAAAAGCAAGATTTTCACTTCAGGACACTAAAGCAGTGTCTATAGAACAGTTTAGAAGCTCAGGGGGGAAGGCCAAATAAGTTGATCAAGGCACTTATAAATATCTTAAATGTTTCCAATTCATATTTTTAAATGTCATTAGTATGATACCTTCACTTTGCAAAAAAAGCCTTCCATCAAGCTGTTTATTAACTAATGTAAATATTTTTCTAATAAGAGAGTAACTAGCCTGCTGATCTTTCTATCCAGGTGTTATATAAACAGAACTGGGAGGAGAATAAGGACAAGTACTTACTTCCCCCTGATGCCCCAGAGCTTGTAAATGCAATTAAAAATACAGCAATGTTCAGCAAGGTAAGAAGAATCACCGATTTGGTCAGATGGAGTTCAAGAAGCATTCCAAGACAAAAATGAATTCATTCTCTATTCTGCCATTTTTCTGTTCTAAGAAACTCTATACAGAAGACTGGGAAGGAGACAAAACGTTGTTCTATCCGTACAATGACAGTCCAGAACTCAGAAGGGTGGCACAGGCTCAAAAAGTTCTGAGTGATGTAAGTATCAAAGCCTGGTTGAAAATTGGATCATGCTACAGTGTAACTTCTTGCTGGCAGGACAAGGGGAAATGGTTTGAAGTTGAGGGAGGGCAGATTGAGGTTGGATGTCAGGGGGAAGCTCTTTGCTGTGAGAGTGGTGAGGTGCTGGAACAGCTGCCCAGAGAGGCTGTGATGCCCCGTCCATCCCTGGAGGTGTTCAAGGCCAGGTTGGATGGGGCCCTGGGCAGCCTGGGCTGCTGTGAAATGTGGAGGTTGGTGGCCCTGCTGTGGTGGGGGGTTGGAGCTTCACGATCCTTGAGGTCCCTTCCAACCTGGGCTATTCTGTAATTCTGTGAACTTAAGAGGCTTCTGGCTGGACTCTGTAACAGAACAGAAGATAAATATGCATAGATGTGTGCTGATACCTCTGAGAGTGGTGGTGTTTCTATAGAAAAGTGAAAGCTCTTTATTATAGTGTGTACCTGTTGGCTTTTTAATGTTGGATTATGAGTGAAAGAAATAATTTCAGACCTCAGATAACTAGTAAGACCTCAGATACCTCTCAAAATGTGTTGAGAAGCTCTTGGGGCTGGCTGTAAGCCCGGTAGCCCTGTTTGCTGGGCCCTGAGAAGTATCTGCAAATCTGTATGATAAGAAAACTCAGTAGTTCATGAGCTATGCTCAGTATTGCTATTTGCTGATGCTAAGGGGAAAAAAAGCCAGACACAAAACTCTTCCACTAAGTATTTCAGGTCTTATGTAAAGATTTCAGGTGTCCAGTTTATCACAAACATCAGAGTAGTAGACTTGAAAATTTTCCTAGTGAACTTTTCCATAGTCCCCCAGAACACGTTGATTGAAAGAGATTATCGTTCTTCTGTGAACAGAACTACTTTTGTTACTGGTGGCATTAGCAGAGGTAAGATTAAATGTGATGTTACTATTGCAGTGGGCAGTTTCTGTAAATGTTTACTTCTTTTCTATTTCCAGATTGTCTACAAAAAAGGGCACGATGAACGAAAATCTAAATATACTTCTCTGCCAGATCCACCTGATGTGGAACAAGCCAAGAAAGTGACAAGGCAGCTGAGTGATGTGAGTAGAATGCAGTTCTCTTCCTTCAACAGAAATTTCCATTTTGGAATCAGGCAAAAAAGGTACCAGAGAGCAAAAGAAAAGTCCAGACCTCAAGATCTCTTTGATTTTTTTCAGGAGTGAAAGCCAGCTTTTACGTTTTCTTTCTTTTTAAAACATCTCAGAAGATCCTGTCCAGTCTCAAGTGAAAGACAAAATTTCATTCTTATCAGCAAATCTGGGTTTCATAAAACATTTCTGCTTCTCTCATACATGCATCAGTTCCTATTCTTCCTTTTGTAAAAAATATCTCCTGCATTGCATTTTAAAGTGCAACATAAAACATCCATTTTACTCCTCTCTTCAAAATTAACAGTGTAAAGCAAGCATGCATCTGGTCTCAGAGTGAATTACTTGCTTACAAGGAATAATCCCAGTTTGCTGTTAAGTTGGATATCTGATCTTTGAAGGTGCCTAAGTTGATGGCAGAGAAAACCTTTTAAAAGTTACTCTCAGTGTCAGATCGTTGTCCACATACATATCCCATGCAAGTTCATGGGTACTTGTGGAAATTAGTAACTCTTTCCTGATTTGCACACCGAATTAGCAAGTAATATTCAACAGTAAATTCCACAGCTGTATGGCATAACTAGCAGTTCATTTTACATGGAATAGAACAGGTGAGGAATGCAGGAGGTGAAGTGAAATAGAGGAAGATCAACTTTGCTGGAGAAATTGGAGCTAAGTCATATGAACTCTTAAGCCAGAAGGTTTTTAGTTCACTTTGAAGTTTAGTTGTGGTAAGGAAGACATGCCTGATTTTTGTTGCTGTATAGTGGATATTATCTGCTGTTTCAGATGAGGGATAAGAGTATCTAGTGAACTCATCTGAAAGGTGACAGAAGGTAATGTGTTGTTTAGAGGAAATTTCTTGTACCTGAGGTAGCTCAGAAGCTAAATTAGCATCAAGATTTATTTTTTTTTTTTTTTGCATGGGAGAAGCAAGAAGATCAGTGTGATTATTCTTGAAAATTAATAAAACATAGTAACATGTATCTTCAAACAATACATGTATCTTCAAACAATAACATTCAGAAAAATCTTTTTTACATGTACATTCTTAATCGGTGTGATACCAAGTTGTGCTTTCTGTGATGAGGAGAGCAACTGTGGTTGAAAGTGCCTTTGGAGCCCTGAGTGAAAAGTCAGGAAGATTTTTGTGTAATTAAACAGGCAGTAACTGTTTAAGTAATTGTTCAAACACTTTAAACTTCAGTTTGAACAGTTTATACTTGATTTCCATTACTCTGAACCTAGTCTGATAGAAATCACCAGTAAAGCCATGTATAGAAAGGACTTTCCATTTCTGTCCTATGATAGGTTTCAGAAGCAGTGACAGTGAATTCTAGTTCAGTTTTTGGGCAATATTATATTTCAGTGTTGTGTGAATAGTGAGACAACTGAAGGAATTTGGTAGTGATATCCCATGGAGAGTCTTATTATTAGTCTTATTATTTATCATTTGGAATAGATGACTTATTTAATATGTACAACCTTTTTAGTCAGGAAACTTACCAAAATAAGTGAAAACTGAATGCTAAGGTCAGACTTCACGTGGTTTTGACAGTACTGATAAAGTGGTTGTAGTGCTGATATAAAATAGGAGGCACCTTTAAAAAGAAGACTTCTAAGTGAAAACTGAGCTGGAGATTAAGTATTATTTTTTCAAATTTCATTGCAGGTTATTTATCACGAAGACTATAAAAACAAGATCAAAGGCAAGTGGAGTCAAACTCCGTGCTATGACGTTGCAATTGCAAAAATGAATGCAGAAAACATAAGCATGGTAAGTCAGTTCTTCAGAAGATCTTGAAATGAACACTCATCAAATTTTCCTCCGTCTCTTGTTGTGTTTCTCTTTTTCTATTTAAGCTTCTTAATGGATGGCTAATTTATAATGCAGCTGCATTTGATACGTTTGGTACATTTGATACCTACTTTTCTCTGTTCTTAACAGAAAAAATACCAGGAAGACTTTGAAAATGTGAAAGACCAAATCTACTTTATGCAGACTGAGACTCCAGAATATGAAGCTAATAAGCGAGTTTCAGAGAATGTCAGTAAGGTACGTCCTTCTGCCTGCTCCCATCTGCAGAGCTGGAGTGTCGTTCTGAAGTCAGTACAGTTTGTGCTGAGGCTGCTTTGTCAGCTGTCAGAAATATTTTCTTCTGTGCAAAAGATGTGTTCTTGTGTCCCTGCCACCCCAAAGCTTTCGGTGATTCCTACCCATGCTTATGATCCTCTGCAAGGGTACCTGTGAAGTATTCTCTTTCATGGAGATGGAGTTTGCTTTGGTTTGCTCTTACTGTATTATGTTACCTGGTTTTAGTTGGAATAGATGAATACTGCTAACCTAGCTGAATCTGGTTTCATATTTTCAGTTATTCATGCTTTCTCAGTGTATCTCAGTGATGTTATACTGGCATTTTGTTAGGAATGCTGGATTTGCTTGGCTTCTGCAGTTTCTGTAACAGCATTTGCATCAGCAAAGACGAAGAGAATCTTCTGTCATTAGCTTTTAAGAACGTAGTTATTCTAATATGTCAACTGGTAGTTAAGAAGTCAGAATGCTTGGCAAGGTCAGGACATCTAATTAATAGTATCTATTATCTTTCAACTCAACCTCTCAGCTGGTGATCCCTGCACTGCTGTGATCTGAGTGCTTCTCATGGTCCTTTGCCTTTCTGAGTCACGAGTTAAAAGCAGGTGGAGACCTTTCAGAAAATTTCAAGACAATATAAGTTAGTGAGTGTTTGGCTTTTAATATCAATTTAAAAAACCTCATTATTTTTGTCTTTATTTTTGAAAGATAAAATACAGAGCAGACTATGAGAAGAACAAAGCCATTGCAGATTATAACGTGCTTCCTGCTACAGAGAACCCATTGCTGAGGCAATTAAAGACTGCAGGAGATGTCCTGAGTGACGTGAGTATTACCAAAGCATAGCAGCACGGATGTCAGTTATGGCAGTAAACCAAACCCCAAACTGATCATTTCTTGACTTCTCCACTGAATTTCTCAGTATTTTTAGTTTTATAAATGTAGTATTTTTCAAGAGATCCTACTGGCCAGAATGGTATCACTATAAGGAGTCATTTCCCTACAGCTGAGTGTGATGTGCTATGGAGATAGCTAATGATTGTTCTTTTATAATCCTTTGAAAAATGGGTCAGAAGGTGGGGGTTCTTCCTTAGTGCTTAGAACTTCAAGTGCTGTCTGCAGTGATAAAATATGTACTCCTAGGTATTCACATATACTGTTATTTTTGATACCACTTCAGGAATGTATTGACATTCTTGATTACTCTCTCAATGTTTTCATCTGTTTGGAAAGACACTTCATATTGCTCAACATCAGACATTCAGAAATGATGAGTCAAACCTTCATGTCTTTCCTAACAATCCTAGAAGCCACTAAAAAGAATTAAAAATTAATAGTCACCGTTGTAATTTATATTGTAAGTGCATTTCAGTTCAGTCTGCTTTCTTATCGTTATTATATCTATTATTATCTATATTATATTATATCTAATGTTATTTTCTTTTGCAGAAATTATACAAAGAAGCCTATGAGCAATCCAAAGGAAAAAGCATGAACTACTGTGAAACACCAAAGTTCCAGACTGATAGCGCTCTGAAGAATTTCAGTGATGTATGTGTTGCTGAGTTCTTATCTTTCCTTACTGACACTCTTGATTGCTTTTCTTTATCAGCTTGTGATTGTTTTTCCAGGTGAAATACAAAGATGCTTATCAAAAGAATATCTTGGGACACTATTTGGGCAGTTTTGAGGACCCACACCAGATCCACTGTATGAAAGTCGAAGCTATGAAGAGTGATGTGAGTGTGGCTGTCATTCTGTTCTTGCCATCCTGTTTTAATTTGGAGAAAGCTCAATTCTGTTTTCTTATGGAATGTTCATTTTATCCCTAGAAAAATTACAAAGCGGATTATGAGGAAGAAAAGACAAAATGCTACTTCCCTCAGACCATAACTCAAGAATATGAAGCTATTAAGAAGCTAGAGCAGTGTAAAGATGTAAGTATAGGGCAGTGGTTATCAGATAGCCAGTTAAATGCAGGGCATCTGCTCTGAGATGTCTGAAAGTTTACATTGATTCCTATTAATTTTTGAGCGTGGTTTTCTTGGCATAGTGACTTTCATAAGCCATGTTCACCTGTATTTTAGAAGTCTTTTGTGACACCTAGTGATCAAGACAGTTATAACAGCATCTAACAAATAGAACCAAATAATTACAACAGTAACAAAACAAAAAATGACCCTCAAGCATCTACTTGCTTAAGTCAGCATATTTTTACATTAAAGCTTTTTAAAATGCTTCAACATGCTGTGGTTATTTTATTAGTACAAATTGTAATTATTAATACTTGAAAGTATTTTAAAATATGTATTTATGTGTAATATTTTATATTTCATATCATTTATTGTCTGTGGTAATATTTATATACCTTCAAATATTTTGTGTTTGTACTTTTAAAATACTTTAAAAGTTTATTTGGGCTCTGATAGTGTTAAAAAGTAACGTCAGAGTTATTGTGCAGGACAGTGCTTATCTACACCATTCATAACTGCCAGCTATCCCCAGTAATGCTACATCACTGTGTCTTATTTAACAGGAAGATGTGCTTATATACACTTACAATGAATGTTTTTATTATTTACCCTCAGCACACCTACAAAAAGCATCCTGATCAGATCAAATTTACTCAAGTGACTGACTCTCCAGTGCAGAAGCAAGCAGAGATCAATAGCAAGCAGCTGAGTGATGTAAGTGAGCATACCAGACATGTCACTGTACTCTGAGACCACACGTTTCTGCACTGCGGCCACTTTCCAATTTTAAGACAATTCCTGAATTGAAAGTATAGGTGAAGATGGGTGTGTATGTTTGCACAGACATGGACAAGGACACTTATGAAGCCTGTTCCAGTGAAAGCTCTCCTAGAAATCAGGCTTCTTAATTTATTTTTTTTTAAAGGAGGTATACATGTCATAGAATCATAGAATCACCGAGGTTGGAAAAGACCTGTAAGACCATCCAGTCTGACCCTCCACCTATCACCAATATTCCCCACTAAACCATGCCCTCAGTACAACATCTGAATGTTTCTTCAGTACCTCCTGGGTCGGTGACTTTCCCCACCTTCCTGGGCAGCCCATTGCAGTGCCTGACCACCCCCTTGGAGAAGTATTTCCTGACATCCCATCTGAATCTGCCCTGGCTCAGCTATTTCTATTGCTAGTTACATGGGAGCAGAGGCCAACCCCCACCTCATCACAACCACCCTGCAGGAATTGTAGAGAGCAATAAGGTCATCCCTGAGCCTCTTCCTCTCTAGACTAAATAATCCCAGTTCCCTTGACTGCTCCTCGTAAGGCTGTGCTGCAGAGCCCTGAGTAAAGACCTTTCTGAGCGAAGGACTGCACGGGGCATTTAGGGCTTGTTTCTTCCATCAATAAGATCACTAATCCTGTATGAAAAGTGCAGTCTCCATCTTTATGAGATAAGTGACAACATACATTTGCAAAAATCAAACCTAAATCCTCAATTGATTCACAGTGAACTGGTGCTGCTTGTACAAGGAAAGAATTTATTTATGTATGGTGTATTTTACAGAGACTCTACAGATCTTCCGGAGAAGAAGTGAAACATAAATACACTCTCCCCCCAGATGTCCCACAGTTTATCCAAGCCAGATACAATGCTGCAAATGTCAGTGATGTAAGTGATGACTTTATAATGTTTTACACATTGCTCTTGAATTTTTGAGGATCTTACAGATGTGCTCATATTGCAGATTTCTTTCACTGATGCACAGTTCTTTATAATCAACTTATATCACTGTAATTTTTCACTCTTGGCATCGTTTGAATTTCCAAGCAAATCCCAGCTACTCGTGTAATCATGTAATTAATTTAGTTTAATTAATAAAGAAGTAATGAACACTAAAGGAAGCATCTCATACTAAAGATTTGTCTGGAGTAGCTTTTGTGTAGCTTTTATTTTCTTATAATTCATTTGAATAGTAGGTTCTCTAGAATAATACTGGTTTTCTTTTTTAGGCCTATTATAAACAGGACTACCACGATCTAATAGCTAAAGGGACCAACGTGTCACTTGATGCTATTCCAATTACTCGAGCAAAAGCATCAAGAAACATTGCTAGTGATGTAAGTATCTATCCCAGGTACACTTGTTTTAGGCATTTAGTAAAAATGTCAACCACTCCATGCCATGTGGTAGACCATAAATATTCCATGAGTCTCACTAGAGTCACTAATGGAGAAAGACATTCTCGGTCTTCTCGAAGTGTTGGTTTGTGTAAAACATCTTTTATTCTAATCACATTTGCTTTAGATAAGCAGCTGCTACTGTACTGTGTTGCTGTGTTTCCTAAACCACTGTTCACGGGAGAGATGAAATCAGTAGTTCTTGCAGTCATTTGCTGACAGATTTCCAGTGAATTAGCTACATTAGCATCTGCTTAGACTGTGAGACAGAATATACTGAGGTAGTTTTGAGGTAGGTGGATGAGTACAGCTTATAAATGAGTTGGAAGCCATGTAGCACAAATTGATGAAGTAGATTATGATTCGGTGCTTTCGGTTAAGGAGAGGAAGCTTCTCAGTTGTGCTCTTTTTGCTATTCGAGTGAGAGAGATGGATTGTCTCAATTGTTTTAATGTTTTTCATGCACCTCTCAGCACAGTAATTTTAAGGAAACGATTTCACTTCCTTTCAAGGAAAGCTGTGGCTGGTGAATCATTGTTATGTGTATAACCTGTTGTGCATAGCCTTAGATGGTGGAAAAAGAAAAGCTGGTATTGGTGGGTATGCTATTTAGGCTAATGTTCCTGAACAGGTCGCATATTTCCTTCTCAATGAAAGTCATAACAGATTTCTTCTCTCTTTTTTAAGTTTAGACATCAGTAGCTATGTGACAATATATTTGATCTCTTTTTCTCTGACTCTAGTATAAATACAAAGAAGCATATGAAAAGGCTAAAGGAAAACAGGTTGGTTTCAGAAGCCTGCAGGATGACCCCAAGCTCGTTCACTACATGCATGTTGCAAAGATTCAGTCTGATCGTGAATATAAGAAGGACTATGAGAAGAGCAAGACTGTCTATCACACACCTCCTGACACAATCAGTATCCAGGCTGCAAAAAAGTCTCAGGACGTAGCTTCCACTGCCCACTACAAAAATCTGATCCATCACTACACATATCTGCCAGATGCTATGGATGTTGAGCTTGCAAAGAACATGATGCAAATTCAGAGCAATGTGAGTATTTCAGTGACTGCTGTCTCACTGATGTTTTCCTACACAAAAAGCATAAAATAGGTATTTTTATTCAGTGAAATTTGCCATCACTGTATGGGAATGGTTTGTTTTCATTATGTCCTGGGGACGAGCATTAGAAACTTTAAGTATCAGCTGGTGGAATTTAGAAGTACAACATTCCAGGTGAGTCGCACTCAAAAGGATTCTGATGGTGGCATGCCTCTGAAGAGCAGCTTTTTGGATTATGGCATGCAAATGAATTTATTTTCTTTTTAATTTTTTTTCAGAGAGCTTTTATTTTGCAACTAACATAATTTGGTTTTATTCTTTAAGACTTTCAAGTTTCCCTGTTTTGTCTTTGAGTGAGACAGATGTGGTAGCATAGGTGAACTGCAAGCCAATAGCATGATGGAGGGAACAAACTAGCTATTGGTTGCATTAGGGATACCAGGGATACCTCCTCTGGAGATCTGTAGCATAGGAGATTTCTTGCAGGACTGTCTTGGTTGTTCTTGCAGATACAGAGTTTGAAATGATTGAGCATACCAGGTTGCACTCTGCAGTTGTTTGGATGCTGTGGAGTTTCCCTCTCTCTATTTCAGCTCTTGAATTTAGACCATGGAAGGAGTTTAGAAATGTCTGTAATATCCTTGCATTCAGGCTGTTTGCTGACTGTATCACAATGTCAATATTGATACTTTGTGTATTACCTGCTTAATTGTAGCCTGGGTAGGTTTTTTTACTTGAAGCCTCTAGATGTAAATTCTGCATATTTTACTGGGGAAGGAATTATAGGAGGGAAAAAAATTAAGTCTCTGCTCTGTGGGCCTTTGTGTAAAAGACCAGCTCTGATAAAGACTGCTGGAACACAGACCAAATTGAACTGTGGTCAGTGAACACCTTATTTTAGTTTAGAAGTTATTAATGATTGGAGATTGGTGAAATTTTTACAAGGGTAGGAGAAAAGAAGCTTAGTAAATACTGAAAGTTGTTAATGTTTATGAGAAATAAATGAGGAGGAAAAAATACAGTAGCTTACTTTCTTACTTATGAAATGACAGAAATGAAAAAAAACAATAATAATTTGTTATTCCTTTTCAGAATTTATAAGATATTCCTGCTAATGTAGAACATAGGAGTGAGGCTCTGTGACTATTGCTTAAACAGTTCCGTGGGATAATCTTGGTTCATGTTGTCTTTCTGTCCTTCAGAATGTATACAAACAAGACTATAACAGTTGGTTCAAGGGTATTGGATGGAGTCCTCTCGGCTCTCTGGATGTGGAAACAGCTAAAAAGGCTGGGGATGCATTAAATGAGAAGAGGTACCGTCAGCACCCAGACACCATCAAGTTTACCAGTGTGCCAGACTCAGTGACAATGGTTCTAGCTCAGCACAACACCAAGCAACTGAGTGATGTAAGTATTTGTTACTGATGCAATACGGAGGTTTTATTTCTTACCATGGGTTTATGATTCTTCTCTCTGATGTTCCATCTTAGAAACTGTAGAGTTTAAAAAATGTACAAATAGTAAAATTGTAATTTGTTGGTAGGAATTAAGGGCACTTGTTTTGTCTCTTTGTTAGTACTAATATTACTTGCTGTGTTCTTATTAACAGAGGTTTGTTTGTTTTACTGTGCAGGTAGCATATAAGCAAGAGGGTGAAAAAGTAAAGCACAAATACAAGCTTGATCCTGATGTCCCTCAGTTTATTCAAGCAAGGGTCAACGCCTTCAATTTAAGTGACGTGAGTATGCAACCAATAGTGCATTCAATAATATATTCATCATTTCTTAATAGAAAAATGACCTTTTCTATCTTCATACTATGATACTAAATACAGAAATGTGCAAGCTCTCTGTTCAGGTGAGCCACTACTTACTTGTAGAAGTCAATGGGTTTTACACCTGTTAAGCAAATGTTTAGTTGTGTCTTTGAGCACTGCTGAACATGAAGGCATTTCAGTGATCTGTTGGCAGACTGGTGGGAGAGCCTGACTGAGGATAAGGTCATGACTTATTATTCAAATGCATATGGGTTTGGAAGCTAACGTTCCTCACTGTTGTACAAAACGTGTTGCAGAGGAAAGCAGTGCAGCTTCTCTGTGTGTTTTGCCTCCTGCTGCTGAGCTTTCAAAGGAAATATGAGAAAAGTAGAGAAGTAATGCTTTTTTCCTGTTGTTCAGCTCTCAGTCTGACTGCTTTCCACTCCTGTTTTGCATCTGTCCAAGAATGTAAGGATCTCCACTGATAGTTTTATTACCATTCTGATGATACATCTTTTGGTGGTGTTATCAGGCCTCCAGGAGTTAAAATTAGAAATAGATGTATCCTTTCATTCCATCCTTTGAAAAGCCATGGAATGCTGTTAGTCTGTCCAGATTCTAACCCCTAATTAGAAATCAGCCAGGCTGCTTCCTTCAAACCAGAGGTCTTGATTTTGAAGCTCATAGGAAAAAAAAATTGCCTGAAGGTTCAGTGAAGTCAAAAAGGAAGTGAAAAAGTTACAAAGGGCAAAAATTCTGCTGATTGAGTTGTTCTGTATGGAAACTGAAAAAAAACTGAGTTAAAGATTTAGTTACATGCATTAAACTGATTGTCTTGAACTATGGTTGTAGTAAATTTGTCGTGATACAGCTGCAGGTTGTGTAGAGGTTAGCATTTCTCCTTGCAGTTGCACAGACTGATGTTTTGATCACCATTAATACAATAAAAATAAAGACTTAGACATGTTAATATTTCTTACTGTGACACTCCTGACTTACCTATTTTTTCCCATAAGGCTAACTACAAAGCAGACTGGAAAAAAACCATTGCCAAAGGATACGATCTGAAACCAGATGCCATTCCTATTATTGCTGCTAAAGCATCTCGAAATATTGCAAGTGATGTAAGTATGTTTTGCATAAGAGGAGTGCAAAAGTCTATTGCCTTCTTTCTGGAGCACATCATGCTACAGAGCATGTGCTATGTACGTGTAATGATGTATAAACACTTGACACCGGGTGTTGAAATTCTGATGGTACAAGAAAATTCAGGTGTTCATGTGAACCTGAAGAAAAAAAGGTATTTCTTTGGAGTTATGTTTTAATGTGACTGCTGGTGAGCTGGGGCTGTGTTCTATACCCTTAAAGTCCACCAGCTTCTTTGCTAGTTTCTGTGTGACAGCTTATCTATTCTGTGTTCTTAGCTGCCATTTGAACAGACCTGTACATATGAAGACCTGTACATCTACTTGTCTGACATTCATGAACTGTACAGATATGTGGCTCTTCTCAGGCAGCTTCATTTGGCCACGTGAAAGTTTGGTGTGCCATCTGAAGCAAGCTGTGAAAGGAGATTTGAAACACAGGAATAAATTTACTAACTTCTGTAAAAGGCTGGAAATGAATTCTGTTTGAATTTCAGTGTCTTAAAGTTATCAATTGTATGTTTTGTATTTCCAAAGTAGATAAAGATTTCTTTTGCTTTGTCTCTAGTTCAAGTACAAGGAATCGTACGAGAAAGATAAAGGCAAACAGGTTGGGTACCGCAGCCTGCAGGATGATCCCAAACTTGTTCATTACATGAACGTGGCCAAAATGCAATCAGAGCGTGAATACAAGAAGGATTATGAAGTGACCAAGACCAAATATCACACTCCCCTGGATATGTTCAGTGTGACAGCTGCCAAGAAAGCTCAGGAGGCCGTTACAAACATGGGCTATAAACAGCTCATTCACCATTATACTCTCTTGCCTGATTCTGTGAATCTGGAGCTATCAAGAAACATGATGCAGCTTCAGAGTGATGTATGTAATGGTTAAGCAGCTCACTTTTTTCTGTTCAGTATTACTGTGTCACAGTGTTAACCTTTCAAGGCTAGAAAATGAGATTAAGGGTATATCGGATTAAAGGTAGATTGAGATCTGGTCTTGAGCTGGATATTTTCCAGAGGTTGCTGTAAGTATGTGCAGTTGATAAGTTCTAGGGAACTTAGATAACTTTCTTCGTGTCTCCATGTATTTGACTGCTCAGCAAATTAATGTCCTGAGACAGATCCTTTGTATTCTTTTTTACTGATGCAGATCTGATCAACTCCCTCATATTTCTAACATTGTTCCACTTTTTTTTCAGCATTTTCATACCGTTATCTGCTATAAAAGCCACTTTATAAAGTATGTTTAAATAGAAATGGTGTCTCTTCAGGAGGCATAGAACCAGGCCACCAAGCAGAAGCTTTAGAAAAAGATTGACAGTGAATTAGTTCCACTGTGAACTGAGCTGATTAACCAAGAGTGTCGTTAAAAAAACTGAGTTTGTTTTTGTCAGTTTTTCATATTTGCTGCTCAAAGTTTGTGTGAAAGTCTGTGCATCTGTTACGTAGTGTGAGTTCTGAATGTTGGGTTAGTGAAAATAGTTTCTTTATCCCTAATGATTTTTAGTGTTTTGCTGAGCAGTTGGAAAACATCAGTGGTTTTGGCAAGCTGGTGTAGACTCTACTTAAAAATGAATGGCCAGGAGGAGGTTTAAGGCCTCATCTGTTTGTGTTGGTTTATTTTCTGTATGTATGGGCATTCTGATTTCCCTCATCTCGCTGTTTTGCCTTGTTTATTTCTTAAAAGAACGTGTACAAAGCAGACTTTAATAACTGGCTGAGAGGAGTTGGCTGGCTGCCGATTCAATCCTTGGATGTAGAAAAGGCCAAAAAAGCTTCAGATATTCTCAGCGAAAAGAAATATCGCCAGCCCCCCGACAAGCTGAAGTACTCCATTCCACTGGATGCAATGGAGCAAGTGCTAGCTAAACAAAATGCCAAGACTATGAATAAGGTGAGGACTTGTTCAGGTGATCACAGCTAAGCCATGGGTCTTCATCTTGCAAAATGTGCAACAGTTGCATTCCCACGGAGCTTGTAAGAATTTCCGGTGGGTACATTGGTATAGTTGGTCAACATTGGACACTAAGAGTTAACAGAAGCCTCAGACTGTAAGCATAATTAAGAGAGTTTCATTTCAAGTTCATAAAGATTAAATATTTCACTTCTGTGCCTATGATCAAAACTGTCCTGTGCAGATTTTTAGTGCTTTGGTAACCTTTGCTCTTTTTCTACAGAAAGTAGTGTTAATAGTGAGCTGAACCAAATCCTGTAAAATTCTGTCTGCTTTTGCAAGCATCAGTAAGAAACTGGGAATTGTTTAAGTTTGTTCCTAATTATCTCAAACACCACTGGAACTTATTCTTCGTTTGCTGTGGAAAGAGAGTGCGTGGAAAAAGAACCACCTGTGCTTTGCATTTAAGGATATACATAAAGAAGGGAAGGCTGCAGACTTAAAATGTTCAGTTTAAATATTTAGTAGTTATCAAAAGGTACTTTTCAAGTTTCTCAAATGAAATACTAAAGGAAGATGAGGAATATAATGTTGGCACCCTGCAGTTGTTTGTTATCTTTAGTGCTTATGCGACTTTGTACTGTAAAATATTATTTACTGCGCTCGAGCAAAACAGAAGCAAGCTTGTATTTTGTGAGTGTAATTTCAGTGCTAAGTCTTTGTAATTGCAGAGGCTCTACACTGATAAATGGAATAAAGAGAAGACCAGCATTCATGTTATGCCAGATACTCCAGAAATTCTGCAGTCTAGAGTGAACCAGATCACAATGAGTAATGTAAGTTGCTGTGTTCAGTGAGGACATTCAATGTCTGTTGCATAGATAAAAAATTGGTGTAATTCTTAGGTCTTTTTGGAAAATATTGAGGAGTACTTCAGTACTTCTGCCTTCCTAATAGAGTACCTGTTCTCTTTTCTGTTTTAAATTAGAAACTATACAAAGCTGGATGGGAGGAAGACAAGAAGAAAGGTTATGACATGCGTCCTGATGCTATTCCAATAAAAGCAGCCAAAACTTCCCAGGACATTGCAAGTGATGTAAGTGTGTTTATCAGCAGCATTCAGAATCTTTTCAGAACCAGTCAGAACTTTGCCCTGTTGTACCCAAATATGGCTTCAGTTGCATGTTTGCTGCGATAAGCCTTTGCAGTACTTGCTCTCCTAATAATGTACTTTTTTTTTCTTCTTCTGTCATTGTTTCTCTTTCCTGCTCTCAGTATAAATACAAACTAGCCTATGAAAAAGCAAAAGGAAAGCATATTGGCTTCCGCAGCCTTGAAGACGACCCCAAGCTGGTGCACTTCATGCAGGTGGCTAAGATGCAATCTGATCGTGAATACAAGAAAGATTACGAGAAGGCAAAGACTAACTTCCATACTCCAGTTGACATGCTCAGCGTTGTGGCAGCCAAGAAAGCACAGGAAGTGGCTACAAATACAAACTACAAAAACTTGATCCATATCTACAATGTTTTACCTGATGCTATGAGTCTTGAATTAGCCAAAAACATGATGCAGATACAAAGTAATGTAAGTGAGAGACTCTTCAGCCTTTGCTTTGCCAGTACAATGATGTTTAGTTTATGAGAGAATATGGTAAGATAAATGGAAGATTTTTCTTAGTGAAAATAGTTCAGTTAAATGCTAAAATGTTGTAAATAAAATGAGACCTCCAACAATGATAGCTATGGTATGTTTTGAAGACTCTGAAATATTGAATTACATTTATCATTAAAAGAATTCAGGCTCAGAGATAATTATGTTTATAGAGTGAAATGGATGCAAGCTGCTTATACATCCTACCACTCCTCAGCAGCTGTCCTTTTCTACAGGGCAAGGCAATGAGAAGCTTCACTTTAGACTCTAGAGAAGATACACACACACACACACACATATATACACATATATATACACACATATATATATATATATAATATATTCTTATTATTTTATTATAAATGCACTTTACAAGTGGTATGATAAAGTACAGATAGTACTTTAAAAAAAAAAAAAAAAGAACTCCTGAAAAGACACTGGATGTATCTTGATACTGTTTGATTCTTCTTAAAATAAGTGCATTGAAAATCCATTGTACATTAAATACAGGAAGATGTGTCAACATCTTCAGACATACATGTGCGTTTAATTACTTTCTTCTGCTTCCAGAATCAATACAGAGCAGACTATGATGAAAGTATGAAGGGTGCTGGATGGATGCCACTGGGCTCTCTGGAGGCTGAGAAGAACAAGAAAGCCACGGAAATTCTTAGTGAAAAGAAATACCGTCAGCATCCAGACAAGTTGAAGTATTCTGTTCCTGTGGATTCCATGAATATGGCCTTAGCTTTGCATAACGCTAAAATCATGGATGAGGTGAGGAAATGTTCATCACAACTTATTTAAGTTTTCAGAAATGAGGTAGCAGTTATACCTGATGTAGTCTTTTGGGTTAATAACTTCTGCATTTGTCAGCTTGGGCAGCTAATGGAAACGCTTGACCGTCACTGTATTTCATCTTAATAGAGCCAGACTGTATCTTAACGCACAGCATAACCCTGATAATTTCTTCATAAGGACTACTCAGCATTACAGATTGTACAATTCTAATAGTGTAAGGTTATGGGCTGAAAATATTGGTGAGTCCCTTTTGAAAGCAGCATTTAAACTTTTAAACATATGGTCTGTACAGCCTGTATTATCCGATGCCTATTATATCACTGTGGAATTGCTGGTTAAACAATAGTGTTATGTTGATATAACACTATATATTGAGATACTGATTTTCTAATTCTTCTGCTGAACTGGCAGAATCCACTGCTGTCCTTTAGAGGTGTCTCGTGTTCATGTGCACTGTGTTTGGAAGGATCCCCTGAGTTTTAGGTGCCTTTTCTTTACATTTTACTTCTTCTAAGAAAAGGAGGATTTCTCCATCAATTGATGCTTCTTTTATATGAGATAGGCTGTTAGCCACCTTGCTTGGAAGGTTATTAGCTTATCCTTTTAACACTTCTTTTTATACCTTCTGACGTGGACGAGAGACAAGCAGTAAAATACTGTAACAAGATTGGTATTTCTTCAACTTCTATTGCAGTCTTGCACAGTTATCTTTGTAAGAGCTAGGTAAAAAAATGTGGGTGGTCTTACTATACTAACAATTGCATTACTGTAGAGAAAGGTGATACTTAAAAATAGTTACAGTTAACATTTTTTGGTAAACAGGTGATTTTTGCTTTTTTCTTCTAGCACCAATATAAACAAGCATGGGAAGAGGATAAGAAGAAGGTTCACATAACACCAGATATTCCACAGTTTGCTTTAGCGAAAGCTAATGCATTTAATATAAGTGATGTGAGTACTGTCTGTAAAAAGTTGCTTTTTTTTTTTTTTTTTTTTAATTAGAAATAAGTAACAGCATAGGAAAGTTTCTGTAATACTGACCTTGTTAACCTGTGTTGGTTCTACAATATGCTATTTTCCTTTTCTCACTGTCCTTCCCTGAAATTAAATACCAAAAGCTGTCAAGAAAAAGCAATGGTATTTATGGACAGGTTATGTAGCATTCATGTAGGTCATTAAAATATAATGATCATTAACAAGATAATACAGTTTGAGCACCATTCATGTTGTTTCTGTATTTATTATTTTATTTTCTAATACACAGCGTTATGTAGTGGATTCAGAGTTCTTTCTGGGAGGTTGAACTTACTCTTTATGTAACATCATAGACCATTTCTCAGTAGCTATTTGCTAAATCTGCATATGCTAAATAAAAATTGTAATTGTACACATCTTTATTTGCATATGAATAAATAATCTCATTTTTAGATGCAAATTTTCACCAGTTTTTGTGCACACGTGAAAGAAATGCAGGTATTTGCTCTTTTGTTTTAGGTACTTTTACTGGTTGTAGTGCAGTTCAGGTGCATTCATTGGTAAATTTAAGGACTGGAGTTAATTTTGAAGGTGAATCCATGTTTTTGTGTGCCTGAATGGCTTAAACAGCTTTTCAAAGAATATTAAACATATGAATAGTCTGTGTCTCAGGCTGACATATAAAATGTATACTGTGCGACTTCTTTTTAAGTACATGTTTTGTATTTTGCATTTTTAAGGGATGTCTTTTCTTTCCTTTCACAGAAAATGTATAGACATTCTTTTGAAGAAGCCAGAAAGAAGGGGTACGATCTCAGATCTGATGCTATCCCTATTAAAGCTGCCAAAGCTTCTAGGGACATTGCTAGTGATGTAAGTTCTGGAAAAAAAAAAACAACAATCAATTTCATTTTCTTGGCACAATTCAAAATGCCAGTTCTATGAAGGCTGTTTATTCTCTTGTTTGTAATAATTCTGATATATTTTAATGCATTTCCTAGCATGGTTAAAGTACAAATTCTCCATTAGGAGGGTAAGGAGATGCATGGAGGACTCTCAGAAGAAAGGTATACACATGTTAGTCTTGCAAGAATTGGAAAAGAACAAATATAGCCTTGAATTACTCTTGCTTCTGGGATGTTCTTTTAGTGATAGCCTTATTAAGTTTCATCTTTAAACTGAATGCAGAGAATACAAGTTTCTGGAATCGTGACCATCCTGAAATCCTTTGTGTATCAGTGACAAGGGTTTTCCTGTGGTAAAACCAGCCTGGGAGAGCAGTGAAATTAGGGCCTAAGGACACGTTATTTTTTTTAGCCTTCTGTCTTTTTTGGCGACATATGAGATGGAGCAGCCACTGAAAAATCAATTTGCTCCACCACTGCTCTAAGTGTGAGGGCTGTACAGTCCCTCAGTTCTCACCAGGTATTGAGTAGTTAAGGAAAATGGAACTGATGTTTGGTCTGTGAAGTCCATGGTCCAGAGCTGGTTAGAGATTGAGAAAGGATTTAAGAAATCAACCCAGTGGTTTTATAAATTAAACAAATGCAAAAAGATCCTGTGTATCTTGAAATCATGATTCATTTGAGCAAATTAACTTCATGGAAGTGCCATACTGATCTGTTGGTTTATGTCCAGTCTTTAGATACAAATTCAAGTTTTCTGATCGTGGCTCAGACTATCACTAAGATTGTTACTCAAGCTGAATAATGGTAGTAGTACAAACATAATGACAGAGAGCAGTGTGGGCTGAGGCACCTTACTTTCTAGTGCTTGTGATAGTTCATCTTAGAGCTAGTAAGGTTATCTCTAAGCTCTAGTGTAGAAAGAACAAGTTCATGTTTTCCAAAGGACTACCTTCAGATCTACTGTGGTGGTTTGGGTTTTTGCCAGTCTGCTTCATATTCTCTTTGTACCATTTATGATGAGGTTAGAAAGCAAGTGCATCCCGAGTTACATTGAACCCCATGCAAAAGCAGAATAAAGTAGCTTATGGAAATTCCATTTCTCAAGAAAATGTTATATGAATACTGGATTTGATGGGGCCCTCATAGAATTTTGATGCTTGTTAAGCACTGTGACGAGAAGCAGACAGAACTACCACCTCCATATTCTTAGTATTTGTTTAATAATGTGAAAATTCTAATTTTTTTTTCCTTAGAAGGTAGATATTGCTTGTTAAACAAATGAAAGTAGGACTAAAATCTCTGTCTCTGTTCTCTGCACAGTATAAATACAAATTAGGTTATGAGCAAGACAAGGGAAAGCTTGTAGGCTTCCGCAGCCTTCAGGATGATCCTAAACTTGTCCATTATATGCAAGTGGCTAAGATGCAGTCTGATCGTGAATACAAGAAGGCCTATGAGGCAAGCAAGACTCATTACCAAACACCTTCTGATGCACTCAGTATCATGGCAGCTAAGGAGGCACAAGATCGTGTAACCAATGCAAACTACAAACGACTGATACACCACTATATGCTTCTGCCAGATGCAATGAGTTTTGAATTGTACAGGAACATGAATCAGATACAAAGTAATGTAAGTTTCTGTTTTTTCTCGTTATCGTTCACATCTATGCCTGTTTTCTTCTTTCCTCATTTTAAGTGTTTTGGAAAGAAGAATAATTTAGTGTGAGCTATTTATGAGTTGTAATCTTTGCTTTTGTTTCCTGGCTGGCAGAATGAATACAGACAAGATTACAATGAATGGTTCAAAGGTATTGGTTGGAGTCCTGCTGGTTCTCTGGATGTGGAGAAATCTAAGAAAGCTACAGAAATTGCAAGTGACCGGAAATACCGACAGCATCCCAGCACGTTTTCTTTTACAAAAGACACTGATGCCATGGATATGGTTCTTGCAAAGCACAACGCAGATATAATGAATAAAGTGAGTTTTTATGGGGAATTTTGTCAGACACTCGTATATAACTAATAAACTTTGTATAAATCTCTGTCACTGCTTTTGTGTAGCAATGTTTCCCCAGGGAAAAATGACTATTGCTGAAAGATGGCTCCTTTTTCAAAATTTTTCTGAATTGAAATACTCAGTTACTGCTAAGAGGTATTGATTAAATCAATCTTTTGCTCATTTTTTTCATTGCTACCTCTCCAGCATCTATTTTTCTCATATTTACATGGCAATTACTGATGTTAAATCTTGGTGGGTAGGCCTCAACGAAAGCAAGACTGGATCCTGATTTCACTGATTCTGGATTGAGTCATCACATAGGAAAATAAATCTAAGTTAACATCTTCTGCTTTTTACCCATCTGTAATCAAAGTGCGCAGACAGAAGGGTGAAAACCCTGTAAGAGCTGGCCTTTGTCAACCTATACTAATAATCTGATGTCCTTTTTTCAATAGCATGCTTATACTCAGGCCTGGGAAAAGGATAAAACTCAAGTTCACGTGATGCCAGATACACCGGATATCCTACAGGCAAAACAGAACAAGGCGAACTACAGTCAGGTAGAGCTTTTTAATGCTTTCTTTTACACTTCAAACTAATGTTAAATTAGTCTACTTCCAATTTCAAGGTGCCCTTTCATTTCAAAATAAATATCTAAGTAGAAGGTGGCGTGTGTATTAATGAGGCTTTTTAATCAAAGTTGTTCTCAATTTTAGAAACATTACAAGCTCGGCTGGGAGGAAATGATTAAGAAGGGCTATGACCTCACACCTGAAGCCATTTCAGTGAAAGCTGCCAAAGCTTCAAGGGACATTGCAAGCGACGTAAGCAACATTTATTTCTGTCTGAAGTGCACTCTTATGTGGACCCCTCTGTAAAAGAGTGACTTGTAGTTTAAAAAACCACAACAAAAAAATTGCTGATAAAAACATTTAAAAACATTCCTGGTCCATTTTTGTCAGTGAAGACAACATTTTAAGAAGAATGATTCTTATATTTTGGCACTTCAGAAAGATTGTGGTCCATCCATGAAGTGGCTGGTCATAGGAAGTTAGGAGCAATTTGAACTGAATTGTCTGCTTCTTTTGGATGTGTCTGAATGTGGATGTTTGGTGGCCCTGCTAGGCAGGGGTTTGGAACTACATGATCCTTGAGGTCCCTTCCAACCCGGGTGATTCTGTGATTCTGTGATTTGGATGTTATGTCTTCAGTGCATCAGGAAGTTGGTCCCAGTGCCTCTACTTTGAAATCCTCTTTACAGCTCAGAAGTAGATATGGTGACATGTCTTGTTGTTATTTTCCGTAACTTGATATTAATGTCAACTCCTGTATTTATGGAGGAGATTTCATCAGTCATTGGACACGTGGTCAATGCTTAAGCTGATTGTTTTAGTTATCAAAATAGTGCAGTGTGACAGCCTTTGGGCTGTGACTATATACATCAGTGGCACAGGAGGCCACTGTTAGAGCCATGCACTCTTCCTCTCCAGGGGAGTCAGTTTGTTCCCAGGGAATACATTCACAGACACAAATGATGCACATGAATTGAGGGGCTGCTGTCTTTATATGAGATGCCATAGCAAGTTGCTTATTTCATTGCTAATGAGGAGCATTGAACTGAGTGAATATATTTGCCTTATACATTTTATCACTGCCTGATTCTTACTGCATTTCAATAATACAATATTTATAATTTCAGTACAAGTACAAAGAGGGTTACCGCAAGCAGCAGGGACATCACATTGGATTCCGGAGCTTACAGGATGATCCGAAGATGATGTGGTCTATGCAAGTAGCTAAAATGCAGAGCGAGAGGGAGTATAAGAAAGATTTTGAAAAGTGGAAGACAAAGTTTAACATGCCTGTGGATATGTTAGGCTTCCTTCTGGCTAAGAAATGTCAAGAATTGGTTAGTGATGTAGACTACAAACACATGTTACACCGCTGGACTTGTCTACCAGACCAAAATGATGTCACCCAAGCAAAGAGGGTCTACGAACTGCAGAGTGATGTAAGTCTTCTCTGAGTTTGGTTTCTTTATTTTATGTAAAATATTAACTACTTGTTGAAAAGTATCTTTAATAACTCACTCTTGACAGCACTGAAGTTCAAGTTGAGGATAATACACCAGTTAGTCTTTAATACGGTTTAATACATGGGCAGTGAAAGATTCTATACTATGGTTTTCATTTATTTACTTATTCCTTACCAGAATCTGTACAAGTCAGATCTGCAGTGGCTCAGAGGCATTGGATGGAGTCCTTTGGGATCTTTGGAGTCTGAAAAGAACAAGAAAGCTTCTGAAATACTAAGTGAAAAGAAGTACCGGCAGCACCCAGATACTATTAAGTTCACAAGTATCCCAGATGCCATGAATATCACCTTAGCAAAATCTAATGCCAAAAATAGAAGTGATGTAAGTTGCTTTGGATCCAGTAAATGAATTAGTATACATTTGTTATAAAGATTGCCCTACCAGAATGCAATTAAAATATACAGGTATCCAGTGTTTGCAATCTGTGCCTTACTGTTCAATGGTGTCTTATTCAGCAAATTTGTGTCTTTATTATCTAATTCATTCAGAAACAACTGCAAATAGAATCCTTACTGTAGTATGTCAGTTTATTGACATAATGCTGTCTCCTTGACCCTTCATGCATGTAAAAAAGGGAAAAAGGTATTTCAGTAGGAAGTTAATGTACTGTTTTACTTAAATATCTTGCATTGTTAAGTCATTCCTTCTTGTTCACACATCACTGATGTGTTATTGTAGGGAAAAGGTAAGCTGAATTCACTGCCATGCGTGTGAACCAGTTTTATTCATGTCTCCCTTCAGATACTGTATAGAGAGGCTTGGGACAAGGACAAAACTCAGGTTCATATCATGCCTGATACTCCTGAAATTTTGTTGGCTAAATCAAACTTAATCAACACAAGTGATGTAAGTATGTCTCTATAATGTTTGATGTATGCAATTTGGATTTACCCTTTGTGGCTGTAGTTTAAAATGGAGTGGAGCAGTTTCAGCAATCTAACGATTGTTAGCCTACCTGTTAAAATTGTTATGCATTGGGACACCGAGCAAATTGCTGAATTCTAAGGTGGAAGTGAAATTGCTATGAAAGCAAACCAAGAAGATAAGGCAAGTTTGATGCTTTCTCTTTCATCCTTATGGATCGTGTTGACATTATAGTTTTAAGTTCAATAGTTTTTAATAAGACTGTCATTCTTGTCTTGATAGAAGTCTAATTATATCTTCTTAGAGTTATTTAGTTACTTTACATGAAATTCTTTGTATAGTGGAGCAAATATCAGCTACATGTAAACAGTAAAGAAACATTAGCAGTTGTGTCTTTAGAAGTCTGGAAGATAAGTAATTATCGTTGAAATGGAGTGCAGCAGGCCATGGGGCTGTATTATTCACCTCAGTAGAAGACTATTATTTACTCAGACTTATATTTCTCGTACAGATTTGCCCTCAGATGAGTTAATCAGGAAAAAATAAAGTTGGTTTGATGTATTTCATATTATCAGTTACAAAATATACATTGTGTAAGCTATGGAATGAGACCATATTTGAAATCTCATTCTTTGTTTTTAGTAATCAATGGAATAAAAAGGTAGTACTGTGTGGGTTAGATCAGCTTACTTTTTTTCCATATTAGAAAACACTCCACAGCTTTAATTTACTTTACTCTAATTACTTTACTTTTATCAATTATTTCAATAGTAATTTCAATTATTTTAATAACAATTACTTTAAATTCTTCTCCAACAGAAACATTACAAGTTAGGATATGAAGAGCTGAGGAGGAAAGGCTATGATCTTCCTCCTGATGCCATACCACTCAAGGCAGCGAAGGCATCCAGAGACATTGCCAGTGAAGTAAGAGTCTGAGTGAAAATAGTGGTGTGCCATGAAACTGGTAAAGATTACTGGTGAATGATGACTGATTAAGAGATATCTGAGGTTTAAGAGACTAAAAGTCTCTTGGTTGCACAGCAATGTCTACTTCTTTATTATGTGAAGTTAATTGCATTGAGTAAAATAATTTACAAGAAAAAATAATGTATCTATAGAAATTACTGTAAAATGTTCAATAAATAAATGCTGTAAATATAGTCAGAATGTATAGTATCTTTCAAAATATCATTTAATTCAAAAATTAACAACTCTAACAATAGAGAACTTCAAATTACTTCTTGAAAA
The DNA here is from genome assembly GCF_026119805.1 of Tympanuchus pallidicinctus. NCBI lineage: Eukaryota > Metazoa > Chordata > Aves > Galliformes > Phasianidae > Tympanuchus > Tympanuchus pallidicinctus. The sequence continues at coordinate 1,639,387 of NW_026294669.1, forward strand.
CACTGTGGTTTCTGCATTTGTTTAGTATCAGTACAAAACAGCATACCGCAAGCAGCTGGGCCACCACATTGGAGCCCGCAACATCGAGGACGACCCCAAGATGATGTGGTCGATGCACGTAGCCAAGGTCCAGAGTGACAGGGAGTACAAGAAAGCCTTTGAGAAGACCAAGACGCACTTCAGCAGCCCCGTGGACATGCTGGGAATTGTGTTGGCCAAGAAATGCCAGGAGCTGGTCAGCGATGTTGATTACAAGCATCTTCTGCATCGGTGGACCTGTCTGCCGGACCAGAACGATGTCGTGCAAGCCCGGAAAGTGTACGACCTGCAGAGTGATGTGAGTTATGGTGTGGTGGGTGTGTGGGAAGGGGAAGTGGGTGTTGTGCTGTGTGCCGTTGTTGGTGAAGATGGGCAGTTGGGGAATGGTAAGATAGGAGATTGTGTGAGAGGGTGGTGTGGCCGTGCAGCCCGTCTGAGTGTTGCACGGTGTGTCCTGAGGTGGGGAGGAAGATGTTTGTGTGACATCGTTCTTTATGTTAGCAGAAGAGTCGTGCCTTACCTTGGGAGTTTTTGGGGAAGGATGGGTGCTGGTGTCAAAGTTCAGTTTGATATGGGGAGAGCAAAAGAATCAAATTGTTTACTTTGGGGTGAAATGGCTGGGCAAACACAAGGCATCTGTGCAGATGGGAATGGTTCAAGGAGCATTAGGTGTTGAGGAGTAAAGCTGCTCGTGTGCTGCTGCCAGCCAACAGTTGGTGAACAGAGCAGATCTTTGTCCCTGTTGCGTGCGGAGGGTTTAGTAGTGAAGATCCTGGAGGACAGCTGGTCGGTTACTTGCTGGCTGCTTGTGTTGGTGTAGGCTGCACGTGCCTCCAAAAGCTGGGTGTGAGGGAAGTTGTGCTTAACGGGAGTCATAAGTGCTTTCAGGTTGGGTTGCAGCAGCCAGAGCCATGAAGGATGTTGCTCAGCTGCCCTGTGTCCTGCCGTGTCTTTTCAGATTGTGTACAGGTCTGACCTGCAGTGGCTGAAAGGCATTGGCTGGTCACCACTTGGGTCCCTGGATGAAGAGAAGAACAAGCGAGCGAGCATGATCCTGAGTGACAAGAAGTACCGGCAGCACCCGGACACCATCAAGTTCACGAGCCTTCCTGACTCCATGCCTATGCTTCTGGCAAAGCACAACTCTGAAATCATGAACCACGTGAGCTGCCTCTGTGTTTGCAAGCTGGAGGCGTTTTGCCTGCCTTTTGTGGGACTCTGAGCTGTTATTTTCCAGAGGGAAATGCTGATGCACTGCCCTGTCCTGGGGATCTGTGTTCAGTGCTTTGGATCCATTTGTGTTGAGTGCAATTGGAGCAGTGTTTGGGAGCGCTGTGACAGAGGAAAACGGGTGTAGGCTGGGGGTTCTTGGTTCAATGCAAGGTGCCTGTGTCTGTAGCAAGAGAGCTGGGTTGTCTTTGCGTTTGTTGCTGTGCTCTTGTGTGTTCTTAGTGGGTGTTGCGCTCATCTTTTCAGCGCTCGTACATCGCAGCCTGGGAGAAAGACAAGACCAGCATTCACATTATGCCAGATACGCCTGGTATTTTGCTGGCCCAGCAGAACAAAGTGAACTTCAGTGAGGTAGGTGTTTTTCCTGGGGTTTGGTGTGCAGTTGTGGGCGGAGGCGATCCAGGCAGAAGTGCTGTTAGCTTCACGTGGGGAATGCTTGCTTATCTTTCAGAAAATGTACAGGCTGGCAATGGAAGAAGACAAGAAGAAGGGCTATGACCTGCGTGCAGATGCCATTCCCATCAAGTCTGCTAAAGCTTCCAGGGACATTGCCAGTGACGTAAGTGCACAGGAGCATTGGTGGCACGTTGTCTTGATGCTTTGTCCGTGCTGGTGCCTGAAGAGCAGAGATTGCAGATGCAGATGAATGGTGACAGAAGAGCTCTGAGCTGTCGTTGCTGCTCAGTTGGTCTTCAGGGATGTTGGTTGAGGAGGTTCTTGCTTTTGCATTTTGTGCGGGCTGTGTGTGTGCAGTGCAACGAAGGACAGCGTATGCTGTACAGGGAGTGTGTTAGCTGGAACTTGATGAAGTTCCTAATGAAAAGCAGTGTCCTTTGGGGGCTAGTTGCACCTTCAGCTCATGCAGGAGACTTGAGGTGGTGTCAGCAGTGTAATTCTGCCCTGCCCTGCTGTCTGCAGCTGCACCACTGTGCTTTGGTTAAGGAAATCCAAAGCACGCTTTGTGATACGACAGCAGCATTTATTGTTTGTGTTTGGGCTGCATCAGGTCCAGCCCCAATGAGACTGGCTTGGGTTTGTCTGTCCTTGTGGTTTAGAATATCAGTTTGTGATGCTGCCATGCATGTACTGAATTTACTGTCATGCGGCTTTTTGTAGTTCTGGTCTGTTCCATTATTCGTGCTGGTTGAATTCAGTCTTTTTTCAGGCTTACTGTGTGTTTCAGAAAGAAGAGGATCAGGAAGTGTAGAGATGTCTGCTGTGACTGCCCAGGTTTAGGCAGTTGTGTAGTTTCAGCTGAGGACTCCCATTAGTTTGAGTGATCAGGGCTCCAGCGCTGTGTGCTAGAGAGTCTGGTGCTGCTCCTTTGGGCTGTGTGGGGGAATTCCAACAGTGCAGATCAGGATGAAAGCCAGGATGGCTTCTTGATCAGGTTGGAGGGCACTTTGCTGTTTTTCACAAGAACAGTGTTCCTGGTTGCAATGCTAGGTTGGCTGGAATTGCCAACCTCCATGTACCTCCAGCAGTCCAGTGCAGGCCTGGGGAGTGAGGGGTGTGTATCCCTTTGTGTGGAAATGTTGTGCTTATGAGCCTAATCACGTGGTGATTTTGTCCACCTTGATTACAGTGTGCTTTTTGCAGGACTTGTTAGAGAACAGGGTAAGAAGGGAAAGTTAGTCTGACCTGGAATTGAGTGATGTCCTTTAACCCTGCAGTACAAGTATAAAGAAGGGTACCGCAAGCAGCTGGGCCACCACATTGGAGCCCGCAACATCGAGGACGACCCCAAGATGATGTGGTCGATGCACGTAGCCAAGGTCCAGAGTGACAGGGAGTACAAGAAAGCCTTTGAGAAGACCAAGACGCACTTCAGCAGCCCCGTGGACATGCTGGGAATTGTGTTGGCCAAGAAATGCCAGGAGCTGGTCAGCGATGTTGATTACAAGCATCTTCTGCATCGGTGGACCTGTCTGCCAGACCAGAACGATGTCGTGCAAGCCCGGAAAGTGTACGACCTGCAGAGTGATGTGAGTTATGGTGTGGTGGGTGTGTGGGAAGGGGAAGTGGGTGTTGTGCTGTGTGCCGTTGTTGGCGAAGATGGGCAGTTGGGGAATGGTAAGATAGGTGATTGTGTGAGAGGGTGGTGTGGCCGTGCTGCCCGTCTGAGTGTTGCACGATGTGTCCTGAGGTGGGGAGGAAGGTGTTTGTATGGTATCTATTGTGATTCTCATGCTTTGCTCTCAGAAGTTCATCACACTGCTCCTTCAGTTTTCCCTGTTGTAGCAATGGAGGATGATGAAGTCCCTAATGAAAAGTAGTGTTCTTTGGGGGCTTGTTGCACCTTCAGCTCCTTCAGATATAATAAGCACCTTCAGATATAATAAGATGGGAATTGTATGATTAATTATGATTATGGTTAACTCTCACCAAATTAGCATAATGTATGCAGAGATATGTTTATTGTATATTGTTATTAGGTCTGAGCTGTGTGGAAATGAAAATAACCTTAGAATATCTTTTCTCCCATCTACCCTCTTTTTCCTTCTTCCCCAAGTATTGCAGAGGAATGAGAAATGGCCCTTGCAGTCAGTGCATGACACTTCATCTCTGTTGCTTCTCCATTCTCTCTCTGACCCTGCTCCACATGGGGTTCTTCCCATTGGTTGCCCTCTCTCCTGAACTGATCTTGTTTTGGCTTCCCACTTGCTGGAGCAATTCAAGCACTGCTCATACACAGCTCTGTAACACAGTGCCTATCCTTCAGGGACTGTTGCAGCATGGGTCTGCACAGGCATTGGCTTTCCCAGGCCTCCTTCTCCACTGCAGGCTCTTCTCCATGAGCTGCAGCTCTGGTCTTGGGGACCTGCTCTTCCACGAGCTCTCCAGGGGTTGCAGTTTCCTTCAGGCCACGTCAGCCTGCTTCCATAGGCTTCTCCGTGAGCTGCATGCGGACATACAGTCCACATCAAGCACTTGGGCTGCAGGGAAGTAGACTGCTCCACCATGGGCCATAATCTGGGCTGCAGGGAACTTGTGAGACATGCCTGGAGCACCTCCTGCCCTCCCTCTTCACTGCTGCTGGTGTCTGCAGGGTTGTTTCTGTCACATTTTCTCACTCTTTTGTCTGAACTGTTGTAGTGCAGCTGTTTTCTCCTTCCTCCAGTGTTCTCCAAGGGAGGGGCAACCAGTCTTATTCACTAGCTCATTTCTGAGTAACAATGGGTTCCTACTGGTGAAAGGTGAAAATGGCTGTTATCTATCATAGGGTAGCTTTGGAACTATTCTCACAGAAAGCAAACAGGCATCTGCAGCCATTACCAAAATCGTGCCAAATAATATGGTGTTGTAATTTTTGTTCAGAGAAGAGTTGTTGCATACCTTGAGGAGTTTGAAGGAAGGGTTGTTGGAGGCTTCCAAACTTTCTTACAGAGGAAGAGGCAGAGGAGGGCAAAGGAATCAAATTATCACTTTTGGGTGACCAAAGCTGGGTGACAAGCCATCTGTGCAGATGGGGATGGTTTAAGGAGCATTAGGTGTTGAGGAGTAAAGATGCTTGTGTGCCTCTACCATCCAGCAGTTGGTGAATGGAGCAGATCTTTGCCCCTCTTGCCCACAGAGCATTTTGAAGAGAATATGCTGGAGGAAAACTGGCTATTTGTGGTGATGTAGGCTGCACATGCCCTCCGAAACCTGGTTGTAATGGAAGCTGAGCTTAATAGGAGACACAGATTGCTGTCAGGTTGGGTTCTGCAGGGGAGTCTGTCTTCGCAGGAGGAGGAGGTCAATGAGGCCTTCCACAAGCAACTGGAAGTAGCGTCACGGTCCCAGGCGCTGGTGCTTATGGGGGACTTCAATTATCCAGATATTTGCTAGATAAGCAACATGGCCAGGCACACCCGGTACAGATGGTTCCTGCAATGTGTTGAAGACAACTTTCTGATACAGGTGGTGGAGGAGCTGATGAGGGGAGGGCTGTTGCTGGACCTTATTCTCACTAAGAAGGAAGGGTTTGTCAAGGAAGTAAAGGTCGGGAGCAGCTTGGGTTGTAGTGACCACGAGGTGGTGGAATTCAAGATCTTGAGTGGAAGAAGCAAAGCAAAAAGTAGGATTGCTACCCTGAACTTCAGGAGAGCAAACTTTGATCTCTTCCAGGACCTACTTGGAGCTGTCCCCTGGCCTAGGGTGTTAGAAGGTAAAGGGGCCTCTGAGAGCTGGTCAGCATTTAAACGGCTCTTCTTCAGGATCAGTGCTTCCCTGTGAGCAAGAAATCAGGAAAGGGTGGCAGGAGTCCTGTGTGGATGAGCAAGGAGCTTGTGTACAAACTCAAAGGGAAGAAGAAGGTCCACGAAATGTGGAAAAAGGGTCTGAGTGCTTGGGAAGAATATAGAAATGTTGTCAGGGCCTGCAGGGATGCGATGAGGAAGGCTAAGGCTTGCCTGGAATTGAATCTGGCAAAGGTGATAAAGGATAATAAAAAAGGCTTTTTTGAGTATGTTAACAGTAAAAGGAAGACAAGAGAGAATGTGGCTCCCCTACTAAGTGAGGGGGATGTTCTGGTAACGGGGGATGCTGAGAAGGCGGAGATACTGAATGCCTTCTTTGCTTCTGTCTTCAGTGCAAAAGCTCTCCGTTGGGAATCCCAGACCCTGGAAGTGAGTGAGCGGCTCTGGGGAATGGAAGACTTCCCTTGAGACAGGGAAGAGGCGGTCTGAGAGCTCCTAGGCAACACCAATATTCATAAGTCCATGGGACCCAATGGGATGCATCCACAGGTGCTGAGGGAGCTGGCAGAAGTGATTGCTGAACCGCTTTCTGTCATCTTTGAGAGGTCTTGGAGGACAGGGGAGGTGACTGAAGACTGGAGGATAGCCAGTGTCACTCCAGTCTTCAAAAAGGGCAAGAAGGGAGATCCAGGTAATTACAGTCAGCCTCACCTCTATCCCTGGAAAGGTGATGGAACAGCTTGTGCTGGATGTCATCTCCAGACAACTGGAAGAAAAGGAGGTTATCAGGAGTAGTCAAGCATGGGTTCACCAGGGGGAGGTCATGCTTGACCAACCTGGTAACCTTCTACAGTGTTGTCACTGGCTGGGCAGAGAGCAGTGGATGTAGTCTACCTTGATTTCAGCAAGGCAGTTGATACTGTCCCCCACGACATCCTTATAACAATGCTGAGGAAGTGTGGGATAGATGAGTGGACAGTGAGGTGGGTTGAGAACTGGCTGACTGGCAGAGCACAGAGGGTCATCGTTGGCCGTGCAGAGTCTGGTTGGAGGCCTGTAACCAGTGGTGTTCCTCAGGGGTCTGTGCTGGGTCCGGTCTTGTTCAACATCTTCATCAGTGACCTTGATGAGGGGATAATGGCCACCCTCAGCAAGTTTGCTGATGAAGTTGGGAGGATTGGCTGACACGCCTGAAGCCGTGCTGCCATTCAGCAAGACCTGGACAGGCTGGAGAGCTGGGCAGTAAGAAATCGGATGAGGTTTAACAAAAGCAAGTGTAGAGTCTTGCATCTGGGGAGGAGTAATTGCATGCACCAGTACAGGTTGGGGGATGAGCTGCTGGAGAGGAGCTCTGCGGAGAGGGACCTGGGTGTCCTGGTGGACGACAGGTTGCCATGAGCCAGCAGTGTGCCTTTTGGCCAAGAGGGCCAATGACATCCTGGGGTGCATTAAAAAGAGCGTGGCCAGCAGGTCGAGGGAGGTGATCCTCCCCCTCTACTCTGCCCTGGTGAGGCCTCATCTGGAATACTACGTCCAGATCTGGGCTCCCAAGTACAAAAAAGACAGGGATCTCTTGGAAAGAGTCCAGTGGAGGGCCACAAAGATGGTGAAGGGCCTGGAACATCTCTCCTATGAGGAAAGGCTGAGTGAACTGGGTCTGTTCAGCCTTGAGAAAAGTAGACTAAGAGGGGACCTGATCCAGGTCTATGAGTATCTAAGGTGTGGGGGGCAGAGTAGTGAGGCTGGACTCATTTCAGCAGTGTATGGAGACAGGACATAGGGAAACAGCCAGAAAATGCAGTGCAGGAAGTTCTGCACAAATGTGCACAAGAACTTCTTTACGGTGAGGTGACGGAGCACTGGAACAGGCTGCCAGGGAGGTGGTGGAGTCTCCTTCTCTGGAGATGTTCAAGACCTGCCTGGATGCCTACCTGTGCGACCTGCTGTAGGGAACCTGCTTTGGCAGGGGGGTTGGACTCGATGATCTCTGGAGGTCCCTTCCAACCCCCACAATTCTGTGATTTGCAGGAGCCACCCTTGGTTGGAGGAGTGCTGGTGAGAGTTACAGACGTTGCTAAGCTGCCCTGTGTCCTGCCGTGTCTTTTCAGATTGTGTACAGGTCTGACCTGCAGTGGCTGAAAGGCATTGGCTGGTCCCCAATTGGTTCCCTGGATGAAGAGAAGAACAAGCGAGCGAGCATGATCCTGAGTGACAAGAAGTACCGGCAGCACCCGGACACCATCAAGTTCACGAGCCTTCCTGACTCCATGCCTATGCTTCTGGCAAAGCACAACTCTGAAATCATGAACCACGTGAGCTGCCTCTGTGTTTGCAAGCTGGAGGCGTTTTGCCTGCCTTTTGTGGGACTCTGAGCTGTTATTTTCCGGAGGGAAATGCTGATGCACTGCCCTGTCCTGGGGATCTGTGTTCAGTGCTTTGGATCCATTTGTGTTGAGTGCAATTGGAGCAGTGTTTGGGAGCGCTGTGACAGAGGAAAACGGGTGTAGGCTGGGGGTTGTTGGTTCAATGCAAGGTGCCTGTGTCTGTAGCAAGAGAGCTGGGTTGTCTTTGCGTTTGTTGCTGTGCTGTTGTGTGTTCTTAGTGGGTGTTGCGCTCATCTTTTCAGCGCTCGTACATCGCAGCCTGGGAGAAAGACAAGACCAGCATTCACATTATGCCAGATACGCCTGGTATTTTGCTGGCCCAGCAGAACAAAGTGAACTTCAGTGAGGTAGGTGTTTTTCCTGGGGTTTGGTGTGCAGTTGTGGGCGGAGGCGATCCAGGCAGAAGTGCTGTTAGCTTCACGTGGGGAATGCTTGCTTATCTTTCAGAAAATGTACAGGCTGGCAATGGAAGAAGACAAGAAGAAGGGCTATGACCTGCGTGCAGATGCCATTCCCATCAAGTCTGCTAAAGCTTCCAGGGACATTGCCAGTGACGTAAGTGCGCAGGAGCCTTGGTGGCACGTTGTCTTGACGCTTTGTCCGTGCTGGTGCCTGAAGAGCAGAGATTGCAGATGCAGATGAATCGTGACAGAAGAGCTCTGAGCTGTCGTTGCTGCTCAGTTGGTCTTCATGGATGTTGGTTGAGGAGGTTCTTGCTGTTGCATTTTGTGCGGGCAGTGTGTGTGCAGTGCAACGAAGGACAGTGTATGCTGTACAGGGAGTGTGTTAGCTGGAACTTGATGAAGTCCCTAATGAAAAGCAGTGTCCTTTGGGGGCTAGTTGCACCTTCAGCTCATGCAGGAGACTTGAGGTGGTGTCAGCAGTGTAATTCTGCCCTGCCCTGCTGTCTGCAGCTGCACCACTCTGTTTTGGTTAAGGAAATCCAAAGCACGCTTTGTGATACGACAGCAGCATTTGGAATAATCACTATGGAGCCATCATTACTTTGCCACTGTTCTCCGTGCTGATTGTTATTTCTTGGCTTTGTTTACTGCATAGCAATTGAATTTTATCTTTTTGCGGTTTCAGTAGTGGTGTTTCCCTCGAGCTATTCTTCCCTATTGTTCCATTCTGAACCTCAGCCTAAAGTACTTTGTTTAAATTTTGGGTTCCCAGCACAACAAATAAGTGGACTTTTCAATCTGGATTTATGCATTAATGCACCACAGAATTTATCTGAGGGCTAGATTACCTTGCTTACAAAGCAGTGCTGAGGTAGATGGGATGATCTGCCCGGATAGAAGGAGTTTCCAGGTCAATTTTATTGTAGGCTGTCAGTTTTTATAGAGGGGTTATAGGAAACATTGCAAAAGGCAATTTATACAAGGGTGTGTTGTGATAGGATGAGGGGTAGTGGTTTGAAACTGAAAGAGGCAAGATGCGTTTAGAAATGGTGAAAAATTCCATCCTTACAATGCTAGTGAGAGTCACTGGTATTGGTTGCCCAACAAAGTGGATACCCCACTTGTGGATATCTTTCACTGTCAAGATGGAATTTGATGCCACCTGGTCTAGTGAAAGATGTTTCTGTGCATTACGGTCACAGTGGTCTTCAACAGTACCTTCCAACCCAAGCTGATCTAGGACTCTTTGACACTTAGACAACTGCATGTAGCCATAAAGGAGCTAAATTTACTCTTCATGCACCATTTTATAGTTTTGGATTGTCCATAATTCAAGGTAGATTAATTCAGTCTTCTTTCAGGCTTACTGTACATTTCAGGAAGAAGAGGAGGGAAAAGTAAAGAGCTGTCTGCTGTAACTGCCCAAATTTCTGGTTCTTGGTGGCCTGCAGCTGAGGTTTTGACCAGGATGGAAGAATAAGACTGGTCCTCAAAATTATCAGTAGAGAGCTTGGTACTGCTACCATGGGGTGCAAGGTTGAGTGTACTCAGGGAGGTCCATGATGAATTGCAGATTGCCTGCTATATCAGTCTGCATGTTTTCTTATAGGAACAGCATTCCTTGTTCCTAAGCTAGCTTGACTAGAGTTTCTGTGTGGACCTCCATGTACCTCCAGCAATCCAGTGCAGGCCTGGGGTGCGATGGATGCATAGCCCAGAGTGGGGAAATGTTGCGCTTCAAAGACAGTTTGCACAGTGATTTTTGCCAGCTTTGCTTAGCAATGTGCTTTATGCAGAAATTATTAGAGAACAAGGTCAAAAGGGAACGGTAGTCTGACCTGGAATTGAGTGATGTCCTTTAACCCTGCAGTACAAGTATAAAGAAGGGTACCGCAAACAGCTGGGCCACCACATTGGAGCCCGCAACATCGAGGACGACCCCAAGATGATGTGGTCGATGCACGTAGCCAAGATCCAGAGTGACAGGGAGTACAAGAAAGCCTTTGAGAAGACCAAGACGCACTTCAGCAGCCCCGTGGACATGCTGGGAATTGTGTTGGCCAAGAAATGCCAGGAGCTGGTCAGCGATGTTGATTACAAGCATCTTCTGCATCGGTGGACCTGTCTGCCGGACCAGAACGATGTCGTGCAAGCCCGGAAAGTGTACGACCTGCAGAGTGATGTGAGTTATGGTGTGGTGGGTGTGTGGGAAGGGGAAGTGGGTGTTGTGCTGTGTGCCGTTGTTGGTGAAGATGGGCAGTTGGGGAATGGTAAGATAGGAGATTGTGTGAGAGGGTGGTGTGGCCGTGCTGCCCGTCTGAGTGTTGCACGGTGTGTCCTGAGGTGGGGAGGAAGATGTTTGTGTGACATCGTTCTTTATGTTAGCAGAAGAGTCGTGCCTTACCTTGGGAGTTTTTGGGGAAGGATGGGTGCTGGTGTCAAAGTTCAGTTTGATATGGGGAGAGCAAAAGAATCAAATTGTTTACTTTGGGGTGAAATGGCTGGGCAAACACAAGGCATCTGTGCAGATGGGAATGGTTCAAGGAGCATTAGGTGTTGAGGAGTAAAGCTGCTCATGTGCTGCTGCCAGCCAACAGTTGGTGAACAGAGCAGATCTTTGTCCCTGTTGCGTGCAGAGGGTTTAGTAGTGAAGATCCTGGAGGACAGCTGGTCGGTTACTTGCTGGCTGCTTGTGTTGGTGTAGGCTGCACGTGCCTCCAAAAGCAGGGTGTGAGGGAAGTTGTGCTTAACGGGAGTCATATGTGCTTTCAGGTTGGGTTGCAGCAGCCAGAGCCATGAAGGATGTTGCTCAGCTGCCCTGTGTCCTGCCGTGTCTTTTCAGATTGTGTACAGGTCTGACCTGCAGTGGCTGAAAGGCATTGGCTGGTCCCCAATTGGGTCCCTGGATGAAGAGAAGAACAAGCGAGCGAGCATGATCCTGAGTGACAAGAAGTACCGGCAGCACCCGGACACCATCAAGTTCACGAGCCTTCCTGACTCCATGCCTATGCTTCTGGCAAAGCACAACTCTGAAATCATGAACCACGTGAGCTGCCTCTGTGTTTGCAAGCTGGAGGCGTTTTGCCTGCCTTTTGTGGGACTCTGAGCTGTTATTTTCCGGAGGGAAATGCTGATGCACTGCCCTGTCCTGGGGATCTGTGTTCAGTGCTTTGGATCCATTTGTGTTGAGTGCAATTGGAGCAGTGTTTGGGAGCGCTGCTGCAGAGGAAAACGGGTGTAGGCTGGGGTTCTTGGTTCAATGCAAGGTGCCTGTGTCTGTAGCAAGAGAGCTGGGTTGTCTTTGCGTTTGTTGCTGTGCTGTTGTGTGTTCTTAGTGGGTGTTGCGCTCATCTTTTCAGCGCTCGTACATCGCAGCCTGGGAGAAAGACAAGACCAGCATTCACATTATGCCAGATACGCCTGGTATTTTGCTGGCCCAGCAGAACAAGGTGAACTTCAGTGAGGTAGGTGTTTTTCCTGGGGTTTGGTGTGCAGTTGTGGGCGGAGGCGATCCAGGCAGAAGTGCTGTTAGCTTCACGTGGGGAATGCTTGCTTATCTTTCAGAAAATGTACAGGCTGGCAATGGAAGAAGACAAGAAGAAGGGCTATGACCTGCGTGCAGATGCCATTCCCATCAAGTCTGCTAAAGCTTCCAGGGACATTGCCAGTGACGTAAGTGCACAGGAGCCTTGGTGGCACGCCGTCTTGACGCTTTGTCCGTGCTGGTGCCTGAAGAGCAGAGATTGCAGATGCAGATGAATGGTGACAGAAGAGCTTTGAGCTGTCGTTGCTGCTCAGTTGGTCTGCAAGGACGTTGGTTGAGGAGGTTCTTGCTGTTGCATTTTGTGCGGGCTGTGTGTGTGCAGTGCAACGAAGGACAGCGTATGCTGTACAGGGAGTGTGTTAGCTGGAACTTGATGAAGTCCCTAATGAAAAGCAGTGTCCTTTGGGGGCTAGTTGCACCTTCAGCTCATGCAGGAGATTTGAGGTGGTGTCAGCAGTGTAATTCTGCCCTGCCCTGCTGTCTGCAGCTGCACCACTGTGGTTTGGATAAGAAAACCCAAAGCATGCTTTGTGATACGACAGCAGGATTTATTGTTTGTGTTTGGGCTGCATCCGGTCCAGCCCCAATGAGATTGGCTTGGGTTTGTCTGTCCTTGTGGTTTAGAATATCAGTTTGTGATGCTGCCATGCATGTACTGAATTTGCTGTCACGCGGCTTTTTGTAGTTCTGGTCTGTTCCGTTATTGGTGCAGGTTGAATTCAGTCTTTTTTCAGGCTTACTGTGTGTTTCAGAAAGAAGAGGATTAGGAAGTGTAGAGCTGTCTGCTGTGACTGCCCAGGTTTAGGCAGTTGTGTAGTTTCAGCTGAGGACTCCCATTAGTTTGAGTGATCAGGGCTCCAGCACTGTGTGCTAGAGAGTCTGGTGCTGCTCCTTTGGGCTGTGTGGGGGAATTCCGACAGTGCAGATCAGGATGAAAGCCAGGATGGCTTCTTGATCAGGTTGGAGGGCACTTTGCTGTTCTTCACGAGAACAGTGTTCCTGGTTGCAACGCTAGGTTGTCTGGAATTGCCAACCTCCATGTACCTCCAGCAGTCCAGTGCAGGCCTGGGGAGTGAGGGGTGTGTATCCCTTTGTGTGGAAATGTTGTGCTTATGAGCCTAATCACGTGGTGATTTTGTCCACCTTGATCACAGTGTGCTTTTTGCAGGACTTGTTAGAGAACAGGGTAAGAAGGGAAAGTTAGTCTGACCTGGAATTGAGTGATGTCCTTTAACCCTGCAGTACAAGTATAAAGAAGGGTACCGCAAGCAGCTGGGCCACCACATTGGAGCCCGCAACATCGAGGACGACCCCAAGATGATGTGGTCGATGCACGTAGCCAAGATCCAGAGTGACAGGGAGTACAAGAAAGCCTTTGAGAAGACCAAGACGCACTTCAGCAGCCCCGTGGACATGCTGGGAATTGTGTTGGCCAAGAAATGCCAGGAGCTGGTCAGCGATGTTGATTACAAGCATCTTCTGCATCGGTGGACCTGTCTGCCGGACCAGAACGATGTCGTGCAAGCCCGGAAAGTGTACGACCTGCAGAGTGATGTGAGTTATGGAGTGGTGGGTGTGTGGGAAGGGGAAGTGGGTGTTGTGTTGTGTGCCGTTGTTGGCGAAGATGGGCAGCAGCTGGGGAATGGTAAGATAGGTGATTGTGTGAGAGGGTGGTGTGGCCGTGCTGCCCGTCTGAGTGTTGCACGGTGTGTCCTGAGGTGGGGAGGAAGATGTTTGTGTGACATCGTTCTTTATATTAGCAGAAGAGTCGTGCCTTACCTTGGGAGTTTTTGGGGAAGGATGGGTGCTGGTGTCAAAGTTCAGTTTGATATGGGGAGAGCAAAAGAATCAAATTGTTTACTTTGGGGTGAAATGGCTGGGCAAACACAAGGCATCTGTGCAGATGGGAATGGTTTAAGGAGCATTAGCTGTTGAGGAGTAAAGCTGCTCGTGTGCTGCTGCCAGCCAACAACTGGTGAACAGAGCAGATCTTTGTCCCTGTTGCGTGCAGAAGGTTTAGTAGTGAAGATCCTGGAGGACAGCTGGTTGGTTACTTGCTGGCTGCTTGTGTTGGTGTAGGCTGCACGTGCCTCCAAAAGCTGGGTGTGAGGGAAGTTGTGCTTAACGGGAGTCATAAGTGCTTTCAGGTTGGGTTGCAGCAGCCAGAGCCGTGAAGGATGTTGCTCAGCTGCCCTGTGTCCTGCCGTGTCTTTTCAGATTGTGTACAGGTCTGACCTGCAGTGGCTGAAAGGCATTGGCTGGTCGCCAATTGGTTCCCTGGATGAAGAGAAGAACAAGCGAGCGAGCATGATCCTGAGTGACAAGAAGTACCGGCAGCACCCGGACACCATCAAGTTCACGAGCCTTCCTGACTCCATGCCTATGCTTCTGGCAAAGCACAACTCTGAAATCATGAACCACGTGAGCTGCCTCTGTGTTTGCAAGCTGGAGGCGTTTTGCCTGCCTTTTGTGGGACTCTGAGCTGTTATTTTCCAGAGGGAAATGCTGATGCACTGCCCTGTCCTGGGGATCTGTGTTCAGTGCTTTGGATCCATTTGTGTTGAGTGCAATTGGAGCAGTGTTTGGGAGCGCTGTGACAGAGGAAAACGGGTGTAGGATGGGGGTGTTGGTTCAAAGCAAGGTGCCTGTGTCTGTAGCAAGAGAGCTGGGTTGTCTTTGCGTTTGTTGCTGTGCTCTTGTGTGTTCTTAGTGGGTGTTGCGCTCATCTTTTCAGCGCTCGTACATCGCAGCCTGGGAGAAAGACAAGACCAGCATTCACATTATGCCAGATACGCCTGGTATTTTGCTGGCCCAGCAGAACAAGGTGAACTTCAGTGAGGTAGGTGTTTTTCCTGGGGTTTGGTGTGCAGTTGTGGGCGGAGGCGATCCAGGCAGAAGTGCTGTTAGCTTCACGTGGGGAATGCTTGCTTATCTTTCAGAAAATGTACAGGCTGGCAATGGAAGAAGACAAGAAGAAGGGCTATGACCTGCGTGCAGATGCCATTCCCATCAAGTCTGCTAAAGCTTCCAGGGACATTGCCAGTGACGTAAGTGCACAGGAGCCTTGGTGGCACGCCATCTTGCATGCTTTCTCTGTGTTTGCAACGTATGTCTGTATTCTGTCTGTGTCATCTTTCAGAATTTTTGATTTTACCTGAAAGTTTGGCCTTTTGGTTTAATTTTGTGGGGATAACTTCTTCACAGGTCCTTTTTCTCCATCTACTTTGCTCCTATTCTCTATAAACATACAGGTTGCTGACCAGTCGATTTCAATGTAAAAGTAGTTTTTTACTTTTTCTGAAGTAAATTAGAGGTTAATTTATTGACTGTTTATGTGGACAGGTAGATTTTCTGAACTTTTTATGTGTTTCATTAATACCGTAATTTCAGACTTGTTATATCCTCACATACTGAGGTGAATCTTTTAATATTTAAAATTAGGCTTTGGAAAATATAATAATCCGAAAGGGCAGAAATTATTTGGTCAGTTCTATGTTTGATTTGCACACTATAGTTTATTAGTGAGGTATCTGATGAATGTAACAGTACTGTGGTTTTACACACTGAGTTTTCTGGAGGTTGTTCTGTATGGACTGTTCTTAATATGTCAAGGGAGTTAAAATAAACTTAATTAACATTTTTTTTTGCCTGTAGTACAAGTATAAAGAAGGGTACCGCAAGCAGCTGGGCCACCACATTGGAGCCCGCAACATCGAGGACGACCCCAAGATGATGTGGTCGATGCACGTAGCCAAGATCCAGAGTGACAGGGAGTACAAGAAAGCCTTTGAGAAGACCAAGACGCACTTCAGCAGCCCTGTGGACATGCTGGGAATTGTGTTGGCCAAGAAATGCCAGGAGCTGGTCAGCGATGTTGATTACCGCCACTATCTGCATCAGTGGACCTGTCTGCCGGACCAGAACGACGTTATCCATGCTAAGAAGGCCTATGATCTGCAGAGTGATGTGAGTACTTACTGATCAACTTCAAAATTGTATGTAACTTCTTGTGCTTAACACACAAATGGTACAGGCTGGTGTATGCATAACGTAGGAGCTTTTTGAACTGTCTCTCTCACACAGTATTGTTTCTCATTTTGTTTCTCTGTACTTGTTCCAAGGGCAAGGTCAGATGACTATTAGTAGTGAATATTAATATGGAAGGCTGAGTACTATGAGGTTTTAGTTCAGCCAATCTCTTAGCAGAATGGAAGGGAATTCTCTTTGTACTATTATAATGGAGAACCTTAGTGCCATTTTTTGCAGACTAACTCTGTGTTAAGTTTACATAGCTTTAGAATTTTTCTTTAATTTGCATGACTGTAGGGATGAACGCTCCTCTTTTCTCACTTAGAAAAATGATTTCAATTACAACTTTTTCTTTGTGAATGACCTCCTCATTGTTAGGAATTTATCTTTAAGGAAACATTTATGCTGAATTTCCAAGTCTTAAGTTCCTCTAATTCCTCCTTGGCCATTCTCCTGCATGCTGTTTGGCGAGTTATAGCTTGGAGTAAGTTTGGGATCTAGATCTGTGTGGTTAACGAAGATTATTCGGTGGACTGAATTAGGAGAAAAATGACTAACAGAAAGTAAGCATTGTTTTTGTATGATATATGTGAAGTTTAACTGGAATTTAAAAAGATGTCTGTCTTCGTATTTTTTTGTAACAGAATTTCTACAAGTCAGACCTCGAGTGGTTGCGTGGCATTGGTTGGGTCCCCATTGGTTCCTTGGATATTGAAAAAGCCAAGAGGGCAGGACAGATCTTGAGTGATAAAGTCTACCGTCAGCCTCCAGACACCATCAAGTTTACTAGTGTTACTGATTCTGTAGAGATGAACTTAGCTAAGCATAATGCAGAGGTGATGAATAAGGTGAGTCCTGATTCAGTTTAACAACGTATTGGCATTCTCCTGTTGACCCTTGGAGACAGAAGACTAGAAATAATGTGATCACAAATAATGCTGCAGTTCTGAGATAAAAGTCTAGAAATACAAGTCTGTGCTTGCTGCATGAGTTTTGAACATAGCGAGACTTTAGAAATCTAAGTTACTTGTTGATTACTAAGAATGTAACTTATTTTTAGCAGCTGCTAATATACACAGCAGTATCTTCCAAGCTACCAAGTTAAATAGTAATTTAAAGTTTTGAAGCTCTTTACATGCTCTAGTAAGTATTTAGTAGCATGTTATCTTTCATCCAGTTTTTGATATAAATTTTAGCTACTTGTCTAATGATTGATCAAAGTTGTCTAGTGATGCAGGAGTTAATAAATTATTTGTTTCAAAGCAGTCTTTGAAATACCTGTATTTTAAACGACTCAGCATAGTTCTTACAGTCCAAGAATCTGATTTTTGTGAATCTGATGCCCTAATCTCATTCAACACTATTAATGTCAATGGAGCCCTTTCTTCTTTGAGTGGGATGTTGTTCGTAGAGTTTAGATCTGTGTGTCTGATGTGCATTCCTTGAAAAGCCCTTTTTCTAAATATTTTCTTTGAAGCAGAATTGTTTCTACGTTATGAATGCTTAACCTGAAATTTAAACACTTAGAGAAATGAGCATAAAATCTCACTACTATGTAAGAAATAAGGACTTTTTAGACCAGGACTACAGTCTTCTGTTTTATGGGATCTCTGAGTTGCCATCTTTTTTTCTTTGTTTTACCTATGGCATCTCTCCTGCAGCGTTTGTATACTGAGGCCTGGGATAAAGACAAGACGCAAATTCACATCATGCCCGACACACCTGAAATCACACTGGCAAAACAGAATATGCATAATTACAGTGAGGTGAGTGTGTTAGATCTCCATAGGTTCTGTGTTAATATTCTTATAACCTTAATATAGATATTCGTATAGATCGATTTCTTTAAGTAACACCAAAAACCCGTAATCAAATGTGACTTTTGAAACATAATTTGTAGTACATACATACTTACATCCATCCATCCATCCATCTGTGGTGATTGCTTTGAATAAATTCTGTGAAAAGTATGTCTGTGGTGAATTTTGCGGGGTTCTTTCTGCCATTTTATTTTATTTATTTTATTTAACATTATATATATTGCTGGAAAAGTGCAAAATTCAGTCCAACATTAGAGATGCAAAAAAAAAAAAAAAGAATTCCTTCACAGTTGTGATGATTATTGTTCCCAGTGTTCAGTTAGTTTAGGCAAAAATATTCACATCAGTAAGAGGTGGCTTTAGAAAGCTTTATTCTACTTGTATGTGGAGGAATAGTTCAGCTATCAAGTTGTAATGTATGTTATACGATCAAAGTTTAGAAAGAAAAAAATTATTAGTGTAGCTAGCAAAGATATTCATTCAATATAAGTTACTGATCTGGAGATTTGAATTAAGGAAGTTAGATAAAACCAGGATAGAATAAATCTTAACAATTTTTTTTTCCTACTCACAAGCAGTTTGTTTTGCACACAACGCAACATATGGAGTTTAGCTACATTAATCCTGTTGTTTGATTCTTTACCTAGAAACTGTACAAACAAGCCATGGAAGAAGCAAAAAAGAAAGGCTATGATTTGAGAAGTGATGCTATCCCAATTCAGGCTGCCAAAGCATCCAGGCAAATTGCCAGTGATGTAAGACACTAATATTTTGGTTTTTTTGTGTGTTTTGACATCAGATCTCAACAATATAACAATGTTCGGATTATTTCTGTAAAAGAAGTTTAATTTTAACTCTCATCTAAAAAGTGCATTTTGGAAATAGCTTATGTATAAAGGCCAAATTGTAAAAGATATGGACAAGATGCCTTGTGTGCTTATGTGTAGTTAAATCTTTAGAAATATGTATAAAACAAGATTATGTCTCAATAACATTAGAGAAGAATTTCTTAAAAAAAAAAATAATTATTCAGCTCTGTTTATTGCTCTAATACAAATCTCAGAAATTTAACCTGGGGATCCATGTTATAAGCCCAGAATTACTTCAAATGTATATTTGTTGGCTGTAGGTTACAGAAAACTTCAGAGAGTTTGTTATTAAAGCATTTTACATGGGTAACTGATATTATGTTCTACATATAAATATAATATCTTGATATGTATTTCAGTACAAGTATAAAGAAGGGTACCGCAAACAGCTGGGCCACCACATTGGAGCCCGCAACATCGAGGACGACCCCAAGATGATGTGGTCGATGCACGTAGCCAAGATCCAGAGTGACAGGGAGTACAAGAAAGCCTTTGAGAAGACCAAGACGCACTTCAGCAGCCCCGTGGACATGCTGGGAATTGTGTTGGCCAAGAAATGCCAGGAGCTGGTCAGCGATGTTGATTACCGCCACTATCTGCATCAGTGGATCTGCCTGCCGGACCAGAACGACGTTATCCATGCTAAGAAGGCCTATGATCTGCAGAGTGATGTGAGTACCTGTGATTTCATTTTTGGGGAGAAATGTATTGGATATTTTACATAGGTGGATGAGAACATCAAGTACAAATGTGGTAGAACACAATTTTAAAGTCAATTTTAAAGTTGTATGGTGTACTGAAATTCAGATCTACAAGAGTATATGTTAACTTCTTGATATTTAAATTAAGTTGTCTGATTTGGCCTTTTTGAGCTATTCATCATTTGTCTTGATGTGAAACTTGTATCTGGATGGAATTCTGTGTCTGGAAGAAATGCAGTGATTTCTTTGAAGCTTTTTTCTGGGCTTTGAGTTTTATTTGTATTAAAAGTTGATGATAAGTTTACTTAAATGCTTGTGAAAAGATGTGTCGTGTAAATGACATTATTAGAATTTCTAATTTGGTTGTATTTGTTCATTGTTTTTTATTGGGTTTTGTTTGTTTTTGTAATAGAATTTCTACAAGTCAGACCTTGAGTGGTTGCGTGGCATTGGTTGGGTCCCCATTGGTTCCTTGGATATTGAAAAAGCCAAGAGGGCAGGACAGATCTTGAGTGATAAAGTCTACCGTCAGCCTCCAGACACCATCAAGTTTACTAGTGTTACTGATTCTGTAGAGATGAACTTAGCTAAGCATAATGCAGAGGTGATGAATAAGGTGAGTCCTGATTCGGTTTAGCAACGTATTGGCATTCTCCTGCTAACCCTTGGAGACAGAAGACTAGAAATAATGTGATCACAAATAATGCTTAAGTTCAGTTATAACGTTTGTTTCAAATACTGTGTTCTGTGTATTTCTCTCAAAACTAATAGCCATGTAACAAAAGGTTTACCTTGAGATTTTCAACATATTACACTTAAATCTTTTTTCTTATGTGGTCTGTGTAGTGAGCAGTCAGAACACTTTGCTTTCTTCATTATTCTTAATTAAGCTTGCTGTTCTGTAGGCTCTAGATGCCTCTATTTGAGCAGGGAGTTGGAACAGATGACTTTTGGGGGTCCTGTCTGCTTTTAGCCATTCTGTTTCTGTGATTCTGTGTTTCTACACTGAATTTCCTCAGTTAAATTCTCTTTACGGGGAGAATTTGGTATCTAACTCTGATTAAATGTGTAGGCATTTATTTTTACTCTTTCCTTTAATTTTACCTAGTATTATAGTTTAGCTAATTAATGAAAATTGACCTTGTACTGCAATGCAACATTAATCTTTTTCCTGTATTCTTAGCGTTTATACACTGAAGCGTGGAATAAAGATAAGACCACAATTCACATCATGCCTGACACACCAGAAATTGTACTAGCTAAACAAAACCAAGTACACTACAGTCAGGTGAGTAAATCTGAAGAGCTGAGAAAGTTCAATTTATTTACCTCTGAATTTCACTTTATATTATATTGTTGTCAAGTTGTTTGATTTCCTAAGTGGCCAGCTATGTTATTCACTTCTGAGTCGTTCTTTTACTAGAATCTATCTCCTAGGCATCTGATGTTCTTCTAAAATATTTTTTCTACCATGAGCTAGTGATCAGTTTTATAGCGGAGCATGGAAATAAATAATATAAGTTTTAAAGTATTTCTTTCTTTCCCTTCCCTGGATGACTTCTACTTTCCAAATGTCTGCTATGAAATCAGAAAATCTTTCAAATCTGTTTTTTTTTTCTTTCTGCAGAAGGTAGAGCAGTGTTGAGATATTCAAGCTATCTGAACATCAACAACATCATTAAAGACCATAATTTGTTTGGTTTTTTTTTTTACTCAAGTGTGTTTAACTGAAGTGTGTAAATTTTCTGATTATTGAATCCATTTTTTTATTATTTTTTTTTTTAACAGAAAATGTACAGACTGGCTTTGGAGGAATCAAAGAAGAAGGGTCATGACTTGCGTTTTGATGCCATTCCTATCCAAGCTGCCAAAGCATCCAGAGAGATTGCCAGTGATGTAAGCATTTTGGGTTTGTTTTTTTCTCATGGATTTATGGATTTGTTAAAGCAAAAAAAAATTGAAATGACTGTTCCCTTGGTTATTATATCTTGATATCTATTATATCAATATCTTCAGTGTAGAATAGATAATACTGAAATTCTGTAATTCTACTGAGTGCTGTAGTGCATAGAAGGCATGGACAGTCTGTATTTTTATGCATAAGAAAGACATAATAGCAATCAATAGGCAAAATAATGTAAAGGGCAAATCTGTGTCCGCTGTAATAGTTCTATTGCATGCTCATGGATGCTAAAGTAGGATGGTGTAGTTAACCAAATTCATTTCTGTTTCAAAGTAGGAAATACTGTGAAATTTCTGCCCAGAATATATATATATATGTTAGAAAACTAATGCTAAAAGTTATAAATTTTTGTCGTTTTCTGGGGAAAAAAATAATTCTGTTGGAATGTTGTACTGAAATTTAAAATGTCTGCACACAAAAACAGTGTTAAAAACTATGCTGTTTCCTGATGAGGAAACATCTGTAGAACAGAGGATAATACTTATATGTTACTTGTTTTTCCACCAAGATTGATAATTAAACAGTGTAAAGACCACTTCAAACTGTCTTCATCATGGTGTCCCATGATAAACCTTAACAATAACTTAATTATTACATTCTAATCTTAACATCAAACCAATGCAGAATATCAGACTTATTAGCTAGGATGTGACACTAAATATTAACTGTGTATGTCTTACAATGTTGTGGCTTAACTATGAAGAATATTACCTCTCTCCCAGGTGAAATCAGGACAGATAGCTGTATTAAAAAAAAAACAACAACTTATGTCAAAGTTAATGAAATAGTAGGGAGGTCTGAGTTGCATAAAAATATTAGTAATGATGTTAAAAAATATCTTAATCTCTGTGTATCATTTATTAATTGATAAGTGTACCATATAAAATACGAACATACTTTATTTCAGTACAAGTATAAAGAAGGGTACCGCAAGCAGCTGGGCCACCACATTGGAGCCCGCAACATCGAGGACGACCCCAAGATGATGTGGTCGATGCACGTAGCCAAGATCCAGAGTGACAGGGAGTACAAGAAAGCCTTTGAGAAGACCAAGACGCACTTCAGCAGCCCCGTGGACATGCTGGGAATTGTGTTGGCCAAGAAATGCCAGGAGCTGGTCAGCGATGTTGATTACCGCCACTATCTGCATCAGTGGATCTGCCTGCCGGACCAGAACGACGTTATCCATGCTAAGAAGGCCTATGATCTGCAGAGTGATGTGAGTAAATTGCTGAATTTGTAATACATGATTAAATATGCTGGGTTTTGTACCTAATAGTTTGTATAAAATGTGCCTCAGTCACTTGAATCGCATGTGTTCTTCATAGCAAAGCATTTAATACGCTGTCATCATTACATTTAATTCTGTTTTCTCTGTCTTTAACCTGAGATAGACTTTCTTCCTAACTCTGGCACATGCAGAGATCTTCAATAACTCCCTTCTTGTTATTTAAAGATTCAATATTTTGTTCAAAAATTTAAGTTGGTTTAAAAACCACGTGCTGCTAATATGCAGAAATATATAAAATTCCTAGTGTGGTATAAGATACAATTACTTATATATGCAAGTACAACATTAAAATAATTATATATGATGTACTTTCAAAAATTTTCAGGCTGTTTATAAATCCGACTTGGAATGGCTGAGAGGAATTGGATGGGTTCCTATTGGCTCTTTGGATGTTGAGAAGGCGAAGAAAGCTGGAGAAATCCTGAGCGAGAGGAAGTATCGTCAACCAGCCGACCAAATCAAATTTACCAGCGTGACAGATTCTTTGGCTATGATGTTAGCCAAGCATAATGCTGAGATAATGAACAAGGTGGGTTTGTATGTTACTGCAACTGGTGTTGCTAGTTGAAAGACCTTGTTGATAAGGTGAAAAATACAGAAGAAGAGTACACAGTGTTTTCCTAGCAACCTTAAGTCAATAATTTGCTGCTCCAATTTACCCAAAGAAATGGAGGAAGAATGAAGTTTCCTACTTAAGTAGTTCTATGAAAACCTTTACTGTATCAGGATATTAAAGCCTACTTGAACCATGTGAAAGTTTGTAAAATACTTTCTTTGTACAAATATATTAGTTTGGTTGTGTAATATACCTTGCTCTCCATCAAGACTTCATTTCTTTGATATCATAAATAGATATATTTTTGGTGAATGCCAGTCTCTAGCTTGCAGTCCTGCCATCATTACATAGTTAAGCTGCTTAAAAGAATCTCTTTCTCTCTCCTGTAGCGTTTATATACAGAAGCCTGGGATGCAGACAAAACGTCGATTCACGTCATGCCTGACACTCCAACCATTTTATTAGCCAAGGCCAACGCAGAGAATGTTAGCCATGTAAGAATATTTAAACATATAATTACCTTAATGGAAAGAGGGAAATTAAGTAAGCATTTCTTTCACCATAATGATTTTATAAAACACATTTTCACTAAAATTTTGGGAGAGAATATGAGATGTGAAAGTTCCACCCTTATGAATACTCAGAAGCTGTTTTCTGTCTTCTTTTATGTAGAAACATTATATACAAGCCTGGGAAGAGGCCAAAAAGAAGGGTTATGACATGAGAGCTGATGCAATTCCAATTCGAAGTGCAAAGGCATCGAGAGATATTGCGAGTGATGTATGTACTTCCTTTATGTAGATTGTTCATTTGTGAAATAGGAATCAGTGGAAAGTTACATGAGACACTAAAAAAAGTATGCTATATTCTCTTCATGAAAAAGCTTACCAGCATAGAATTCAAAGCAGAAAGGCAATGGATATCAATTTCAAAAGAAAAATTGCACTGCAATTCCAGATACTAAACAGATATTAGGAAATCATAAGTGACTGTGAATTGAGTAAGAAGTATGCAACAAGAAAGCATATGTTTCTAAACTGTGAATAAGTATACTATCTATCTAGTACATTTAAAAAAAAAATCATTCATGACCAATACATGATCAATATCTTATTATCCTGCTTTTACAATTCCTTAGTACAAGTACAAGGAAGCTCACGAGAAGCAGAAAGGGCACTACATTGGGTGCCGAACCGCCAAGGAGGATCCCAAGCTGTCGTGGGCTGCACGAGCCATGCTGCTGCAGAACGACCGCATCTACAGGAAGGCGTACCACGACTCCAAGACCCACATCCACATGCCGGTGGATGCGATGTCACTGCAGGCAGCCAAGGAGTGCCAGACACTTGTCAGTGATGTTGACTACCGCCATTACCTTCACCAGTGGACGTGTCTGCCTGACCACAACGATGTGGTGCACGCGAAGAAAGCCTACGACCTACAGAGTGATGTGAGTGGGAGTAATTGTAGGAAAGCTTTCAGAGAGTTGCGTGAGCCTCTTCTTGTCATTGCTGATAAAATCTCAAGGATTGTTTCATGTCTGTGCAGTCAGTGCCTGTGTAATGTTTTTAAAAATTTTTGGATCATCCTGCATTTTTAAGAGATGGTTAATTTTATTACAAAGTGAAGGAAGGTATGTCTGTAAAGGATTTGTTTGTCCATAATCTCAGTGCTGACTGCTTGTTGTGTAATTTTTGGAGAAGAAGTCTGGGGAAAGCCTTGTACGTACATAAGCTCTCTGTACTCAGAGTTGTCTCTGCAATGGCAGTAACCCTTGGTTTATTTGCAGAATGTGTACAAATCAGACCTGGAGTGGTTGCGAGGTATTGGCTGGCTGACAGAAGGTTCTGTGGATGTGGTCAAAGCCAAGAAAGCCCAGGAAATCCTGAGTGACAAGCTGTACCGCACACAGCCAGACCAGATAAAATTCACCAGCATCACTGATTCACCAGATGTTGTCCAGGCTAAGATCAATGCTTTGCAACTCAGTAATGTAAGCTTTTGTTTCGCTTACTTTTCATTCACACGTCTTTGTTAGAGACTACAATTTCTATCAAGATAATGATTAATTTGAAACGAATGAAATGAACATTACTAAATAATCTCCACGAGGTTTAAGGTTTTTTTTTTGTTTTTTTTTTTTTCACTGTTCAGGCCATAGTGAAATGTCATTATGCTTCCTTTCTCCTTAGCATCTGTACCGCGAGGCCTGGGACAAGGACAAGACACAGATTTCCATACCTTCTGACACTCCTGAGATGCTGCAGTCAAAACTCAATGCTCTGAACATCAGCAATGTAAGAATTCTTTGTGGTTTGGTTTGCTATAACCTTTAGTTTCTGATTCTTCACAGTCATCAGAGAACTACAAAGCACGTTGTTTATCAAACCATTCAAATGACACCAAGTTCAGGTGGGCAGATCAAGCTTCTGTGGGCCACGATGATGCTAAAACCAGAGCCCTGGTGTTTGTGTGCTGGATGTTCTGGATAGCATGGGTCTTTATGGACATATGGAGAGGCTTCAGTTTCTGTAAATGAACAAAGTCGTGTAAATGGACAAAGACTCTTTGCCCTCATTAACTTCTTTGGTTAGCCTAGGAGAAGACCAATAAAGAAGTCTAGCAGGTGTAGGAGGCTTCAAAGCTCAGTACAATTTGGATTTATTTTGTCAAAAAAAAGGTATTTTTTTTCCAGCAACTCTGCTCCTGCAATTGGCTGTGTATGTGAATAGAATGCTTGACCACATCAAGGCCTTACAGAATTTAGTACTAGTCATGAGGGTGCACAAGTCTACCAGTGTAACAGCCCATGTGAGGGCTATGGGTGAGGTCATAGATGTGCTCAGCAGTGGACTTCAACATGATTTTGTGATGTGTTTTCAATAATGTATCCTCATGTTTTGAGTTTCGTTCCTTGGAAATCTGAGTTCTGAGGTTTCTGCTAGGGCGCTTGTAAGGATCACTATTGCAACTTGCCTGTTAGAAGAGACACAAAAAACACCCAAAGGATTAAGCTCCAGTGACTACATATTAAGAAAAGCACCATTTCACAGAGTCCTGGCTGGATGTAACATGGTTGATCAATTTACTTTGCAGAAACATTATCAGGCAGCCTGGGATGAGGCCAAAGCGAAGAACTATGACCTGAGAGCTGACGCTATTCCCATCAAACACGCCAGGGCTTCCAGAGACATTGCTAGTGAGGTACGGCCTCCTCTGAACGCGGTTGTCCTGTGTTGTGTCTTCCTTTGCCCCTCTTGATGGAACTGGGTGAAGTGCATCTGAGGGAGAAGCAGAGCATGAGTTTGTGTCCCTTTGTTATTTTAAGGGCTGTCCTGAGTGCTTTCTCTCTTTCTGCAGCTTGAAGCTGCCTGTGAGTTAGTGGTCCGTTCTTAGGACACAGTGTGATAAGCTTGTTGGAGTGCTAGGAGTGCCAGGTAACGAAGTGCTAGTTTCCCAGCACCAAGAAAGGAGGTGAAACTGATTTTGGCAGTGCCAGGGCTGTGGCTGCTGCTGAATACCTGCAGTTCCTGTAATCCCCCCTATCGAATGCTTTCTCTGTAAGGGTGTGCAGTGAGGCTGGTGCTTGGGGCAGTCTTGCAGAGCAAGGCGTCTATGTCAGTATGTTTTTCATTGCTTCCATGCACGAAGAGAAGGCAGATGTATTTTTGAGAAACCGTGGTGCTCTGTGGACACGTGTTTTGGGTGCTGGAGAGTGTCTTCTGTGTGGATGGGAGCTTTGTCGGTGCTGAGGCAGTGCCTTAGGGAGCTGTGTCACAGGAGTGGCAGCCCGGGGAGGTCCTTTCTGTGGGTGGTGTTCAGGCGAGCAGTTGTGTGGCTGCTGATGTTGTTTTTACTTGTCTTAGTACAAGTACAAGGAAGCTCACGAGAAGCAGAAAGGGCACTACATTGGGTGCCGAACCGCCAAGGAGGATCCCAAGCTGTCGTGGGCTGCACGAGCCATGCTGCTGCAGAACGACCGCATCTACAGGAAGGCGTACCACGACTCCAAGACCCACATCCACATGCCGGTGGATGCGATGTCACTGCAGGCAGCCAAGGAGTGCCAGACACTTGTCAGTGATGTTGACTACCGCCATTACCTTCACCAGTGGACGTGTCTGCCTGACCACAACGATGTGGTGCACGCGAAGAAAGCCTACGACCTACAGAGTGATGTGAGTGGGAGTAATTGTAGGAAAGCTTTCAGAAAGTTGCGTGAGCCTCTTCTTGTCTCTCTTCATGCATTATCTCAAGGCTCTTTTCATGAATTTGCAGTCTGTCCTCACATGGTTTTGTAATTCGTGTATATGATAATTTCAACATTATTTACATCTTAGCCATGAGTGTATTAGGCAGTTCATATCAGCATGTAGTGTGTGTTACTGATGTGTTTTTTTTCTACTGAACAATGTTTACCTGCAGATTATGTCTCTTTTGCATGTAGGATTTATTTTAAATGATGTTTAATTTTGTTGCAATACAAAAGATGTGATAGTTTTTTACTTAATGGTTTTGGTAGGCTGCCGGCTCAGCAATTAGTACTTTGTGTAAAACTTTTGGAGAAGAAGTTTGGGGAAAGCCTTGTACGTACATAAGCTCTCTGTACTCAGAGTTGTCTCTGCAATGGCAGTAACCCTTGGTTTATTTGCAGAATGTGTACAAATCAGACCTGGAGTGGTTGCGAGGTATTGGCTGGCTGACAGAAGGTTCTGTGGATGTGGTCAAAGCCAAGAAAGCCCAGGAAATCCTGAGTGACAAGCTGTACCGCACACAGCCAGACCAGATAAAATTCACCAGCATCACTGATTCACCAGATGTTGTCCAGGCTAAGATCAATGCTTTGCAACTCAGTAATGTAAGCTTTTGTTTTCTTTATCTTACACCGTATGTTGACATTTCCTTGTGTTGGAGAGTTCAGTTTCTAACATGATAATGGCTAATTTAAAATCGATGTTGTGAAGTATTCCCACAAGTGTTGTTGTATTTTTCACTGTTCAGGCCATAGTGAAATGTCATTTTGCTTCCTTTCCCCTTAGCGTCTGTACCGCGAGGCCTGGGACAAGGACAAGACACAGATTTCCATACCTTCTGACACTCCTGAGATGCTGCAGTCAAAACTCAATGCTCTGAACATCAGCAATGTAAGAGAGTGAAAAGAGATGTGTGTGAAAAGTTCACTTCAGAGTGTGCAACTCTTGTAGAGATTTTCACCTGACTTCTGTCTTCTTTTAGCTTTTGCCATAAAGAGTGGCACATACTACTGCTATTTCCACTGTGTTAGTATGGTAAACTGTAGATTACATCTAGGCAGCCCTATGCAGAGTGTAATTAATGCTGCACATGGGTTGTTATTGAACCTGACATTTGTCAAGCAAGGAATCAGTAAGGGTGCTGATCTAGACTCCATGCTGTTGTGTCCTCACAAAGTCTGTGTGAATACAAAAATGATGAAATTGCCTCTGTGGAACATGCCAACACTGATGCATTTTGTCTTAAATTACACGTGTTCCTGAATCTGTTGAGCAAGGAGTCAGCTGCCTTGTCTGATGGGCATGTGTTTGTGAGCAAAGTTAGAACTTCAGGGCATAATTACAGAAGACTTCTCCCTTTGATAAAAACTGGCAATGATTTTTTGTGGAGCTGTTGAAGTAGTCTGTAGGCTCATCACCCCTGACATATTTTGCAGCTGTGTGTTGCTTCACCCACTATTTTTGTGGGACTAGGACTAGCACTGGAGATTTTATAAGGCTGAAAGCAGTTTCCTGTTTTGTGTCTTCAGCATGAAGGGGGCAGGAAATTTTTTGGCTGGAATCTGCATCCATTCCTAGATGTTCTCGATGTTGAACATCAAGTTAAAGATTGTTCAGAAGTAGTGGATGTGATTGAATTAGAACTCAAATGTTTCAGATGTTGCTGCAATAGACATTTCAGTATCCTCTTTTTTTTTATTTTTTTATTTTTTAACCTTGCTCTTGCTTTGATTACAGAGTTCCTTGTGGTCTGACTTGTGATATAATTGACTTTCTCTTCTTCCACAGTCATCAGAGAATTTAAAACCATGTTATTTACTGAGCCCCTCTAGTGACATCAAATTCAGGTGGACAAACCAAACATTTGAGGGCCAACTTCACATTAAAGGAGGAGCCCTAGTGTTTTTGTGCTTGATTTCCTAGATGGCATGGGTCTTTAGCAACACTGGAGACACTTCAATTTCTGTTCAGTCTGGTGTATGGACTAAGACTCACTGCCAACAGTCACATTCTTTATTGGTCCAGAAAAAGACCAGAAAAGAAGGAAGTCTCTGGCAGGTGTAGGAGGAGTGACAAGTCAGGAGAGCGTGGATTTGTTTGATCAGGAGAGCAGATGTTTTGTCTCCAGTAACTCTTCTCCAGTTGTATGTGTGTGTATGACCACATCAAGGCCAGAGTCCTGGCTGGATGTAACATGGTTGATCAATTTACTTTGCAGAAACATTATCAGGCAGCCTGGGATGAGGCCAAAGCGAAGAACTATGACCTGAGAGCTGACGCCATTCCCATCAAACACGCCAGGGCTTCCAGAGACATTGCTAGTGAGGTACGGCCTCCTCTGAACGCGGTTGTCCTGTGTTGTGTCTTCCTTTGCCCCTCTTGATGGAACTGGGTGAAGTGCATCTGAGGGAGAAGCAGAGCATGAGTTTGTGTCCCTTTGTTATTTTAAGGGCTGTCCAGAGTGCTTTCTCTCTTTCTGCAGCTTGAAGCTGCCTGTGAGTTAGTGGTCCGTTCTTAGGACACAGTGTGATAAGCTTGTTGGAGTGCTAGGAGTGCCAGGTAACGAAGTGCTAGTTTCCCACCGCCAAGAAAGGAGGTGAAACTGATTTTGGCAGTGCCAGGGCTGTGGCTGCTGCTGAATACCTGCAGTTCCTGTAATCCCCACTATCAAATGCTTTCTCCATAAGGGTGTGCAGCGAGGCTGGTGCTTGGGGCAGTCTTGCAGAGCAAGGCGTCTATGTCAGTATGTTTTTCATTGCTTCCATGCACGAAGAGAAGGCAGATGTATTTTTGAGAAACCGTGGTGCTCTGTGGACACGTGTTTTGGGTGCTGGAGAGTGTCTTCTGTGTGGATGGGAGCTTTGTCGGTGCTGAGGCAGTGCCTTAGGGAGCTGTGTCACAGGAGTGGCAGCCCGGGGAGGTCCTTTCTGTGGGTGGTGTTCAGGCGAGCAGTTGTGTGGCTGCTGATGTTGTTTTTACTTGTCTTAGTACAAGTACAAGGAAGCTCACGAGAAGCAGAAAGGGCACTACATTGGGTGCCGAACCGCCAAGGAGGATCCCAAGCTGTCGTGGGCTGCACGAGCCATGCTGCTGCAGAACGACCGCATCTACAGGAAGGCGTACCACGACTCCAAGACCCACATCCACATGCCGGTGGATGCGATGTCACTGCAGGCAGCCAAGGAGTGCCAGACACTTGTCAGTGATGTTGACTACCGCCATTACCTTCACCAGTGGACGTGTCTGCCTGACCACAACGATGTGGTGCACGCGAGGAAAGCCTACGACCTACAGAGTGATGTATGTATGCATGAAGATCTGGTGTATACTAATGTTATTATTTCATTTTAGCTTAGTCACACTTGTTTGATCTTTAGAACAGTTTCTCCTATGGTCTCATCTTACTCATTCTTGGTATTATCTGTAAACTTTCACAGGACTTAATTTGTATCTGCTGTATTTCACATTCTTTTTGAGTATGTAATTTGGAGGTGATGATGAATCTGCTGTTCTGAGTACTTCTTAGATAACAAGTGTTTTTTGCTTTTTATCTAGTAATTTTATTGTTTATATTTGATAATTTATTTGTTGTCATGAACACTATGTCAGATTGCAGCTAAGATATTCTAGTGATTTCAAAGCAAATGGAGTAAATACAGCTGCTTTTGTGCTATGGTTTTACAACTTAAGCAGACAGCAGTGTGTCTTCCTCTATTTCACTGGAGCTTCAGTGGTGAGATTCATGTTCCTTGTTGAAGAATTTGGTCAATTGAAGACAATGTTGTTGTCTGCTGCCACATCAGGAGATCTGCTGAATTAGCAGCTCTACTCCTCAGTATCTCTATTCCTTTTTCTTTTTTTTTTTTCTTAATGTATTTTTGCCATCTTTCACGAGGGGCCACATATTTTCTTATTTGGACCCTTAAATTGTTGAAGCACCTAGAGGAATGCATATTTTGGAGAGAACAGAAAGACTTCTTACCGTCCTTAACATCCATTCTATTCACTTGCTTCTCCGCTTTTTATATTCATTTGTCTTTGAATATACTGCTTAATTTACTAGCTTACTTAAATCTTCTTCCCAGGCTTACTTATTGCTCTGAATATCTCTTGTGTGTGTATAAGCTGACTGGCAATTTCCTAAGACATATCCTGCTTTTGGTCTAAAATAACTAAGACTGTCATTTTAAACACAATTTTTTTTTTCTTCTGACCATTTTTCAACACAGGCTATTTATAAGTCAGACCTAGAATGGCTCCGTGGAATTGGCTGGTTGCCTAATGATTCTCCAGGTATTCAGAGAGTGAAACATGCCCAGGATCTCCTGAGTGACAAGGTGTATCGCACACCTATTGACAGCGTGAAGTACACCAGTGTCGTCGATTCTCCAGACATTCTTCTAGCTAAAGTGAATGCTGAACAGCTCAGTATTGTACGTTACAGTGTTCTTGAATCTTTCATTGTTTGGAGGTGATAAGCAGTTAAACAGAAAACTCTCTTTTAAAATGTCAAATAGATAGATAGTGGTATTTTAAGTTGCCTTACGCTTTTCAAGACGTTTTATTTTTTGGAGATGATAATTTTATGTGAGATTTATGGAATGTTGTATTATTGACAAGTGCTGTTCCGTATTTTAAATGCAAAATGAATTATTTTGACAGCCAAAATACAAAGAAGCCTGGGAAAAGGACAAGACTATGATCCATATTATGCCAGACACACCTGAAATCAACCTAGCCAGGTCTAATGCTCATAATTATAGCAAGGTATGTTTATTTTTCTGCTTTCTACATTAAAAAAACAGTAAACTCTGAATTTTAACTTTCTAAGGTGTTACTTAAAAAGTTGGAGGTTAAGTCGCATGAATCTTCTTGAAATCTTTCATTATATGCAGCTTACAACATTGCCTTCCCTCTACTGAGCATTCTTGAAGTATTTAGGCAGTTTAAAACAAATACTTGCATACAGCTGTTCAGAAATGATTAATATAGTGCACCACTGAGACAATGCTTTATGAAATGGAAAAGAGGCTATAAATATTTTCATAACTTTTACAAGCACCTTTATGCTGTACAGGTTGGAACAGTGGTGTGTTACAGGCACTGTGCGTGTCCTGACAAGCAGTATTTATAGCTTGAAGCAGAAGTGATGCTCCCCCAAAATACCACATTTCAGCAAACAAATGACAGTGTAGTACGTGTTTCTTTAATGACAAATGCTAGGGAATCTTGCTTATGTGTGACATTGTACTGTCTTTTCAGAAACTGTATAGAGAAGCCTGGGATGAAGTGAAGATGAGTTACGATTTGAGAGCAGACGCAATCCCAATTAAAGCAGCCAAAGCTTCCAGAGAAATTGCTAGTGACGTAAGTGCAGAAAGAGGCATCTAGCTTTCCATATGCTTTAAGAAGTATTCCATAACTGTTATTAATGGTGAACTTTGCTTTTTACCCAGTATAAATACAAACTGGATCATGAGAAGCAGAAAGGACATTACGTTGGAGTTCCAAATGCAAAAGCAGATACAAAAATGCAGTTTGCCCTTGGCATAGGCAAGGTTCAGAGTGAACTAGAATACAAGAAACACTTTGCCAAATGGAAGACACAGTGCCACCTGCCTGTTGATATGCTGTCTATCCAGTCAGCTAAACATGGGCAGTCTTTGGTCAGTGATATTGATTACCGTCATTACTTGCATCAGTGGATCTGTCTTCCAGATCAGAATGATGTGATACATGCCAAGAAAGCCTACGATCTTCAAAGTGATGTGAGTTAACATGCAAACTTAGTTTAACTTCTTACTCTGTTGTCTTTTCTTAGTCTGCTTCAGCTCTAACTGAAGTCAGTGGGAATGTTTTGCTAAGTGCAGTGAATTGGCTTTGCTGGTTATTTAGAATACGTAGTGTATGCCACTGTTACATACTGCTAAGTTTGAAGAGTACTGAATTTACATGTAGTGCTAATGAATTTGTGAATTTAGATGTAGTGCTAATGAATTTAGATGAAATCGGAATTACTGTTCTCCTTTTAACGAGCAGGAGTGCATGCCTTTCTGTATGGATCTTGCTGGATTGTACAGGGAACTCTGGCTAACAGCACAAACTCTATTTTGTTTTCTCAGGCTGTTTACAAATCTGATTTAGAATGGCTACGAGGAATTGGATGGCTACCAAATGATTCACTTGGGATAAATCATGTCAAACATGCCGGAGACCTATTGAATGAGGTAACTAAGAGTTCTCAGTATTAAGATTTAAGATTTCCTCAGGAGTAGTTGTAACTTTCAGTATTTTTAAATGATTAAATACACCAGCATTTCATGTATTTTTATTACAAAAAACACAACTGGAGTATTTCCACAGTATTCACAGAATGTAACCTTTGTTTTGTTCTCTGTATGGTCAGAATTGGGCGTGTTAGCTCTAAAATATTCCACTGTAATCTGACTGTATTTTCATCTTTTCTGTTGTACAGAGAAAGTATCGTACAAAAGCTGAAACACTTCGATTTACTCCAGTGACAGACAGAGTTGATTATGTCACAGCGAAGAAAAGTGGTGAAATTCTTAGTGATGTAAGTTTGCTGGCATCTTGTCAGGCTGTAAACTTGGTCTGTGTATGGCAGTGATACCTTTGGTAACATTTGACAACACTGAACATAGGTAACCACATGTACCGTGGCAACCGTAATGCTTACTCCTTCCTAGTGAAGTCAGTGCAATCTTAAACTGTCCAGTTAATTACTGTGCTACAACAATCATTAGAAAAATTGGTGTGCTGTCAGCTTGCCAGTCTTCATATGTTTTTGAAGTCTGTGAGAAGCTGGCATGTGAAGATGAAGTGACATGACCCCTCTCAGTTCATGAATTTGTGCTTCTTTTTTCAATTTGCTTCTGGTAGAGAACATGCAAAGTTAAATGCTTAATTCCAACAGTGGTAAAAGGATGGTAATGACAAAGCTGAGTTGAATAGCATGCTGCTCTTCAAGCTCGTTGCACGCATTTGGTCACGTCCTGTCCTTGGGAACATGGCTCAATGTATACAGCATTGGTTAGGAGATGCTAGGATTCTGCATTCATGTAAAGCTTATGTTGGATAGAGAGAACTGATCTTGCAAAACTTAAAATCTGTCCTGGTTCAAGTACTTCTTGCTGCAGTTTGACAGCTGGCTGTGGTGGAGCCTTGTAGACCAAATAAACTGGTGCAGCTTCATCTGCTGAGGAGACTTCCCTGTCCATCCAGCTGCAGTGGAACAAGTTTTCAAATTTTCTGAGAGGTTCTATAAAATCTTTCCTTGTGTGTCTTCCTTTAAAAATATTTGTCCATTTAGATGCGTGCTTAATGTATCATATTTAATAGGCTTGAAAACTCAGGTTTTTATACATTATTTTATGCATAAAATAGAGGTCTTGGTTTTATGTTTTCCATGTGCTGTGATGATGTGACAATTGTTTTTTTTCTGTTCTAGATTGCATACCACAAAGCATGGAATGAGGTCAAGTCAAATTACACTCTAACAGACACACCACAGCTGGATATGGCTCGAGAGGCAGCCAGAATTCTTAATCAGGTACGTGTTCTCTCCTTGATCATGACAGTTTCTACTCATAGAATCATAGAATCACCAAGGTTGGAAAAGACCTAAAAGATCATCCAGTCCAACCGTTCACCTATTCCCAATAGCTCCCACTAAACCATGTCCCTCAACACAACATCCACAACTCACGTCTCTTCTGAGGGATTTAGAAAACTTGCTGTATTAAGAACACCCTAGAGAAAGGATGTATTTTATTTGCATTTTATATACCTTATATACATTTAATAATGCCTATGACTCCAGTAGTTTTGAATTTCTCCTTTCTCCTCTCTTCTGTTTTCCACAGAGTTTATACAAGGAAAGCTGGGAGAAAGAAAAAGCCACTGGTTATCTCTTACCTCCTGACACTGTGCAGATTCGTCATGCCAAACACTCAAATGAAGTCCAAAGTGAGGTAATAACTTTTCTCATTGCATTAGGAGAGCAAATGCTTAGAAGCTTACAAATGCTAAAGGCCTTGCAAGTTCAATGAACGATATGCAAAGCTTTGTGTTAGGGATAACATCCAGTGGACATCTTATGATTGATGAAGTTCACTGTCCTCCAGACAATTCAGACATTTTTGAGATTATGATTTTCATGGATATCAGTATTGAAAGGTCAGATTCTTGTCTCCACCTTTAGTTTCTCCAGATGCAGTCCTTTCAAAGTCACCTGAGGTAAAATTTCATATTTTATAAGCTTCTAAAAAATTAATAAATGTGATGATTGTTATCTGCAGCTCTGATTTCAGTTTCTGTTACATTACAGAGGCTTCCTCTGTGAGAAACTATAAGATGCTTTCAAAGTTTTGTGTAGTGAGAGTTGAAGCTCTTGGTTAACTACTGAGCGCACATTTTGTCAAAAATGTGGTGTAAATGCCTTAAATAAAGGTCAATTCTTCAGACAGTCTTAAATAATATGTTCAAAAATGCGCTGGAAAACTGAGGCTGAGTGCTTAGCAGATATTTTCTAGCTAGGTTTTCGTGCTAGGTTTTCCTCATGTTTTGAAAATGCACCCTACTGAAAAATGATAGCATGTTAGTCTAGAAAATTACACATTTTGAAGTGGAAGGACTACACAAAGTAACATTGCTGTTTGTCTCCTAATTTTGTCATGTATTGAAAATCAGACTGCTGTTGGCAACTATCTGTTAATAAAACAGTCTCATTTGTTCTTGGTGTTGACGAAGCCATGGCTGATCACGGCTTAAAAAAATGAGTAGATATAATCAATACTGATGTTATTTTAACTTTTTTCTCCACTCTTCCATCAGCTTAAGTACAAAGCTGACTATGTCAAACAAAGAGGTCACTACGTGGGAGTCCCCAGTATGAGAGATGATCCAAAACTGGTGTGGTTTGAACATGCAGGCGAGATCCAGAATGACAGATTGTATAAATCAAATTACCACAAAACAAAGACCAAAATTCACATCCCTGCGGATATTATGTCAGTTGTAGCAGCCAAGGAGTGTCAGACGTTGGTCAGTGATATTGACTACCGCCAATACCTGCATCAATGGACATGCCACCCTGACCAGAATGATTGTATTCATGCAAAGAAGGCCTATGATCTGCAAAGCGATGTAAGTGATTTTACACACATACCATGTAATTTCCAACTTGTATGGTCTGAGTGCATTTTTTATATTCCATAAGGCAGAAGGACATAATTTCTTTTCTTTTTGTAACTTCATTATTTTAGAATATTTATAAATCTGACTTGGAATGGCTCCGTGGTTGTGGCTGGATTCCTCTGGATTCAGTGGAACATAAGAAAGTTAAGCATGCACAGGAACTGATAAATAAGGTAAGAAGGTATTTGAGTTGTTGTGTGGCTAGCTCTTCTTTCTTATCCACAGTGTATAAGAAAATATTTCATCTCTTTGCAGAGAGCATATACGAAAGATGCCCTTGAAAACTTTTCTAAGTTCACCAGTGTGGTTGACACTCCAGACATTGTCTTGGCAAAGATTAACTCTGTCAATCAGAGTGATGTATGTACCATTTTTCCTTTCTGTATTATTAGAATTAGTAGATGACTCAATTGCTTTTGCTGGACTGTACTGTGTTTAGCTGTGTTTGTGTAAGCATGTGCATGCTTATTTATAGTAGACTTTTATTGGGCAAGTTGTTCAGTAAGAATATAGAAATAACACAATATTGCTGCAACAAAGCATTTTACATTTTTCTGTAGACAGATACAGGTTATCCCTTATTTACAGTTGATACAGATTTTCCTTACAGTGATTTAAAATTGAGTCTTGTTCTTGTAAGCTAGTGGAGTTCATTGTGGCCACTGTCTTAATTGCTGATAAACATGTTCCATTTTACTCAAGTTTTACTGATGACGTCTGTCTGTGTACCATAGTGGCTGAAATGCACTATACAACATTTCTGAAGGTGTGATAACATTTAACAGAAAATAAATGTCTACTTCTTACAGATGGACTAGTTGGGATAATTTATTTCTATTGTGGCATTAACTCAGTATTTCTTCTCTCTTGTAGCTAAAATACAAAGAAACATTTAACCTCGAGAAAGGCCAGTACATCGGGTCTGATGACACTCCTGAACTGAATCATGCCAGAGACATGTCCTTACTGTATAGTGATGTAAGATCTGATAAATACCTAACTGAGCTGCAGTTAGTTTTGAAAGCAACAGAATATAGACTGAACTTCAGAATACTGTTCTGTTTCTGCCATCAGTTTACTACGGGGCACTGGAAATGTCATTTAATCTCTTTGTTGTAGGACAGTTTGGTTAAGGGTCATTTCTTTCCTCACTAAACTGATCTCGGAGTACTACTGTGAGGTGTTTGAGAGTAGGAGGAGCATTAGTATAGTTACGATTCTGTGATGTGAGTTTACATTTATTTTTTATGAGAGGAAAACTTTAAGTGATTTGTGTTACTAAGCAGGTATTTATCAGTAGTCTCACTAATTTTAATTGGAAGTATCTACTTTTGGAAGTGCAAATGACTAATTTATATGCCATATCTTTGTAGTCTAGTCTGAAAGTCAATGTGTTTAATATTTAAAACATGACGTATTTTAAAAGTTCCATTGGCACAATTACTGCTCTTATGATAAATACAAGTTTTACTTGAAGATTTTTCATGATTTAAAACAAATTATCTGTAAGATTATCAAGGTCAATTCTATACCACACTTTTAAACAGCAGTTCATGTCTACATTTTGAATATTTCTGTTACTTTTCTGGGTGACAAACAATGAATTCCAGGTCACCATTTTAAGAGAGCAGATCTAGAGAGTTCAAGTTTGTGCTCCATTACTGTCCTGAGTTGGAGCTCTGTCTTAGACCAAATATGTGTTCTGAATTAATATTCTTCATTTACTTTGTTGGGATGATTTGTTGGAAAGAGGAACTGCTCTATAGAAACAGTCCTATTCCGTATGTGTGAAAATAGCAGAATCGGACCTCTTGGAAAGTATAATGGATCTTATATCAAAGTTTGTGTTGTGTTCTGTTTATCTAGACACTTTATAAAAGAGACTGGGAAATCAGCAAGCCCCTTGGGTATACTTTGGATACAAAATACATTCCACTTGTTGGAGCCAAGCATGCAAACTACGTGAATAGTGAGGTTAGTAGGAATTTTCCATTCCTTCTTTTTATTTTCTTATCTCCTGTGAACATGAACTTTAAAATTTCAACATGCCTATTTTGCAGCGTAAATACAAGGAGCTGTATGAGAAGCTGAAAGGCCATTATCTGGCTGGGAAGGACATTGGAGATTTCCCCAGCGTCGTTCATTCATTAGCATTCCAGAAAATAAGGAGCGCGGTGAGGAGACAATCCACCTTCCTTCCCCCAGTAGTTTCTGTTTCCTTTATTATCAGTGTCTCTCTCATATTGAACATAAGTAATGCTATGCTTATTAACACCAGTAATAGTATTTCCCATATGCTTTCCTGAATGTATTTGGGGTGAATTATTGAATTTGAAATGATTTAAGAGATTAAGATAGATTTATTTTTTATTTTTTTTTTTTTTTAAAACTATTGGACCTATTAGAGTTTTCTATTTTACATTAAGAATCTGATCAGCAAGAAATACTATATGGCTTGAGATACTTTTGCCATATTAGCAAAAAATATATATATATAATATATATAATAGGAATTGAGGAATCAGAAAGATAAAACACATTGGTGTTTTGTTGTCACCACTGAACGTATAACATGTCATGCAGGGCATGCTTAATATAATCTCTAATATTATGTCTCCTTTTGAAAAGGGAGATAATTTGGATTAAAGAAAAGCTTTTGTAACATAGGCACTTCTTATCTTGAAGTAGTGTTACCTTTCACACACAGTTAAATCTGCCAATGAAGGAGACTGTTTTTGTCTTTCTAGTACCTTGTCAGAATAAATGGTGACTAATATCTAACTTCAGACTTCATCCCACTGAATCCCATTGGAGTTTTGTCCCTAAACTAAGATTAGCCTCAGATTGTTCTTTGTTAGCAGAACAATCTGCTACCTACTGGAGCCAAATTATGCAGGAGAACACTATTCACTTTTTTCCCTTTCCTCCATCTTTGTTTTTTAGTTGGCATACAGAAAGAATTACGAAGACACTAAAACAAGAGTCCATATTCCAAGTGATATGATGAATCATGTGCTAGCTAAGAAGTGCCAGTATATCCTCAGTGACCTTGAATACCGAACTTACCTCCATCACTGGAATTGTTCCCCTGAGGAGCATGATGTTATTCAAGCAAAAAGGGCCCAAGAAATTTTGAGTGATGTACGTATTTCACATATTTATTTAACATTTTACAAAGTAATCTTTTCAAGATATTTAAATATGAAATGCTTTCAGGTATTTTTGCAGTATTTAAACATGAAATTGGTAACCATGGTCTTAGATTGCTTGGTGTCACAGTACCAAAGGTTTTTACATTTTCTGGGGAGGATCTTAATGATCTGCTTATTTCTCTCACACTTGTAAATTGGAAAAAAGTAAGAAGTTAATATTTGCAAGCCTTCCCAAAGTTCACCAGATGGACTTGTTGAGACTCTGTAGAATGCTTACCATCTGGCACACGCAGAGATGGGATGCAGATGTACCAAAGTCAAAGTGTTGCTGTGCTGCAGTGATCACCAATTAATTTACACAGGAGCCAGGACAGCTTGCACAGACTTCCTGGATGAGTATGGAAAAGACTTTTCTTTGAGGTTATATCCCACAGCTGCAGATGGTACTTGAATTCCTTATTAAATATTCAACAGTACCTCTACTTGGGTGAAAAGCCTTCCTAACAGAATTTAATGTGTTAATTTCCTGGCCTATTAATATGATGTATTACTTTTGGCTTCCTTTTCCATGTAAAACTTGAGTAAGAATCATTCACAGTATGAAATGGGTCATACCAAGCATTGTCTGTGCACACATTTAAATTTCCAGGAATAATTGATGAATAAGCCTGAATTGTGGTGCATTGAGTTTGCACAAGTGGCAAAAGCTGAATAAAGTAAAAATAACAGTATTTTCTTCAAACAGGGGCAGATTTCTTCCTAATTATGTACGTGGTTGGTTTTTTTTTCCTGTATAGGTGGTGTATAAAGATGACTTAAATTGGCTGAAGGGAATTGGATGCTATGTCTGGGATACTCCACAAATCCTGCATGCTAAAAAATCATATGACCTCCAGAGCCAAGTAAGCAAGTTGCCCTCAAATAAGTGAACATGTATAAGATATTTTTTTTTCTTCATTTATGATTCACTGGGCCTTTCACCTATCCTACTTGAAAGCAGAATGAAATAATTACATCCAAAATACTTTTTCTAATTATTGCAATCTTGCAGCTTAGTCTGCAGAGTCTTGATAATTGTTGCTAAAAAAGCAGAAAAACTGGGAGAATAGAAGTGCTGAAGCATTTTGGTTTTTAACAGTGAGAAGGTCGCACACATTTTGTGTGCAACTCTGTACACAAGATACCTCAGTTATTTATGTTATTTATTTAAGTTATTTATGTTATGTTATTTAAGTTATTTATGCTGAGAGAAAGGTATCTGTTGTCTTGCTGGTTGTTCTCTTAGCCTAGATGTGCTTCACAATTATCCACAATTTTCTGTATTACATAGTTCATACTTGCTGTGTTCCTATGTAGAAGCATTCCTTCAGCACAGCAGTAACTTCAAGTTGGTCTTGCTTGGACTGTAATCCTATCCTTCTGTTACCTGATTTTAAATGACTGGTTTTAAAGGAAGTTAGCACGAAAATTTTGTGGTTATTTTCAACATTTTTTTTTTCTGTGTTCTTAGATAAAATATACAGCTGCTGGAAAAGAGAATTTTCAGAACTTTGGTGTTGTTACTGATACACCAGTCTATGTGACTGCAGTGCAGAGTGCTATAAATGCCAGTGATGTGAGTGTCCCCTTCTTTTCTATTCATTTTTTTTTTCCTTTGCTCCTTCTGAGATTTGAGACGAGTTCACTGAATCCATCTTTTGTTTTATAGGTTAAATACAAAGAAGATTACCATAAAACTAAGGACAAGTATACAACTGTGACTGAAACAGTAGACTCTGAAAGAATTCAAAATCTGAAACATCTTTTTAGCAATGTAAGTGCTTTTCTCTCAAGGTACTACTGAGATATTTAATTTTATTTTGTTTGTCTTCTCTGTTTGAAGATAAATTTATAAATATGAAACTTAGCAGAGTCAGTGATAGCCCTCTGCATTGTGTGAGTATGGAGAAGATGCTGAATGACAGGCTCAGTCTTGTCAAAATATAAGCATTAATAAATGGGTTCTGTGAAGAAAGTTGCACCTGAACCAAAAAGACTTCTTGTACGAGAATGGATAAGATGAACAGGAAAGAACTTTGTTACCTTTTCTGTGTGCTATCAAGATTATAATACTGTGCTGTCTTAATTTCTGTGAAGTAATAGTTAAGGTGTAAAATAATCATCACAACAGAAGGGATATTGATTTTTTTACTGGACATTGGTTATTACCCAGGGAATCCTTCCACTGATAGAGACTTTCTATTCCCCACAGAATCTCTACAAGGAAGCCTGGGACAGGGTGAAAGCTACTAGCTACATACTACCCTCTGATGCTGTATCCCTAGCACGTGCAAAAGAACTGAAGCATAATGCCAGTATTGTAAGTCAATAAAATACTTTGATTTTTTTTTTTTAATCAGATCAGTTCTAGCAATTCAAGCATTCATGTCTTGCATTTAAGTATCAAAGCATTTTAATATCTTGGAACTGTAGAATCTTTTAGTTTAAATATGTATCTGTAGCAAACCCTTTTTCTGTGAGAATAATTTCACTAACAGCTAGATAGTCCTTTGCTGCTCCTTTTCATGGAAAAAAAGTTGCATTTTATAATAATACAAGCAACTTCTAGAAAAATTATAGTCAGTTCTCTTTTAGCCTAAGTGGCCTGAGTCAGAAAAGCACCAAATGTTCTATATGTCTTTAAATGATGCTTTACTGACTGTAGAAGGACACGATTTGTTGCATTACTGAGCAAAAGCTAATGAGAGATCCCTCTCTTGGATAGATTTAAAGGAAAGAGCTGTAGCAATAAAAATAACTAGTAAATTCAATTTATTTATTTAAAAACCTTCTAGCTAACTGTTCTTACTTTTTTCAGTAGTTACAGTGCATTTTCTTTGCAATTGAATTAAAATTAAAAATAAAATAAAATTGAAATAAAAATAAAAATTGAAACGGAGATCCTGCTTTAAATGCTGCCTCTACTTTTTGGACTGAACTGAATAGTTTTTGATTTACTTACTGATTTGGTTCTAAAATTACAATTTTCTAACTTGAATTTGTTATCTGTTGTCTTTCTTTACATCTGCTTAGGTAAAATACCGAGAAGAATATGACAAGTTCAAAGCTCTATACACAATACCTGGAAGTGTTGAGGATGATCCCAATATAGCAAGGTGCCTTAGAGTTGGAAAGCTTAATATTGATGTAAGTGGTGTTTTCTTAATAACCACACAGATAATGTATTTCAGTAGGCATTTGGCAGTGCTCAGTATTTGTGGGTGATTACCATATTTAGCAAATGTCTTTTCAGGCTTCTACATCAACTGTTGAATTGTCTTCTAAACCTCTCAGTCTAATATGTTTATGTATGAAACATTGCACACTGCCTGGCCTGCCTCTCGTTGACATCACTGCCATGAAGATTTGACAAATTGTATTTTAGCACCCTTTTCTTATTACTGCTGAGCTTGAAGGATCCTTAATCTGCAAATCTTTAGAGTAGATAAGATGGAAATGTGAGTCATAGCCAAAATGATTGCTCTCCAACTATAGCAGTCTGTGAAAATATTAGTAGAATACCACAGTCTTTTGCCTCAGCTTTATCAACAGTTAGTAATTCAGGCTACTTGCCAGTATTATTAATGTGAATGTTTTAATTCTGCAGCGTCTGTACAGGGAAACCTATGAAAAGAATAAAACCAAAATCCACATTATTCCTGACATGGTAGACATAATTGCTGCTAAAGATGCACAGGAGAAAATCAGTGAAATCGATTACCGCACGCGTCTCCACAACTGGATCTGCTTACCAGATCTTCAGATCAACGCACATGTTCGAAAAGTAGCTGATCAGATCAGTGATGTAAGTTCACAAGTGTTTGTGGTTCACTTTTCTTAAAGGATTCTTGCATTTGTGCTCTGTAGAGGAAATGATTTTGCAGAAACTTGATTGGAGCACTCTGTGGTTTCCACTCATATCTATTATGCTTGATGGCACAGCATCTATATCCTGTTTTTGTAACACAGACAAATCAGTCTGCACTGAAGTGTGGCTTGGAATGCATCATTTCACTATTATCAGTATAGGCTCTGGGCCTAAACCTTGCAGTTCTTGAAGTGCTGTAGAAAAATCATTTTAATTCCGAAAGGAATTGTTTTGATTTTCTCAAAACAAAAAATGTCAAAAACCAAGAAACATTAACCTGCCAGCATTTGACAGTTGTGTTCAGACTGACTTAACAAAAAGGGTTGGATCATGGTGCACATCTGAGATTGCTTCTTTTCTCGGGTATCTT
The DNA here is from genome assembly GCF_026119805.1 of Tympanuchus pallidicinctus. Taxonomy (NCBI): domain Eukaryota; kingdom Metazoa; phylum Chordata; class Aves; order Galliformes; family Phasianidae; genus Tympanuchus; species Tympanuchus pallidicinctus. Next base: position 1,683,296 of record NW_026294669.1, read on the forward strand.
AGGTGGTATACAAGGATGATCTTAACTGGCTGAAAGGCATTGGCTGCTTTGTTTGGGACACTCCTGAGATTCTCCATGCTAAACATGCCTACGACCTTCGCAGTGATGTGAGTCTGAATTGAATGCACTCTTTCTGCTTACTTCTTAATATTTTTCAAAGCATTGTATTAACAGGGTGGAGTAGCTCTATTCTAATTCAGATATGGTCTGAAAAATGTCATATATGCTTCTCTGCTGAATTATCTACTAGCTGTCTCCCCCAGGGCTCCATTTTGGAGCCAGTTCTCGTGAGTGCCTTTATAAATGACAGTATGCATTCGAGTCCTGCATCCAAGTAAATTTGCAAGTAATGTTAAACTGAGTGAAGCTGCTGACTCCATTGAAGTAAAGATATCCTTATCTTGGGATTAAGGTTTTAAAATGGGAGAATTAATCATTGTGCTTTTACTGATTGTATGCCCCCTAATTAAGTTGGTGCACATCACGTGGTGCGTATAAATATTCTGATGACATTTCCCACTGTTTCTTGAAAGGAGTTCTTAAGTAGGTGCCATATTCATTTGTGCAGCCTTAATTTCAAGACATTTTGTGTATTAATGCCGATTCATGAATAGAATAAGTAACAAATAAAATAGACAGTAATTAGTGTAAATATAAAAATACAATAAAACCAGTTAACAATAACTAGTCTTACTGACTGGAGTTCTTGAATTTCTCTCTGCAGATCAAGTACAAATCTGCTGCAGAAAAAACAAAGAGCAAATACACTGTGGTCATGGACACTCCTATCTATGTCCAGAGTATCCTCAGTGGCTTGAATGCCAGTGAGGTAAGTGCCATTTGTTCACGGGTCCTAGAAATGTCACTTTAATATATGTAGTCATTATTTCATTGCTTATTATCCACAGCTCATTGACCCTGCCTTTATTAAGGCATCACTAAATATTTAATCACTAAATCGCAGTCACTAAAATCATTAATTGCCAGAATTCAAAAGAATTTCATCCAGTTTTTTGGAAGATATTCCCATGTGTGTGCAAATAATACATACTGTGACAAGGCATCAGCGTTATGACTTTCCTTTAATTACTTTTTCTTCTTCTTAGATTATCTATCGTGGTGACTACTTAAATAAAATTAGAGGCAAAGCGATTCCCACTAACAAGACAGTGGATTTGGAGCGGGCACGTCATGCAAACAAGATACAGAGTGAAGTAAGTATAAAAACTTTGTTTTCATCAGAATGCCAAAGAAAACCCAACATCCACATTCTTCTCCTGTTTGATGCATGTTCGTGCTTTCTCTTGATCTTTCCTTTCTGCAAGTCCACAGTGTTTTCAGATTCAAAATCCAGATTCTTTAAACGTTGGTCTTTATTTAGCTCTTCAGATATGGAAGCTGGATTCCACTGCATGAAAATAAAGTGGCACAGTGTCATTATTTAACCTTCAAGCATGCATTATAAGGCAGATATCTGGGAAATCTGTTGCTGAGTGTGTATAAGAGATTTTCTGTGTAGCTAATGAATACTGTCAAATACTACACACAGTTGTCTCAAAGACTCTCCCTTTTCCTCCCCCTGCTTCTTTACAGAATTTGTATCGCTGGGCTGGTTTGAAAGCTCTGCCTACTGGATACAGTCTTCCCAAAGATACCCCTGGCTTCCAGCATGCCAAACACGTCCAGTACATTGGCAGTGATGTAAGTAATGTACTGTGTCCTTCTATAACACAAGTTACCAGGGAAAATTTGGTGCCTGTTTTCTAGGAGTACACGACTGTGGAGGCAGTTATTTCTCAGATGTGAGAATGGTTACCAGAAAGCAAAAACAGTAGGGGGTAGTTCCATGTGTTTGCCTGAGCCAGGAACTTATGATGACCATGATACAAGCAGTAAATTCATCAGCCAGTGGGAAGTCCCACTGAGTAAGGCAGGTAGAGCAGGATGCTGATAGCAGGTTGCATCAAAAGTCTCTGACAAAGTGAGGGCCAGCTTCCATTCCTGCAGTCAGGAGATAGAGGAGACAGAACAGAAATTGGAGGCAAGCTACCAACAGCATAGGTGCATGGTAAATCCAAGCGATGGGACTTGAAACCAGGCTACAAAACAGAGCTAGAGATGAGCTACTTGTGAGGGAGGACCAGCGCCCATCCAGAAGATGAGGATGGAAGCAGTGCTGAAGACAGGTGTGCCTACAGCATTGCTAAGGGAAGGACTGACACCTCTGGTGTGCCTGGTCTCAGCAATCAGTTCTTACCAGTGCACTCAGCTCCCAACACTGGTAATGTTTACATTAACAGAATTGAAGCAATTGCTATAAAATAAAAATTTCCTCAGACAGATGTGCATATCATGTTAGACATAAGAGGAATTTAAAATGTTACTCATCTTGGGTGAGATCATAAAGGTATTTTGATCTTGATAGGATGATGCCTATTTAGCTCTGGTGTAGCTCATTTGACTGTCTCCAAAAATCTGAGTCTAAAAATCTACACAAATTATTGCCAGAACAGCAGTGTAACTAGAAGCATAAGGAAAATTAGTTTCTATACACGTTTGTTCAATCTAAAAGATTTCTTTCCCACTTTGTAGCTGAAATATAAAGAAGCCTATGAACATATGAAAGCTAAAGGCTATACTCTGGGACCTAATGATGTTGGGTTTGAGAATGTGAAGAAAGTGAATCAAGTCATTAATGAGGTACAGTATTTGTTCTCATTTGTATTTATAGTGCCCAGAATCTGAGGGATGAAAATACATTGACTGGAAAGATGGTAGGATCCATGTTCACTGGGGCTTTTAAGAACAGGATAGATAAATGTCCATCCAGAATGGCAGGGGATCATTGATTCAGCCTTGGAGTTGGGTAGCGTGGCTTTTTAATGTTCTTGATGACTCTTAACTTTCTACAGTCCTGTAACACTATTATCTTACAATGAAATCACTTCTAGCTTAATTTCATTAGCCATCCTGCTGCTGTTTGGTTGAAGAGGTACAGAAATTGTGTCTTTGACATTGAATCTGTAACTTTATATACATGTAAAGTCAATGATCAAAGAAATGAGTACTAGTTTGAAAATTTAGCATATGTGTTTATGTATTTATAGGATTGGGGTCTTAGATTCTACATTTTGCTGTTAGAGATGCTGCTATCAAAAAAAGTCTGACTGGTTAGAAGTACGGTTGCTCCCTTTTTTGTCTGTTAGTTCTGCAATATCTAGCAAAAGAGCTATCCTAAAAAGACAAGAGTTTACACTCTGCTACATTTCTTGCAATGTTTAAGTTTTTAACATGTAAAATCCTGTCTTCTTTCATACAGAGGTTGTATCGGGCAACGTACCACAAGAACAAGGATAAGATTCATACTACTCCAGACACACCAGAAATCCGTCAAGTCAGAGCAACACAGGAAGCTGTCAGTGATGTATGTGCCTTTCTAACATAGAACAGAAGATATTTAGAATATTCAGCATGATCTTACATGAAATCTACTATTTTTTTCTTTGTCTTTCAGTTGATCTACAAGTCAGATTTCTTTAAGATGCAAGGACACTTGATTTCCTTGCCATTTACTCCTCAGGTGTTGCACTGCCGCTATGTTGGGGACATCACAAGTGATGTAAGTATCTCCTATTAAGATACCTGGTATTTGAATGTAGAAATTTTATACTGAAAGTGGAATTTGGCTTTTATTCTATTCCGTAATAGGTAAATGCTTTGTAATTGTGTTTAAGGACTGATGAGTGAACTTGTCTGCAAAGTTAATATTCTGGTTTTCTTTCCCTAATTGCCTTGTAGAATAAATACAAAGAGGATCTGAAGTGGTTGCAGGGCTTGGGCTGCTTCCTTTATGATACTCCTGATATGGTCCGTGCTCGTCAGCTGCGTAAGCTTTGGGTAAGGTTTTTCTTATGTAAAGAATGGATGTATAACAACAACACATTTAGTGACACGTGTGATATGTAATCCAAGAAGTGAAGTATATGAAAATAAATGAAGACCAACGACAGCATGTATTGCTGTGCTTCTGGCTATTTGTTTCAAAGTGCTGTTACTTCACACCGTGATGTTCTTTGCAACTAAGAATAATAAGAGCTTCCTAAGTGATACTGCCTTCATCTTTCAGTCTAATTACGTGTATACTGATACTGCAAAGAAGATGCGGGATAAATACAGTGTGGTGTTGGATACTCCTGAGTACAGGAATGTTCAGGAACTGAAAGCCCATTTGAGTGAAGTAAGTTCTGTGTTCATTTTATTCATCTTTGGTAGCTGTAATTAAGTAAAGCTCAGATCTCTCACTGTTTTCTTTTCAGAAATCTGAGAGATGCTACAATTGCAAAGCTGTGTTTGGGCAGCTGTTACACAAATATATGTAAGAGAAGAAATCATTCACAGACTTTTCTTTTTCTAGCTGGTTTACAGAGCTGCAGGCAAGGAGCTGAAGACAAAATACACTTCTGTCCTTGACACACCTGACTACTTAAGAGCCAAGAAAGGACAAAAAATACAGAGCCAGGTGAAAAATTTCTACTAATAAAAAACAATTGAGGTTCTTTGTTAATATTATCTTTAAGTACAGCAGAATCTTTCCAGGTCATTTCAAACCAATGTGGAATTCCTAGAGGGTACTTATAAAAACAGCCATTGTTAAGTGGCTTGATTTTTCATGTTTACCATACCTCTGTGATGGACAAATCCAACTTTGGCTGTCTGAAGCAAAGCATTGAACCGTGGTCTGTTGTGTTCAGATTCTCTGAAACTCTGACTTTGTCAGAGGAATAAGTACTTTTGTCAGTCTACCATTTGTTCATTATCTTCATTCATATAGTTCTTGCTGAGTTAGTAGTACAAAATGTTGTTACCCAACCAAAAAAAACAGACTGTTTTGGATGCTTTTATCAAAGTGAGGCATGGACGTAGGGCAGAGACAGCATTAATACCATATGCATTGGACTTGGGGGTTAATGAAGATATTGTTAGTATTTACAGAACACTGTGAGTAATGGAAAAAGGTGGACTGAGATAATATGGAAAGTGAAAGGGTGCAATTCACACCAGTTTCTCCTGGGGTAAATTGGGTGTTTATGCAAAACTTATAGTGAACTTATTGTGAACCTATAGTCATTTTTCAGGGTGATAAAGTAAAACTTAATTGAAATGTATTTTTTTGGATTCTTTCTGTCTTGCTGCAGTATTTGTATGTGGAACTTGCCACCAAAGAGAGACCTCATCACCATGCTGGTAGCCAGACTCCAGCCTTCACGCATGCCAGGCATGTAAAAGACATGGTCAGTGAGGTAAGATTGGTCTTTTGTTTCGTACCAATATTTAAACAGCTTAGAAGTTTCACTTCTAATTTTGATGATGGATTCAAGGCTCACATCTGTTCGCCTTTTACTTAGCATTGTAGCTCATACTTAAGTTCCATGTTTCCTTTACAATTTGTGGTAAATGACTGCACGTTTCTTACGAACTTGAATATTTTACAAGATACGTGTTTCTAAATACTTGTCTGCAGAATCTGTGGGAGATTGGCTGCAAAATGTGGAACATCTAGTATGAATTGAACAGCCAAGTTTATTTCCCAGTGTTTTGACAGAGAGCTTTGCAAGAATGACGTTGTGCACTCGGATAGCACCTCTAGCTGTCAATGTAATATGAGATTGGCAACTGCTTCTAAGACTGAAGATGTAACCTTTAACTTTTACTATTTCTCTTAGACAAAATATAAGATCCAGTATGAGAAGATGAAGGATAAATATACACCAGTCCTTGACACACCAGTCTTGATCAGAGCCAAGAGAGCATACCTGAATGCCAGTGATGTATGTAGTCCACAAATGATTTCATTCCAATTTTTCTTGGTTTCTACAAAAAAAAATAAAAAAGGGGGGGGGTCAGTGAGGAACAAGCATGCAAGCCAGGGATTGTCTCAGCTTGTTTCAAGAACCTCTCTTCCATTTCCATTTGATATTACAGAAATAGTTTTCACTTGGTGTCACTGTAGTGCTTTCTTACCTTTGTTATAATTCATATTCATTTTGCTTTGCACTGAAATGTTGACTTAGAAAAGGAAAAAAAATAAGTTGCTTACGTATGAAATCACTCGGTAGCACAGATCAGTGTGAAATGATTCAGATAATTTCATCTCTGCTTGGTTTTAGGAGTTCACTTACGTGTCCCTGAGAACTTGCTCGTTGTTTCATTTAGAAATAAATCAGAGATCTCACTCTTTAGTGGGACCTTTGCTACATATTTTACACTGCACATTGCCCAGATACCCTGGGAAGTCCTGATGGAATATTTGTTAGGCCAGTGTTTTGATGAGAATATTTCTTACTGCTCTCATGAGAGGGATTTTTATGATTTTAAGAATATATCACTTCTTTTGCACACCTGGATTTCTCTTCTGAGAAGGTCTTTCCCCTGAGAGGCAAATAGTCTTCCTGCTTTCTTCTGGACCAGAACATAGAAGAAGGAATGCATAGGTTGGGTTTTTTTTTGCTATTTTAGAGATCAAATACTTAATACATGGCATCTTTTCTCAGTCTGCAATCTGAAAGAATAGGATGAAGTTTTGCTTTAGATGTGCCAACTCCTTTCCTTTCAAATTTTCTTCACAAGTCTCAGTCAAATTGTAACTGATTTTAGGTAGTTAAAGCTCCTTGAAATTCCTCAGGACATATATTAGGATATTGGAAAGCAACATATAACTTTTATCATTCCTCAGATACAGGATTTTTAACTAAAATGATTCCTGATAGATAAATATATTTTTTAATATATTACTTCTTTTATTTCCAGTTGCGCTACAAAGAAACCTTTGAGAACACAAAGGGGAAATACCACACAGTGAAAGATGCTTTGGATATTGTCTATCATCGAAAAGTCACAGATGATATTAGCAGTGTATGTATATTTGTCATTTAATAACCTAGAACGTGCTAGTCATGTTGTTAGTCTATTTGACTGTATCAAATAATTAGGAAAAATATGATCAGCACTGTTAATAATATTTTCTTTCCTTGATTATATGCTTGATTGCCTTTGGTCTTAAAAAAAAAAAAAAAGTGAATACAAGTAAATCTTATTTCCACTGCTATACTTCTGGTGCTCTGGAAACAAAGAATGTCTAAAAGTTGCATGGGTTGAGGTATTCTGCTTCTCAAAATCTGTTTTTTTCATTCTCTTAATTTTCTTTGTAGGTGAAATACAAAGAAAATTATATGAGCCAGCTGGGAGTCTGGAGATCAATCCCAGACCGACCAGAACATTTCCATCATCGTATCGTCACAGATGCTATTAGTGATGTGAGTTCAAATAGTTCCTGGATGTGAGAGATTGGAACTTGATATGTAGGTTTCCTAAATGAAAACCGAGTTTTATTTCTTGAAACAGTGAAGGCATCCTTTGTTTCTTTTCTAAAGGTTAAATACAAGGAAGACTTATCGTGGCTCAGAGGCATCGGCTGTTATGTGTGGGATACACCAGATTTTACATTGGCAGGAAAGAATAAAGTGCTCTACAGTGGGGTAAGTAAAACACCCTGAATTGTTGCTAAATGGTTTTTGTTTTTATGTTTTTCTTATATTTTGGTTTTTCTTAGGAGAATCCAATTCCAGCCTAGACACTGATATGAATTTGTCATGGTAGAACTTGAGAAAAGATCTATAATTTCAGTTCTTGGTGTGAAAGAAAAACGAGGCAAAATGATCTTTTACTTATCCCCTGTGGTCCCTGTAAAAATCTCTGTTCCATTGTGATTTTCATAGTGATTCTAGAAATCAAGCTTTAAGGTTATCAAGAATTGATGCTTCCATTGAGTGCTTGATACGATAGTTCCATTCTGTAAGATGTTACATTTACAGCTATTTTGCAGTATAATATTTTTTGCTTGTAGTTGAGTTAAATAATTAAATCAGCAATATTTTGCTGCAGAAAGTTTCTAAAATTCTAAAAGAACTTGGAGTTAACTCTGTGATGTATATCTGTGCTTTTTTTTCCTGCAGCATAAGTACAAGGAGACGTTTGAAAAGACAAAGTCTCATTACAAGTACGTAGCTGACTCTCCAATTAACAGGCATTTTAAGCATGCAACTCAGTTGCTGGATGCGGTAAGTGTTAAAGATTTCTGTTAGTATGGAATCAAGGGTTGACTGTCCTTCTGAATTTGCAAATAAATGAAAATAGATTCAGAGCTAAGGATGTCTTAAGGTCAGACTGAAATCAGGAAATGCAAGGTTGTTCCTGTGACCTTCCTGAATGTTAGCACAGAACAGATTTGCAGTAACTAAGAAGTGAAATCTTGACCCCTCTGTTCCATTTTTGAAATTGCTGGAAAAAACTTTGGCTTTGCTGACCAGTAAAGAGCTGCTAACTTGATAATACTACCTGCTGAGTAACACTGTTGAAAAACTGTTGATTGCAGTGTGGAAAAAGGTGTAAAGAGAATTAAAGCATAGTATTATGAATATGGAATAGTGATGGTACTAAGATAGTATTGTGGCCAAAGTAATCATAGCTCAGTTTCATTTCTGATATTCTGCCTTGAATTCTCTGACTCTACTACTTAGTTGTTTTCTCCTGTGCTACAGAAGCAATGAACTTAATGTATCAGGAATATTAAAATCATTAATTAGTTGTGAGAAGTGGTATTGAATGCTTAGGAAAAAAGCCCTGAAAATCTGTGTGGTCTGGATGAATTCTTACCAGCTTAGAGTTGGTTTACAAACCAGTCCCACAGAAAGAAAAAAACAGAACAACAACCCAGCAATCTGGTTAACCTGGTTAAGTGCAGAAATCATTGCTACAATTTAATGCTCAGTCTGATAAGCAGAGAACCAGAATTTGTGATGGAAGATTGTTAATGTTTAGTCTTGCTGTTCTTTGGTACTACAAATAAGGAACAAATTATTATGAAAAACATGGAAGAGAAAAATCGTATTAGGAGGGGCCCCATACATTGAAATAAACTTACTTAAATGTCTTCTATTATATGAGTGATGTTTTCACGATGGATTAAAGTTTTTGCTTACAGAAAGTCTGATGATAATGTAACTCTGTAATTCACCCTTCCATCTCATCACGCTCTCTTTGAACTCAAATCAAGAATCTAGTTCCACACAGGGTTGCTTCAGCAGCTCTTTTTCATGAAGGAAGTAAATTATAAAATGGCTTCTTGAAGATTGACAGGAACAGGGTTGAAGGTATCTTTCAATTGTAAGTTATGCCTTCCAGATAAAATTTAGAGTTGCATATGTTATTTTGGCATATTTTTCTGTTTCTTTTCTTGTTTGTTTGTTCTTTGCGTTTTGTGTTTTTTGTTTTGTTTTTATAACAATAATACATTTTCTATTTTGGATATGGACTTCAATCCTTGACTTTGAATATGTCATACGAAGAGGTTTAAATGATGCATCTGTGATCTCAGGATCTCTATGTTTTCACTGTCTTCTTTTAATTTGTTACAATTTGTTATGCTATTCTGAGCAGAAATTATATAAGGCTGCCTATGAGAAGCTCAAAGATAGGTACAGCGTTATTGTGGATGATCCTAAGAACCTCCTGGCCAAGTGGGGGACTACACTGAGCAGTCAGGTACCGTAGGAGCACTTGCCAGTGCTGCCAGAAAGTGCCTGGTTCACTCCCAGCTGCTCTGCCTGTGTGAAATGTTTACAGCTGGCAGTATCAGAGGTTTCACCTGTGATATTGTGATGTTTTAGTTCAGATCAGATAGTCTTAGTTTTGCCACCCAAAAAGGACTGTTACTTTTTGAGTGAGCTAATCTCTACTGTATGTACTTTCATGTACTGTGCATCAATTGACATCATATTCAATTAATTTCCAATCTAATGCCTGTTGAAGTCAATGGAGAGGTTTTAAAAAATGCACGTTGTGTCATGCATTTATTAGCTCTCTTTCATTGGCTTCCACAAATACTACCTTCTTTCTTACTTCTACATAAAGCAGCAGTGGCATATTGGATTTTTGAGTGCCCATGCTTTTATATGTAATTTACTATTATCTCCCTGAAAATATTCTCATAATTTCCTCAATGGGATAATAAGCAAATCTTTCAGCATGTACTCTTAATTACATAGATGTAAATTGTATGCACATCTGAATGAATACATACAGTACTGTGCCTAAATCTCTCCACTCTCAAGGTGTCAGGGATCTAGAGCTGTCTTATTGTTTATGGTGTTCACAAGTCTCTTTTGTGCTTCGTTGCCATTTGCATGAACAGAACAGTTATAAATCCCTTGCCAAGATGCTCCTGAAACAAGGGTGTAATGAAATTCTGAGGCCAGATATCCTGACAGCACTCTACAACTCATACTTATGGAGCCAGGTAATACGAAGAACTGCTGCTGTAGGAGACATTAGTACTACCATTTAGTTGCTTGGTCTTTTTATGCTTGTGAGTTCTCTGGGATTCCACAGATGACAGACTCCAAAGTTTTGTCCATGTGCAGAACGGTACGTCTATGGTAAAATAGTTCAAAACCCAAGCTACCTGAAAAAGCATTTACTGGGGCTTGAACTTCACTTAGCTTAGGCTGATCTTGCCTTCTTGTCTTCCTTTCATACGTACATAGAGCAATTTTCCATGCATTGAAGATCATAGAATGGGTTGGAAGATCATGGTTGGGTTGGAAGAGACCTCAGAGCCTTTCCAGCCCTGCCGTGGGCTGGCTGCCCCCCAATTCAGGTTGCCCAGAACCCATCCACAGCCTGGGGCACCTCCAGGGATGGGTAACCACAGCTCTGGGCAGCAGTGCCATGGCCTCACAACCCTTTTAAATAAGGCCAGCATGCCAGCTCTCAGGCAGTCAGATACTGAAAGTTTATAAACAAAAATACTCTCTCCTTTCATCTTTTGTAAGGGTTGAATGTAGAGAGTATGATTCATCTGTTCATACAGAAAAAGAACCTTTGGTATCATTTCTGATATTAAAAAAAAGGCCTCTAAATGATTCTGCTGTTATGATAAAGAAGTCATTTTCTGTATTGTCTTTGAATAATCTGGATTCCTATGCAACTGGAATTCGTTGTAACAGTTGGATAAAAAGGTGATTTGTTGGAGTAACTGGTACATATTTATATTACTGAGAAATGAGATCTGCTAGCAGTAACCTTGCTGTTTTCAATGGCAAGCACATTTTCTGACTGGGCTGATGAAACTGGCATGTAATGTATAAATTATCGCTGGAAATGCAACAGTAGAAACCAGTTACATGACAGTGAGGGAGTTGTCACTACAGGCTCTGTTAATAAAGTCCATTAGTATTATAGAACCAAGGGCCATTACTAGGCATTTTTATCCAGTTGATCAGTGGATGTCTATTTATTACCTCATTAAAAACTCCTTGCCGGTAAGCTTGAGTGTGTTTGAAGGAAAAAAAAAAATAGCACTCTGCCTGACCTGGACGTTCATCTGAATGGGTGTTATTTTTTGATTTGTTGTTTGTATGTAATTATTGATGTTTTGTCAGTCTTAGTCCTCTTCAAAAGCATGGTTTTCTTTTCTGATCCAAGATAAAGCATGAAAATTCCTTTTTAAATGTATGTTCCAACCTCTTCCACCTGCCCTGAGGCTATCTACAGTGGATTACCATTCTTGAGATACAGTCTGTTCTCATTGAATCCTCTGAAAACTGTTCAGAGTCCTGAGTAAAACAAGGTAATCTTTAAGAAATGATTAAGATACAGACTCTGCTGCCAATGACTTTAAAGTAGCCTGGCATTATGATGGTTCAATGGATGCTTTTATCTTCTGTTGTGTAAGATGTTTTACATCTCTCTTTGTTCTGATGAATATTCTAAAATAAGATCTCATCCCGTTATGAATTAAAAGAATCACTGACCTGCTGAGGTTGCTTTATTCACTCAGTCATGGACATAGAAGTGAAGTTTTATGATTCAGTAAAAGAAATGTAAAACAATTGTGCGAATAGACAGCCTGTAGGGCAGATAAGAGATTTGCAGTGTTTGCTTTGTTTTGCATGTTCAGTTTTCATTGGCTCTGGTGAAAGGGTTTTGCAATTTCTTGTGTGAATATAAACGTGTATCTCCTGGAGCTGCTTTCCCTTGGTTTGTGTGGTTAACGTGGTCTCTTTGCCAATCACTAGGTGGAGTACAAAAAGGACTATGAGAAGAAGAAAGATAAGTATACCACAGTTGTGGATACTCCAGAAAACTTAAGGACTGCAAAAGTCAACAAACAGATTAGTGATGTAAGTGTGGTCAGTCCCTTACAGCTACACTTCCTTCCCAAATTCTGCCCTTTGAAAATAATATCTTCAGTATTCACTTAAAAATGTTTCTCATCCTGATTTGTTTTTTTTCCACTGATACCAAGACTGTCAAGAAATAATGTGATCTCTGATTTGTACCTTCAGATTATTTACAAGTTGGAATATAACAAAGCGAAGCCCAAAGGCTACACTACAATTCACGACACCCCAATGCTGCTGCACGTGCGCAAAGTCAAGGACAGAATAAGTGATGTAAGTGAATCACCAAAAACACACAGTTAACTTCTTACCCTGATAAGTAGCATTTCTAACATCTGTGAAACTGGCATTAAAAATAGCTTCTCATTACAGTGTGTTGATTTTGCTTGCGTATAAAACTCTGAATGTATATAATGTCTGTTCTGAAAAAATCAGTTGGATATTAAGTTTCTCAGGACCTTTTTCATGTCAGGTTCTGCAGTAGCTCTTAGAATGTTTTTGCTGGGTTAGAGTGGCCCTCAATGCATAATAAAATTCAAAACTGGATTTGGTATCTCATCCATGGTAGCGGGTCATTAATAAACAAAGATTCTTCAAAAGCTATCTGTGAATTGGAATACACTGGTTCCAAAATAAGTGCTACGTTTCAGAATCTGGAAAGGGATTTCTGGAGGACATTGAGTGTGCCCATCAGAAGATAGGTTTCTTTAAGGCATTTCTATTGAGTGCAGGAAAGTAGAAGCAGACAGAATTACCATTCATATGTGAATTGTGTTAGCTTCATGGTGAGTTCTGCCTGCTGCATTACACATTCCTGACCAGGGCCCTTGTTTCCAGCAGACAGTTGATACTGTGTTGTATCAATGAAATTTCTTTTTTTGTGAAGATTTTATCTTTACAGAAGCAATTTTTAATATCGTGATTTTAATGTTTTGCTGCTGCTCTTATTGAAGTTGCTCGATTTTATGTGTTATTATCTTTGTAAACATTTTTTATGTTTTCTTTCTTTAGCTGAAATACAAAGAAGTGTATGAGAGGAATAAATCCCACTGCAATGTTGTAGCAGATTCAGTTCATATTAAGACTCCACGGCACGCTTACAAGCTGAACAGCAATGTGAGTTCTGTGTGATCAGTACTGCACTTCTGTTATGCACAGTGGTTGAGACCAGCAATGGTGACCAGGGGGAATTACTGTGAATTCTACTGAAATTCCTTGAGCTTGGACATGATTTCTAGTTCTTATGCTGCTTGAATTAAATATATGTTAATGTATTTCGTACTGAAGTACTCATTCTTGCCAGTTCATGAGATCACCTGAGATTTCTTGTATATCCCACACTCACTATTCTTCTAGCTTTGCCCTTTTTTGAAAAAAACTGTGATTATGTTCTTGTAGGAGGAGTGAGAGCTTAATGAGAAGTTCTCATTTGTTTTTTATTAGTGGTGGCCCAACATCCGCTGCAATAAGCAAAGCATTGAAAGCACTTAACTTCCTCAAAGTTAAAACATCATTTCAGTCATTCATGTAACTTTATTGACCCAGCAGTTGATTAACTGAAGTAAATGGTTTTCTCCAGGATTGTACATAATTCAAAGGAAAACCCTAATCTGATCTGGATGTAATTTCTTACATTTTTTACTTATCCAAACTGAAAGAGAATTTGCATTTATATGAATTTAATCTGTCAAGTACACAGCATTAAATTGTTGGGTTTTTTGTTCATTTTTTGTTTTTTGCCTGTGAACAGCTGGATTATAAGAAGAAATACGAAGCAGCCAAGGCTCATTGGCACTGGATTGCTGATAGGCCTGACTTTGTCCAAGCAGCCAAGTCATCTCTGCAGCAGAGTGATGTAAGAAAGTCTGAACAACCTGAATGTTCCCTTTCCCCTCATTTTTCCTTTTCACAGTTAAAAATTGTAGTAGATCTGGGATTCTTTTTCTTTTTTTTCTAATCTTGTTATTGATTTCTGCAGTACGAATACAAACTGGACCGAGAATTCCTGAAGGGATGCAAACTCTCTGTCACAGATGATAAGAACACAGTGTTGGCTTTAAACAATGCCATCTTGGCAAGTGATGTAAGTACTTGAGCATTCACTTCTTTATTCTTCTTGAACTTACTACAAAAGCTATTTTGTTGGCTGTTTGGATTAAGAATGAAGTGAAGCACTGGCACAGGCTGCCCAAGGAGGCTGTGGATGCCCCATCCCTGCAGGCATTCAAGGCCAGGCTGGATGTGGCTCTGGGCAGCCTGGGCTGCTGGTTGGTGACCTGCACACAGCAGGGGTTGGAACTGATGAGCACTGTGCTCCTTTGCAACCCAGGCCATTCTAGGATTCTGTGATTTGAAAAGTTGTGCTCGGTATCAATTATTTAATGAATTTATTTCAAAGACAAACTGGTAAAATCTGAATAAATTTGATCTTGTAAATGTTACTGGACAAATATGTGGTCTTGGCAATTAAATAAGTATTTAAATTTTAGCATTGCCTGAATACACTAGAGCTTTTCTTATCTATAGATTAACCTTACTGAAATGAAAATGTTGCCTGGAGTAAACAAAACAAAGAAACAAACAAACAACAAAAAGCAAACTTGTCCTTAAACTTGTTCTTAAAGCAGTATATCTTTAAGAATTACTAGGAATGTATTGAATTAATATATTTCACATATTACTAATATTCCGATTGAGAGCTATGTGGGTTTGGAGCCTGGAACAAATTTGTCTTGGAAAACATCAAAATATAAAATGATCTGCACCTTTTCCACTAAAAAGCAATGAGAACAACAGCAGTCTCTTTTGAAATCATCACAAAACAATGCTTAAAACGATATATTTTCTCCTTGCTAGGTAAAATACAAAGAGAAGCACAACAAAGCTCGAGGAACATGCCTGGTTGTTCCAGATACACCTCAGATCCTCCTGGCTAAGAATGTCAGCTCTCTGGTATCTGAGGTAACACATCTGAAAGTTACTTATTCATGTTTATGGATATCCTTTAAATATTGGGTCAGGGTGTGTGTGTGTGTGTGTTGTTTTTTTACTTATTTTTCTCCTATGCTTTCAGAACAAATACAAAGAACACAGCAAGAAACAGCTACCCCGTGGGTCTTACACAACCCTACCTGAGACAAGAGACACTGCTCATGTGAAAGAGGTGACCAAGAACGTCAGTGATGTAAGTAACTTCTGCAGTACTAATTTGCTGTGAGATTGATAGCTGGTACCTATAATTGATGAGAGTGTTTCATATTTGAGTCTACATGGTGGAGTCTTATCATAGAATGCACAAGGACTCAGAAAAGATAAATTGTTACAATTTGGAATTGTAGGAACAGTTGGAATATTGTGGAGATACTCTGGAGAAAAGGGACAGACTTGAGTGCAAATGAATGAGTGTCCTTAATTCAGGTTTCTTTTTTAATAGAACACAGTTGAAACAAAGATCCTCCAAACAGCCAGTTTATGTAATGTGAAATGTAGATTAAGACAAATGCACAGCGGCCTTAATATTTGAGGCTTAAGACACTGCATTTTATCTGTCTCAACAGCTTCAGTGAACTCGTTTGTAAGCTTCAGTAGCATTTACCTGCCTGTGAAATAAAGAAAAAATCACTCATAGCCCTTTTTGTTCTTCGTAGACAAACTATAAAAAGAAGTTTGTGAAGGAGAAAGGCAAGTCTAATTATTCTATCATGCTGGAGCCTCCTGAAGTGAAACATGCCATGGAAGTTGCTAAAAAACAGAGTACAGTAAGTGTGTTTTGTGCTTTCATGAATTAACTGGTTTGTGTAAGAAAATTAAATCAAAGTCACCAGGCAAAAACTGACACACTTCTGGGTTTCTCCCAGCCTCCACATCCAGGTATAAGTCTGAAGGATAAGGCTGTGAATTTTTACAGATGTAAAATTGCACTTAAATAAAGAATGTCTTTGAAAGTCATATTTATCGTTAATAATGTGAAGTAATCTTACACAAAGCATGTAAATAACTTATTTCTTTCCTTCACATATAATCAGAATTGTGTATGCTTATTTCTTGTGCAATTTGACTGCATGCATTTCCTCATAATTTCCTCATGAACAAACTCAGTAATCTTTTTTTCCTTTGTCTGTCATCATGGATTAGATTGAATACAAGAAAGATGCCAAGTCAAAGCTCCACTACACACCTATTGCAGATCGCCCGGATATTAAGAAAGCAACTCAGGCTGCTAAGTTAATTAGTGATGTGAGTGGTGGTTGTTTTTTAAATCTTCTTTATAGTTTCTGTAGCACTAATTTTACTCTGAAAACAGTGTTACAGAGCAATCAAAAGAGCGTTTCATCGATACTAAAATATACATAAATCTTTCTTTCTTTGTTAGATTGAATATAAAAAGCGTGGAGAAGCTGGCCTTGGTGTGACCATGCTGGGCCGTCCAGATATTGAGCTGGCGAAGGAAGTGTCCAAGCTAACCAGTCAGGTAATAACACAAAGCTGTGAAAGTTGGAAGCACTGAGAGAAGAAACACACCATTAACTTCTAGAGTAATGTTTTGACTAGAATTATTTCTAGGTTAAATAATAAGGGAATATTTTTAAAGGAGCACCTTAAAGTATAAGGTACATCCCAGTGTGAGGTTAAGCAAACACCTAATTGAGAGTCTGATTCTGCTTGCTGTCAGATGTGACCCACCACTTTCTTGTAGTCATTTATTCAGTGTTTGTGGCTTTCCTAAAGTGCACCCAGTCACTTTGACAAAAACTGGACTGGTGGAAAACTGCACCCAGATTCTAGAACTCTGCTAACTTCAATGGGAGCAGAAGCAATCCTTCTGTACAGGCAAGAGTGGATTCATAGAAGTTAGGAGATGAGGCATTTAATTTCTCTGCAGTTTATTCTGTCATCTCTAAAATGCTTGCCATGTTTCCATCTTCTTGAAAATGGCACTTAGAATTCTTCAGTATGCAGTCTCAAATTCTGATGGCATATGGAAAGTTAAAATACAGAAACATACAGATTTCTGAATAACTATCACAAATGTGTAAGTTCTGTGAAATGCTGAAAATAGTTGGTGTGCAAGGAGTTAACTGGCCTTCTTACAAGACTCTGTTAGATCCTAGTTGTTTGGTTGCCTAAGTCTGTATGTCCTGTAGATTAAAACTGAAGATAGTCTTTGCCTCTAACAGCCAGCTGATTGATTTCAGAAAAGTGTTGTTTAAAATGAGGGCTTGCTGGTATTGGAAGCTGTTTTTTTTTGTAAAAGTGTAGAGTTTGTAGTACATGTTCTGTCTCCAGGGTGAAATAGATGCAGATATGCTGGTTATTCATTTGTATGAAAAAAGAAAATGAAGCACTTATACACAGTACTAAGGCTGGCACGTTAGTCATGCTTTCTACTCCCCTCCCCCTCATTTCTGGGTACTGGCTTTAAAAGAAGCAGCCTTTTACCTGACTCTTCACAGTCATCCCTCATGCGATGAACAAGCAGTTTCTTTCAGCCACTTTCTTTCTATTTTGTGTCTTAAATCTTCTGTTTTGGAGTCGGTATGCTGTGTTAACAGAAGCTTGTGTACTCTTTTGCACCGGTCGTGTTCTGCAACTAGTCTGAAGCAGATGGTTTCCTGTGAGTTTTCTCCCACCAGGACCTCGGTTCTGCTTGGTTCTTCCTTCCTGCTTCATGCTTTCATCCTGTCATGCATAACAAAATGCATTTCTGATCTTGCTCTCTTGCTACGCATTGTAGGCGGAATACCTGAAGCGGCACATGAGGGGGCACGGAGCTGCATCTTATGATACACCATGGATGAGAACGTTTAAGAAAGCTAATATGCTAAGTAGTCATGTAAGATAATTTTAAGTGACATGACTGGGAATGCCATTTTTCTGCATCTGTCTCTTTCCTGTGCACTTACAACTCCGTGTTGCTGAAGGATCTATGATGCACCAGTTACGCTGGGTCTTCTTCTGTCAAATGTGTTGAATGTTGAGACTGCATATTTAGATGTGCCTTTTTTTCCCATTTGGGAAGACTGTGCATGGGAGTTGTGTGCATGGGGAATGTCTCTTCCAGAAGCACCTCTTGAGGCTTGAAACGCTGCTGTGCCTTCAAGGATGGTTTTGAAACTTTGTTGTTTTTAATAGAAGTTCCAATGCACTCCTGCACTGCTCACCTCTTTCACCCCAAAATCCTAAAAGCAGCAATATAAGCTTGAGCTGGTTTTTCCAAGGCTGTATGAAAAACAGAAATGTTTATGCCAAACCCTTACAATGCTATGATTATTTCAAGTGAAAAGTCATTCCACATGCAGAATATTCACATTATTATTATTATTTTAATAATTCTGTTCGTATTTTTTACTTGAACTACTCTGTTTACATTGTTCTGGAGTGGCATAATGGTGTATGATTAAATAAGCCCTGAGAAGTGTGCGTTGTAGTGATCTGAGGGCGAATATTTTCTTACATTCCTTGCTGTCAAGAGCTCTGGAAAACAGAAGGCCTGTGGCTGCATGGCAGCTTTGAAGTGCAGCAGGCAGATCCGTGCCATTTCGGTTTGGCACTTGTATTTGCAAATGAAAAAGGAGGATTATGGTTTTTTTCTGCATCTAGTCACAAGTACTGCATGTAAGTTTGCATGCTTTAATGACAGCCACCATGCTTGTTGGGGAAAGCAAGAATCGTTTTGGTACTACTGAGGACTCTTGAACTGACACCTCATCTGGAACAGCTGCTGTACAAGAGAAAGAAGAAATGATGTCTATTTCCACGCAGTGATAATGAGCTCCTCCTCCTTTTCCACGCTTTTGCTCCAAGGCCAGCCAGCTCTCCTCTTAGTCTTATAAACTCCTTTGATGAGATTTTGGTCCTGAGAGCAAATCAGCTTTTTCAGAGATGCTAAGGGGGCAAATACCAATTGGCATCATCTTTCACTTTCTTTTTCTCTTGGGTATTTCTTCTCATGAATTTATTCTTTATGAAACATTATGTCTTCTTTGTGAAGCTTCTTCTTAAAGCAGCTTGTTTATCCACTTATCTTTTTTGGGGGGGTTGTATTTCTGCTGTCTGGCATGCTTGCTTTCAGTTTGTGTAGCTCTTCAGTAACATTTCTGGGCTTACAAGCAGTGAACTCTTTGGCATGATGGTCTGATCTTCAACATATGTTGCATGGCTTTCATAACTTGTATTCTTGTATGCTTGCTTATTTCCACTTTCGTGAGGTCAGGACTAATACTGATTCTTTTAATGTCAAAAATGTTGAGTATTGTTCTCTTACAGCAGCTCCATAATTTGTAGATTTACCTGTTTCACTGTGTGCTTCACCTGAATGCTGGCATGTTTTGCCAAGCAAAAGAGCAGTGGCATTATGGAGCATGAACTGCATGGTGATGGATGGGCAAGAATATGCCAGTGAATTCAGAAGTGTGAAATATGATTATACAAAGTGATTTTATTCTGCATTCAAGCAGGCAAGTCATGGATTATTTGAGGTTCTTTTTCTTACAGTCTTCTACAACTCCTCAGAAACAATTTTGTGAATCTTTGGCAGCAAATATATATACTAAAACAAAACTGTTCGTAATGGAACAGCCTCTTGCAGATATGCAAGAAATAGTGAGGAGTTACCCTTTAACAACAGGGATGGAGGAGATGAATGAAGATGTCCTCATTAAAGTCATTAGCCAAACTCCCATTTGTCATCAGCCTGCCATATGTGCCTCCAGCCTGAGTCTGCTGAAATACTTTAGCTTACATTGATCCAGTTCACCTTGCTGATATTAATCTGTTTTCTGGAAGTGTTGCTAAGCCCCTTATCCAGTCTGATTCCTAGAGTCCTGTGTATGTGATCATTATCATCTGTCTCTGCTTCCTACAAACACAACATGTGTTTAACAGTATGTATTTATGTGTTTGATATGTTGATGGTCTTTGATGCTGATGTGTCCTGAGGTTGCCTTAAAAGCTTGTGTTTCTCCAAAAAGAATGTTATAAGCTTATTTTCAACAGTCTTTGTGCTGTCAGTATTTGTCTCTTTGTGAAATGTCTTATGTGTATGCACAGTTGCCATTGAATGAGAAATTCTTCATCTCACAGAGGATCAGAACTTGTCCGTGTCTTGTCAACACCTCTCTTGTCTATGTTTGTTACTGTTTTTACAATGAGGAGATGTTACATGTGCACTGATTGAAAGTGATATTTCCTAAATACAGATGTGGATTTTCTTTCCATATTAGATGATCTTTAAAGTAACCTTTATTCCAGTGGATGCCTTCAAGTTACTGCATTTTTGTTATTCTGCTTGCAGTCAGAATGTACTACGGTCTGTTTGCCTTCCACAGCCAAGGTGAATACTTGAGAACAGATGTAATATCTTGTTGTTTTTACATTTAGGTGAAATACAAGGAGAACTTTTCCAAAGAGAAGGGTAAAAAGCCAAAGTATGATTTGAAGGAGGCTAAAATCTACAAGACCATGAAAGATGCTCACAACATGGCTAGTGAGGTATGCTCACTTACACATTGCCCTAAAAGTTTCAGATTTTCTATGGGAAAGGCTTCCTCCATCTTCACTGATGTCGTTTTTCCTTTCATATCCCCAGGTGAAATACAAAGCAGATCTCAAGAAACTTCATAAGCCTGTCACAGACATGTCTGAGTCGCTGATCATGAACCATGTCCTGAATACCAGCCAGCTGGCCAGTGCTGTAAGCTCATTAACTAACCCCAGATCCATTTGACTTTTCCATTCCCACTGATTCCAGCCTGAACTGATCTCTGCTAATTATTTCTTTAATGATTACTCCCTTTGCTATAGTTCCTGGGCCATCACCTGGTAGTGATCTCTTCTCTACTTTCTAACTGTTGTTTCCTAGTGAACTAGCAACTTTCTCACATTTGTTCTCTGGAAGTGTAATCTTTATTAGCTGTAGAGCTGCTAGTATTTTAAATCCACTAATCGTTTTCAGTGGATTCCTTCTTTATTACATTTTAACTGATCTCATCTCACTAACAAATGCTATTTTCTTCTTTCTTTTTTATTTTTTCTTTATTGCTTACTATATTTAAAACTTTTTTTTTTTTTCTCTGCTTTTTCATTTCCTTTTTACGTTTAACGTCCTCCTACTGTAGAGGTACAGAATTACTTCTAACAAAATACTTGAAAATTTTATTGAGGAAATATGAAAATCATTGCTGCCTGGCACAGCCTTTTTTATGTATCCACTGTGTTGCCTTTGTCTTGTTTGGTTGTTTTTTTCTTATTTACTTTTTGTCTTCCTTTTTTTTCATTCCTGGTTTTGAAAAAATTTTGCTGCAATCAAAATGATCCAAAAAGACAACTCACATCTTTAAAAATGATTTGATGCTGAGAGTTAAACTTCTTGTTTTTGTCTTGCGTTTTGTATTTCTCATTTCTCTTTGATGTTCCATTGAAGTGTTGCTTTGATTGGACCTAAGAAGTAGATTTGCTGAGGGATTTTTTTTTTATTGAGATGATTTTTGACACCTTCCCTTCAGTACCAGTACAAGAAGCAATATGAGAAGAGTAAGGGTCACTACCATATGGTGCCAGATAATCTTGAACAGGTTCATCTAAGGGAGGCATCAGAACTGCAGAGCCACGTAAGTTGGTCACGTGTTTCTCATTAACCATACTCATTGAGTTCTGAAGTCTCCACCACTGAAACCATCCTAGCAATTTCTCTGATGCATAGAAATTTGTGCCAATCTGCTTTTTGAACACTGCATGCTTGAGAGGACAAAAGTCAATGAGAAATGTTTGTACATTTGCAAGTTTAGAACACATATAAAACATTCATGAGGTCTTCATTGTAGAGTAAATCTCCTATTTGCTTATTCATGTTGTATCTGGATGGATACTCAGCATAATACTTTTACTAAGGGGATTTCATCTATACTAAAGTAGACTTGATAATCTCAGAAACTGGAAATTGGAAAAAAAAAATATTGTAACTGAGAGCAAATTTCAGTTGCTTTGTCCATTCCAGTCTCAAGTGATACAGAGAAGAACTCTACCATTCTTTTTCTGCATGCATAATTCCTTTAATGAAAACAAACCACTGCTGCTCTTAGGTATGGCTGTTGACGCTTCTTTTCCTCAAAAGAGGGCATTTATCCTCAGGTTTGGTCTTTTAATCCTCCTCATTCCAGGTATTTATTGGGCCTAAAGCAAGAGAGAAGTTACTACTGGAACATGAAGGGCTGTAGATTATGTTCTGCTGCAGAAAAATGGCACTGAACTGTAAATAAACTGCATAGTAGATGACTACAAGAAAATGACTGTTCATCAGTTTTTAGCGTAGTCCAAATGTAGTGGAAGAGCAACCACTTGTTGCTCTGGTGTGAGGTTGAGATTGGTCTGAGCCAAGGACAGAGCATTGCCTCCTGCAGCAGTTTGAAAATGGATAAAGACAGGATACTGTGTGGGGAAGCAGAAAGTATTAACTGTGGGGACAGTTCACTCACTGGATACAAATGCACAGACTTAGGGAAGAAGATGCTGAGCTGTATCTTCTCAAGCCCTCCCACTAACACTAAAGCAGTTTATTAACATGGCTGAACTCAACCATCATCAGGAGCAGACTGAGTGCTTTCAGGCTAGTTTTGTACACTTCCTGTCTTCCTTCTTGTCATCAGTTATTTCTTGAAATCAGAGCTGATGCTGATTATTCTCTGCAACAGGAGATATGTCACTAGAATTTTATGCCATACACACTGAGCTGCAAGGCTGACCTTTGATTTTACATTTTAAGGTCAATAATATGTATTTCAGGAAGATAATCAGTGTCAGAAGTTCATTTTTTTTACAAGAGATCAGTTGATCACAGTAGGCATATACTAGCTGAAGAGCTAAGTTATTTGATTATTTTGAAGGGTAACTGTTTTCCTTTCTTCTTAGGTGAAATACAAAGAAAAGTATGAGAAGGAAAAAGGTAAACCTATGCTGGACTTTGAAACTCCAACATACCTAACTGCAAAGGAATCTCAGCTCATGCAGAGTGAGGTAAGGTTAAAAGGAATACTTAGAAGCTAAAGCAACTTTAACATCTATTTTTTTTTATAGTTAAACTTTCACACTGATTTTCACTTGCAATTATATTTGTGTCTTGTGTATGCCAATAGCTTGAAAAATTGTCACATTTCTTTATACTGGTGGTAAGATACTATTTAAGAATTGTGTCCTTTTCCTGTGCCACTGTGAAGTGTATATTTTCTGTAATTTTCCATCGAGAAGCTGTCAGTAAATTGAGCTTAAGGAAATCTTTGAGTGCTTAGAAGCAATGCAGAATGAAATATACTTCACTTAAACTCTTGCCACAGGATCATGTTATGTATGTCAGCTACCGTCGTCCACAGAAAATGTGCTGGTTATCCTTTTCACCTGAGAACTCTGTGTTTGAAAAACCCACTTGCTGCCTGTTTGTCTCCGTTGTCACAGTGTTCTTCACTGTTGTTCTATTTCCTAAGGCAGTTATTTCTTGTTTGTTTGAACTATTATCTTGTTCTGTTGCAGATGAAGGCTTACCCGTGTTGAAAAACATTTGTATGAGGCCCTTAGTCGTTGTGTTTGAATGACTCCATTAAATGTTTTCTCTGCCCATACAAATATGTAGGAAACAAGCAAACAAACATAATGCCAGGTCATATCTGCATTGGAAGTAATGAGCTATTTAATGGACTTGAACAGAAAGAAGATTGATTAATTTAGCTCTCAGCAGCACTGGCTGTAGAAGATCATCACTGTGCCATTAATACCAAACTCTGCTCCTTCTCCATTCTCCCAGAAGTTTTTCATGTAATTAAGAATAATGTAATAAGTATTTGCTATTTTGCTTTTTTTCTTCTTATTCTCATTAGAAAGAATATAAGAGGGACTTTGAAGAGTCCATTAAGGGCAGAAACCTTACTGGCTTGGAGATAACACCATCCTTATTACATGTCAAATATGCAACCAAAATAGCAAGCGAGGTAGCAGTTACTCTGTTTTTGTTTCCTCTTACGAGTTAAATAATTCCACTAAGTATTCTCAACAATATTTTTTCTTCACCACTTTCTTTTTCCTAACCATTCACTTTAAGCATGTTTTCATATATTTTGTGTTGTGACCTAATTTGTCATGGACACTTACCTGTTTTTTGTTAACTGTATTCATGTTCACTGTGTCCCCTTCTGACATACTTCAACATAACTGTCCTGTAGTGGAATGTGTACATGTGTGCCCTTGCAGTTTATCTTGAACAGTAATAACTGCACTCTGTTCCATTGCAGTGGCTCTTTTATAACCCTAAAAAATATTCTTTGCTGTTTTCAAAAGTCCTTCTTTAATTTGGAGCTTTCAGTTTAATTTTGGTTTTGTTTTTTCTTTTTTTTCATCTTTGCAATACAGCTGGAGTGTGTAGAGCTCTTCTGTAGTCTGGCTTTGTGCTTTTCTTTCTTCCACAGAAAGAATACAGGAAGGATCTGGAGGAGGGTGTCAAAGGTAAAGGACTATCAGTTTTGGAGGAGACTCCAGACATGTTAAGAGCAAAGAATGCAACTCAGATCCTGAATGAGGTACGGAACACCAGGATGTGGTCACTGCCTACGAACTCCTGAGTGGACAGAAAAGAATAAAATAGAATGTATATGGTGACTAATGTTAGTGAAGCAAAGAGCTCCTGTTAAATGATAAATGCTTTCTGGGTGTCTCAAAAACAGCAGCAAGGCTGGTGGGGCAGTTCCACCTGCCCAGGCCAGCTGTTGACTGCTACAGGGCTGATGGCCAAGGTGGACTCTTCCCCAGTGGAGAGAGGTGGCCAGCAGAGAATGAAATGCAAACTTCACCTCATTTATTTACAGAATGGACTGTTAAAATAAACACTGGATAGTGACTATTTTCAGAAGATAAAGTTAGGTCGTGCTTTAAGGGTTTTAATATCAGCAGATTGAAGCTGAAAAAAGTAACATTTTAGTGTTAATTTGATACGAGTTGTTAACACAGACCCTTAGGATGAGCATGCTGATTGACAACAGCATTTTGGTACTTACAGCAAGCCTTTAGACCTTACTGGAGGATCTCAGTTGGACTGTTGTTTCTCAATATTTACGTTATAAAGTTCACAGTGATGGCATCATGTGTATGTTTAATTCTAAGCTTATAGAAATTGTAGTCCTGCTTAGTGGTGTGGTCATGACAATACCTGAAATTGCCAAGGGGATAGCATTCACATCAGTAAAATATCTCTTTATTGTCTTCATCTGCAGAAAGAGTACAAAAAAGCCTTGGAATTAGAAATCAAAGGAAAAGGTCTATCAGAACTGGCTTTGGAAACACCCGATTTTGTGAGAGCAAAGAATGCCACCGACATTGCTAGCCAGGTCTGTGTGCATGACTCATTTATCTGCTGTCTGTCTTTAAAGGAAAAAATCAGTGTGTGTGTTTGTTTGTTGGAATGCAAGTCATTGCTAAGATATGATGAATGCATCTAAATGTGAGCTTTCCCTGACAGATCAAATACAAACAGTTGGCAGAAATGGAGAAGGCCAACTACACCAGTGTTGTCGATACTCCAGAGATCATTCATGCCCAGCAAGTCAAAAACCTTTCAAGCCAGGTACCTTGAGTATAAAGGAATACAGTTACTGCTCTTGTGGGAACCTGGAGTGGATACTGATCAGGAGCACCTAAATAATCTCCTGTATCTCCTGCATTCAGGAGATACACCAGAAAAGCTGATGGTGGTAGAACGGTGACAATTAAATATTGAAATTAATTTATTTTAATGCTGTCTGACGTGGAACGGTAATTTCTATTGGTTTTGCAGTCCCAAAGCTGTTTTTTGTTTTAAGTAAACGTAGCTGAATTTTCCTATCCCTTAGTAACTTTAAAATGAATCCTACACAGAAGTGTATCTGAAACAGAAGTGCTCAGAATTCC
This sequence comes from Tympanuchus pallidicinctus, assembly GCF_026119805.1. Lineage (NCBI taxonomy): Eukaryota > Metazoa > Chordata > Aves > Galliformes > Phasianidae > Tympanuchus > Tympanuchus pallidicinctus. The sequence continues at coordinate 1,709,458 of NW_026294669.1, forward strand.
ATAAAGATGGGCATTATGCAACAGTAAGTAGAGACAGGCTGTTTATTAGTTCTTTTGTACTAATAGCATGTGTTTTGTATTTTGTATCAGAAAAAGTACAAGGAGGAGGCAGAAAAGACCATGCCATACTATGTGCCTGTAGCAGACACACCAGAAATGCAGAGAGTCCGTGAGAATCAAAAGAACTTCAGCACGGTACGTGTGCACAGAATATTGCTGCTGTCAAACAATTAAAAAATATACAGCTTTTTTTGACACTTAATAAGGTCCAAATACCACACCTGAATCCCTCCTGGTCTACCTTTACATTCTCAGTGATCCCCATCCAGGTGCTCCCCATTGTATACAGCAGCCCTCTCACACAAAGGAACAAAATGAGTCTCTGACTTCCTCGGAACAAAACTTGTTTCTGCTGTGTTTCGACAGCTCCTTTGCTAATAATAAAGAATTACAGTTGCAGAAGTTGTTAGATGGGAATAAATGCAAGATTGTATGGTTAGGAACAATTTCTCCTTCTTGTGGCTTGAGATCTTTAATTGTTGAGAAAGGTGCCCCGGTCTGGCACCTTTCAAGATTTTTGATGGAGGCAGTTGATCTCCTGTTACAAATTTAAGTCAGAATAGTTGTAACTGTATGTCTTAATATCACTGTTGGTGATGTTAAAATGAGCACCTTATAAGGTGTACTTGAAAATATTTTTCTTACCTTCAAAGAAAGCTCTGTGAGTAAATTTTTGTGGCATAAGGTCAACATTTGACTTCTTACTACAACTTTTTCAACAGCTTCAGTACCAGTGGGACCTACAGAACAGTAAAGGAAAAGTGACAGTTGTACAAGATACACCAGAAATGCTGCGTGTGAAGGAAAACCAGAAGAATTTCAGCTCGGTACAGTTATTTTTCTATTTTCAATGCTCATTCCAAGGAAAAAGACCCTCCAGGGTTTAATGCGGTGTGTTTAATACAATAATTATTTTAGTCTCTTCCTCATAGACAGTTACGTTCTTCACTGAAATGTGTGTAAGGTTTTTTTCCAAAGAAATTAGTGTTATTGTAAGCAGATTTATCTGATTTAAGGTACTCCTTTTTATCTACTGTCACTTGTGGAGTTCTCTGATTGCAGTCTTTTCCATGTATTTAGCTGTCATATAGCTGAACTATCATCCCTGTGCTTGATATGTTTCCAGTGTCCACCTTTCTTTTGTTCTGTTGCCATGTAAGTAGTGCAGTCTTGCTGTGTTGCAACTTTTTTCTTTCAGTGGAAAATGAACTGCCTGCCTGATGTTTCACATGTCATGTGTTACCATGAAGTGCCTATTGTCTGCTGTTTTGCCACCAGTACCATTAGTACCATTAGTGGGTGGAAGGAATTTGTGTGAAACATGCCCAAACAAACTGGAACTGGAAGCACAAACTGAACCAGTACTTGTTCTAGTTATTCATTCCTAAAATGTTTTGATAGTCTCCTTAAAATGCATAACTACAAACATAAATGATCAGCCCTGTTTTTGCACAAATGGCACTTGGTGGAAACAAGACAGGCAGTAAAGCAGTGACTGCAGGTGGTCCTTCATGTTTGCTTTCATCCTGCACTGTTGTGTGCAAATCACTGTCGTGAAACTTTATTCACTCTCTTGGAGAAATAATGTTGTGTTTTGAATGCTTAACCTTGTTGTCTTGATTCTGAATGTTAAGATTTTATATAAAGAAGATATTGGAACTGGAACTACTATTGAAAAGACGCCAGAGATGCAGAGAGTTAAGAGAACCCAGGATGCAATTAGCTCGGTACAAAACAATTGATTTTTAATACTCTACAGGTGCTAATTCAACTTGAAGTAATGTTCTTTTCCCCTCTCACTTCTTTAAATGTTGCTAACTGTTGGCAATAATCCGTTCAGCTGAGGGTTACTTTCTAAAAGTTTTGCCTCTTCTTGTGACTTAATCTTTCTAATGATTAATATTCAATTTGTTACTTACAATCGATTTCTAAAATCTGAAAGCACTTGTCATATTTTTAATCTCATCTCAAACACATTTTATTTATAAGAGACTGAAGTAACTGTTTGGGTGGAAAAGCACCTCTTAACAGCATCTACTCCAGCTCCTTTGTTCAGTTGAGTTCAGCTAGGGCAGGTTGTCCTGCACTGCTCTGAGTTTTAATACCTCAAAGGACTTTAGATATTCAGAAGGACCCAACAGTCTCTCTGAGAAACTTGCTCTGCTGTCCGACCAGCCTCACAGTTAACAAAATATTTTACTACTTTCAGATTGAATTTCCTATTTTTTAACTTGTGCCCATCACTGCTCATTGCATCACTGGGCACTGCTGAGAAGAGTTGCTCCCTTGTTTTCCTTCCAGGTTCTTACACCTATTGATTAGTTCCTCCCAAGTCTCCTGTCCTGCTGGCTGAAGAGCCCCAGCTCTCTAAGCCCCATCTCGTATCAAATATGTTCCGGTCCCTTCATCAACTCTGTGGCCTTGTGCTGGAATCTTTCCACGTCCCTCTTGTACTGGGAGCCCAGAACTGATCACAGCACTCCAGGTGTGACCTCACCAGTGCTGAGGGGAAGGATCACCAATCTGGCACTGCTCTTCCTAGTGCAGGCCAGGGTCTGTTGGCCTTCCTTGCCCCAAGGGTGCGTGGCTGCTCACGGTCAGCTTGTTGTGCACCAGGTCACCAAGGCTTTTCTCTGCAGAGGTGCTTCCCAATCAGCCAGCTGGCATGTTCTGGTGCCTGCTGCTATTCCTCCCCAGTGCAAGACTTCACATTTCCCCATGCACTTCATGAGTTTCCTGTCAACCCTTTTCTCCAGCCTGTCAGCATCCCTTTAGATGCCAACACAACTGCAGAGTTTCTCAGCCGCTCCTCCCACTTGTGTGCCATTTGTAAGCTAGCTGGGAGTGCCCTCTGTCCCAGCCTCCACTAATGAATGTAAAACAGCACTGGCCCCACTGTGGACCCCTGGAACACGCTCCTTGTGCTCTGATCTCCAGCTGGCTCCCATGACATTGATCATAGAGCTCTGGACTGCTCATTCAGCCACATTCCAGTCCAGCACACTGTGCACCCATCTGACCTGTCCTTTGTGAGGAAGTTAGGGGCAGCCTACTAAAGCATGTCTTGTAAAACTGTCGTATTTAAAACACTGTAATACTCTAATGTTGGAAGAATGGTGTGTAATTCTTTTCTTTCGAGAGTTTTTTACACTTCTAAAGAAATTTGGACGTGATTTTTGTGTAAGAGCTGCTAACATTTCAGCCACTTGTTTCCTGTATATTGTGTTGAATATGTTCTCATAAGATACTGTTGTCCTGTTTTGGTTATACTAAAGTAGAAATGAAAATAGCACTGATATCAAAACTTAATTGCTAAACTATTGTATGACGGTCCTCAGCTCTGTTGAATAATGATGATCTTTACAAATTCTGAATTCTACATCATATTGATGTAATTTAATTTAATGTAATTAATTCCAGATCATATTGAATCTGTTCAAAGGCATTTACAATAGTCTTGAGAAAACCTTTTGATGAGGGTGCCATTCATAGTGAAATCTCACCCAGCAGGCTGCTTGTAATGGCAGTGGGAGTGCTGGAACACCAGCTTTCTGCTCGTGTTGGAGCCAGTGAGATCTTCTAAATTGTCCACCTCCTTGAAATTGGAATAATGCTCTTTATAGGAATCCAGGTGCCTATTTTAAGGCCATTAGGCTAAAATTTTTAGATTATTATATATACTTATATATATATATGCACACATATATATTTAATTTCAGAGAGTTTGTGCAATGTAAGTGCCCCATGCTTTTTTTATTCATGCAGTTACCTGTACCACGCATCAACTGTGCTTTAACATAAATTCTGATTTTTTCTAATGTCTGTGCCTTTGTAGATTAAGTACAAGGAGAGCATTGGAAAAGGAACTCCAATTCCTGATCTCCCAGAGGTGAAACGTGTCAAGGAGACGCAGAAGCACATCAGCTCGGTAGTGGCCAATATTTTCTACTTACCTCTCTATAACTTCTCAGAGCTCAGTTTGCAGCCTCTGGTAGTGTTTATGGGTATTTTGTTGTTGTTGTTGAAAGGAGAACAAATCCCTTACATCCCTTCTTCTGCAGCAGGAAGTTGAATTTTGCAGCCATCGTTACAGCTGTATCACTTCCCTGCATTATTTCTGTGACCACAGAAATGAAATAAAAAAAATACATGGAGGAGATCTTACTGTTCCAAAAAAATGGAGCAGCTAGAGAGAAAGAAGTAAATTGGAGCCTCTTTTTGTAGTCAAAGATCCTAGCAACGGTTATAAATGGAAAAAAGTATCTGCTTTCTCCATGTTTAATTAATTGTAGAGTCTAAGAATCAAATCCAGTTCTCCTGACTTTGAGCCATCGTTTCCTGCAGCCTTACTTTGCTCTCTCAATACAGTATTGAAGGAGAGTATAGTCTTGTGATTGTTGGTACCTTGGCTGTTTGCTATACAATGCTGAGGAGCTGCCATAGGATGAATGTCTTATGATTTACTGCTCCTAATGTTAAGTAGTTTCTCTCTTAAGCTTTTTGTGATAGTATTGATTTTTACAGCTCACTAGTGCATAGCAGTTGGTTTTTCAAACTGTGTTTCATTTTTCTGACCTTCAAGTTGCATCATTTGTTCTCTCTTTCTGTGTATCCTTTATTTTTGTATTATTATTCTTTGTTTCAATGACAGCAAGTAGTGAAATGCAGTTTGCAATTTTTTATGAATTTTAAGTACTGCTAGTGCATTTGTAATGTATTCCTGCATGATTAGATTTTAGACCAAGCATCTTCTGTACATTTTGTGTCATGGGAAATGCAATAGTCAAACAGGTGTAGATCAAATTAAATAAATTTCACTCAGAGGGTGGTGATGCACTGGCACAGGTTGCCCAAGGAGGCTGTGGGTGCCCCAGCCCTGCAGGCATTCAAGGCCAGGCTGGATGTGGCTCTGGGCAGCCTGGGCTGCTGGTTGGTGACCTGCACATAGCAGGGGGTTGGAACTGATGAGCACTGTGCTCCTTTGCAACCCAGGCCATTCTATCATTCTGTGAAATAGGGAAATATGAGCACTATGGCTCAGTGGTGTTTCTCACTTGAAACCAAGTGTTGATTTTCTGAAGGTAGGTATTAAAATGAAGTGGATTACACATCTAAGTGCAGCTGTTTGCTAACAAACAAAGCTCCCGAAGTGTTCACTGCCTGAGAAGTAGTACTGTTACTATTCTAAACTAAGGTCAAAAGCAAAGACTACCTATATTTTATGCCAGATTAGCAGCAGAGTAATTAAATGTGTGTCCTATTATAGTGAAGTAATCCATTGGCTTCATTGTGTTGAAGCTCCTAAATGTGGACGTTTACTTTGCGTAAATCCACGCTCAGTCAAAGCAATGCAGTGCATGTTGATGTCCCAGATTGTATTTATCTGCTGAGCAGCTGAAGTGCCTATCCAGGTGTTCTGTCAATGCTGGGGAAGGGACACATCTCATCTTTCTGGGTGCTTGTATTCTGCAGGTCATGTACAAAGAGGAGCTGGGGACAGGTATCCCAACACCTGTAACTCCAGAAATAGAGAGAGTCAGACGCAATCAAGAACACATTAGCTCGGTATTTAAGAAAAAGTTACATCATTTTTGTGTAACATCCTAACACGTACTCCTTTTTTTGCCAATGATTTAAAATCTCACCTCACCCCACTCCTTTCTTGTCTCTGGCAATATTTTTAACTCAATTCTTCCACCTTTTTTGTGCTTTAACTTTTTGGAGTGATTTACAACTTTACATGCGTTTCTTTTTAAGAACCAAAACCTTTATAAGCTGTGAAATACCTTTATAAATCTGGTGTTCCTCTCCGTGCTTGTTTTATCTTAACCCTTTATCTCCTGGGATATGTACCCATATTTACAGAATAATCAGCCACTTCCTTAATATTCACCTCTAGAACAAGCGTGCAATTAATGAGAAAGTGACCCTAACGCTAAACACAACTCACAGAATAGAGAGATGTAATTGTTTTGCCTATGTTGAATGCTGGTTTTCGTTTGTTCTTGTGTTGGTTGGGTGTTTTTTTTTTTGTCTGCAAATTCTCTTGTACCTCATAGGTGTCATACAAAGAGGGCTTAGGGATGGGCATCCCAACCCCGGTCACTCCAGAGATGGAGAGAGTCAAACGCAACCAGGAGAACATTAGCTCGGTATAGCCCAGTAAAGCAAGCCCCACCCCTGAGACTGCAAATCCCATCCCTTTAACTGCTCCATATTAATTTTCTCTTTCAATTTGGTTGTGAATTTGAACAACCCTTTCCTTAATCAAGTCACTAAAACTTACCAGTATCCTTACATTGTATTTTTTTTTCCCTCCGTCTAGCATAACTGCCATTAAATTATCCCAGCTGTGAGATCCCACCCCTCATTTACTTAAATCAGTTAAGCAGTGCCTTATTTCTTCTTCCCATTGACACAGTGACAGTGTGGGTGATTCCTCCATAGCAAAGCTGATCCTTCTAATGCTCTTCAGACTCGCCATGCTGGTGCAGTGCTAAACCAAAATGAACTCTTAACACTTCCTAAAGCAAAGCAGACTAATGAAGCCAGAGCGTGTCTGCGTGTTTTTGCTTGTTGGATGCTTTCTTGTGTCCTGCAGGTCTGTGTGAGAAAACTTTTATCACTGTAATACGAGTAATGGAGAAAATTGCACAGACAAGGGGAAATGACTGTGGCAATGCATTTCTATCCAGAATTACTTCTGTTTCTGGCACGTTCCAGTCAAATCACCATGCACAGTTTGAAGTGCCCTACTTCGCAGCTTTCATGTTTATTTCTATTTCAATTGCAGTGACTTAGGGCTGATTCTGACTCTGACATGATAGATGCAAAGTTCAGACCTGAGCTGACGACATTTCTAGTAGAGTTCAGAGAAGCCCCTGTAGTCACACTTGATGCTACATTCAATCGTCTGTGATCATCACTGTTCTCTTTTATACTTGTGAGGGCAGTCCTAGAGGGAAAGCTGACCATTAAGATCTTTTGTTTAAGTAAGCAGATTGACTTCCTTGTGGAAGGAAGCAGAACTGCAAAACGTTAGCCATTAGCTGATTATTTTGTTGGCTTTTTTCTGCTAGCTTTTGAACAACAAGGCTGTGACAGAACTGTGTTTGTCATACCTGCAGGTTTCACTGTATTCAATTTCTTTTCCTCTCTCTCTCTCTCTCTCTCTCTCTCCTTGCCCCATCCTCCTCCTTTCCTGTTTTTTTTTCCTTACAAACACCCCACAAACCAAACAAACCCTACCTCCCTGTTGCCACACAGGTGTTGTACAGAGAGGGGCTGGGAATTGGAACCCCAGTGCCTGTGACCCCTGAGATGGAGAGGGTCAAACGCAACCAGGAGATCTTTAGCTCGGTACTCTTCCCTGATTCCACACATGTTCCCTGTAACTTCATTTTAGAAGCACTTTGTAACACCTGCAATTGTTCTGATCTCTGGAATTAACTTAGTGATGCTCCCTTTGTGCTGTTAAAATTCAGTCTTTCTTATATTTTTATCCAAAAGTTTTAAAACGATTTTCTAATAATTGTAACACTTAATGCTTCCCATCCTTTAAAACTTTTATTTTTCTGATTTTTATTTTCTTAAAAATTACTGCTTCCTCTGTTTGCTCACTTCCACTCTTCTAATGCTTTATTGCTGTGTCAAAGCATCCCCAGGACCATTCTGAAGCTTGGAACCATTCCCCAGGATTGATCACAATTGTTACCTGATTTACAATTCCTAACTTTTCCCTCTTTCTAGTGGACGTAGTGGCCATACAAAATAACTGTGCTGCCCTGCATCCCTCACATACGTTCTGTGTTTTATACTTTTTTACGCTGCTGTGTTACCATATAGGTGGTGTACAAAGAGAACGTGGGGATGGGGACCCCCACCCCTGTCACTCCTGAGATTGAGAGAGCCAAACGCAACCAGGAACACGTTAGCTCGGTATCTGTCCATTTGAAAAGAAGAAATTCCCTTCTCATCCAGTAAAAACTCTTTTAACTCCCAGAGTTACCCTTGTTCACCTGTAATCAGCTGACACCAAAAACAGTGTCCCATGCCCCTTGTTTTGGTGCAGTTCCCTGCATAATGGTTACTAACCACATTTTTATTCCTATGTTTTGATTAGTTCTCTTAATTACAGTAACTTTTAGATTCTGTATTCCAGGTTGTTTTTTTTTTTTTGCTGTGAACATTGGTTTTCTTTACTCTCTGCTTTTCCTTTCATTAATTGCTTCAATCCTTGGTTCTTGGTTTGATTTTGCTGTGTGTTAAAACAAAGCTGTCTCTGCTCTGATGCAGACTGTGGGATGAGCTCAGTGCCCTGATAGGTGATGGTGACGTTAATGGCAGCTCCCAGGTCTGTAGCCATGCTGGAGCCAGTTGGGCTGGGCACAAGTCCACAGCACTGGGCTGTTCTACAGGGAGAGCAAGGTTGCAAGCAAGGCAGGGCAGCACTGGCTTTTGTTTCCTATGGGTTTTTTGTTAATCCTTCAGTTTGCAGCCCAGAAAACCACCTCTCTTGTGTTCCACTTGGTCTCTCAGCCTGCAGTGCTGCTGTTGTCTGCTTGTTGCTGCTCTTTTCTCACAGCCATATTGTCCACAGGTGTTGTACAAAGAGAACGTGGGGATGGGGACCCCCACCCCTGTCACTCCTGAGATTGAGAGAGCCAAACGCAACCAGGAACACGTTAGCTCGGTATCTGTCCATTTGAAAAGAAGAAATTCCCTTCTCATCCAGTTAATGCCCTTTTAACACCCAGAATTACCCTTGTTCACCTGTAATCAACTGACACCAAAAGCTGTGTCCCATGCCCCTTGTTTTGGTGCTGTTTCCTGCATAATGTTTACTTACTGCATTCTTATTCCTATGTTTTGATTAGTTCTCTTAATTATGGTAACTCTTGGATTCTGTGTTCCAGTTGATTTTTTGCTGTGAACATTGGTTTTCTTTACTCTCTGCTTTTCCTTTCATTAATTGCTTCAATCCTTGGTTCTTGGTTTGATTTTGCTGTGTGTTAAAACAAAACCGTCTCTGCTCTGATGCAGACTGTGGGATGAGCTCAGTGCCCTGATAGGTGATGGTGACGTTAATGGCAGCTCCCAGGTCTGTAGCCATGCTGGAGCCAGTTGGGCTGGGCAGAAGGCCTCAGCACTGGGCTGTTCTACAGGGAGAGCAAGGTTACAGGCAAAGCAGGGCAGCACTGGCTTTTGATATCTGTGGGTTTTTTTGTTAATCCTTCAGTTTGCAGCCCAGAAAACCACCTCTCTTGTGTTCCACTTGGTCTCTCAGCCTGCAGTGCTGCTGTTGTCTGCTTGTTGCTGCTCTTTTCTCATGGCCATATTGTCCACAGGTGTTGTACAAAGAGAACGTGGGGATGGGGACCCCCACCCCTGTCACTCCTGAGATTGAGAGAGCCAAACGCAACCAGGAACACGTTAGCTCGGTATCTGTCCATTTGAAAAGAAGAAAATTCCCTTCTCATCCAGTTAAAACCACTTTTAACACCCAGAGTTACCCTTGTTCACCTGTAATCAGCTGACACCAACAGCAGTGTCCCATTCCCCTTGTTTTGGTGGTGTTTCCTGAATAATGGTTACTTACCACAATTTATTCCTATGTTTTGATTAGTTCTCTTAATTACAGTAACTTTTAGATTCTGTCTTCCTGACTTTATTTTGCTGTGAACATTGGTTTTCTTTACTCTCTGCTTTTCCTTCCATTAATTGCTTCAATCCTTGGTTCTTGGTTTGATTTTGCTGTGTGCTAAAACAAAGCTGTCTCTGCTCTGATGCAGACTGTGGGATGAGCTCAGTGCCCTGATAGGTGATGGTGACGTTAATGGTTGGGGGCAAACGAAGCAAAAATTGTTCCTTTGTTTCTTTTCTGTTGACTTTCACATCTTCTTTGAGGAAGTTTCTACCATAGTTGCCCAGTGGCGGCACCCAGGCCTGCAGCCATGCTGGAGCCAGTTGGGCTGGGCACAAGGCCACAGCATTGAGGTGTTCTGCAGGGAGAGCAAGGTTACAGGCAAAGCAGGGCAGCACTGGCTTTTGATATCTGTGGGTTTTTTTGTTAATCCTTCAGTTTTGCAGCCCAGAAAACCACCTCTCTTGTGTTCCACTTGGTCTCTCAGCCTGCAGTGCTGCTGTTGTCTGCTTGTTGCTGCTCTTTTCTCACAGCCATATTGTCCACAGGTGTTGTACAAAGAGAACGTGGGGATGGGGACCCCCACCCCTGTCACTCCTGAGATTGAGAGAGCCAAACGCAACCAGGAACACGTTAGCTCGGTATCTGTCCATTTGAAAAGAAGAAAATTCCCTCCTCATCCAGTAAAAACACTTTTGACACCCAGAGTTACCCTTGTTCACCTGTAATCAGCTGACACCAAAAGCTGTGTCCCATGCCCCTTGTTTTGGTGCAGTTCCCTGCATAATGGTTACTAACCACATTTTTATTCCTATGTTTTGATTAGTTCTCTTAATTACAGTAACTTTTAGATTCTGTCTTCCAGGTGTTTTTTTTTTTTGCTGTGAACATTGGCTTTCTTTACTCTCTGCTTTTCCTTCCATTAATTGCTTCAATCCTTGGTTCTTGGTTTGATTTTGCTGTGTTAAAACAAAGCTGTCTCTGCTCTGATGCAGACTGTGGGATGAGCTCAGTGCCCTGATAGGTGATGGTGACGTTAATGGTTGGGGGCAAACGAAGCAAAAATTGTTCCTTTGTTCCTTTTGTGTTGTCTTTCACATCTTCTTTGAGGAGGTTTCTTCCATGGCTGCCCAATGGCAGCACCAAGGCTTGCAGCCATGCTGGAGCCAGTTGGGCTGGGCACAAGGCCACAGCATTGAGGTGTTCTACAGGGAGAGCAAGGTTGCAAGCAAGGCAGGGCAGCACTGGCTTTTGATTTCTGTGGGGTTTTTTGTTAATCCTTCAGTTTGCAGCCCAGAAAACCACCTCTCTTGTGTTCCACTTGGTCTCTCAGCCTGCAGTGCTGCTGTTGTCTGCTTGTTGCTGCTCTTTTCTCACAGCCATATTGTCCACAGGTGTTGTACAAAGAGAACGTGGGGATGGGGACCCCCACCCCTGTCACTCCTGAGATTGAGAGAGCCAAACGCAACCAGGAACACGTTAGCTCGGTATCTGTCCATTTGAAAAGAAGAAAATTCCCTTCTCATCCTGTTAATGCCCTTTTAACACCCAGAGTCACCCTTGTTCACCTGTAATCAACTGACACCAAAAACGGTGTCCCTGCCCCTTGTTTTGGCGGTATTCCCTGCATAATGGTTACTAACCACATTTTTATTCCTATGTTTTGATTAGTTCTCTTAATTACAGTAACTCTTGGATTCTGTATTCCAGGTGTTGTTTTTTTTTGCTGTGAACATTGGTTTTCTTTACTCTCTGCTTTTCCTTTCATTAATTGCTTCAATCCTTGGTTCTTGGTTTGATTTTGCTGTGTGTTAAAGCTGTCTCTGCTCTGATGCAGACTGTGGGATGAGCTCAGTGCCCTGATAGGTGATGGTGACGTTAATGGTTGGGGGCAAACGAAGCAAAAATTGTTCCTTTGTTTCTTTAGCATTTTCCTTCGCATCTTCCTTGAGGAGTTCATTACCATGGCTGCCCAATGGCAGCTCCCAGGCCTGCAGCCATGCTGGAGCCAGTTGGGCTGGGCACAAGGCCACAGCATTGAGGTGTTCTACAGGGAGAGCAAGGTTACAGGCAAAGCAGGGCAGCACTGGTTTTTGTTTCCTATGGGTTTTTTTGTTAATCCTTCAGTTTGCAGCCCAGAAAACCACCTCTCTTGTGTTCCACTTGGTCTCTCAGCCTGCAGTGCTGCTGTTGTCTGCTGGTTGCTCTTGCTTTATTTTCACATGGTTATGTTGTCCACAGGTGTTGTACAAAGAGAACGTGGGGATGGGGACCCCCACCCCTGTCACTCCTGAGATTGAGAGAGCCAAACGCAACCAGGAACACGTTAGCTCGGTATCTGTAGTCTGAGAAGCAGAAACCTCCCTTCTGACTTCTAAATAATTTTAACACCCAAAGTTTCTTTTTCCCTTATAATCAATCTAAAAACAAATTTTCTTTTCCCTTTGATTTTTTTTCCCTGTGTAATCATTACTTACATCATTCTTGTTCCTCTGTTTTGATCTCACAATCGTAATGATAATAACAACTTCTGGATCCTACCTTTCTCTTGACTCTGATCTCCTTTAAACAATTTTTGTTCTTAAATTATATCAACTGTTTCCTTTTGTTAATCACCTCAGTGTAATCTCGTGTGGGTTTTCTCCTGATTTTATCTCCTTTCCCTTTTAAAAACTGAACTATTCATGGTGTGATCCCAGCCAGTGGGGATGAGCTCTGTGTCATGGTGCTCTGATAGGGGCCGGTTTAACCTGCTGTGTGTGCTCTGCTTTTGGAATGGGTAAATGAAACAGATTTACTCCTTTGTTCCTTTTTTGGTTGTCTTTGTGACCTTCTGCCTTTAGGAAGTCTACATCTACTATTGCAGAGAGGTTTTCTTACAGGTGCAGAGAAGCAAACTCTTTGCAAAGTATGTCATCGTTACGAGGAAGGTTTTAATTTGTCATCCAGGCTTTGGCTCAGGGCAACCTTGAATAACGCTTGGTCTCTTTCCCATTAAGCTGCGTGCTGCTGTTGTTTGCCCGTTCCTTTTGGTGTTTTAACGTACCTGTGTTACCCACAGGTGTTGTACAAAGAGGAGCTGGGGACAGGGACCCCAATACCTGTCACTCCTGAAGTTGAGAGAGTCAAACGCAATCAAGAGCACATCAGCTCGGTACTTTGTGGGGGGAGAGATGTGTTCCTTAACTCCCCATGAACTGAGCTGTTTAATCTTTATTAAAAACGGAATGGCTCCTCTCCTTCCTTCCACGTAATCAGTTTAATCAAGTTAAAAATTCCTCCTTTCTCTTTCACTGTATTTTGCAGTGCTACTTACGTTCCACTTCTTCACCTGTGTAATTATTTACATGACTCTAAATACCCTTAACCATTTTGCTCCCTGTTTCAACTCCCTTTTAATATATACTTGTGTGTGTTGTGTTCTTGGGGGATTGTTTTTTGTAATTGCTTTCCCACTGTAGTGCTCTTGTTATGGAATCAGGAGGATTCCAGCAGGCTCTGAAGGCTGTCTAGAACTTCCCCTCCACCACGGAGGTGCATTTGCTCTGTGTTATGGTGACAGCTTCTGGATTGGGTTTGTTGTACCTGTAAGATAAAGGCATGGACACGTTTGCCATCAGACCCTATAATCCAAGCCTTCAGGGCAGCTTGTAGCACAAGAGAGCAGATGATACTATCCACAGGACTCAGATATTTGGCTTTGTGTGGGATGTGATGATTTCTGCGCTCTGATTTCTTTGGATGCTTCTTGTTGCTGTGCAGGTGTTGTACAAAGAGAGCGTGGGGATGGGGACCCCCACCCCCATCACTCCAGAGATGGAGAGGGTCAAACGCAACCAAGAGATCTGTAGCTCGGTACTTTGCCAAGACAAAACATCTCCTGTAACTCGACTGAAACGAACAACTTAACCGTTTGAATGAGTGGACGTTGTGACACTTACTGGAAAATGATGCTGACCCTGGCTCTAAAGCCACTTTAATAAGCCATCACTTCTTACCGTGGCTTACTGTGGTTTACATTGACTGTGTTAACGTGGTGCAGTTGGATTGGTTTTAAGGCTTATTTTAACGCCCCTAATCCTAAAATCTTATAACAAACAGTTCCTTTATTTTCTCTGCAGTGCTGATGCACTTTACAATAATTTATATCTCCGTAACATCGTCAGCACAGTGTTTTGTAGTCTCATTTGCAGTACTTACTTGTCTATTGAGTCATCACTGTATGCCAGGCCCTACTTCTCTACTAAAAGATTGCTGTGTACCTTGAAATTTATCTATAATACCTTGGCCCTGTGATAATGAGTACAAGGAAAAGATGCCTTTGTGTTTGTCTACGGAGAGAGCTGTTTGTTTACTGTTGGCTCCTTTCTTATGTCTCATAGGTGTTATATAAGGAGAACATAGGGAAAGCCACCCCAACCCCTGTGACTCCTGAGATGGAGAGAGTCAAACGCAATCAAGAGATCATTAGCTCGGTACTCGACAGGAAACCAATTCCTAAAGACCTGATGTCTGTAACACACAGTAGCAGTTTTACTTATCTCTGCTTCCTAACTCTTAAAAAAAGAAAAAGAAACACCCCTGTCAGGTAGCATGAGCACCCCCAGTTTGTGCTTGCAAACGAGTTGTGATTTCTCCTCCCCTGTTTAACAGTATCTGAAGCAGGATTTAACTAGAACGGTTTGCCCTCTGATTTATTATTTTTTAAGGCCATTGTTTCTTTGCAGTTTCTTTAACTGTTTCTTGTAACGACCTTGCTTTTACACACAGTTGATAATGGATTAATGGCAAAGCTCCCGTTGCTTCTTTCAGGAATCGCAGTGGCCCTACATCTAACCCCTTAGAAGCATAATAACCAGAAGCTGTTATTGTACGTGGTTGTTTGTGGTTTCTGTGCTGCTGGAAGTACATTCTTAATGATGTTTGGATACTCCCTTGTATCCTATAGGTTTTGTACAAAGAAAATGTGGGGAAAGTGACCCCAACACCAATCACTCCAGAGATGGAGAGAGTCAAACGCAATCAAGAAATCATTAGCTCGGTACCTTACAAATAGATATTTTTTCCCCTTTGTCTCTATAGTAATGTTAATCAAGTAACATTCTAACTACGTACTGAACACTGATTTTAATGTAAAAAATAGGTTTGTTTCTGCCAGTTAATCTTCCCCTTTCTATAATAAACTTGGCTTTAGTGTTAACATTCTGATCCGAGAACTTAGGAGCTCTCTGCAGCTCAGTTTGTCTCACTTGGGCTCTATCCAGCCAACAGCAGCAGACTGCTGTCCCTGGGAGAAGTGACCCCCAGCTCCATCTCTCTGTGCTGCATCTGTAAGCTGTTGTTGTCCTTGCAGGGGTATTTGAGTTCAGTGGGAGAAAACCCCAACCCAAACACTGGGACAACCCCACCTGAGTTGCATTGCTTGAGGCGACCTTAACCAGAATCCCACCTGGTGGCACAGGGATGTTTTTAGGTAGGACACCAGCAGTCAGGGTTTGGGCACAGAGGGGATCCTCTCCTTGGCCTGGATCTTGACCAGCAGGGTCGATAGAGCAGTCCTTAGTTCTTGGGGGTCCCTGGTGGCTTCCTTGAGCCTGTGGAGCCAAGGTTGAAGCTGTAGCTGGATAGAGCCCTTCAGTTTAACCCAAACAAACAGTAGTAACAAGCTTCTCTTTTTCAGTTTATTTTTCTTACCCCTCCCACTAGCTCTGGGTGTTTGGCTTTTTGCGGTGATCTGTAATCTGCCACTACTGATTTGAACTCTGATAACTACATAATTCCCCGTGTTGGAATCCTTTTGAATGTTCTTGCTTTTTTTGTGAGATGCCGGATGCGTGTTCTGTATCCCACAGGTGTTGTACAAAGAGAACTTGGGGCGAGCAACCCCCACCCCTCTCACTCCTGAGATGGAGAGAGTGAAACGCAATCAAGAACAGATTAGCTCGGTATTGTCCACCAGATGTGAAGGGGCTAAGATAGAGATGTTCTCTTTTTGAATGACTCAAGTTGCCTGGTTTTCATTTAACCCTCTAATTTTTCCCCTCGGATGTAGAAACTTATCATGTCAAATTACAGTGAATCTCTATTTTTCATCGCTTAACTTTTTAATATTTTTTCCTCACTTAATTTGTTCCCTTCATAACGAATGGTGTTCATTCTAAAACCAGCCACGCCAGTTGTGATCTGTACACTTGTGACGTTGCTTTGTGGTCTGTAGGTTGTGTACAAGGAAGGCTTAGGGAAGGCGACCCCCACGCCGGTCACTCCCGAGATGGAGCGAGTCAGACGCACCCAGGAACAAATCAGCTCGGTACTGAAAGAGGAAGATACCTGCCTAAGATTAAAAATAACCCTTGTGAAGAAAATCCACCTCTAATTCAGCCCCGTTCTCTCTCTCTGTTCCATGGTTTTGCCGATTTATTTTCCCCTTTTCTCGCTTTCGCTCAAGCAATAACTTCTTAGCAGCTTTATTTATTTCCCAAGATCTTTTCTGTCCCTGCAGTGCTGAGTATGCTTACCCAATAACAGCACCAGCAGAATGAGCTGCTGGGTGAGCTGCTCTGACTTGTACGCACGTTGTGTTACTCTAGGTGTTGTACAAAGAACAGCTGGCAAAAGGCACCCCAACCCCGATGACCCCTGAGATGGAGCGAGCCAAGCGCAACCAGGAAAACATCAGCTCGGTAAGTGCTTCAGGATGGTACAAACAGCACTCCTCCACTTTGGGCATTCCTTTATGGTTGTGGGAGTGGCAGTGTTTAGCCTTTCCTCCCTCCCTCCCTCCCTCCCTCCTTCCTTCCTTCCTTCCTTCCTTCCTTCCCTCCCTCCCTCCTTCCTTCCATCCCTCCCTCCCTCCCTTCCTTCCTTCACTCCCTCCCTTCCTTCCTTCCTTCCTTCCCTCCCTCCCTCCCTCCCTCCCTCCCTCCTTCCTTCCTTCCTTCCTTCCCTCCCTCCCTCCTTCCCTCCCTTCCTTCCTTCCTTCCCTCCCTCCCTTCACTCCCTCCCTCCCTCCCTTCCTTCACTCCCTCCCTCCCTTCCTTCCTTCCCTCCCTCCTTCCCTCCTTCCTTCCTTCCCTCCCTTCCTTCACTCCCTCCCTTCCTTCCTTTCCTTCCTTCCCCCCCACCTTTCCTCCCTCTCTTCTTCCCTTCCTTTCTTCCCTCCCTCCCTCCCTCCCTCCCTCCCTCCCTCCCTCCCTCCCTCCCTCCCTCCCTTCCCTCCCTCCCTTCCTTCCTCCCTTCCTCCCTCCCTCCCTTCCTTCACTCCCTCCCTCCCTCCTTCCTTCCCTCCCTCCCTCCCCACCTTTCCTCCCTCTCTTCTTCCCTTCCTTCCCTCCCTCCCCCCCCTTTCCTTCCTCTCTTCCCCTCTCCCTTTCCTTCCTCTCCCTCTCTTCTCTTATTCCTTTCTTTCTTTTTTTCCCTCCCTCTTGTATTCTCCCCACCTTTTTTACCTCATACTCTCTTCCTTTTTCTGGCTGCAGGTCCTTTACTCGGACAGCTTCCGAAAACAGGTACAAGGCAAAGCTGCTTATGTTCTGGACACCCCTGAAATGCGGCGCGTGCGGGAGACACAGAAACACATCTCTACAGTAAGAGCACTTCTCTGTACGTCTGTTACTTAAAGACTTTGTTCCTGAGATGCAGCAGGGTTGCCTTTTTGGGAACAATACATATTTATCAGTAACAGACCGGTTTTACCTTGGTGACAGCAGCTCTTCAGGAGGGCATTGGCCCTCTGCAAGGAATTCACTTGATGGTAGCAGGAAACAAACAGGACTGACATTTTTTTTCCCACGACAGGTGAAATACCATGAAGACTTTGAGAAGAACAAAGGTACTTTCACACCTGTAGTCACTGACCCCATTACAGAACGTGTGAAGAAGAACATGCAGGACTTCAGTGACATCAGCTACAGAGGCATTCAGAGACGAGTGGTAGAAATGGAGCAAAAGCGCGTGGACCAGGACCAGGAGAATAATCTGACAGGTAAGCAGAAACTGCACTACTTCACTTACACAGAACACAAGGTCACCTTGAAAAGTTGTTTTATTTAAGCTCAACGGAATCATCAGTTTATATTTACCATTAATTGAAGCTGGTGGCCTTATCAAAGCCCCCTCTGTCTTTCCCATCCATATGGCTTTTGTAGATGCCAGATTTGATTGCCATTTCTTGTTTGTATTTTTAAGCTCACCTCAAAGTGTTTTCACCACCAACACCTCTGCTCTACAGCTTTGATGAGCATAAATTACCAGCTTCTGCTTTCCTTTCCCCTGTATATTTCTGCTCCCATTTTGGACCACTCTGTTCTGCTCTGGCTGTCCAGGCCATGCCTGGGCTCCAGCTCCTCAGTCATTTCTCTTGCAGGTCTTCGTGTGTGGCGCACAAATCCCGGCTCTGTCTTTGACTACGACCCTGCAGAGGACAACATTCAGTCCAGGAGCTTACACATGATCTCAGGTTGGCTCCCCTCTGTACTGTTCATGCAAATCCAGCAGGAAAACTTAACTGCTTGGGGACACTGAAGTACAGTTCTAAGGTCTTTCTCTGTGCAGGAATGCAAGTAAAGGCTAACATGCTTATTTCAGACACTATGTTAGCAGTGATTTCCACAGTTATACATAGGCACAGTTCTAGTGGGAATTAATGGCAGTGAGAACAAAGGAGAGGAGAAACTGCTCCATAGAGCTGGTTCTCACAAAGTTCATCTTACTAACTATGCAAGTGCTCCTCTGGCACAGGGCTGTATGGGATTCATAGCTCCACAGACAGCACAGCTGCTTGCCTGAAACACTTGCCTCCTTTTTAGCTCCTGAAGTGCTGTACCTCAGTTCTCTTCCCTGCTCAGCGCTTGAGAAAAGTGGGCATGAGAGGCAGAACAGCGTGGGGCCATTGCACTTTGGCAGCTGACAAAGGGAGGCAAGCAGTAATTTGAGTACAAATTTTGGATGTAGCAAGCACAAGAGTGGGAGAAGAACAAATCTGGATATTAGAAATAAACGAGGAACATAAGAACTGTGCTTCTTTTTTATGCTTAGCAAGGGCCAGCAACCACTTCTGCCCACCCCCAGCTGGCTGGCAGCTCCCTGCTTTATACCTCACACCATAACCAACTGGTTTTCTCCTGGCAGTCCAAGCGCAGCGCCGCAGCAGGGAACACTCCCGCTCTGCCAGTGCCCTGAGCATCAGCGGAGGGGATGAGAAATCAGAGCCCTCGGAGGGGGTGAATCAGCACCTGTCCTACTACAGCAACGAAGGCTTCTTTACCACCACTGCCACAGGTATGGGAACAAAGCTGCAGCTCCTCACTGCTGGGGCCAGGCAGTGCCCAGCCCCTCTGCTGGGACAGGACTCACAGCTGGAGCACACTGAGTGCAGAGCTTTGGCCCTGACCAACTGCAGTTGTAGTGCTGTGGATAAAGGGCAGGTCTGATCACCTCCCGATCCATCCCAGGATCCTTAGTCAGGGCAACTGCGCTCCCCTGCCAGTTCCATAACAACTAAAAGCATTAAACTGTAAACTAACCATTTGTTTTCTCCTTTCCTAGTGGGTTATAAACATGCTAAGACCATAGAGCTGCCACAACAGAGATCAGCATCTGTTGTCACTCAGCAAACCACCGTGTCATCAGTTCCTTCCCACCCATCCACTGCTGGGGTAAGTAGCTCTGGGCCACTGCACTGCCCCTCCCCAGCTCATAGCCGTTTGAGTGAGCAGGGCTGCTGTTCATGCAGGAGAGAATAGAAGAATCCACAGGCTGAGGTTCGCTGCAAAACCAGCTGAAGGTGCAGCAGCTCTGTTGTTTAACAGTAGACCCTTAGCTTGAAAGCTTAATCTTACATTTTCTCTCTCCCAGAGAAGTCAGACCCTGCAGCTGTGGCTGGAGCTAACCTGAGCTGACAAACTGTTCAAACAGTGGTACTCAAATACACTCTGACAAGGTCTGGTCCAGCTAAAGCACTAGAGCCCAAAGGCACAAGGTGGGGGGCTGGCTGCCCCTCGCAGGACCAAGGAGGCTGCAACTGCCTCAAAGGAATGCAAACAGAAAATACCTTACAAAGACTGGACAATTCAAAATCTGTATTTTCAATATTCTGTGATCCGAAACCAGAATATTTAAGAGCCCAGCCAAAACTCTACCACTGGTGGTACTTTTCAGTAACGCCATCAGTCACAGCTTCACCCACCCTCCACGTAGTTGGACTCTGAGCAAAACCTAACAGCAGTGATGTGAACAGCTCTTAATTTCCCCCTCTTTATTCCAATTCACAGAAGACATACAGGGCCATGTATGACTACACAGCAGCCGACGCCGACGAGGTTTCCTTCAAAGATGGTGACACAATTGTCAACGTGCAAGCCATTGATGAAGGCTGGATGTATGGGACCGTGCAGAGAACTGGCAAGACAGGCATGCTGCCAGCCAACTACGTGGAGGCTGTGTGAGCCACAGAACAGCCCTCCCCAGGCACAGCCATTTCCCACTGTCAGCAACAGAACTTTCTACCACCAAAGCACTGCACTGTCTTCCATGGTGAGTGGCAGTGCTTTACAAACCAGCATGGGGAGAGAAAAAAAATACATATAACAAAACACTCTTGAAACTTCTTCCCTTCAAATTGTTTCTGAAAACTACCTGCAAACACCACCTGGTGCTGCTCATGAGAGCTGCCTTGCTTCTGGTGTCCAAAACCTGAAATTGCCTGCATCTTCCTTTAAGACATTTAAGCATACAATACCATCAACATGTTTTAAGCAATGCCAAAATCACAACACAGTTCCGTATCACTGAGCTTTTGTACCTGTTCTGGAGACTATGATTACCAACCATTACTTTATTCATTCTCCCATGAGGAGAGAATCTTTGTGGGCTGTCCTGAAACTTTCAAACATGTTCGTTTCCCATGTAAGCTTAGGATCTCAAACCAAAGTTTATCTGGAGGGGAGGTGGTAAAAAAAGGGGGAAATCTCACAAAGCAAAAGCCTCTTCTGTCTGCTTGCTGAGCTCTTATGCAGGTGTTTTTCTGTTCTGGGGTCAAAAGTTGTTACTTGTAAATTAGTGACTAAATAAAGCTCATGTTTCCGCAGCATGTTTGATGCTTTACTTCACTCTGAAGAGTGCAAATTTATCTTAAAACAATCCTTCTTCATTCAGAAAGAGAGCAGATTCAGGAAGCAGCAGTCCCAGCAAGGTGAAAAAGCTGGACAAACAATTATTTGTTTTGCACTGTGGTCATTTGTTTTTGGTAGCACCTGGTACCAGCCAGCCTCCAAAGATGGAAGCAGGAAAACAATTCTATCTTGGATAAAGCAAAGTGAGCTCATAGCAGGAAGATTTGCAACTTTAACCCTGAGGCCTTTGTTTAAAGAGAACTCACAGCATATTGCGGTATACACAGCCAGCTTGCAAGAGAAACATCCCTGTTCCTGGAGCCAAGAGATGATTAAACCTGAGGAAGTATATCTGGAAGCAGTGTTATCAGGGAAACAAGAAAACCTCCAGCCACTCACCACTGGTAATGATCACGTTAGTCCTTTAAGACTCTCTGTCTTGCTCATTACTTTCTGAGCTGCACAAACAGGGTACAGATGGGATCCTGCTGCTCAGATACCCCCAGTCTTTGCTGCCCCACTCTGCCTGATGGCCTTCCAAGCTCCCTCCTAACCTTGAGATTCCAAAGCAACCCTGAGGAAGGGATGAACAATTTGGAAGCAATTTGTTTCATTTTAAGCTTAAAGATTAACATTAACAACTTTGGAAACTAATTGCTCTTTTATTTGCACATGTTGAAGTTCTGACACCTGGAGCCATTCCTTTCCATAAATGTCCAATATATACAAATTAGATTTCAGGGGTAAAAACGGAGAACTCTGAAGGTCTCTGAGAAGCAGCAGTGCATTCCGTGCAATTAAAAACCATAAATTATTAACCAACATTTGCAATCACAAGCCTATACATAATATACAAAGAACCCACGTCAAATTCATTTATTTCCACAAAGGGAAAAGGGTCTTCTCCACCACAGGAGAGCTGCTGCAAACAAAGCTGTTAGAACACAGGAAAAGGCCAACAAGTTCTGCAAAGTCTCTCGCTCACAGTGTTGCTTTTGTCATCAGCTGCAGTGTGATCTGATAACAACACACTCCGTCCTGCTGTCAGCAGGGAACTGAGCACAGCTGACCTCAGTACAGAAGTGCTGAAGGGTTTCAGCAGCTCTGAAGGAAGCAAACATGGGCAGCACGAGAGCAGAGCAGCGAGAGCCATCTCTCACCATACAGATGGAGTTTACAGCAGTAAGAACACTTTTTGGATTTGAAAAAAATAATTTAACTACTCTGTTAGTTTGGTTTCACAGTCTTTGCTATTGCACAACTTGATCAAGTTTTCTTTCACTACCTGAAAGAGATATGCATAGCAATGTAATAGAAATCTCTCTAATAAACTATCCTACAAGTTAGAAAAAACAAACGGGAGAAGTAAAGCATGATACATTTTGATCAAATGGGTGTTAAAAAATCTTCTATAGTACAAAAGGTACAGCTCAAGGATTAACTCACCAGTAAGAAAACTACGCTTTGTGGAACAACTTGTAACAAAATCCTCCTTACTCAGGAATTCTAAGCAACTACTCTGCACTGTCGTGGGGTGGCGACGTCCATCGGGACCGCAGGGTTCTCATGATGCAGTCTGTCATGCTGGCAAGCTTCTCCTGCATCTCAAACAGGCGGCTGCCAGGGTAGCTGCCGAGATCTTGGGAGGTGAACTGGGCAGCCAGCACTTCCAGCTGGCTCAGGAGATCTGCAGGGGCTGGGCTGCTGCTGCTCAGGGCAATGGGCTCACCCAGATCTGCAAAGGAAAGCAGGGTGGGCAGTCAGGGCGTGGGGTCTCAACCGCGGCATTACTGTGCCACGGTGGGATGCTGCAGGTTGTTCTGTATTAAATAATACATTCAAACAGTCTACAAAGCATCAGAGAGACAGAGCTTCTGACAAGGGCACCCCTGAGGACTAAACACTGCCTTTTCTTTATAGGGATTTGCATTGTATTTGATGAGGGTTAGGGAATAAAAATAAGAAGAGACGTCAAAATAGTGTTATTCACACACTGCCACTGCACTCTGTTATCCCAAGAAAGTCCACTTTAAACCACTGACTGGAGTCACTCTTGAGTTCTCTGTCCTCTGGTCAACCAAATGCCTCAAATGTCTTACAGGAAAAACAGATTCCTCTGCTAAAACTGTAAAGCCAAACCCCAGAATCCCTGTAAACAAAACAATAAAACCCCAGGCCTCAAAATCCAAACTGGGTATCCTGGGAAACAGCCAAAACACCTGCAGGCATCTCCTCAGCCCCACAGTCCCCTTCGTTCCTGAGCACACCCAGGACTGCAGCAGGACCTGCAGCATCACACAGCTCAGGAGGAGCATGGGCTGAGATGTGCAAAGCACTCAGAGTCCTGCTGAACACAGAGTTGTAGGGAAAAACAAAGCACATCTTGCCCTCAGTGGTTTTAAAAAGTTCCAAAATGCCATTACTGGAGGGCTTCAGGATGTGATTAACTCAACTCATCCCTTCAGACTAGCTAGCAGCTTCCCAAAAGAAATCAAGTGTTCCATTAGCAGAGAATGAAAGCAGTGACAGCCAGACCCTAAGTAACATGCAGGCAAGTTACCTGTTGCAAGTTTTTCCTCATCCCCAGGAGGAGATTTATCCCCTGCACTGTTTACTGTTCTCTCCACATCTTCGAGAGCTCCAATTTCTTCACACCCTCGAGATTTTACCTGAGAATTTCAGAGAGAACAAAGATGTTCAGAACTACACAGCAGGATGTGCTTTAACTGTGCAACAAATACAGCCATTCCCACTGTGAGTGCCCAAACACTGCGCCCCAAATGCCCACCTTGGGCAGATATCACAGCTTAAAGTGCTTTCACCAGTAAGAAAAATACATTACTCGTGATGAGTGCTTGTTAGTAGTTCATTAAGTTACTTCTGGGGAACCAGGATTAATTAAGCTTTACCTGTTGTTCATGATATCCTCTAAGAGCTTTTTTAACGTTGGAAACTTTAGGAGAACGGATGGGAAGAGTTTTGATTTCTGATGCTGTCAGAGTACTGAGATCTCCCACTGTCTTTATGTTCTTGGCTCGAATGAGCTGCCCCAGACCTCTGGCACTGCAGCAAAGAAAAGCTGGTTAATTAATTAGATCCACCTCCATCCTCCTTCAGCAGGAAGTGCTCTTACATGAAAGCCAATTTACATCCACATAAATAAAGGAAAGCAAAATGCCAATGACATTTTTGTTTGCAGAAACACACCTTCTTGCAATGTATCCAAAACCCATCAGAAAGTGGTATTCTGAAGGCACACATCAGTGGAAAGCAGCAGAATACAGCAGGAAAAGGCCATTCAGAGCACTTTCCAATACAACTCTTTTTTTGTCACCTGGATTCAAATCTGAAGACACACGAGCTGAGCTCCTGGTGTTCCTATGGTTGTAATGCAGATCTTAACCAGGAATCCCACTGTGCCTGCAGTCCTGCAGTGCCCCCAAGCAGTACTGGGATGGCAGCACCTTCAGCCATCCCCTTTGATACAGTGGAAGCTCTGATCACTTTGTAACAGATCATTAAGATCCATCTGCTCTGTCTTGCAGGTAAGTTTGGTGCAAACTTTTCACAGCTTTACCTAAAGACCACTGGAGTCATTCCAAGGTTGTTGGGAGAAGCAGGGGATACAGTTTTGCAAAAGATCTCCATAGTTTATCATTTTTTTGTTGCTGTTAAGATCCAGTAAAAACTTCAGTTTCCATTAAATCATGTTTTCCAAAGCAGCAAGGCACTTACCATATATTTGATGTGATCTGAGGTAAAATTACATCAACGGGTGCCTTACACCCAGCTAAGGCAGGATACACACATTCTGTAGGGGAAGGCAGTGACTCCTTCACCATTTCTGTCATCTGAAATAACACAGAAAAATTATTAGATTAACTGTCACACAACTGAATACAAGAAAGAGTAAGAAACGTGAACCAAAGCACTTCTTACTAAACACTTCTTTGAGCTCTTAAATTTAGGGTTACAAGATCCTGGGGACAGAAATCCTTTGGTTGGAGTGGTAATAGGCTGGATAGAAAAAGAGGAAAAAAATCTCTCAGGATTGTAAGAACTCAACCAATTTTCACTTTCTAGCTACCTAGCTTAGAGCATGTAGGCCTGCAGAGCAACAGAATGAGCCACAGAACAAACCAGTTACAGCTAGTTCTTAAACTTACCCCTGTTCTACTCTTTGCTCTTACAACTGTTTGCAAGGAACTACAGGCACACGTTACAGCTGGCTACGTCACTCTGAGAAACTGAAGACTAATGCAAAAAAAAAATCTGAAGTTACCTTAGTCTGAATATTAGATAAGATTTTAAGACTTCGTGAAGACGGTGAAGAATGGGATCTAATGACAGGACTTCTCCTGTCTATGTCATCAGCCAGTCCTTCTTGATAAATAGGATTTGCAAAAGAGACCCGACGAATCTGTTGTCAGAGAGAAGTAGTTTTGATAGCATGAACCACTACAGTCTGCTGAAGGGAGTCCAAAGAGACAGAATCGCTCCTTTTGAAATGGATAGCCACTGAAATTCCTGAACACCATTCACCCAAGGACAGAAGCCACAATTACAACGGCTTCTGCTGAAGGAAACATTTTGTGTTTCCCAAAAATGCACTGGTAAGATGCTGATTTCGCAGTGGCATTTGTTCCACTGCAACTCCTGCAGGCAGAGCAGCCATTGGGGCTGTTCTGAAAACAAACCTCCCAAGCTCCTAGTAATACAAGCCTGCTGATGTCTGTGCATTACAAAAATATCTACAGGCCCTTATCTTCAGCATACCTTCATTTACAAATGAAAAAATTAAGTTGATAACTGCAGGTATTTGGAACTCACTGCACTGCAAGCACCGTTACTGATGCCTTATGAACAGAATGAACTGCATCACAGAACAAACTGCACAATACCTTATTAGCAGGTGACAAGGAATCATCTTCTTGGTGCCTTTTTACCCCTCTCTTCAAAATACTGGTGGATGGAGAAGCTGAAGGAGACCACGTGCAGCGTGCCTGCACTCCGCTGGGGCTCTCATTAACCGAAATGAAAGAATTCAGGCCTTCTGGCTTCTGAGGAGAATCTGCACTCTGATTTTTTACTACATCTTCGTTGCCTATAGCCATGTTCTCAGACCCTGTAATCTCAGCTTCCAGCAGTTCCTCTCCCATCTCGTTATCTGGAGTAATGCAAACTTCTCCCAGAGCGTTCTCAGCTTTCTCCTTGCTGTCCTGCTTGCTTTCTAGCTCATCCATCTGCTTTGTCTCAGGTTTGCTACCACCAGCCAACACCTCAGGCATCTCCTCCATTTCCCCATGCTCACTTTTTTCTTCTTTTTCTCCAGCTGCCTTTTCCTCACTGTGATCCCCTCCAACCACAGAACTGTCACCAGGCTCATCCGAAGCACGCTCAGACACAGACACACACTGCTCAGCTCCATCACTCTCATCATCAACTTCTTCTTTCACTTTTACTTCCACTACAAGATCACTAATTTCACCTGCTGTATGTGCTGGATTCTCTACCTCTTCCTCCATAACACCACAATTTCCTTGCAGATGATCTTCACATGCTTTCTCTCTTTCCAAGCTCAACATACTGGATTCCTTAGGAGGAGGCAGCGGGGTGCTCATGGCACAAGGTGTGATGGACAAACTCTCCTCCAGATTCGAGCTGCCAGACACCTCTGCTGCACTGACAGCTGCCTGACCTGGCGTGGTCTGGGGCTCAATCAGTTCACAAGGATCCTCATTTTTTGACTCACTGAGTGATGTTTGCTGCTTCATCCTTTTCGAGCAGCAGTCACAGCTCTTTACTTTTCTCACCCTTTTGCTTCTCTTGTGCTGACAGTCCTGCATTTGTGCAGAGGAAAGGTCACTCCCTGAAGCATCTGCTCCTTGTGCAATCTCAGGCTGAGCACTCAAACGCTGTTCCACAGATCCTTGCTTTTCAGTGCATTTATTTTCCTCTCCTTTCAAACCTTCACCAGACACCTGAAGGTCACTGGAAGATCCTGTCAACATACCAGCTTTGCTTTGTTCCACGCTTGCAGTCTGTGTATTGGGTGAAGTCTTTGAGCTGGCAGACCCCTCAGCTTCGCCAGCATCTGCAAGCAGTACTTGATTTTTCACATCAGATGGTGCAGGCATCAGTGCTGCATCTGTGATGGCTTCACTGCTTAATTCGCTTTCATTCATCCCCAATACATTCTTACTTTCATCTGCTTGAGAAGACACCTCATGATTTTGGCTTTCTGGCTGGACATCCTTCCGTTTACCTTCAAGAGAATCACTTTTATTTTTTGTTTTTCCAGATTTTTTCTTTAAACTTCCCTTCTTGGTCTCAGAGCCATCAGCCTCTGCGTTTTCTATGCTGGAAAGCAATCCCTGTGAACTCCTCCTGGTGTGGTACCGTGGCCTTTCCCTTTTCTTCTCACCTACTGTGTCTGAGCTACAGTCCTGACTTTCCGTGTCATTCTTCAATGCATCTTCTGGCTTCCTAGCACTCCTGTTGGCTTCCTCATTAGCACCCTTTGGAGCAGAAGGCTCCTTTGAGCCCAAGTCCTCTGCAGCACTTCTCTCAGGTAGGCCACTTTCTTTTTTGACTGCATATTCTGAAGCTTTCTCACAAACTGCTTTTTGCTTCTGAGATGCATCCTCTTTAGTCTGGGGCACCTTCTTCTGCAGAGCTTTTTCATCTTCTTTACGTCTGTCTTTTTTTTGGTAGCCATCTTCCCTATCCTGACTACCTGCTGCCAGTTCTGCATTTTCCGACCGTCGTCTCGAAGAACGTCTCAGTATTTTCTGACTCAGAGATGCATGTGGGCCCTGACCACCATCACCTGTTACCTGCTCAGAGGACACAGCCACCTTTGGGGGTGTATTTTCCTTAGAATCCATTTCAAACGCCCGGACCTTTTCTATTTCTGCTATTACACCTTCAGTTTTTTTGATTTCTGGCTCTGCAGAGCTGACAGGTTGGGGCTGAGCAGTGAGAATACGCTCCGTGTCTTCTACTGAACAAGATGATTCAGGACTGTTGTCCATGCTATTGGAAACAAAAGACTCCTGTGCACTTTTTTCTTGTTCTGAGCTAGTTAACACCTTGGACTGTTGACTTCCATGCTGTTCCATTTTACTCTGTCTGCGTGTCAACCTTCGTTTTGCAGCAGAAATTTGCTCAGCTTGTGAAGACTTTTTATTCTCTTCCCCAGACTTCCCTGGCTTATGCCCAGTCTTGCATATGGTGGTATTTCCGTGTTTATCTGGCACAGGAGCACTTCGAGACATCCCTGAGGCACTGTTTAGTGCTGAGGGGCTGAAGGGCCTGCTCTCTGAACCATCAAACTTCTCCAATGTAATAAAAGATTGCCGCCGGCTCACAGGCTGTGGCGTTC
Source organism: Tympanuchus pallidicinctus (assembly GCF_026119805.1). Taxonomy (NCBI): domain Eukaryota; kingdom Metazoa; phylum Chordata; class Aves; order Galliformes; family Phasianidae; genus Tympanuchus; species Tympanuchus pallidicinctus. Next base: position 1,737,656 of record NW_026294669.1, read on the forward strand.
CTGAGATCACATCGCTTGAAGCAGAACTGCTACTGACATTAGAAGTGTTTTCATTCCCTACTGAGGATACCTGTGAAGCTGCTTCTGTATGACTTTTTTCTAATCCCTCTCCAACTGATGGCTCCTCTTCAATGATTCCAGTTCTATCACCCCTTTGCAATTCTCCTTCGCTGTTTAAAATTGAGTTCTTCTCTATGTGAGCAGCAGAGTTCTCTTTCACATCCTCCAGTGAATTCTGTAGTTTGCAGTCCTCCGTGACTCCATTTGAATCAGCAATACAGCTTTTACTCCTTTCGTTTTCTTCCTGTTCCAAAAACAGCAAATTCTGGTTTTGCTATTACATAAAAAACAGTTCTTCAGATTGCCTTATGATGTGCCCGCCCTGTTGTGTCCCCCAGCAGAATCACAGCAGAGCTGATACTGGCAGGGCCCTGCAGTCCATCTGGGCCAACCCCTGCACCAGACCTATCCTAACAGCTCCACTCCCTTCTTATGCTGGGGATCCCAAAATCAGCCACTCCAGGTTTTCTCCTCACAAAATGCTTCTTTCCTTTACAAAATTTAATGTTTAAACCCCCTCGAGCCCTTGCAGCTTCAACCAAAAGCAGTTCAGAATAAGGAAGCACAGCTCAACTATTTAAAAGTACAGTCACCAAAGTGTGACCACTCAGTGTGTGTGTATACATTGTATATTTTGATGTCTGGGAAGTTATGGGGAAACATGAAGTATTCAAATTACATCTGCTGGCAGGAAAGGTTATGGAAATAAGTCAACAAGAGTAGTTTCCTAGCTTTGTGCTTCCACAACAGCACTGCAGTAAGTCACAGCTCAGTCTGTGCTGCAGTTAGTTCACTCTAAGTTCCACGATACCTGCAGCCCTGTAACAAAATGACTTCAATACACCCTTGTTGAACTGACCACATAAATTCTTGTGCCTTGAAATTAAGTTCAAGCGTTTAATAAGAGACCTTTTGTTACGTAAAGTAGAACACAGCAGAAAGAACACTGCAAACAGTACCAGATTGAAAGCTGTCGATGAGAATGATACAAATCCCAAGAGCTACCAGTATATGCCATGGTTATGTAAGCCTGGGCCCTAACTATGCAGAAATGGAGCAGACAGGAAGCTCAGGAAACAATGCATTCTGCAGAGTCTTACAGGTTAATCAATATGGAAAATGAAACTATTATTGTCAGCAGATACACCTGGATATGTTCTGTTGTTTTTTTTAATTGCTTTTCAAAGGAATCTAAAAAGGACTTATTAATCAAAGACAGCAATCAAGGAATTTTGCCATTACCAGAGCTACCCCTATGAAGAAAGCATCACCAATACGGTTGTAGTTCTGATACCTTAAGTCCCATTGACATTGAGAAATTACCTGAGGATTGTTTTTAATATCTTCTTTTGCATTTTCTATTAAAGATGACTTTTCCCTAAAATAAAAGTTAATTAAATTAGAAGTGCTGCAAAAAAAAGAAAGAAAGAAAGAAAGGGGACACCTTTAATGCATATACTGGCCCCCCTTACTTACAAAGAATCTTCCTGGCTCTGAGTATATTGAGAAAATAAGGTAGTATCTTGTGATGAGTCTAAATTGTTGTACATAGCAGGAATACCAACTCTGAAACAAAACCAGAAATGATTAAGTTGGAATATTAAAAAAAAATACATTGGATGAGAGTGGGTATTATGATGCATCACAAGACAGCAAATTCTCAATATGAGGTTGACTTCTAAACTCTTAAGACTACTCAAACAGCAACATGCATTACAGTATGGATTGCTGTAAAAGAAGCAATGCAGCATGTACCGAGTATCAGGAGACTCTGTAAGCACACATTCCACTCCACACTCTGGAAAAGAAAAGACACAGTATTGCTATCTGCCACTGCAACCTCACAATCCAACTGGAAAAAGAAACAAAGTGGACGTGGATCACCGTTTATCCCCTGAGTTGAGAACCACAGTTTTCACCCGCACCAATTTCAGTTCCAACCATGCTTATGGGTGTATGTGTGGCTAATGAAGAGCTGTGGGCAGGATCCCACTGTGCAAGGGATCCATCAGCACAAGCTGACCACTCAGTCCAACTGTGTTCCTGTAAAACACAACTGCACATAAAGTTTGCTTGTACTCTTTTAGGGACCACCTGCCTGAAGATCCTAGAGTTATTTTCTTGCAGAAAAAGACAGGATAATTCTAAGATTCCCTTCTTACTGACTTTTTGGAATATCCTGATTTCCTATACGCTGCTGACATAAAAAGTTCTCTTTCAAAGCTAAGAGTTTTTCCTGCAGATCAGGTGAGAACCCTTTTAATTCCACAAATCAGAAAAATGTCAGCTTTAATTCACATTGCAAGAAGTCGGGAGGTACAAACATGCTCTGTTATCTGTTTGATGCTTGGAGGTACATTTAATTCAAGTAGGAAATGTAGAACAGAGAATAACTTGATGGCTTTAAGACGGTAAAGCAAGGAACTTTGTTAGCTCTAAATGCTTTAACTTGAAAGGAAGACAAGGAAATAATTACACACAGTAATCTGAAATACAGGAACTGAAGTTATGTCTATTTGATGTACCTAACAAAAAGACATTTCAGATTACAGTTTAAAAGAATGAATGACAAACCTCTTTGACCTAAGCACTTCTTTTTGATGTTCTGTCAATATCCTTGCTTTTGTTTCTGGGGGAATGAATACAAAATCAACAGATTTCTCTTCTTCCAGAAGTACGTCGCTTTTAGGCTTTGAAGCTGAAAACTCCAATTTCAACTATAGGAAGATTAAAAAAAAAAAAAAAAAAAACAAAAAACTGGATTAGAAACAAAGCAGTGGAATTGAAAACTGCTTCGTAGCTCAGGTAGAGCCATCTAGAATGAAACAGCTTTCAGATCAGCACAGTTCTCTCAGCACGCTGAATCGGCACACGTCCCTCAGCAGATGCTGACTGCATTGAAAGAACATGGACATGACTTAAAGATGCCAAAAACAAGCCAGTATCATTTCTTGTTCTCAGGCATATTAACCCATTTTGACAGCTATTAACTGCAGAGGTAGGAAGGAATGTAAAAGCTCTGTTTGAGCACGATCCCTGCCACCTTAATCTATCAGGAGCTGTTTTATCACTGAATATGTGGCTAAGCAGAAAAATGAGTTACATCACAGTGGTGCTGTGCATGGCTGTAATGATGCCTGAAGCACTTGCTTCCTCTGCATCAGCATCACACAGAAATGAATACCAGTGTTCACATGGAGAACAGCACATGCCTGCTTAACCACCAGAAGGGAACTGTGCAGTTGCAATCAAATGGCAAAGTACTGAATTTCAATAAACTCCCATACAGAGAAGCGTCAAGACAGCGGCCTTCCAGTACATGAAGGGAACTTACAAGCAGGAGGGAGACTGACTTCTCTCATGGTCTGAAAGTGACAGGACAAGGGGGGAATGATTTTAAACAAGAAGGGAGATTTAGGTTAGACGTTAGGGAGACATTTTTTACTCAGAGGATGGTGAGGCACTGGCACAGGCTGCCCAGAGAGGCTGTGGATGCCCCATCCCTGGAGGCACTCAAGGCCAGGCTGCATAGGTGGCAACTCTGCCCATGGTAGGGAGTTGGAACTAGGTGGTTTTTAAGGTTCCTCAGAACTTAAGCCATTCTATGACTCTGTGATCCATCAGGCAGCCTTCCATGATTCCTCCTTAAAACACAACCTTTACACTTATTAGAGAATTCAAACAAAAAAAAAAGTAACAAAGTATGCTCTTCAGTTTGGTTTATAAGGAAAAAAAATCAAGTAATTTATTAATTCTAACTCAAAATGCCCAAAAGAATAACAGATTTTGACTGTCACATTATCAGTAAACATCTCACCTTCGCAGACGAGACTTGCACATTATCAGACTTGTCCTTTACTTCATTTTTCAGTTCACTTGTCTGGGCCAATATAGAGTCTCGTTTCTGACCCAAGTTTACTTCCATTCCACTCAGCTTTGCATCCCATTGGGAGTTTTCTGCCTATTCAAATAAAAACACAGTGAATACATCGTATGAAGCAACTTCAAGCTCAAACCCACCAAGATGTATTCATTATTACAGCTGATCACACTCATTTTCATCTAAAGTACGTAGAGAACTTAAAAACATCATTTTGAACAAGCTCATAGAATTCCAGATTCAGAATGTATTAACTGAGGCAGTTCAGTCTTCTGTTGAGTGTTTACACACCATGGTTTACCATCGGAAACACGAAGTAATTGCAAGCCAATTCCACTAAACAAAAGCCAAAACTGACCTTTGCAGTACCTTCTGAATAATTGCCAAGACATCACACACAATCAAACATCCACAGAGGTCAACAAAATATTTACCTCATCAGAGAATGGGCCGCTTTGTTCGTCAGCTATCTCAATGCTTTCAAAACCAGGCAGCAAGAGTGGCATTTTCTGTTTGGCTTGGCTTAACACAGGTCTGCTCAACAAAACAACACAGGCTTATGAGAAGCATGCAGTAATACCAGCAGCTACCCCAGCTGTCAGTACGGGCAGAATGTGAACTGTACCCATAACAATGCTAATGCATGGTGTGTAACCTGAGATCTCTTTCTTGGAAGTATTACAGCCCACGGCTGTAGGATTAAATTAAATTAGTCTAAAGATAGGTGACTAGGTATGTAAACAGGAGGGGGAACAGCTGTTTATGAGGGTGGACAGTGATAGGAGAAGGGGGAATGGTTCTAAACTAAGACGGGGGAGGTTCAGGTTGGATATTAGGAGGAAGTTTTTCACACACAGGGTGGTGAGGCACTGGCACAGGTTGCCCAAGGAGGCTGTGGATGCCCCATCCCTGCAGGCATTCAAGGCCAGGCTGGATGTGGCTCTGGGCAGCCTGGGCTGCTGGTTGGTGACCTGCACACAGCAGGGGGTTGGAACTGGATGAGCACTGTGCTCCTTTGCAACCCAGAGCATGTGATTCCCTAAACACTCTTCCAAGCTCTCTAGAACCACATATTTGCATCACCCTTCATAAGTAAGCAACATACTGCGTTTTCTTTCCACAATCATACCCTTCACTAAGTGTAGCTCTTACACTCAGAGAAGACCTGCTGAATGCTGCAGTGCCCTTCTTACACTTTGCTCCACAACAACTCACACACAACGCATACAAAAACAAAAGCACATCTTACTTTAATTCTTCAGGGTACGTCAGTGATGCAGCCTTAGCAAATGTTGCATTCCAGAAGTTGGCACACTGTTTGCGTATCTGTTTGCTCTTATGCTGAAATACTACACAGAGCAATGGAGAAAGCTGCTCCAGCAGCTCACTGTCATAGCAGCCCGTGCAGTGGGACTGTAAACACAGGATAATCTCAGCCAGGAGTTTTTCAAGCTGAGGAAGGGAAGAAGCAACATGTGCATATTTTTTAGGTTTTCATTCAAATATTGCACATATTCTCTATTTAAAGCTTGTGATTTAAGACAGACAGCAGGCAATCACAGCCTGAACAAACCAATTTAGAAACCACCCCACAGAACAAGTCTCTCAAAAGCTCACGTTCCCTTGTCTTAGTTACTGCCCCAATTCAGCATGGTTTAAAAATTAAATCTCTACCTTCACTGTAATTATGTTCAGAATCCAAGATGAACAGAAAAACGTCCACACAGCCCCTGTATCTCTCCAGCCCCAATTACTTCTCTACCAAACTCACCTTGCTGTTAAGATTACTGTATGCTTTAGGTACATCAGCAAGCCTGCCAAAACAAAAAAAGGTATGACATATTTTGCTCTCATTTACCCCAAGAGTTAAACACAGACTCCCCAGCACTGCACACTGTGTTTTAATACACAACTCAGTGAAGTAATGCTGTGAAACAAACCCACTGCACTATTTTTAAGTTGCCTGAACTAAGTATTCAAAGGTTATCTTTGAGCTTCCACTGATAGATGCTAATTTCGAGAAGAACTAATGGAAAGATTAACAATTAGTACAAACTTGTAATTACAAATGTTGATTAATAGCAAGTGTTGGGGCTTTTTTTAGGAGGTTGAGGAGGCTTCCAAGTCTGTATTTGTTTGCATATGCCTTCCCTCAAAAAAAAAAACAACCAAACAAACCAATGCTCACTTCTCCTATTTAATGAGTAACTACACAAAAGATGACACAAAGCAAGACAGATGAGATGGGAGATGGAAAGGTGGTGTTCAACCCAACCTCACAGAGGAACAAATGGATTTTTGCTGACAGGGACTCAGATTTTAGAGTACAGCAGTAGCAGCCCTGCTTCAAATGTCAGTTAACAGCCACAAAACCACATTTACAGGCTGAGCAGAGGCATGCAACCCTACCCTCCCTCTTCCCAAGAGGCTGGAAGCTGTACTGCATTCATCTCCTTATCCTAAACAAAGTCTTCACACCCTGTATCATCTACAGATCAGAATCTATCCCCTGGCAGCCCTTCCCACCAAGCCCATCCTAGATCTCACCCTGTTCTAGGAAGAAAAACCATGGAGCATTAAAATAAGAAAACCCCAGATCAGAACAAAAAGCAAAGAAAACAAACACACAGCAAACAAATATTTCTTCTCTCTGCTTAAAAGCTCGTGATTCTACTGCACTTCAACTAATTCTGATTGAAGTAGAAGGTGCCCTGAAAGCTGTCAGACTTCAAAGCTGAAAGTCCTTACTGTCCTAGCATCAGCCTAGCACTGAAGCTCTGAAAACCCTGAGCCATGTTTAAACACACTGTGTGCTGCAGACTACACAAAGTTTCCCAGCTATGCAGCAATGCACTGAGTTCAGTGTTCCAACCATTATTGAAATACTCACTTTGTTTTCTCATAAAACACTGCCAGTGGTTTTGAAAAAACTGCAAACATGGTCCCGATCACCGAAGGCAAAGAAACGTGGCTGATGATGTTGTGAAGAACAGCAATAACTGAATGACCAACAGATGCCAACGATTCTGGGCAGCTTTCTTCAGAACTGAGAGCATGAAAGGAGTCCAGTAACATCACCAGGAGCTTGAACAGGGAGGAGAGCTTCCCAAGGGGCTCCCTTTTCTTCTTAGACCAGTCAGTAGGTGTCTGTGGAGCTAATATCAAAAGAGAAAGATGTATTTTTTCCTATACAACCAACACACATCACAACAAAACACAGCTTAACTTCCTTTCTATATGGGAAACATGACTTTGATTCCTAAACTATACCTACATAGGAAGTTTTGAACCAGATCTAAAAGAAAACATACATTTCCCAGTGCATAATTTTATCATACTATTACAGACACAGCTCTCCTTTTATTTGTATTTACTGCTCACCCTAATGACTGTTTTTAAGCATCTTTAATGCTTCCTTGCAGAAGAGCAGCCACACCAGAGCTGTTAGCTACAAGGTGTGAATTCAGACAAGGGGGGGGAGAAGGGAAGCTACCAAGTTTCACTCAGAGTGAAGTCTCCATCATATTTTTGCTCACCAGTATCCCCCATTGAAGCATTTCATTCTTTCAGCAGCCCAACATTATGTCCTATTACTTTAAGCTAGGGCAGAGAAATCATGAAAAACATGGAGTTTCATACTGAATTTATTCATTTTGGAAATCAGTTCTTCAGATTTTTTTGTCAATTCCTTATCAGCTACGATGCAAAGTGTATACTGACTATTGATACCCTACAGCCATCACTTCCACCCACATTAACTCTAATTTCCAACCAAACCAGAAAGAAACCAACAGAAAACTCCAAGATTTAAGTATTTACTTACATCTATTTTTTGGCTGATATTTAATACCATAGGGTGAAAAGTTGATGCAGTCCACCATAACTGCCACAACGTGGGTGAGACCATCCAGCATTGCAGACATCTGAGGAGGAAACAGAATTCATCAAAGCCCAGACAAGCAACAATGGCAGAAAAAGAGTGCTGGGCACAGCAGTGCTAAATAGCTTTTAGGTTTAAAAGAAGGCATGAAGTTTTTGTGCATTTTCAGGTGAGACAAAGATCAGCTTGCATAAATGTATTGTAGGACAGACTTAAGATTCAGACTTCCCACCCTATACAAGTAATACTAAGAATATATCTAATCTAAGGAAGAGAAACAGTAACAGGCAGCTATAAGGTACATAGGTCAATATTAAGCAGAACGTGCTACCAAACCTCAGTGTGCCTATGTTCAGCCACTGGACTCAATCTGATCTTCAGGAAAGTCACTGTAGCATAGCAGCAAGATTTTCATGGAAAGAACTACACTGAAGAAGCACAAGCCATTGCTAGTGCATACAAAGATCCATTTTGAGCATTTCCTTCCAGTTCACCTCAACCCCTTGTAAATAATAAAGAACTCCACTTGCTTTTACAAGGGAACATTGATGACAGGAGCCAAAAAAAATTTGCATCACTGTAACCTCCATATTGAAGCCCTCCATTCTTCAAGTTCAGCCTAATGAATCGTTTTTGATTTTTGAGAACTGAGTTTTATCACCAGGATAGAGCAGCATCAAATGAAAGCTGGTGTTATATTCCAAAGCTAATATTTTCAAATTCCATTTTCCTCTTTGTTTCTTCCTTTTACAGTATTTTTTTCAGAAGATGCTCCACTTGCAATCACAAAGGACTTTACCTCCTGAAGCCAATATTCATTGACACCTACAGTCACTACTTCTCCACAGCGTGCCTTTGCACACGGGGAAGAGGTGATGCTCCCTCTTCCATAAGCTTTAGTGACAAAGTCTACATTTTAGCATGCAAAGCTGACATTACCAGAGGCACAGAGCAAAAGATGCCCTCTGAATGCTCCACTATCCTCCTTCCTCACCAAAACCCCTCTGTGGATTTGTTAATTCAACCTAAAGGTACACCTTGCATACTAAACTTCAACCAGACAAACCACATTTACCAGAACTATGACATTCACCAAACCAGCACTACTTAAATGCTTAGAACCCAAAGACTCAACTCACTTCAACATTCAAGCATTATCATTTGTTTTTACTCCTTTCTTCCTATCCATTTCCAGTTCAGCTCCCAGTAGTAAAATGAAACAGCTTTAAGCCAGACACAAAACACTTTACGTTACAGCAGTGACTCCATTAAAGTTTACTAACAGATTCTTGCACAAGTCTGTCACTTAAAACGTTTGCTGAAGTACTTCTATAGTTCAATATCACTGGTTTATACTCACTACTGGAGTTTCACCTTCTAGCCCAGATATTATTTTGGCACACAGTTCTTCACAGCACAGGTTCTCTTCTGCTGTTGCAACCAAAGCAGCACAGCGAGCAAATGCTCTGTACAGGTCTGACCAAGCACGAAGCAAGGATTTCATAGTTGGCTTTAAGAACAAAAAAGAGTAAGTCTGTAAATATTAACTTCTGAGCATGGAGATAAAGACTTGCTTTAAGTGTTCTGCTGTCAAAACTTGAATTCAATCTCAGAGCAATGGTCTAATGTACATGCATGCTGGTAAAAGCAGCTCCACTCTGAGATGAGCTAGCACTTAGCAATTTTAATATAACCCACACTGCTTCTGATCAGCATCAGTATTGACAGTTACCTGGGGAAAGTCCTGAACAGGGAAGATATGGGATACTGGTAGCAACAGAGCATTATAGACAGCATTGAAGTTGTGCTCCAGAGCGTCACCTTGATTTACTTCGTTAGTCTGCAATGGAAAAAATGCACTGGTGAAGCAAACTACAGAACTTGAATGACAAATCATGTCACTCTAAATGCATTTGTTTGGAACATGGAAGCTGCACAAGCTAAATAGCCAACTGTGTGTGTTTTTAAATTGGCTACCTCTCTGTTCAGAGCTCATGTTGATCTTACTATTCAACAGGCAAAAAGCATTTTAAAGAAATACCAGAATAACCCCTTAATCTAAGGGAAGAGAGTATGAAATTGCATGTTTTATCTGTTTCTCCTGCAGTGATGCCTACCTACATAAGACACCTAACATAGCTTGACAGACACTCTTGAGCTTGTACATCCCTTGACTGCATGATGGTTAGCTCAGTGTTTCCTACACTGCAATGTACTGAACCTGCTGGATAGGACTGCTGACATCACTGCAAATATTTATACTAAGGCTGCATGCATTCCAGTCCCATAAACAGCACCACAGCTTATATAATTTTATGATCACAACAAGCACACCAAGAGGAATGTAAGCACAGAATTTAGCAGGCTGTGTTTTGGGGTATGGGAGAGTGCTGGGAAAGAGGACAGAAAAGTCACCATACCCGATTAATCCAGTCAGTCAGAGGGTTAACAACAATACTCCACATCCTCCAAAGATGCTCCTTGTTTTCCATCTGCTTGGCGTTCTGATTTATAACACACAGCACAGATTCACTGAAAGCCAGTGGAGATGTAGGCCCAGATAAAACATAGCGCATGAGAGTTTCCAGAATGATGAAGAATCTAGGGATGGAAAGTTAAAAAGGTGAGAGACTTCCTCAGCTGAAGTTAGGAAAGGAATTCTAGACAGTCTTCAACTCTAAGGGACCTTGTTATTGAAACAAAAACCCTTAAGAAACAACACATACCTCTCATCTGTCACACACCACTCCAAGAGGTTGTTATGGAAAGGCAGCTGAACTAAGAACAAAGCTGGTGTTCCCTTGTAAAAGGAATTGAAGAGGTCAAAACAAGAAATACATTGATCAAATGAAACAGCTGTCTCACTTCAGTGTGCATGCACCTTCTGTAAGCCAGGAATTTACAACTGCGTTAACAGTTGTCAGAAACTGTAAATTCTAACACTTCAAAGCAAAAAAAATTAGAGGCAAATGCTGGAGAACTAAATTGCTGCTCAGAGGGGATTGTGAGGGAAGTGCAGTCATGCTACAGCTGAAGCAATTAAACACCTTTAAAAAGCTACAGGCTTTGCAGTACTTAATCACTGTGTCCTTGACACAGCACCTGAGGGTAGGTGTACATCATGCAAGCACTGCAATACAAGAGGTACAGCTCTGATCAAGCACTCTGCACAGCTGCAGGCACAACATCCAAACACCTTGAACCATAAAGACAGACAAGCAAGGATGCCAGACTTACATTTAAAAGATCCATGTCAGCAATCTGATAAGCTGGTGATCCCAACACTTTGGGAGGTAATTCCTTCACAGTAATATCAATGAGGGACTGAGGTAAGGAGGGGAAAAGAAGAAAAATGCCATTATGTATTTTTTTCTTTTGAGGTAACTACTATTTTATGCAACACCACAAACTACAAGCCAAATGGTAACAACTGCTTCCCTTTAGGAACAGGACAAAATGCAGCAGTCATTTAAAACAGAAGGTGCTGCTAAGTCACATACCCACACTCAACACTGCTGCCAAGTCTGGAAGACACTTCTTAAGAAAGAAGCCCTGAAGGAGCACTAGGTCATTAGATCAGAATGGCATGACTTAGAGTTCACACCAAACATATGGTCCTTAAGAGGCCATTCTGATAAATTAATCTGATAAAAGATGCAAAAGACTACCAGCAATCAGAACACAGAGAATCAAATAGAAATTAGATTGAAAGAAGTAAGAACACAGCCCCAACCTACCAGTGCTTTCTGTGCAGGAAGAGAATTTGATCTAACAATGTTCTTTAAGGCCTGGAGCAACATAGTCAGCACTTCTGATCCTTGCTTTTCTTTCTTATTACCTGGAATAAAGTGTAGTTATAGTTAGAGCAGAACAAAGTAATGGTCATCAACCACTGTTTAAAGCTTAAATGCAATGTATTGTAGGACCATAAGAAATTCTGTGTGCATTTATAAACATATATCAGGTACCAAGTCTCTCTGAAAAGCAGTGTAAGCAAAACATTTCAATTAAGCAATCCCTAATTTTTTAAGTAAAATGGAATTAACATGAATGGAATCCTGCTATTAACATTCAACTTTGACAAGTTAGAAAAGCAGCTGATACGTGAAGTTTTGGAGGCACCCAAGCAACACACAATTCCTGAATGCTGTAATCATAAACAATATGAAACACTTCACTGTCAAGACACTTTAAACAAGAGCTTGTATTTATGTATCTGTAAGAGATTACAAGATAACAATTTGCTACAGAACAGAAAATGATTAGGGAAAAAAGAGGCAGACAATCACCTAACAAGTAATTCATACTACTGTGAGCAATACACCAAATACTGAGGAGTGCTCTTAATACTAAAGTCCTGGTGCAGAATCATTTTTGGAAATGGAAACTGGTTTTTTTTTGTCAATAAAAGAAGTGCAAATGCTTCTGTCTCAGTGCTAATGGAACACAGCTGCAGCCATGTGCCACCGTGCCTCCCTGATCAAACTGGTATCAGTCTGGATTTGGGCACACAGATGAAAGAGATCAGTTGCAAACAACTGCTGCTGATGCCTAAAAGCTGCTGTTATCAGCAATGAAACAAGCATTTCTTAAGGCCAGCAGTAACATAAAAAAAAATACACTTCTCACCTGATTCAATAGCTGTTTTCACATGCCCATTTATGTCCTTCCAGATATTATTCAGCATAGATTCTACAAGATAACAATATTTTTATTAATTTTGTAATAAAAACATTAAGGAAAGCTTAAATACACACTGGGTTAAACCACTGATGTGAGCAGGAACTGAAATAAGCTTCAGAACCAAGTTCTATTTAAGCAAAGTCAGCAGTGGAATATTACAGAAAGCAAACATTTCTTCTTTATGTTTTCCTCCCCAGCATCATTTGAAGAAAGGCAATAAAATCTCACCACTAAATTCTTACCAGGAACTTCTTTTCCAACTGCAATAAATCCATCCTGAACTGCATTTATAAATGTGCTGGCGTGCTTACAAAAAAAGGATGGGCTACCAATCAGGGGGTGCTGGAGAGGCTCTAGGAGGAGAACAAAGCCAGGTCTGTAAATCTGTTATTTCACAGCCTACCTGTAAGATAAGCTTTACAAAGAAAGCAACAGTGTGCATACTTAAATACACACAATTAAAAGCAACTTCCAGTATGCAAGATGACAACAAACTCTTATAAATACTTAAAGTGTTTTCTGGATGTCTTTTTAAATCCAAAGTGATTCATTTCACATTATGCAAAAGTATACTGAACAAACATAACTCATGTACCTAAACTGAGCACAAGTTTGTTTTGCTTTGCAAAATCCAAAACTTCTGGTCCCATCAAGAAATGAAGCAGCATTTCAATTCCCAGAAGCTGAATGGAAGGAATTGCCACCGGTCCTGCAGTACTGGAATTCAAGTTCATCCTTGGTGTGGCTGGACTTGCAAATGGATAAGGACCTAAGGAGGGGGAAACCAAGAATAAAATGCCTCGTATTTCATCTATAGTCAGTGAGAGGAAAGATCCAGTAGACCAAAATCCCACACTAGTAACAGGGGTAAGCCATAGAATCTGGAGGGACCTCTGGAGTCTGATTTTAAGCAGGTACTTCTATTCAAAGTAGCATTTAACATCCATTAATAACCACGGGTTTTAAAAGTACATATCTTCCAAAAGCTGCATCAAAGCCAAAGACATCAGGGTTGGTTTTGGCAACAGAAATTGCCAGGGTACAGAGCACATTAGAAACACTACACTACACACACACACCTGAAACACCCACACAATGAATTTGAGGCTCCTAATTATGGCAGTCTAGAATTACACAAGCTGAATGCTAGGCTTTCCATGCAGAGGAGAGGCAGTTCCTCATCAGACACTTCATGGAAAGCTCAGTTAGTATGACTTTACATGTACTTACAGTAAGTTATTGATATATTCAATATATCAATGATATATGCATGATCACTGCTCAGAAATAGTGCTGAAAACGTCCCAGAACTGAGACTGGGACAGAAAGAGAGCACTTAGCAACACAAAAAGCAAAGTTTCAACTCAAAGCTCCTTTGCAAAAGTGAATGCAAACTGGGGACACAGTTTGATGAGCATGATTTTGTAAGCATGGGATGCTGCCTGCAACAGCCTCAGTTTTAACCAGTGTACATCACCATGTCTGGAGATGTCTGCATGCTCATCTCAGTAGCAAATCAAATGAAAAAGCACAAACGTTACACAGAACACCTCTAGCTCCTACATTTAGGATACAGGTGAAACAGGCTTGTCCTTCCATACCTGGTTTCTGTGGAGGGTTTGCTAAACTGGGGTTGGATGGCACACGTGAGGGAGTTCCTTGTAGTGCAGCAGAAGAATCTACACTTAGAGTGCTCTGGATTAATGGTATGCAGACCTGCAAAGATACCAAATCCCAATGAAAATGAGTATGACAAACAAGCCAGAAGCCAGAAAGAACCCATGTACTGTGATTACCAGACTGTACTGCTGCTCACAGCATCAGTTCTCAGTGTGCTTATAATGGTATTTCTAAGACAAGTAAACTGATACACAAATGGATAGAGAAAACAAAAATTATTGGATTCATGCTAGAAACAATCCATCTGTACTCTGTGTAAAAGGTAATTTTTTTTTTTCTTTAGATTTACTCTCATCCTGGATTTGATAAAACTCAGAATCCTGGTAGAAACATTTTCTTCATTATAATGTGAGTGGTAATGAAACACCTGGGTCATTTTCCTATGATCTCTCTCAATATTTTGTCATCTTTTCAGTATGTGCTTCCTATGGTGGACTCTGTGAGCACAGTGAAAGAACAATACAGCCCCCATATAACCTGCCCACGTTTGTTATTGCTGAGCACCAAGTGCAGACTTCTACTAAGATGCCCTTATCCATGCAAGTCCATTACCAAAGTCTTTTAGAACTGAAAAGACAACTGTAAGCATATATAATGTGCTATACGTGTGTATAGCACATACCCACAAGGCAGCCTTGGTTCATTAAGACAGTTTTATTTTAATAATAAATCATAGAAGGGAAAAGCAAGTACAGAAAAAGCTATGGTAACAAGGAGCAGACTTAGCATAGTTGCTTAATTAATGTTGAGTGTGCAAAACTATGACAATTTTCAGCTTTATTACCTGTTCAAAGTTAGCAGGCAGCTGAGGTCCCAGCCTCATGAGTAGATACCACCAGACCTCCAGCTTTGTCAGTGCCAAAGCCTCTGTTCTCACATGGATTGAGCTCAGTGGCTGCATCAGCAATTTCAGCCTTTTAGCACTGCACAAAATATCTTGAAGGAGAAAAAAAAATAAAAAGGCATTTTAAGCAATGTAATTAAACGATTCAATTGCAAAACAACCAGAATGAAACTTTCAAGTTCACGTTCCTTCTTAACCTTTTAGCTCAAAATATAAAAACACATCTCAGAATTAAAATCCTTTGTGATCACATTGATCTTTCAGACCATTTTACTGCTGAGTGTTGTCTGGAATAACCTTGAAATTAGAAGGCACCTCTTCTGCCAGTCTGAAATCTACTGAATACCAATTTAAGCAGAAGGAAGTTCACTTTTGCTTGTGATGTCAAAGAGTAATATCTATCACTGGAGAAGAAATACACAGGCTCAGAATGCTTGGTTTTAACTGCACAATGAGTATGGCATACTGAGGCCACAAGTGATCCAGAACTGAGGTAGAAATAGCCTAGCATGCTTAGACATACAATTGCCCAAGCCTAAGCAAGCACTCAGAAAAATGCTTACAGCTCTGCAGCATCACAAGCTGTCTACCTGCAACTTCTACCAAACTGCTGACAGACTGCTTTCACAGCATGCAATCCTTATGGTGAAACACTCCACATCACAACAGTATTGCTATATGGATGTTATCTTCTGCTAGAACCACGTCTTTGTCAATTCATCTACAGGAACAGTGACCAGATGGAAAACAAATCAGTACAACAACTTCAATTTGTCTAAACAAAGAACTGTTAGCACTTAGCTGCTTCTTCAGGACAGAAAGTACAATCAAGGTAAATATTTGGGGCGTTGTGATAGATGCTGGACTTCTTTATGTCTCAGTCACACCTTTTCAATAGATGTCAAAAGGTATTTATTTCTTCACATCTTCAGAATACTGAAGAACTGCTCCCTCCAGTAAATCCATGCAGCACAAGATCAGATATGCATGGTTTTCATCTCCAGTTCATTGCTGACAGTTTGGCTCAATTGAAGTGTTACAAACAAAGCTATCTAATTTTATCCATTTCTCCTAGTAGCAAAATTAAGTTAGAAGTAGTGATCAAAAACTTTTCCTGATAGCATATATTGCTACATTCCTACCACCTTATATATGTAGTTTTGACCTCTAAAAAACAAGGAAACACTACCATAGAATCACAGAATGCCCTGGTTGCAAAGGAGCACAGTGCTCACCCAGCTCCAACCCCTGCTGTGTGCAGGTCACCAACCAGCAGCCCAGGCTGCCCAGAGCCACATCCAGCCTGGCCTTGAATGCCTGCAGGGATGGGGCATCCACAGCCTCCTTGGACAGCCTGTTCCAGTGTGTCTGAGGAAAATACATACTCTTCCAGTTACATACAGTGACTACTCAAAACAATTCAGGTTAATTTTTTTTTTTAAACCTACCTGGATTTAGAGCAAAATTATCTATTAGACTCTTCCATGCAATGAAAGCTATTTTCTTGACCACTGGTGAGCCACTACGGAATCCAAGTTCCTCCAACTGCAGCAAAGAATTGATGAAACTGCCACTACGATGCAGAGTCTGAAAACAGAGGAGTTCACCAAGTTACAATTCATGCTGTCAAGAACACAGTCAGAGCTCCTTAGAGAAGCAGGGCCACTGCTTTTCTGCTTACCTTCCCAAGTAACTTGACAAACAGCGGCCACAGCTTTAATACATACGTCTCATTTTTTGTAGAAAATAATTTCTGAAGTTCTGAAATTAATTTCTGTAGATAGAAAGGAAAATTTATAAAAAGAATACATTCAAATCATTTTAAAAGCTACATCCACAAAGCAATGACACCTGCAAAGACACAACCAACCTGTTATTTCTAGATCAAAAATCACTTTGTACCACACAGCATTTGCTGCTGAGTCAGTCAAATGCTGCTGCCACCTGGTTACCTTCTTTCTTGAAAGGAAGAGCTGGCTGCAATTACTGATCCTTAATTACTTGTAGCCTCTCTAACTTGTTTAGCTTGATGTAGGGGACGTGAAAATGCAGTTCATCACTTACAGTTGTAAGGAAGAAACCAGATCATGCAGTCATCATGGAATCACAGAATGGTTTGGTTGGAAGGGACCTCAAGGATGATGAAGCTCCACCCCCTGCCACAGGCAGGACCACCAACCTCCACATTTCATAGCAGCCCAGGCTGCCCAGGGCCCCATCCAACCTGGCCTTGAACACCTCCAGGGATGGACGGGGCATCACAGCCTCTCTGGGCAGCTGTTCCAGCACCTCACCACTCTCATAGCACAGAACTTCCCCCTGACATCCAACCTCAATCTTCCCTCCTTCAACTTCACACCATTTCCCCTTGTCCTGCTGTTATCTACCCTTGTAAAGAGGTGACTCCCCTCCTGTTCATATGCTCCCTTTAGGTACTGCAAGGCTTCAAAGAGGTAAGTGAATTCTCTTTAAGAAACAACTGAAGCGTAATGATATTATTTACAAGCTAATGCTGTCCAGACAGGTGTTTAAACATTTTTCCTCACCGATAACTGTCAGAAATGGTTTTCAGTGGTCGTATTCTTACCTTGTTATTTTTCTGTCAGAACTGCTGTCATCATGAAGCTGCTGCCAACACACAATGGCAGCAAAAAGCAACTCTCTAGACGAGACATACCCTCACCCCTGATCACTACAGCTTTTTCTAGACAAAAGGCACAGCACTTGCACCTACCGTGGTCATCAGATGCTCAGTTACAGCTGCCACCTCCTGCTGTTTCTGGAGCAGCAGTGGCATGCCTATCTCCAGCGCAGTGGCACCTCGTAACTGCACTTTGTGAGCTGAATGGACGACCAGAGGGATGATCAGCTTTGCCCACCTCACAGCCTCTTCTCCCATCTGGGCTGGAGCTTGCTCCATTAAGCTGGAATCAGAAAGCAAACAGACATATTGTTCACATACCCAAAGGTAGTGTTAGTATAACCAATTAATGTTCTAGTTCAAATTCTGATGTACAGGAAGTCATCCTAAATAATTTTAGAACATGAGATTTCAACCTAAAACTGCAGTATGGAGGTGTATTTCCACCTCCCCTGAAGGAGAACTGACATTACAGCAGTCCTTCCTGTTCTACCACTACTTTTTGGGCATCTGAGCTGAAAGGAAAGCCAACACAAAACACGTAAAAAACAAAAGAAAGCATCATTAAGTGTAGTGCTGCACCATTAAGTGTGGTGTTCTCCACAAACAACTGTAACATGTCTCACATTTACAAGAGGGTGAAGTGCAGATAGCTGAAAAAGGACAGCAAAACCAGATGATAATATCCAACTTCTGTGCTAGAGAAAACTGATGTATTAAGTATAAAATAAGCAAATAGTTACTCCGACTGTTTTGCTTTAAATTGTAATTGCAGTTCAAGTCAGATGAGAAAGTGAATTTCTCCCCTCACAGAGATATAATCTGAACATACTCACTAATTGAGTAACTAAATGAAGGCAAAAGGTAACAATTCTAGCACTGCTGACCAAAACAGTGTGCTCAGAGGAAAAGCCTGCTTTGGAAATAACCAGTGCTCTCATGTTTTTAAGCAACAAGACATTTTTGAACACAAACCCATTCAGTGGCCAAGAACTTCCCAACCATGTGGGAAATGTAAGAACATAATGTAAGAAGGGCCCAATAGCCTCTAGAGATGATTCTCAAGAAGCCATTAAAAATAAAAGCAGAGAAAGTTTATCTGAATATTGGCTGCCTTCTGTGTTAAAATCAGCTGCCACCATTACCATAAACAGAATATTTTGCAAATGAAGCAGTTCAGAACTAATGGGAAAGAAACAGAAATGGTAGTTTGCAAGTTTCACTGCTCTACTGATTGTAACAGAAGACAGGACAAGGGGGAATGGTTTTAAACTGAGACAGGGGAGGTTTAGGTTGGATATTAGGAGGAAGTTTTTCACACACAGGGTGGTGAGGCACTGGCACAGGTTGCCCAAGGAGGCTGTGGATGCCCCATCCCTGCAGGCATTCAAGGCCAGGCTGGATGTGGCTCTGGGCAGCCTGGGCTGCTGGTTGGTGACCTGCACACAGCAGGGGTTGGAACTGGGTGAGCACTGTGCTCCTTTGCAACCCAGGCCACTCTATCATTCTATAAGTTGCAGACACTGAACATTGAGAGCCACCAAGACCTGGTTCCAACAGGTCCCCAAACAGCACATGGTCAGCCGTTGCGCACTGCCCCGCACGTACCGTATAACAACATTCAGTGCTTCATACTCCACAATCATAGACTGTACATCTCCTTTAGTAAGTATGGTTTCCAGTGTAGAAATAAGACTGGACACCTGAGGAAACACAAGAGACCTCAGTATGTAAATACAGATATTAATGAGCAGCTGGAATCACACAACTCCATTTCCCATTATGGAGCTCTGTGTCTGGATTACAACAGCTCTGGTTGTAAGATCAGAGCTCCAACCAAGCAGGAGTGTTTGTAACGTTTCTCTCCCATGCTGCTTTGCTGGTATGTCACAGAATCACCAACACTGCAGCCTCACCTTCAAAAGCAGCAAGTTTTCAGCTTTTTTGCCTCCATCAGAAAACCCTTACAATTCTTCCAAGAGCTTAAGGCCCACATTTCCCATCAGATTCAAAAGCTATTGAGTGCACAGTAACCAAGGGATTGCCAGTTTCCTCTCCCTCACACTGGGGCTACAAAACCATTAAGAGACATACCTCCTTTTTAATAATGTCAGAAGGAAACGTCTGCTTAGAGATCACCCAAAGTGCTCGAGTGCGAGTGTTTTTGTCTGAAGTCTTCACAGCAATGCTGTTCAACGTAGAAAGCAAATCTTCTACTTCAGATGCTGAAAGCAGAACGCAGCACTCATTGCTTATATACTTCTTGGCAAGCTTCTTTGCTCATTTAACATTACTAGAACATCTATTCAGTTGGTCTGAGTGTGATTGAATGCTCTAAACGTTGCTTTCCAGTAATATTTGGAGTTTCTCTCAAAATAACTTGATAGAAAAGCTCAGAATAGTAGTATCTGTATGTATTACTACAATATGCTCTAAATATGGTAACCTAAGAAATCAAAAAACCATAAAGCTAGAGGACGAATCCACCTAAAAAGATCTAGGACTGAAGATTCAATACTAAGTTACT
Organism: Tympanuchus pallidicinctus; assembly: GCF_026119805.1. Lineage (NCBI taxonomy): Eukaryota > Metazoa > Chordata > Aves > Galliformes > Phasianidae > Tympanuchus > Tympanuchus pallidicinctus. The sequence goes on from NW_026294669.1 coordinate 1,757,851, forward strand.
CTTTTAACTTTTGGGATTTCAAGTGAATACAGCAATTCTTTGTAAAGTCAACTTTGCTGCTGCACTGGGGTATTAAAAAAGCCACTGAAGTCTACAAAAGGCCTCACTGGAGTCACTGCCCCTGGAGGGGCTCAAGAAACATCTGGATGTTGCACTGAGACTTAGTGAGGAAATACTGGTGGTAGGTGGAGGGTTGGACTGGATGATATTGAAGGTCTTTTCCAACCTTGGTGATTCCATGAAAGCCAGAGCTGAGCTAACAGTGAGTTTATAATACAAGAGTAACATCAACACAGAACTTACATGCAACTAGGAAGATAGATAAAAACATGCATTTCTTCAAAATTCATCATTAATAAAGCCTAATTTCTTACCAATTTGGCCCTCCTGGCAAAGTGGCCTCAGATCTGAGAAACATAAGGTCACACACTCTCTCAGTCAGAGCAGGTACACTTTTCATCCTGTTTCTCTGACTCACCACCTACTTTCAGGATCTAACAACCTCTAGCAAATTTGACTGCAGTTTACCAACTTGTTAAAACAAACAAACAAACAAAAAATGTATATATATATATATATATGTACATATATATATATATATATATATATGAACAGGGTAAAGTAAAAGGACAACACTGAAAACGTGCTCTGATCATCCATTGGATTTCAGTCCGTCTTCACCTTCCACCACAACACAACCAGCCCACATTCTGCAAACCAAAGCTCAGGGCACACAGCTGACACCAGGCTGCTCCTCATCACATCTTTGGAACTGCCCAAGGAGGCTGTGGATGCCCCAGCCCTGCAGGCATTCAAGGCCAGGCTGGAGGTGGCTCTGGGCAGCCTGGGCTGCTGGTTGGTGACCTGCACACAGCAGGGGTTGGAACTGGGTGAGCACTGTGCTCCTTTGCAACCCAGGCCATTCTAGGATTCTATGAACTGCATACAGCCAAATGAAAGCTGTAACAGGTAACCCCCAAAGCCCATCTTGCACAAGAAAGAATTAGCAAGCTCTCATATTGCTCACCACAGGGACAAAACTGACGTATCACTTGGGAACTGTAAAGTGCCAAACTTAAAGCATTTGCTAACAAAGAAATAAAGAAAGGAGTATGACACAGATACACCTTACATCAGCAATCGCACTGAAGTTCATTCGCTTACCAGATAATTCAGAGGTGATCTTTGAATTAAAAACACAGAACCCCAAAGCTTGTAATGCTGCGTTACTCAGCTCTGAATTTTCACTACTAATGTGTGCCTGGAAAAACAAGAAAAGGTTATTTTTAATATATCTGTGTGTGTCACAAAACTAGACGTAAAGCATCAGCTGTCTCAATACCAACAGTTGTGCTGAATGAAGAGAGCTGTCAAAAGATAAATGCCTGATGGAAAATGTAGGAAAGCTTTCCTGTTTACACACTCCACCAGATCATTAAAACAATCTGAGGTTCAGAAGATGTTCCTGTTCTCTGCTATTTGGGCATTCTTACTAAGTATGCATTGGCATCACAAGTTCTGTACTTCTCTGCTTGTTCACATACTGCCACCTGACTGCCTTCAAACATCTGAAATGTGGGGGGAAAAAAAGTGACCACAGTCCTTATACTAATCTACCAAAAAGAATAAAATAAAACGACCTGTAACAGGTAATCCCCAAAGCCCATACTGCACAAGAATTAGCAACCTCTTATGCTGCTCACCGTAGGAACAAAGGTACTGTATCATTTGGATTTGTTCTTGAAGTAAGCCATGGAAAATCTAACAGGAAAGACATACCTTAAATATTCTGCAAAGCTGAGGAAAGTGTTTTCTGACTCCCACAATGAATTCTTTGCCTTCCTCACCAGACAGGCGGCTTTAGGGGAAGAGGGGAAAACAAGCAATGCTTTTATGTTATACACGTTACAGACAGCAAAACTTTAAACTTCCAAAGCCCAACTCGTTGGCTGGCCTGGGAGTAGCAATTATAGAGCTCCTTCTCCCCATAGGAAGCTCGAACACAGGAAGGTGAGCAGCACAGAGGGGCCGCACCAACGCTGTGAGCACCGACCGACCAGGGCACAAAGTGAGGAAGAGGGGAGGTGTGAGGAAGAAACCCTTCACTCATAGGGGCTGCGGCCCCAGCTGTGTCCAGAGCTGCAGGCACCCATCCTTGGAGGTGCCTGAGGCTGTGGATGGGAGTTGTAGGAAGGAACGTAGGGCCATTCAGAGGGACCTCGACAGGCTTGAAAGATGGGCCTGGGTGAACCTGATGAGGTTCAACACGGCAAAGTGCAAGGTTTGGCACCTGGGCCGGAGCAATTCCAGGCATCCATACAGACTGGAAGGAGCGATCCTTGAGAGCAGCCCTGGGGAGAGGGACCTGGGGGTCCTGATGGATGAAAAGCTTAACGTGAGCCAGCAGTGTGCTCTTGTGGCTCGGAAGGCAAAAGGTATCTTGGGCTCCATCAGAAGAGGGGTGGCCAGCAGGGACAGGGAGCTGACTGTTCCCCTCTACTCTGCTCTTGTGAGGCCCCATCTGGTCTGGAGCCCCCAGTACAAGAAATACAGAAAGCTGTTGGAGAGGGTCCAGAGGAGAGCCACAAAGATAATCAGAGGACTGGAGCACCTCCCCTATGAAGACAGGCTGAGGGAGATGGGCTTGTTCAGCGTGGAGAAAAGAAGGCTGAGAGGTGACCTCATTGCAGCCTTCAGTACCTAAAGGCAGCCTATAAACAGGAGGGGAATCAACTCTTTGAAAGGGTAGATACCGGCAGGATAAGGGGAAATGGTTTGAAATTGAAGGAGGGAAGATTTAGGTTGGATGTCAGGGGAAGTTCTTTATTATGAGAGTGGTGGGTGCTGGAACAGCTGCCCAGAGAGGCTGTGATGCCCCGTCCATCCCTGGAGGTGTTCAAGGCCAGGCTGGATGGGGCCCTGGGCAGCCTGGGCCGGTATTAAACATGGAGGTTGGTGGCCCCGCGTGTAGCGGGGGGTTGGAGATTCATGATCCTTGACGTTCCTTCCAACCCAACCATTCTGTGATCCTGTAAGATCCCTTCAAGCCCAGACACTCCGGGTTTCTGCGATGCTAAGCACAGCCACCCGAGGACGCAGCCCGACAAACCCCGCACGCGATATCTCAGCTCCGTGCGGCTCCCGGGGGCTCCGAGCAGCAAGGCGCAGCACGAGGCCCCTCACCTCCGCGCCCCCATCTTTAAAAGCGGAAGGACCGCAGCTCAGACTGTTGAACCCCGGCTACCGCCCGGCCGGAACGCCGCTCTCCGCCCTCCCGAGGATCCCCATCCCCGCGTCCCTCCCGGCCCCGCGTCTCCGTCGCCCGGCCGGGCCGCCCCCCTCAGGCCGCGTGCAGTCCGCGCTCACTTGACGAGAGAAAGATGCGCGTCCGTGAGGTCCCCCGCGGGGGCGGCGGGATCCTGCAGCGTCTCGAGCAGCGGCCGCAGCCCGGCGGCGGCGCTCATGGTGCCGCAGGGCGGGGGCCGGGCCTGCAGCCCGCTCCGCGCACCCCGCGCCGTCTCTCCGGTCAAGATGGCGGCGCGCGCGGAACGGGCAGCGCGAGCGCGCGGGCTGAGCGCTCTCGGCCAATGGGAGCGCGGGGGAGGCGGGGCGGAAGGCCGAGCCGGGAGCTGCGAGCGGCGCTGCGCGCTTTTCTCCGCGCGCTTTCTCCGCGTGGAGAGATCGCACGCTTCCCGCGCCTTTCGGGGCCCGCCTCCTGCCGCGCTGATTGGTGGAGGCGTCGGCCGTCGGCGGGGCCAGGCGCGGGGCGGGCCGTGCCGCTATGGCCGTCGCTGCGGTGTGGCCGTGCGGGCGGCCGTGAGCTGCTCGTTTCTGACTGAAGGTAACGGCTGTTTTTTCAGCTCCGCAGAACCCTCCCCGCGTCCACCCGCAATTCCTTGCGGCTTGAATCCCGGGGGCTGCGCTCTGCGGTTTCCCCGTTCGTTCCCTGCTCTCATTGCCCTGGGGCACGCGCGGTCGATCCAGCCCTGTGCTGGTGTGAGCTGGAAGGCTGGGATGTTCCGCCCGGTACGAGCTCCAAGATGGAGTAAATTTAACCAGCTGAGTTGAGATAGCCCTCAATAACGAAAAGAACCCATTGGAGGCTATGGGCAAGGTTAAAACAGAGGTAGCTTTAATGCTGCTTCAGACCGCGGGATTTAAACTGAAGATGAGAACAAATGTGGAGTAGTTTAGCAATTCAAAGTAGCACAGTCTTCTCAAAACTCACGTAAACAACACACAGCATCACAGTGGTGTCTTGCAAATGGATTTCTTGGCAACAATTCCTTCTGATGCTCCATCTCAGCAAGTCTCCCATTCGGTTCTTTATCACGTGCAATGGGACAAGATAAGAGACTTGGCCACCTCTTCTCTGCATGAGGAGACCCCAGCAAAATGTGCTGCGTGCTCTCTGATCCATCCCACAAGGAAATGACTGATATTGCCATGGATCCTGCGCTTTCCACGCTGCTGCACAACCTTCAGGCTCCAGTCAATGGCATGGGTGGCTACCAGGCCATCCACAGGATGAATTCATGTGTCTTTAGAACAAGAAGACTCTAAAGGCCTTTCGAATTCAGGGGAATGAGTTAATAATAATAATAAAAAATAACAGTCTAAAAAATAAATATGTGAAAACCAAGGAAATAAGGACTTAATAATGGAAACATTGCTTGCACAAAAAGTTTGTTCAAATGGTGCAAGAGGTGAGGGAAAGGAACACTGTATATACAAAAATAGTTCTACAGCCTTTGGAAACAATGAATTATTTTTTTTTTAACAGGACTTGTCATCTAAAAATACATCTTATAATTTATTTCCTGGTATACTTTGTTATCAAAACTGATAGACAATAAAATTCAGAAAGATATGAAGAAAATGACCGTATGTCCCTGTCTGATCTGAAGAAACAGGTATCTGAATTGGGTTCTAAATGTGTTTCCCAGTGAGTGGACCGTGCTGTTCTGCTCACATAATGCCAAACTTTCCTGATAAGAAGTTTGTTCTTCCTTGGGAGGTCGTGTTCTTTCCATCCCCTGCCTTGGAAGGCACGTCCATTGTAACATACCTAATTTGAAACCCACCAGCAGTCACTGAGGCATCTGACAGAAACTTCAGGGTCATAACATTGCCTGGGACAGGAGAAAGAAAAACAAAGGTTATGTTTTGGTTGCAGCTCACCTTGGGCTTCCTGAGGAGCCTGAAACACTGAGCTTTATGCAGCAAGCTATCTGGTCTGCCTGCTTTGGAGCTGCAGGCTCCAGAGAAGTGCTGTTCCTTCAGCCCCATTGTCTGTAGAGCCCACAGGTTGATAAAGCTTTGACAAACACAGTGCTTTTTGCACTGCGTTTCCTGTCCTTTAAAAGGCTTTGTTCCAGCTGTGCAATGTCACAATGCTGCTCAGGGCCCATCTGTGGGCCCCAGCCCATCCCAGTGCCTGTCCTTCCCATGCTGCAGCCAGCAGCTGGCTCCTGTGGGCCAGGACATGGAGACTGTCATTTGATGAAGCCAAAAGCCTGATTCATTGTCATATTTCTAAATAGCATCACCTTATATAGTTATCTGGCAGTTAAATTATACTTCATTAAAAATAAGTTTCCCCCTCACCTATTAACAACAATGCTTTAAGTAGTCTAACTCAGAACTGCCATGGCCATGCTGGCTTTGCTTGACTGATGCAGTCACCTAATTTAAGAAGGGAAGACACCAGGACTTGTGAAACAGCCACAGAGCCTCACAGATCTACGAGTGACACTTGTTTTTCCTTTGTTTTATATTTATTGTTTTGCTCATGTTAATGATCTCACTCCATTGTAATTTGTTTTTCCCTGGCACTTTTCACTACTGGGAACTTCTCTTTAAACAGACAGATGGGATAATTTCTATAACCAGCTTTGGAGCCATTCTTGCAGTCCTTACTCTTCAAATTAGAAAACGTGATGCAAGAAGATTGCATGCACAGCTGAGACAAGGTCACTGATGGCAGGTCTGCTTCATGAAGCTGCCCATGTGAAAACCCCTTGAGTGTGCTACCTCTGCAAGGCCAGCAGGCTGCTCCCTGCTCATTCTTCTGACTTATTTATTTATTTTTAATTGTATTCCATTTAAAAGTAACTGCATTGGTGAAAGAGCATATGGGCTCTTTGGAATAGCATCTTGGGCACAAAGCAGACGTTGTGTCTTTGGTCATCTCACCCATTTATGACTAGAAAGTATGGATAAAAGTTCATTTGGGCTGATTTTTTTTTTTAACCAGGAGTATAAATATGTTACCTGTGCTAATGATATCATCTGGCAACTCATCTCCACAAAACCTGGAACAAAACATATAAATAAAGTCATGACTAGAGGACACAGCAGCAATGCCCTGCTCTGCTGCGCAGGGACATCTCCTGATGAAGGGAGCCTATAAGCAGGAGGGGGAACAGCTGTTTGTGAGGGTAGATAGTGATAGGACAAGGGGGAATGGTTTTAAACTGAGACGGGGGAGGTTTAGGCTGGATATGAGGAGGAAGTTTTTCATACACAGGGTGGTGAGGCACTGTTACAGGCTGCCCAAGGAGGCTGTGGATGCCCCATCCCTGCAGGCATTCAAGGCCAGGCTGGATGTGGCTCTGGGCAGCCTGGGCTGCTGGTTGGTGACCTGCACACAGCAGGGGGTTGGAACTGGGTGAGCATTGAGGTCCTTTGCAACCCAGGCCATTCTATGGTTCTATAATTCTCTGATTCTCTGATCCTATGATTCTATGACAGTGATTTTGCCCTCTGGATTTGCCCTCCTTTGGAGCTTGGCTCCCAGGGCTGAGCTGGTTGCAGGTGCTCAGTGCATGCAGTTCCCCTCTGTATGCCAACACCACTGACTAAAGGCTTTTTTTTTTTTTAGGGGAGGGAAAAATGCAGGAAACATTTTTCAACATACGAAGGAAGTAAATGATGCAAAACAAGTAAAAAGGCAATTTAACAAGGCCTTAAGGAAAAGAAGGCTCGAGGCTAAGAAAGAAAGAACTTGGTCAAGGAAAACTTCTAAAATGATCTCTAAAGGAGAAACAAATGGGCCATATCCTTGCTTTGCTACACATGAGTTGTAGAGAGGCTGTGAAAAACAGCAGGGATTGGGAAGTGCTTTTGTCACTTTGTTTCTACTTCTTCCTCTGGAAAAAAAAAAAAAGAGGGACTTTATACTAAAAAGACGGTTGCTAAAGAACAAGAAAAAAGCTAACAAGAAAGAAAAGAAAGAGAATTAAGGAAAGAGACACACGAAATTTTGTGAAAAAGGTGATACACAACACCTGTTCTTTGGTTACAATATATTTGACTTCTAAAGCAAATGGAAACTTAAACATATTTTTACTAACACTTTAGCACCTCTTCTCCTTGCTTTCAATTAAATAAAATGCAAAATGCTGTTTGAGAGTGCTTGGTTTTCCTACAGAATCATAGAGCATCACGATAAGCAGCTGGCTGCACGGTCTCACAGCTCTCTTTCATGCAGTTTAACAAAGCAGAAGAGGGCAAAGCACGATTTTCTGAGGCTCTTTACAGCCTGTGTTAATAGAAGGGAGGTAAATTGCAAGAAAAGATAAGTCAGGTGCAATTGCTGCAAGTGTTAGTAGCATGACAAGTGTTAATTGGATGAGCTATTATGGTGCTTTTCTGAAACAGTATTCTGGATGGAAAAAAAGAAAAGAAAAAAAAGATGCAATCATTTGATTATTTGTATATTGAAGCTGAAATTACCTGCCCACAAACCCGCTGATATCATCATAGCTGTCGTAGATTTCCAAGTAATCAGCCATGCAGGCAGTGTCGTCTTCAACATCAAACTCCAGAAACTGGAGATGAATCCGCTGTCCATACTTTACTCTGATATGCCAGTAGCAAATTTGGTCATTTTCATACTCGTTTGGGTAGCCTGGTGACTTAAAAACATGTTTTGAATCCGTGAAGACTCCACCACATTCTTTTCCTAAGAGGAAAATAAAAACATCAGTCCAAGCATTCATTTTGGATACGGCAATGATTTAATGCTTTCAGCTCTTCCATGCAGCAGAACCATAGAAAATCACACAGGGACAGCCAGCGTGGTTGCATGTTCCATATATTTCAGTAGTCAGCATTCTCAAGAAATGTCAGTAATTCCTAGCTTTTGCCTTTTAGAAGTAACAGGCACGATCCCAAACTCCCTGAATTCAGTGGAAAAGCTTCCATTGTCTTTTGTGAACTTTGGGCAGGAGCTCAGTGCTTTATGTAAAAGGCACATGGGGTTTCTGACTGTGCTGAACTTTAAGCTTTAGGGCTGTACTTGCAAGTTACTCTGGCATCCAGCCTCATCCTTTCTTCTTCAAAAACCTCTTTCAAGCATGTCTTGCACCAAAAACCACAAAAGAAAACCAAACTACCCCACTTGTAAAGGTCAGCGCTGCCATGCGCTTCATTGTACCCCTGCTACTGGATGTGAGATGGAGGTGTGTTTCAAACAGGCAAGCAGTTCTGCAAGTTCCTCACGTCATTAGCAACCCATGGAAGAGCAGAGGCTCCCTTCAGCCAGGGCTTTGCCCCCCAGGCTGCTCGCCTCCCACCTGCAGCCAAACCACTGCCAGTCTGTGCAGCAGCTTGAACGCATTTCCTTCTAATGGGAGAGGCTCAGGCTGTCCTCTGAGTGTTGGCAGCTCTGGTTCCCCTTTGTCCTCTAACCAGACACAGCATTTGGAAAGTAACTACCTCTGGTCCCAGAGGAGAAGGCTGACAGAGGAGGGAGTTGGGCTGACATACGTGCACTAATAATGAACGCAGTAGCCTAACAGTTTTCTCAGTGTGCTGAACATCTGTGTGTCCCCCACCCCGCAGAGCTATTTGGTTAACAACTGCCCTGCTCGTATAAACAAGCTCAAACCCCACAAGCACAAACAAAATGTGCACAGCTGTACAGACGTCACTGACAACTCCAGTTCCGGCTCTGCCAGCCAGGGCAGAATGCACAGAGCAGGGAAGCCAAGCACAGATAAAGTGAATTTTCCTTTTCTTATTGGGGCTAGCTTGTCCTATCTTTCCAGCTACATGAAGTGACATCAAGATAAACTGTCACAGTGGTCATGTCAGTACTTCAGTCATTGGAGCAGCAAATGGAGGTGAATGTGGACATGCCTCACATTTGGTGAAGTCCTGCCAGTCATGTTTAAACAGGATGGGGATGGTTGTTCATGAGGGTGGACGGTGATATGACAAGGAGGAATAGTTTTTAAACTGAGACAGGGGAGATTTAGGTTGGATATTAGGAGGAAGTTTTTCACACACAGGGTGGTGAGGCACTGTTACAGGCTGCCCAAGGAGGCTGTGGATGCCCCATCCCTGCAGGCATTCAAGGCCAGGCTGGATGTGGCTCTGGGCAGCCTGGGCTGCTGGTTGGTGACCTGCACACAGCAGGGGTTGGAACTGGAGGAGCACTGTGGGCCTTTGCAACCCAAACCATTGTAGGATTCTGTGATTCTATGATTCTATGAAAAGAGTTGCATGCACACCTTTTCCCTCCAGAAACGTGTTTCCACCAAAGAAATAAAATAACTGGAGAATGCAACTGTACTTCTCTCACAGTCTACTTCTTTAGGTACAGATTCCCACTTGTCATCCAGACAGCCAAATCAAGACCTTGAGGTTGCACTGTTCCTGCAACATGCCACAGTGCTGCTGAGAAGTCTGACAACTCTTGAGGCTCTTCGATGTAGATAAACACATCCCTGCCTTTGCAGTGTTCAATTATAGCTAAGCTTCATGCTCAAATGTCTGGCTAATAATGGAACTCAGCAACTCTCAGAAGTCAGATTTGTGTGAATTATTATTGTTTTAGAATAAAAGCTCTAGCAAACACAAAACAACTAGAATGATTTCTCTAGAATTTATTTTCTGAACGCTTGTGTCTGCTTCCAAATTTTCAGCAGCAGTGTTTGCAGCAGGAAGATTGAGAACTTTGAAATCAATACTGATTCTTTATGCCCAAATAGGCAAGTAAAGGGCAATAATCGCTGAGGGTGATTTTAGTTTTCTAAGTTATCATCTTGCTGCAGAGGTAAGAAAATATGCTTACAGTACAGGAGTTATATTTCACAGAATCACAGAATGGACTGGGTTGAAAAGGCCCACAGGGATCACATAGTTTCAATCCCCCTGCTATGTGCATGGTCGCCAACCACTAGATATTTTTTGCTTAATCAACCAGTACGACCAATTAGCTCAACAACTAAGCACCTGAGATTAGATATTTGTATGAAATTGTAGAGTAAATGTAAATGCCCTTATACAAAAGATGGTCATTTTAGAAGTCTTACCTACCTTGTTAATCAAGAAGAGCATATCATTACACTTAGTTTCTGGAGAGGCTTTGGCTAGGCCCAGTTGCCCATGGCAGAGAGTTGTGCTCTGAGCGAGCCATGCCAGCTGCTGGGGACAGCAGAGGGGCTTTGTGCCAGTTCCAAATGAGCCTGGATCAGTGTGTCCCCTTTGAGGACAGTGTATTATTGGTACAGAAGCCAACTCATTCAGAGCCTTCACACTGCCCCGTAGCACTCACAGTCTTCGACCTGAGGTGCAAGGAGCTGTTTCTAAACTCACCGTTTGGGTTGTAGCAGTAGGCATCCCATCTCTCACTTCTGTTGAGGCGAATCCCATAGTCCACAATCCCAGTTCTTCCAAAACCACAGTTGGCTCCAGCTTTTACTATGGGGTAACCAACTCTGCCCTTGGCCATCCAGCCAGCAGCACACACATGGAAACCTGTATCAGGGAGGAAAAGTGGCATCGGTGGGATAAATCAATCCCAGGCAAGAAACTGCTTTTTATTCAAGTCTTACTTGAGGTGATTGATTACTTAAATGTAATTGGCCTAATAAAATTGAACTATGGGAAAGAGCAGTATTTTCAGTTGATAATTTTAAACATAGAATGTGAAATTGCTTTGTGTTGTCCACAGTATGATCATTCGTTCTTCATTTGAAAAGAAAAATCAAATGCAGATGGATGATGCAGTCTCCGGGGTAGCATAATTTAAGTGCTGTACCAGCATTTGTAATCACATTACACACAGAATGAGTTATGTAAGTGAATAAACCGTGTTCTTTGTTTCCCTTTTGAAGTCATGCAAATGTACTGAATCATATCTCATGAAACAATTTGCAGTATTAAGACCTGAGAGTGAGTAAAATACTACACATGGAGCTAAGGAAATAAAGTATGTACTTCAAATACTTTAAATACCTAAATAGCCTCAAGTCTTTATTGCTAAACAACTAGATCCTGTTAATGCACTTTGTGGCTGACAACTTAGATACAATAGCCAAAGATTGCAGTGTCTGGTAGAGACCAATTCCATGTTTTCACTGAGACAAACTGGAACATATTTGTGGTGTCCTCAGACTCTGAGCTGCTCAGAAGAGACAAAAGTACCCTTTCTACATGTGTGCTGGTGCTGAGAGCCAGCTTCTGACTCAACAGCGCAGCCTGCACATTTCTAGAGCAGAGGATATTTTCCATTGTTTTCCTAATTCTCTGAATGAATAATCATTCCTCATCAAGAATCAAAGAGAAATGCAGTTCACCCTGAGCTGGGACACACATCTCAGCTGCTGACAGGGAAACGGCACATCTCGTCCCCTGCAGCCCCATGGCTGTGCTGCACCCCCAGCTCAGTGATGCACAGCACTGTGTGCACATGCCCCAACAGCAGCTCTGTATCAGGGGTAGGAAACTGCATGCAACTCGGGCAAACACCCAGAGACTTTACAAGTCTCTGAGTCCCAGAGTTCATAACATTCATGGAAAGCAAAGACGTTACGAATGAGTGACGGATGTGAAAAGCAAACAGCTGTGATTTTTTTTCCAACCTATTTTTCTCGCTGCCTCCAGCTGCTGATAGGTGGCTAGGTGTCCTCCCTCGTATTCGCAGACTGCTTTTGCTTCTGCATAGGTGAGCTGGTACTTCCCTGAGCGTGACTCCCGGTGGTACACCCCAGCTGCTCGTTCTGTGGGAACAACAACAAAGGATTTCAGCATCACGTCCCAGCTGCCCACTCTTGGGATGCTCTCCTGGTGGCCAGATGGAAGATGCTGAGTTAGTAGCTGCAGTGTTTGCAAAGCATCGAGGAAACGCACCTCTCCTGACCCAACAGAATCACAGAATCACAGCATGGCTTGGGTTGGAAGGGTCCTCAAAGACCACAGAACCCCAGAGTGTTTGGGTTGGAAGGGACACTGCTGCCATGGGCTGGCTGCCCAGGGCCCATCTATGGCCTTGGGTGCCTCCAGGGATGAGGCACAACAGCTGAGGGCAGTTCCAGAGCCTCACCACCTGTGGGTGAAGGATTTCCCCTAACAGCCAACCTAAATCTCCCCTCTTTTAGTTTAAAGCCATTCCCCCTTGTGCTATCCCTATCAGATCGTGTACAAAGTCCTCTCCACCTGCCCATAAGCTCCCCTCAAGTGCTGGAAGGCCGCACTGAGGTCTCCCTGAAGCCGTCCCTTCTCCATGCTGAACCAGCCAAGCTCCCTCGGCCTATCTTCATCAGAGTTTGGTTTTGTTCAGAAGTCTTGAACAATAAGAGCTGGTCAGAGCCTGGCAAGGTTCTGAAGAAGGGAAGGTCAGCAAATGCAGGGAAGGAGCCCCACGGGACGGCTCAGCCAGCAGTAGCTATGGGAACCATCGGCCCGTGTCGGCATGGCCGCTCCGTGCATCCTGTCGTTCTGGGCTGCTCTCACAGCGTACTGTTGGATACAGCTTCGGTGCTTTTCTAAGATGAATCAGAGCTTTGTTTTTAGTCTCCAGAGAAGTGAAATCAGAGCTACTTGGATAGGAGAGAGGCAGAAATTAAAGGGAATGAAAATGGGAAATAAAAATATCTGAGCTTGTGTCGCAAAGGGCAGAACCAGAACAATTGCTGGCTGACATTTCTGTGGCACAGAAAATTAATGCCCTTTCTTCATCATTTTTTTTGCTTTGGAGGTTCAACGTGAAGCAGCTTTCCAGTGAAGCTCAGAGCTTTTCAGGGCTGCAATGGGTTTTGTAATTGTTTCTTGTTTCGCTTGCCTGACACCATATGTACAGAAATCTGCCTCAGAACCAACAGGCATATTTAATCTGAACACTTTAGATATTTTTTTTTTATATTTAGCCTAACGTGAGAAAAATGGCTGTCTGTAGCTATTGCTACTCGAGGAGAAAGAAAAAAGAAGCCAAACAAGAAGTGTTTTTACAGTAGTTCCCGGTGCCATGGGAAAAAAAGAATGTCTCTATTAGTGACAGGCTGCAGCTTTGGCTAGGTGGGGATATTTTTAAACAAGAGCACGGTCACCACTGAATTGTGGTTAGCAATGGTGAGATCCCCTTGTAGAGACAGTGACGTTTGGCAGTGCAGCAGTCCCTGGCCTGGTGCCTGGGGAAGTCAGTTGGTGCTGACAGGAGGCTCGGCAGGCTGAGCTGCTTCCTGCAGCATCGCAGGGAGCGTCTCTGGCATGGGCATGGGATAACATGCTCTGGAGAGAAGCCTTTCTAAGTCCAGTCCCAGTGCAAGGAAGAGTCAAAATACCTGACAGCTGGGTGATCATAGACACAGGATGGCCTGGGTTGCAAAGGAGCACAGTGCTCATCCAGTTCCAGCCCCCTGCTGTGTGCAGGTCACCAACCAGCAGCCCAGGCTGCCCAGAGCCACATCCAGCCTGGCCTTGAATGCCTCCAAGGATTGGATGATGGTATGTTATTTATAAAAAAAAAAATCTTATTTAAATTAAAAAATCATTTGTAGGAGGTTTCATTTTTCATTCTTTAAATAGGCTGTCATGTCTAACATGATAAGCCCAGGACTCTTTCTTTACGGTGCGACTGTGTTGAATTCAGCACGTATGAACTGCAAGTTTGAGTAATGCAGAAAGCAGTGCAGCACTCAGCCCTGCTGCACTCTCCAAGGACAGCCTGGAAAGGTGATCAGTGATCACTGCAGCTCTTAGGTGAGCGAAGTGGAAGGTGAATTGAATTGCACTGACAGTGAGTTGAAACCACGGGATTTGACCCTTGGGTTAGCTGAGCTGGCTGCCTACACCAGTCAAGGAGCAAGAGGCAGACCAATCTTCAGGCCTGCTGCCTCTACAAGAGGTGCAACAAGAGCGGTCCGAAAACTTTGGGCAGAGTGGGTGCTGGCATAGGGGCCCATGGAGCCACCTGGGCACCCTGCTTCTCTGCTGGGTGTGACACCAGGGACCTGGGGAGAACCACCAGCAGTTGGGATGCACCACTATTGGAGCTGATGGTAAAACCTTTGCAACTGTGAGCTATTCTGACTATTCCTCCTGACAGCAATGTTTTCAACGCTAATCTTTCCAAAGGCATCTGCCTCCATTTGTTGCTGCTAAAACATCAGCACGGACAGGCATCCCATTTTTCAGAATACTGCTGGAAAGCTCTGCTTCTTCACTGTTTCTGCAAGTGCTGCTCCATTGACAGCAGCACCCGCAGTGCCTGGGTGGGTGGTGGGATCCTGCTGGGAGCAATCACCCATCTCTTTGCTACTCCTCTGGAACAAGATAATAGTAGCCTTTGGGAAGATGGACCACACACGTGTACTCCACCAAGCTCTGACAGCTTCTGCTGGCTCGGTGTGTCACAGTTTAATCTGACAGTATTAACTAACAGTATATCCTAATTAACTGCTCAGATCTCTCAGGCATTTTTTCCTCTCTGTTAATTATATTAGGGAATGTGCAGAAAGATAAGTTACATCAGCAAAACCTCACCTAGGTCAAAGCACTGTACTTATTAACACCTTGAAAACACTAATTAAATACATGTACATCATACATTATATGCATACATGTCTACACAAAGGTAGGTCTGACTATACACACACAGAATCTATTATTAGTTTTCATGGGGGCAATCTCATGATTGTGCAGATAAGCATACAAGCATAAGCCTACCCTAAATGTGCCCTGTTCCTACGCTGGTGTGCCTGGGCCTCAGCTGGGCATCAACCCAATAGGTGGGGATTCTATTGGATACTGGGAAACATCTCTTCCCCAAAGAGCAGTCAGGCAGTGGCACAGTTGCCCAGGGAGAGGGGGGGTCACCATCCTGGGGGTGTCCTGGAGCCGTGGGGATGTGGAACTGAGGGATGTGGGCAGTGGGCATGGGGGGGCTGGGGATCCAAGAGATCTTTTCCAACTCTAACGATTCTCTGATTCTCCAATTCTGCCTGAAGGCTGCTGTCCTTACTTGACTTGTCTGAAATCTTTCCCTGCTCAACACAGAATTTCCAGCTCACCTTGCTCTTTATTTGCCTGAAAACCAGTTTACTGGGAGTGTTCTATCCATTCATTTTTCTTCTTTGCTTCTTACACAAAAGATCACAGGTTACACTGCTGATGGGACGTGTTTCTTCCAGCTCATATTTCTTAGAGGCTCTCCTTGAGGTCCAGAAGCAGCAGGATTTGGCAAGGACAGTGACCCTCTGCTCACCCACAGCAGTTGGTAAGAATGAACCACAGCCAACCTCTTCTGCACAAACACAGCAAGTATGGGACTTGGCCTAACAAAGTGCCCTCAATATGCATGAAACTCCTAAGGTGAAAACAAAATATTTAACTTTAAGTGGAGGACGGCCATGCAGTCTGTGGCACAAGGTGACACTAAGAGAAAGGGGCAGCTATGGCCCCTGAAACTCCCCAGTACATTCTGTGAGCGGGGTGAAACTGTGGATGAGGAAGAGCTGCCCTTGGAAACCTTCTTGCTG
The DNA here is from genome assembly GCF_026119805.1 of Tympanuchus pallidicinctus. Taxonomy (NCBI): domain Eukaryota; kingdom Metazoa; phylum Chordata; class Aves; order Galliformes; family Phasianidae; genus Tympanuchus; species Tympanuchus pallidicinctus. Next base: position 1,773,618 of record NW_026294669.1, read on the forward strand.
GCACTTGAATGAGTGTATGAGCACATCTGAACAAGACTGCTCCACTCCTCTCATTGGTTTACAGTAAGTTTTGGCTATAACATGCTTGTTTCAAAAATGAGCAACAATAAAATTCCGTGCACACAAGAAAGACATTAGCAGGATGGCAATGCAATCAGCTCCAGAAGGACTCCGTGTTTACTGAGAAAACAAAAGATCTTTTGTAGCACACAGAAAAAAAGGTACAACACGTGAGCAGTTCTACACTAACCTTTGCAGAAGATTTGACATTTGGTACTGGCTTGCTGAAGAGAGGTGAAATGGAAATCTCCCTCATTTTCTCTCTGGTCTCAATTATGCTTTATCAGAAACAGAGATAAGCAAGGCTCAGCAGCCACTGCACATTCCTATTTAGCAGGAGGTTCTTGCTGTAATGCTTGGCTGTAGTTAACATGAGATTACGGTTACTCGTCTTGTTCAAATTATTTCTTTTCTTAATGAAAAGATGCGTTAATTGGATGGCTATGAATGTGCCCAATTTTTCTTCACTTGTATGCAATTTCACTGAATTCCATTGGTAATTTAACTGCATTTTGGGTTTTATTTGAATATTTTTTATTACATTAATTAGAATAGATAGTGTGTTTTTAAAGGAGATTCAATGGAACATAGAATGGAAAGCAAAGTGGTTATTCCAAAGAGCACACTGTGCTTCCAGATTTTGTGTCTCTTTCTTTAGAGCAAGTTGTCAGTTTTAACTCTTATCTTTGATTTTTATTTACTCTCATTGAAAATGCTAAGGTGTAGCAATACAACGTCTTAATTCCTGTTAGCTCTCTATTCCTTCATTTTAAAGATTTAGGAGACTTTCTCTTCTGACTGACTTCAATACCTACCAGGTAAAGCTACTTAGCTGATGGCTGTTATCACCAGTTCATGTTGCAGAAGCCCTGCCATCCACACCCAGCATGGCACTGGTTGCAGCAGTCACATAGATATGCCAATATTTGCAAAGAAAACACCCAGGACCCACTTTCTGGCTCTGATTGCAAATGATACGGTGTGTGCTGAACTCTTCCCTGTGTCCAGCCTAGGATGCAAGCTTTGCTTCTTCCACAGAGCAGCACTGGAAGAGCAGCTCCTCTGTAAGCTGCTGAGCTGTCCTCACCCACCTGAGCACCTTGAGCAGCTATGGGACACAGGGGCATGTTTCAAGTTCAGAAGGAGAGGTACATTAAAATTGTACATTAAAAATGTACAGCCATATGGAAAACAGTATAGATGGCTTCTCCTTCGTGTTCCCTTTAGTTTACATGATCCTCTGAGACTGCAGCCACGTGGTTGCTGCACCAGCTATGAATGTGGCTCAGTCCCACGTGAAACATCTGAGCGTACAGAAACAAGGACTGCCTGCAGGAATTCCTTAAATCCTTAAAGAAATATGCAGCATCTTAGACAGGATGAAAGAGTTTGTAGAAATTTGTCTATCAAGCAGAGCACTGAGTGCATGTATTTCTTTTGGCACATTTTATGGGACTGTATTTTGAATGTTTTTCTATTGTACTGGATAATTATGAAGCCTATAAAAAAAAACCTCTGAGAGCCATTTAAACTCACTTGAGATATAAGAAACTATTCCCACAGCATTTTCTACAATCCTTTTGCAATCTCCTCTCCTCTGTTTAATGATGTGAACAGACCAATGGCCAAAACATATACATTTCTCCTCTTCCCTAGAAACCTAGGAAATATATTGATATTATTTCCAGACCATTTAGTTTCATATGGAGAACCCCAGGCATTTGAAATATGTTCATGCAGAAAATAATTCATTCCTTTGGCATGAGTTTCTTTTCACACACATTTTCCTTCATTAGAAGCAAACTACTATTTAACACTCTTTTCGCTTCACCTCATGCTCTAGGAAAACACATTCAGATGAAGTATTCCATAGCTATTTTTCCCTGCATTTCAGAGCAACAATAAAACCAGCAAGCTCTTAAGTACAGATCTTACAGTCGTTACTCATTTAACACGACGGCCGATTTAGGTGCAGGATTTTGCTTACATGAATGCCTGGCTCACTTTTGTACCTCTAAGTGTTTATTTTTATACTGTTCCACAAACACAGGGACTCTGGCAATAAAACAGCTGTGATTAGATTATTTCTTACCTAGCCAAATAGAGTTATGCAGCACTCCATCCTTGAATCCCCATGCTTGAGCTTCGTCCCACAGCAGGGCAGAGAAGAAAATTAGTGCAATCATCTCTTCCGAGCTGCTAGGCTGTAAATATTCCCTGTTAAAACACTCAGGGTAACCTCCTCTAGCAGCTGGCTAGATCCTATTGGAACATCTGGTAGCCAGATCTTAAATAGTGCTTTCAGCTGTGAGGTCAGCAAGCCTGCTCCAATTGTGCTTGCTGTAGTATTATTGCACAATTAAATGTGATGTCTGCAGTCATCCATGTGACTCACTTTTGGCTCTCCTCATTCCCAGTGTGTCCAAGAAACCATTCTACCCCTAACTACTGCAGCACACATGAATGCTTTTCAAGCCAAAGTCTGTTCATTCTTCAGCACTCAGTCTTCAAATTCCACAGAACAATAAAACTAATAACTGTTCTATCTGCTCCCAGTGTTTCCAGTCACACCATTTATAAGACCGAAGAGAATCACACGTATTGATCCTCATTTAATTTTTTTTTTTTTGCATATATTATATGGATTTAATTTCACAGCGCCCTGATCAATTGAAAAAAAAAAAAAAAGTCAGGAGAATATATTTAATTGGATATTTGAATCAATTCCCCAACATGGATTTGTAATTGCAAGTTAAACTCCCAGATCAGCATAAAACTATAAGCGTCAAAAACAGATGCTCTTTGTTCTGCAAGTGGGAAATAAAACTAAAATCTTCCCCTTCAAACCATGGTTTAAAAACTGATTCATAGCCTGACAGCCGTCTGCCTGTGTTCCCTTCTGGCCAGACATGAATAGTGCAGCTGCTCCTGGTGGATGAGTGGGAGAGCAGAAAGGAGGAAAGATAAGCGTGTGGAAAATGGTCTGGTGCCTCACAGCCCTGAGCAGCCATTGGAGGACTCTGCTCTCCGGATCTGGTAAAGCTCATAACTTGGGAGTCGGGAGCTGTGCTCGTGGCCATGAGGACAATCAAGTTGAAATAAATGAAAAACAGAAATCAAAAGGAAAGGGTGGAGGACTGTGTGCCTACTCAGAAATATTTTACATAGATGACTGCTGTGCCAAGGAGGAAGATATTCTTCATCACTCTGATCTTATATAAATGAATGCTCATCTGAACTGTATGCACACACACACACATATCTTCCTCCCACCTACAACTCTGGCAGATGCTCAAGAGGAGAGCTGTGGGTAAGGGGAGCCGAGGGAGAGCCTTTCTTCCACCAAAACAACAATGTCTAGACTTGCCACTCTTCTGCACTTACTGATGAGAGCAAACAAGTGCTCCTAATAAAAACGGAGGTCAGGCATTGGAACAGGCCTCCCAGGGAAGTGAGATGAAGAGCCCCCATCCCTGGAAGGTGTTCAAGAACTGTGAGGATGTGGTACTGAGGAACGTGGGCAGTGGGCATGGTGGGGGAGGGGTGGGCTTGGGGATCCTAGAGGTCCTTCCTACCTTAATGATTCTATGACTTCATCTAAATGTCCATTCTTGTTGTGCATATCTATGCCTAATCCATTCGAGTCTGAACCCTCAGTGTGGGTTCTTCCAGCTTTAATGTGCAATAGGAAAGAGCCCAAGCTATTTGAATGAGACCTAGTTCAGAATTATTCTCTGACAGTACGTTGATAACTGTCTGTCTTCTAACCATTGATATCAAAGTTGTTTATCTGAAGTTACCTGGATATGAATTGTGAAGATGGCTGTATTACCTTTTTGGGTGCTGGTGAGGGGAGGAGGCAGTGCTGAGCACGTTGCTCTGCAGTATCCATTTCTCATTAACTGAAGGAGACTGGCACTGAATCTTTGCTTGTTTGCAGTTGTGATGTATTTCTGATATCTTCTGGGGACCTGAGAGTAATAAAGAGGCATAAAGAAAGGAAACAAAATCAAAGGAAAATGAAAATTCAACAGCAATTTCACACATTGCTAATGTAAACAAATCACTGGATCAGATAAAGAGAACCCTTAGACCTAGGATTTCTCCTTCTGAAATAAATATAATGTGGATGTCTTTTTCTGCCCTGGCCACCTTTCCTCTCTGCCATCCCATTCAAATTCCTCTGGATGATGCTGCAACGTGAGCTGATAGCTTAATGACCCTCTATCAGAGCCAGATGTCTCTGCTGCAGGCAACTCCGTTCCGGCCATCGATGCCAATCCCACAAGACCACAGCAATCTGTATAAAGTGAGTAACTTGTAAAAGCAACGGGTACAGCTTGGAGATGATTTGCAATAGACTAGCATGGTGAAATCCTTGATGAAGACACTTACACAATAATCCATTTAAAAAGAAAATTATATATATTTTACTCAAGTCGACTATTAGTGGCGAAAAGCCTCAGTTACAAAAAATAACTTGGAAATCAAAGGACGTAAAGTGACAAACAGTTCTGGCAGTGAGAGAGTCTGAAGCATCTCTTTTGATTGATACAGGGTCTAATGTTTGAATGAATGCACCTCCCTGGAGAAATCAGGCTATCTGCTAATTAGCCCAAAGCAATTCAATGGCTTGCAGATCATAGGATCGCAACATAACTGAGGCTATAAGGCTCCACAAGAAGCCAAGAGTCTCAAGTCAGAATTCAGCTGTCCAGTGAATATCCTCAAATGAATGAAACCCAATGGTGTTGGAAGGGAACAGAAGTTCTGCAGGTTCAGTACGTGTTCCACAGTGGTGAGCAATTGGGCATAGGGAGTATTTTGTACCTAAGGAAACAACCTAAAGTTTGCCATCATGTTAACATTAAACATACACTCCAGATCCAGCCTATGTGTCTGTGCACCTCACAGAGTTGATAAAGTACATCTGGCTCCCAAGTGAGCTGCAAAGGAAAGTTTTCATCTGCAAATCCTAGCAGACCCTCTCACCAACAAAAAGAGATTCCACAGCTGTACGTGGGCACTTGAAGACATTCATCTGACAGTGTTTTCTTAAGCTTTCTTCCAAGTTTTCCACATTTAAATATATCCCAGACAAATCTTACATAAATCTGGGGTGGGGATGGGGAACCTTCCTTAACTCCTTCCGTGCATCTGTATGTGAAGAAATACTGTTTGAAAGTTATTCTGTGGTTTTTGCTGGTGTATGAAGTGAAGATCTAACTTGGTAATTCCCAAGCTGTGGTCTGAAACCCGGTATGGCACAAAGCTGATTGCAGTAAAATGGAGACTAAACAATCCTGTGGTGTAATGGAGGAACTGCTGGGGATGGAGGAATTTAAAAAGCAAAGGATCAGCAATGTATGTGGGTCACAACTCTCTTTTGCATTCCTTTAAATATTAAGCACGTAAACTTCTTCATTTTCCTCCTGTTTTATAAAAACAGTGAAGATATTCGGAGCTTCTGTTCTCTAAGCTCTCTAAGATCTATTAGTGACATAGAATATATTGCAGCTATAATGTTTAGAGGTTTGAGAATGATGTCGTGAATGCTATACTTAAATGGAAAGGTGTGCAGTTAGAGCCTGTTAACTGGGAGGTCTTCTGTTAGAAACCAGAATGAGAAAAAAATTACTTCGTGGAATGTGCAGGAAAAAGGAGTATAGGGATAAAGACAGTGAAAAATTAACGTTAACCTTTCCTTACAAGAGGAGTTGCTGTGAAAGGGGGAAGTGTGACAGCACTGACTGAATTCACATGGTGGGAAACCTGAGTGTAGCAGAGCTATTTAACCTATGGAAAGGAAAAGGTCAGCTCAACAACAGCACCATCCCTTACTATTGCTTCAACACAGACTGAAAGGCTAAACTCAGATTTGAACCATACAAGCAGACAACTTGCAGAACAATCAAACTACTTATGCTTAACAAACACCTAATTTATCCTGAGATGATGCTCGAGCCCTTGGAACTTAGGCCCTTTGAAGGAAGTCCACTTCCCATTCTATCTTGTTTATACCTCATTCAGTACATATTTTAAAATCTTCTTTTAAACTCATTTTTTGTTAATGAGCTGAGCCGTAGAGGTACAAGTGGAAGGATTAGCCCACCCTCAAGGAACTCCTTGGAGACAGTAGGTCATGAGATTCCAAGCATCTGCCACACAGCACAGACAGTCACAGCTATTCCTGACAGATACAAGAGCAGTCTGCTCTTCTGAGCCTCCAGTGGTGGCAGTTCCACAGCCCCCTGCTGCTCACCCCTCCATACGTCTTCCTTAACCAAAACATCTTCCCCTAACACAAGTCTTTCCTGCTGCAGTTGTAGCCTATTACTTCTTTTTGCTCCAGCAGACAAAAGGAAGGGATCCTTTACCGCCTCTCCGCAGCAGGAAAGTTCTGTTATGTCTGTTACCACATCTCGCTTCCTTACAAATAAACAGGCTGCTCTTTTCATCTTTCCTGGAGCCACACTTCCTAGACGCTCAGCCATTCCTGTTTCTCTCTCCCGTGCCCTTTCCAGGTGGCTTGCATCCTCTGTGAGGTGTCAGGCCAGAACTAAACATAGCTCCCCAACAAAAGGCTCCATGCAATCACATGGTGATTGTCCAGATGACATTTGGGTTTGTGCAGAATCCCAGCTTGACGTTTGCTGTCAGTGAGATTTCATTTACAAATGACCACGTTTTAAACAGTAAGCCAGATTTTAAATGACATACTTAAGATACCTAATTACAATCAATTGCTTCAAGTATGAAAACAAATCCAAAACAAAAGAACCCGACGGGATTTGGTGGATCTACCTGAATATACTTAGTTATTTTTCCAACCTCTCTTCTCATGAATGATTTCTGCTTTAGCAGAAGCTGCCAAGTGTTACAGAAATGGTGCATTGTGGAACAACGATGATGAAAGCCTTACATTTTTGTTCTGAATTACTGAGAATCTCACTTTCCAATGAATTTACAGAACATGTTTTCCAAATTGTCACACATTTACTGAAGTAACAGAAAAGACAAACTAAACTCAAACCCAATTCCTAACTCCTTTGGTCCTCTACATGCTTCAGGTGATGGCATTTTAGGAGAATTTTATAATGAGACAACTTCTTATGATTCTACTATTTACTGTCATGGTGTTAATATTTTAGAGATGTATTGTGTGTTATAACTAAATACTTTAAAACTTCCTCTCCTTTGTTTCCTAGTCTAATTCTCATCAAAATCAATGCCCATTCCGTCACAAGGGAGGGAGAACCAACTTTTGTGCATAATGATGTCACAGCTTAAAAAAAGGCAAACAAAATCTTCATGTGAAAGTAGAACAAACCAAAAACATTAGGGATTATTAAGAGCAGATGTTAAGGAACTATAATGGATTCACTTATTAAAAAATCTGAGCATTAGCCAAGTTAAAATGCTTGTTAGTTGAAGTCCTACAATGACAGTCATTCTAAATAAAAAAGTTGGACCTATGAAAACTAAAAATATACACTGACATAGAATTTACAAGTGTCTCGTGGATTTTTTCCCATGTTTACATTTTAGAACTACAGAAATACATGAAAAAACCCACAACACATTCTAAAAACGTTCGTGTAGATGCAGTTTTTAGAACGTGACGCTGAAGAATGGGTGCCATGGTAAGGATACTCCAAGAAAAGCAGACTCCAAAGATTGCTGACAAGCTCCTAAAAGAAAAAAATAACTTGCAACTCCAGCCATGTCAAAGCAACCTGCACCAATGCACTTGAAAAGTGCACACCCAGCTGCAAAATGAATGTGCAGAGTCGAGGAGTCAGATGTATGGAATTAAGTCCCATAGGATCACTGCTAAGGCACTTCCAGACTAAATATCAAGAAGTTTGGTGTGGTAAGAAACAATACTTAGCCTACAGAAGTATTTAGATTTGCAGCTGAAGCAGGGGAGCTTTAAAGGGGAATGCTGAAGGGCACCCCAGAGTAACCAAGCTACTGATGAGCACGTGCCCTTCACAGCTCAGCCATGGAGGCTCAAGCATCCTCAAGCAGAAGAAAACATGGAACCTGTGTTTCTCAACCAGTGGTGCCATCACAGAGACGTTTCTTCTCTGCTGGGAAACTGAACTTGCTGCAGCATACAGAGGAAGATCTGCTCCCTGCATGGACCACACAGCTTCTGTGCTGTGCTCCTGCAGCTGGGATGCTCAAGTCACACACAGGCTTCACCCCATCAATTAACCATTCTTGCTGGGCTGGCACCAGGCTGAGCTCAGACACCAAGAGGAATTTAAAGATGCACAAACACATGCACAAAGATTCTATTTAAAAGGTTATGTGTTTTTTTTTTTTTTGGTAAACCTGTCCATAAGAATGTTAGTGTCCGTCAAACTTACACAAATTGCCTTGTATAAAGGCAATACATTCTAGAAATGTTATATATTACATATTTTTACACTGATGGAAACATTAGTGTCAAATCTGTGGTGCCTTTTCAACCACATGGAGGTAATTATTGCAAGAAAGACTGTGTGTCCAAACAATCTGAAGAAATAAACATTCCTGTAAGCTTACATGCTTTAAAATGAGGACTTTTAAGAAATCCTTTCATGTGTGCCATGCAGAGATGCTGACTTACGGGACAGTTAATAAGTTACAGTGAATAACTATTTCCACAGAAAGGAAAAAATGCTTTCCTTTTCTTACAGAATGTGTATCTACACGAATTGCCTGACTATTCACTGCTGAGGCACTGCGAGATGAATGATCCCCATCACAATGCACACAGGCAGCAGTTGATCTTCAGAAGCAAAACACTACCATGAGTGGAGGCAGGAATACTTGTGGAAGTCTTGCCAGGTACCTGAATACTTTGAAAAACTGACCTTGTAAGTGGACAGCAAAACCTCTCCTGCTCTGTGTTCCTAATGCTTTGTTTCTGACCAATATTCATGCCAGGTATATTAGAGAAGGGAATGCTCAGACCATGCTAACATTCAAAAAGCCAGCAGCCTGCTTTGCAATATCAAAGATGAGGTCTGCTCTATATACATTTTCTTCTCTCCAACAATATCCTGGCTTCGATTGGGATTTTCTTCCTAGCAGCTGATATAGGGCAGTGTTTTGGATTTAGGAGAAAAACCATGCTGATAACACACCCACAGTTCAGTTGTCACAGGGCAGTGCTTGTGCTCAGTCAAGGACTTCTCAGCCTCAATTCACTCCCTGTCCTGATTCCCCCCTCAAACACTTTTCTTTCCAGTCATTTCACCTCATCTTGTGTGCTGTGTCAGATTTATAACTGAATACAGGCATCTTCCAGCAGAATGTCCTTTGCTGAGGACTGCATCCATCCTAGACACTGGCATGGCACAGCAGAATCCTCCCTTGGCCTCAGTCTCCTTGTAGCTCAAGGGCAGTGCCTCCAAACCCATAAAAGCTGCCCATAAACATGAATCTGCTTTGAAGTATTGTGAGAAATTCCTTTCTGAAACTCAGAGAGATGAGCACGGTGATGACATACTCAGCGCATTAGTCTCAGTAGTCATTGCTTAAGATGTCCCTTTATGCCTATAATACTCATTTCCTACCACACTGCATATTCATTCTCTTCTCCTCCCTCCTGCTGTTTCAGCTTTGGAGGAAATCAAAGTTATGTCTTTTCCCAGTTCTGTGGTCACTCCATGGCTTTATCAGCTTTTTTGTGTTTCATTTTCTTCCATTTCATATCATGCAGTAGATCTCTGTCTCGCATTTTCTAGTCTTCTGTAAAGAGTTAGGCAATGGACTTAGAGTCACAAGGTTGGAAACAACCTACAAGATCATCTAGTCCATCCGTCTCCTCATCACCATTGCCACCACTAGCACTAAAAAAGTAAGCACTTGCTTACACGGGGCCATAATTCACACTCTGTAAGTTGGAGACAAATAAGGCAGTGTCTGTCATGGGCACAACTCCCTGGAGGTGTTCCAGCAATGCACAGATGTAGCACTTGGAAACATGGTTTAGTGAACACAGCGATGGACTGACGGTTGGACTTGATCTTGGAGGTCTTTTCCAACCTTAATGATTCTGTGAATTCCATGATCACAGCATTCTGCAAAATGCTAACTAATATTCATGGTAGGGTGTCCTAATCCTGGAAATGCCCAGTTGCACAAGTGGTGTCATAATATATAGACATGGTGATATAATGGTGAGGGTTGGTCCCCCTACATCTGAGGTGACGGGGTTTGTAGGCTTTCCTCCAGGTAGTTACTGGCAACCACACCACCATCTCCAGTCAAGGACTGGCTACCAGCAGTCCAGTCCTACCAAACTGGCAATCCCCAGCTTTTGCTGTCTGATGTGCAATACCACTGACTAAGTTCTTTGCTGTGGATAACATCATATTTTCCTCTTCCAATCATCCTGTGGTTCCACTCATGCTTGATTTATTTCCCTTGGCTGTGAACCACTGTCTCCTTCCCAGGTTATTTTGATGCATGTGTTACAGAGTTGGTATTAGTCTTCCTTTATTTTTATGAAGGTACAATTTCTTTGCTCTCTTCCTCATTATGAAAGAAAATGGACTCTCTTATCCCGCACCAGCATTTTTCCATTAAGTCATTTTACGTGATTGTAGTCCTAAACTCCTCCTACTCATGCATTCATGAAAGTGCCCTTTTGTTTTGTTCACAGACTTGGCAGAATGTGATTTACCAGATTTTGTTTATATAGTATTTATTTTTCCTTGTTTTTCAAGTTCTGACTGTGCTTCTCTTCCTCTGCCAGCTTTGAGCTTTGGCCCATCTTTCATGCCATCAGAATACCCCCCTTCTAAATAACAATCCAAATAGGCAAAGCAATCCTTTCCAAGAGGGATTAACTCAATTATATGAATACATTGACAAGCTACATTTTTTTAAAACCAAAATCACATGTCAAAACTGGATAAATGTAAACCACTTAATTGCTGTTAAATGTTTTTGGTCAGAGGTGTTACAACTGCTGCTTTGTTTATTCAGAGTGCAGCTGATTGATATGATTTGTTTGTTATCTTACTAAGAAAGAACTGACAGTAAATATTACTAAGTGTTCTCCCAGACAAGGCAGCAAATACAAAAATGGGGATATAAATGGAACACAAAAACGTCCTGCCACTTGAAGATGAAAAGGTAGAAAGGGAATTCTTGCTGATCTCAGGTACAAGTAGTCTGCAAGACTCCTTCCCCCACTGAAAGGGGTCCTATTTCTTGAGCTTTCTCCTCTGTTTTTTCATTTCCAGACATGTGCTGCCCTCCCTGTGGCATATATTCAGGCTTCAGTTGTCAGTTGTTTGCAGAACAGCTTCAGAAATCGTACAGGAAAGCCAGCTTGACTCGAGCAGAACATGTGAAGAGCTCCCCAGCAGGCAGTGTGAGCAGAAGGAGCAGGACGGGCTGTGGTTCCAGAAAGTGCTGCAATGTCCTCTCTGAATATTCACAGCTGCAGCGAATAAAAAATCAATATCCCAAATACAGAGAACCGCAATGAATCTGTAGTGCTGAATGAATCATCTTTCCAAAAACCCAGAATGACACATATCTTACCCAAACTCCACTGAATGTTGAGTGTCCTGCACTTCGATGCGAGTCTGTTACTGCCTGTACTTGTGCTGCTTAGCTAATTACTGAGAAGCCTTTGTACTCTTGTAGAGATCCAACTAAAGCAGTAAAAAACACAGACATCCAATTTGCTGGCCAAGCCAAAGAAGAAAAGTTAGAGAAAAATACTTTGTTTCTTCAAAATAAAGTGTTGGGTTTTTTTTTATCAAAACAGACTAATTTGGGGTCAATATTATAATTCTGCTTGAAGTATTTCATTTTCATTTCAGGTTTTCAGTGCCTTTATTACGAAATATGACTATTTTCTAAAACACCTGAAATGAAAAGTAAAATGCTCTCATTCTGAAGGTGTTGAAACAAATATTTTGACTCCTTTGATGTCTTCCCTTCCTCTGCACAACTCTTTTGCCTATATTTGTTAACAGTTTTCTCCTCCCTAAAATGGCTAGCTATGTTCCATGTGGGCAAATAATCAAAATACACACTCTCACATTCACACGCTGTACTCCAAGGCTGCCTTCAGCTGCAGATAACATCACACTGGACGTTGTCGATGTTGATTTAGTGTGTAACAATGATGACTTGTCAGATCTGAAAAAGGGTGTCAGGGAACACGCGCCACTCATTTGAAAGCTGGGCACAGCAAAACATCTTCAGCCAGAATCAGCAGCAGAATAGTGCTAAGGAAACAAAGCTCCAAAGATGAGACAAAGCTCTTAGAGTTCGCAGTGCTGTTTGGAAGTGAGCTGGGTTAGCAGATATTGTGCCTTTATCTTTGGAAGATCTCTTTATGTGCATGAGCATGGGAAGAAACAGCCATACAAGTTCATCTAGAACAACTAAACCTATGGTGGTTAAAAAGAAACAAAAAGAACGAAACACCCATGAAATCTTCTCTATATATTCCCTAGAGGACCTGTCTGTGGAAATACCTTTGTGGAGAAGGTAAGTGGGATTTCCACAGGAGAATAAGAGACAGCTGTTAGTCAGTACTTGGCTTCACACTGTTCCTTTCAATAAAAAAAGAGAGATGGAAATGAATTACGTGCACATATCTGTGGGCAGTCTAGTCAATATTCTACAGCTCGGGCTCTGCCAAAAGGCTTCAGGATGGAGCAGAAATTGGGAAGAGAAGCTGCATTCTCTAAAAATGTGAGCTTTTCATTTTTACTCAATTTTCCCAGTCAGGTTAGGTTTGTTAAAACTCATGGAAGCTGATACTCAAATACTGATTAATAAATCCTAGGGCTTATCTGCACTAGGGTTTGATACGACTTGACCAAAGCAGCAGTGTCAGTAAACTAACCCAATACAGTCAGTTTCCATTACTGGTTTTTCAGGCAAAGTGACCTTCCCTCAGCATTTTGAGCTCTGAGCTTTTCCAGTAACATCACCACACAACGGCTTGTCTTAGACCTCGCAGAGCACTGGGCTCCAGCTGGCATTACCTTCCTTCCCTGAGATACCCTCTAAACAGGGAATCACCATGCCTTCACTTACACGTATCTACTGCTTAACTTAGCCCAGCTGCTCCAAAGCTTTCCATTTAAGTCGGAATCTCACATGCTTTAACTCAGCGTTTCTTTCATGACACATGGTATGTATTACGTACTCTTTGGAAATGAAAGATGGGAGAAATCTCACAATCTCTTTCAAAAAGCATTTTCAGAGACTGAAGCGCTGAGGTAAGCATTCCCCCAAAGATTTCCTTCAAAGAGTACAATGTGGAAGCATGAAGAAATCCGGCTGACTACAAAATCTGGCAAGAAACAGAAAAGATCCTTTTTTCATACGGACAATTTCAGAATCTGTCATTCACATCCCAGAAACGCCATGCCCTTGGGCACAGCCTTTGCCATGGCCGAAGCTCAGCCCATCCCTGCTCAGACCTGGAATCATGCAGGCAGTGGTTTTTATTCCTAAGGAATACAATGGATCCATTTCTAGACATCTATCACAGAAAAGAGAAGATGAGACTAACACTGCTGACAAGGACATCTCCTTGTCCCCCTCCTTCTACTGTTCCTTCCCTCTCATCTACAACCTCTCAGTATAAAATGGCCTGCATGCTGGAATTTATTCTTATATAAACCAGTAATCCCCACTGAAGCACTAGCAACATTATCTGAAAGAAGCATTTCATTAACATGCAGTGATTTATAGCCCAAGAACAGGCATGTGATTCAAGCGTAGCAACGTGCATCTTAGATGATTTCTTCTTCATTGTTTGCCTTCAAGCAGTCATGCTGGGACTATTTACTAAACCACTGTATTGCCTCATAGTACTGTGCTCTGGGACACACATCTTAGAGAAGCTGAAACATTCCCAAGTCTGTTTGGACACTCACCAGAATCTTTCCTGTAAAGGATGTAGATTGCTATAAAGTATTTGTTTCCCAGTTCAGTGTTTGATACTGATTTGTACTTCTGTAAGAGAAAGATATTTGACAGCTGAAGTTGCTGGATGTTCATTTTCAGGTATATATATCTCTCTTGCCTTGTTAGTTAAAGAGACCTAAAAATGCAATAATATTTGTAATGCCCAAAATGTATGCCACTTGAAACAAAATCTGGAACCTTCTCTATGGCCCCAAGGCTCTGTATACTACATCAGAGAATGATGCTGTATTTAGATGAGATCTTTAAGCCAAGTTGCATACCAGAACCACTGAAATAAGCCCCACTGAGCCTACTGACTCTGCTCCATGCCACCCCCTCCTGGGATGTCACACTGCTTTTTGGACACAAGATAAACTGGATGAAAGGCAGCTAAAACCCAAATTCTGTCAGGGGTTTTAAGCTGGCTAATTTCCCACTCTAAATAGTCCCTTGGTCACATAAACACTCAGGACAGGGAAAAATGAATGGCAAGAGTAGATGGGGCAGCTATTTCTGAGACACGACCATCGTTGTCTCTGACATTGGACATTTGGACATTTGGCATTGGAGAGCAGTAGGATGTGAGACCTCAGCAGTGAGGTTAGAACTATCAGCAAAGTGCATAAAAGATCACCTACAGCTACCAAGAATACAAGATGTATAAGAGTTAGATGTGCTCCTCTCCTATCCCTAGCACTGAACTAAGGACACATAGAAGGCATCTCTATTTGACCAGGTTTGTAGGTTGTTTGCAGGTTATCATCTTCCCCTTAAAGCAGGCTGGCTGCTGGAAGAACTGCAAGGCATTGCAACACATCTGTTCACTGCAGAGGGGTCAAACCCACTACTCTCTGCTTTTGACAGTATCTGACCACAAGATTTTGGCTGTTCTGGAGCATGGGGTCTCTGTTTTCTATTTTTGAATGTGAAAACACTTGAGGAAAAAAAAAAAAAGAAAGAAAAAAGCACTGATTAACAGGAATCATATCTCTGAACTCCACTTACTGGAATTGAGCTCACTTTGAGCACTGTGTGCAGTTCTGGGCACCACAGTACCAAAAGGATGTGAAGTTATTAGAGAGCTCCCACAGGAGGGCTGCAAAGACAGGGAAGGTCTGAGGGCAAGGAGTGTGAGAAGTGGTTGAGGTCCCTTGCTTTGTTTGTCCCAGAGAAAAGGAGTTGATGGGAGTGCTGAGCCATTGCTAGCTTGTTTTGAAAAGAAGCACCAAACACGCTGGATAGCAGTGGAATATGGTTCCATCAAAATACCAAAGATCCATCAAAGCACCATTGGAACACCTCAGTGGCTGAATCTGGCTTCATAACATTAAGCTAAAGCATTCCTGAACTGCCAGCACTGAGATGATACTAGTCCTGTCTAGAGAACAAGTTTGTTTTGCAGCCAGGTTCAAGGGCCAAGCACTGAGCAAGGTTTTCATGATCACAGCTATGAGCTAAGCACCAAAATTCTATTTCCTTCCTTCTTCTGATCTATTCTGACTTAAAAAGAACCAGAATACTCTGGTATTCCGATTTTTACCCTCAGACTGAAACATGGTCAACTTGTTTAGGTACAAATAAAAAACAGGCTTATGGTTAATCTGGAAATTTATATCTTCTGTGATCTGCTATAGTTGAGCTCTAATACTGTGCTGCCTGAAGGATCGTGGTTCTCTTTTGAAGTTTCCAGTTCAGATTTGTAGGCTTATCAAGAGTTTTTCAAATTCCAAAAGAACAAGTTTAGTATCAATGCAGTCTGCTCACAGAAATCCCAAGAGTTTTAAAGGTTTTTGTACTCCATGCTTGTTGTACTCCTTGATATTCCCTTCTAGTTAGATTCTTTGGAGTTATGAAATCAATGCTTTTCCTATTACATTGATTCATACGTGGTTAACACTGAATTCATGGAAAATCAGTTAACAAATAAACTCAAAGTCAACTCCAGAATTAAGGGATTTGCTCCAGTTCAGTATCTTCAATAACTTTCCTTCCCAAAACAAGCACAAACACATTGTTCAGTTCAAATCCCAAAGCAGGCCATGTAAACAGATTGGCTTTGCTTTATTCCCTGGAGTTTAAGAGAAAGGAGGCTCTTTCAGATCCGTGGTGACTTCCCATCATGATCATGGTTACTGGAGAACAGCCTTCCACCCTGACATTTAATTCTGAAATCTGATGTACTTAGATCATAACATAATCACCTCCTCCTCCTCCCTGGCTACTCCAGCTAAACCTCTCCCTTTTACTCATCTCATTAGTAACCAACATTGTGTTTACAAAGCAATAGTAAACAGTTATCCATTGTCAAGGCAGAAAAATAATTATTAAAAAAATAATAATACAGGGTGATAGTTTCATCCACTGGTCTTAAAAAAACAGATAAGAACATTTGAAGCTGTGGTAATAATTTCCCTATGGGTAGAACTCCTACTGAATTTGGTGGCACAAGGTGACCGCTGTTCAAGCAGAGTGCAATTCAGTGCCAACTGAACGGCCAATAAAAGCAAAATATCTGAGATCCGCAGGCTTCCTCAAGTTGTGCACAGAGGCCAAACAATTTCTCAATCTGCTCTACAGATATTCCTGCTTCTCCCTGAAAGCACAATTCCACATCTGCTAAGTGACGATGTCGTATTCTAATTCATTATCCATCGATTTGGCATATATTGAAATGCTGGAAACTAATTAACTTCGGCAGTCAGTGCCACGCAAACTATTTTGGCCAATGAGTACAAGTCTGGTTGCAGCCTTGAGGGGAACATTCAAAAAGTTAGTCAGCTCAGCCTTTAAGGAAGCTTGACACGCTTTTTCCCGCATTTTGTTGGCCTAGGCCATAGGCATTCCCAAATTTTGTTCATGACTGCAGCTCATCTGCTATGTGTATCTAAATGGATATTAACCGTCTTGAACTCCATCGGTGTCTGACTGCTTGGCTACGGTCTTGGACACAGTCTGCTCCCGAATCCAAGAGCCACTGATGGAAGACAACTGTGGTACTGTTTTTTTTTTACTTCTCCATGTTTAAGCACACACTCTTTGCACCTACCATCTGACAGCTCCTACTATGGGTTCAGTCTGTTCCACCAACATAATCTGCTGAATGAAGTGAGTCCGTACACCTCGCTCAGGATCCATATGAGATTCTTTCCTTTAGATGCTACGTGAAGAAGGATCGCTCAAGAAACGAAGTTTCTATACTCCCTGTAAAGGAAGAGACAGAGCTTTTTCTACTTCAAACTTACAATCATGGGAATCTACCCCACTTTTTTTTGCATTAAAAAGCTACTCCGTGAGGTCTCCTTAGAGAATGAGTGCCCATTGGCTAGGACAGCAAACATCTGCAAAGATAATTCACATCAGCCCACATTTTCTGGCTTCTCTAAGCTGATTTCCATGTGTACTGAAGCTCTGCTCCTCTACCTCTGTGCTGTGCAAGTACAGTTAGAATCACAGAATTGTTAAGATTGGAAAAGACCTCCAGGATACTCAAGCCCAACCTACCCCCCATGCCCACTGCCCACATCCCTCAGTTCTACATCCCCACAGCTCTGGGACAGCCCCAGGGATGGTGAGCCCCCACTCCAGGGGCAGCTGTGCCACTGCCTGACTGCTCTTTGGAGAAGGAATGCTTCCTCATGCCTAACCTGCAGTTGCAGATCTGGAATCTGATCTAGTCATAGGTGGGGCTTTTTTAACAGACAGAAATGGAGGTTAATCATCAGACTAGAGCTTTAATCTGAGTCACCAAACATACATTATAGCCAGAGAAGAGACTTGAAATAAAAATCAGAGGCCTTAAACACTTAACCACAGAGTCACAGGATTGCAGGGGTTGGAAGGGACCTGTAGAGATCATCGAGACCAACACCCATCTGGTTGGCTTGGTTATAGACTATTCATCTTGCGTTGCCCCATTCCAAATGTATCAGCCTCTGAGCCCTTTTATGCTCATGGGAGATGTATATAGTGAAGGGTTCATAAAGCAACTGCGCTCCTCTGACTGATGAGAGAGGGCAGCCACCCCCACCATCCTGTGGACCCAAGATGGCGGGCTGCCCCCAAGATGGCGGGCTGTCCCAAGATAGTGGGCTGCCCCCAAGATGGCGGGCTGTCCCAAGATGGCGAGCTGCCTCTGCCCCAAGGATCACCTCTCAGTTTTCAGAGGACTGTGTTTTCCATAAGTTGTTTTTTTATAACGCAGCACTTCCGTCAGCAATGGGTTATTTGTCAACAAGCGCTGACGTCTTTTGCCGCTGCCCAGTCACCTGTTCTTTATAACACAAAATTGTTTCCAGATAAAGTGGGTTAGAACAAACAAATTCATCATAACAAGCCTGAGGACATAAAGGCCACAGGCCGAGCTACGAGCTCCCAGCCAAGAGATGAGTGAAGTCGGGCGCTGGCAGCCCGCACACCTCCGTGCCCCGCTCCCTCCGTCTTCTGCCCCGCAGCGCCCCGCAGCTGTCCGCCCGCCTCGGCGAGCCGCGCCGCGCCGCTGGAGGAGGAAGACGAAAGAACCACCTTCCTTCACGTGATTTCGAGGAAAAGGAGCGGTGACACAACGGCCCGCAGCAGCTGGGGAACCTCCGGCTCCTCCTCCAGCGGGAGGGAAAGCGAAAGCAGAAGCCGGCGGTCGCGGGAGGGAAGGGGGCAGGGAGAGGCATCCCGACGGGAGCTCCGCAGGTACCGCTGTGTGGGGCCGGGGGCTCATCTTGGAAGGGACCCCCAGCGCCACCCTGCCCTGGGCTGGCTGCCCCCCCCCGCTCAGGCTGCCCAGCGCCCACCCGTGGCCTCGGGCACCTCCAGGGCTGCGCGTTAGAGACGCTACACACAGAGCAGAAAGGCCACCAGCCGTGTTTCAGGGCTGAGATGTTCAGTTGTGCGATACACAACTCTGCTTTCGTGTGCAGTAGGGCAGGAGGCTTCACGTACCCTGTATTTATCATTGTTGCATCTAATTCCTCTTTTTTTTTTTAGTAAATGTTGAATCATCATATGGTATTGCATTCTGAACCGTTTGCCACTAAAAGACATAACGTTGTAATTTTTTTTCCCCTCAGGTTCCAATGGATTTATCAAGCCCACTGCATTCCTTGGAAGATAATGGTTTTGTAAGTATTTCCTGATGTATTCGGTAACGGTTTCTCTGAGTGAAGATTTGTGCTTGGACTGCTGGCACAATGCTTCCGAAACCCCTGTCCCACCTCCTTCCATCCTCAGTACGTGGGACATTCCTCATCCACCTCCTTTAATCACACCTCCAGGTGACGTTGCCCAGTGTGACGCCTCTGCACCTTGCACTGCAGCAGGGCCTGGCCCTGGGCTTCCTTTCCTGACTGCTTTCTGCCTCCATAGGAGAGTCCCATCCCAAAGCATCTGCATTACCAATGCTGTTAGAATTTCCTCGTCCTGCTTCATCTGCTGTTTGCTTCCGTGGAGGTTTCTTCGGGGGTTTCCTTTCTCCCTGTGCTTCTCTTAACCCAGTTCTTGCAGCGTGGGAAGCAGTTTGGATGAAACTTTCCTTTGGATTTCTTGTGTTTTCCTGTTTGTTTTGTTGTTGCTCTCAGGTTGAAAATTGCTGCCTTAGAGCATTTTCCATAGCAAATGGGCATCCTTTCTTCTCAGCTTCCAGCTGCAGCACATGCATCATTTTGCTTTCCTGTGCTCACTCCCACGGTGAAGGAATATTTTCTGGTTCTCAGTTATACGCAGATGGGGATTTCCCTGTTGCTTAACAGGACTTTGAAACTGGATAAAGTAGTTGAAAAAAAAAAAATTTATGTTATTGTTTTTAGGAAAAACCCAGAATTATCAAGAGAATTAACTAGATAATCTAACAGGCCTTTTCCAAGCCTGACTCTCATGGCTCACATTCAAGTTTTATGTAATCTTAAGTAAAAGGGAGGGATTGCTTCAGTAGGTCTCCTTGGATTTTTTTTCTTCTCCTTGCAGAATATTGCAGTCATAGAAACAAAACAGAACAGAGATTTTCTCTCTTCTTGGGCTTTATCCAGTTGCTGTTTCCCTGTGCTTGTGAACTGCCCTGACATACAATCTGAAATTCCTTTGTTGCCTTTCTCTTGCCCGATGTTACAGTTCCTTATCTAACTGAGCTTGGACACCTCTCATTTTGTAGGTTTTTTCTCTTCAGGCTTTATACACACTCTTAGAGGAGTTGCTGACAAAGCCTATGGATAAACCTGTGTGGGTTTGAGGTGCTCAAGTCTCAGCAGAAGAACACAGAGACCACTGGCTTTTATGGTTTATTCACAAACTAGCCTGTGAATGCTTCCAGTTGGATAGTTAGAAAATAATGAGCACTGACCTTTTCTTAGATTTTGGTCCTGTCCAGCCATGAAGGTGGTTCATTGATTTGGATAAGTTTTTGAATTAAGAAACAATGTTATATACTATCCTCTGGCATGCAGATACTAGGAATGTTTAGTTATGAAGTACTTTGACTGTTCTCTAATTGGGAGATAAAACTCAGTGTGCTTTTTCTCTACAGCATGTGATAAACCCTGACCCTTCTGATACGCCAAAAGATGAGATGGAAAGTCTTAAACAAGAACTGGTGAAATGGAAGGCAAGTTCTGTAAAGTGTGTGGAATCATGGAAATTAGATGAAAGACACTTGGAAGAGCATTAGTCCATCCTTCTACATCTCAATCCACTCTCCCTCCATCATAACAGATGTTTGTCTAACATGCTCTCTCTCCTTTAATGCTATTTGCCTATGCTAATCTCAGTGGTGGCTACACTTGCATGTCTAAGAGAAATATTTATCCAAAACATTAAAACTAAGTATGTGTAAAGAGTTTACCTATGGTTTTGTTTGTTCTTGTGGAGATAGAAAATCTAAAAGTCTTTTTACCATCCAGGAAAGACTTGAACAAGCTGAGAAAACAAAAGCTGACCTTCAACTTAGCAAATTAATTGCTGAGGAAGAATATGAGAAAATACAGCATGAGCTGACAGAGCTAAAGGATGCTCAAGAGGAACTTAATAAAGAAAGTGACATGTCTAAGGACATCTATGAGGTATGGAGAAGACTTGCTTGTGGCTGTCAGTATTTCTGGAACTGTGAAGGAAGTACTGGTTGGAAAAGAGTAGAATTTCCATTCTAGTTGAAATAGCTTTACCAGTTTGCAGACTGTAGGGCTAATATTTTAAACACAGGTTTTCAGTGGCAGAAGAAGAACTGGTGCAATAAAATAAGTCTTACAGTAATGAGAAACTGAGACTGATCTGATGTGGAAAATGAAGACAAAAAACAGTCTTCCAAGATTCTCCTCTAACTGATATATTTCAGCTGTGTGTGACGAAGATAGAATTGAATGGGATTGAATGGGTTGCTTCCATTGCTTCATTAAATCCCAGCACCTCCTAGAGAAGGTTACAGCACCCAAAGGATTGGCATTTAAGTGATAGTAAGCTGGGCAAGGGCCAGAACTGGTCTGAAGAGAGAGATGGCTCTTTCTGGAACAAATTGGCTCATTACCTCAAAGTGCTGTGTAGTCGTCAGTACAGCAACAGAATGTTCCACAGGCTGTAAAGGAGCTGGTTTCAGTGTCATTTTGTTTAGCCTGAGAGCCTCTGATGAGCACGTTATGCTTCCATATTGCAAGCTATTAAAATATAGTTAATAGGTTAAGCATTAAAAAATAAAATGAACAGGACTTGTCTTTATTTTAGCAGGAAATATTTACTTGCAGGGAGAATAAAAACCAGAGGATAACATAGCCATGACATTCAGCTGTTTCACCCTTGCATACAGAGTTCTGTTACAGCTTTGGTTCTGCTCAAACACATGTTGTTTCTGCTTCCATTGCTCCTTACGATCATTCTGGGCCTTTCAACTGATTAGTTTGGGTTCATGGAGAAATCCTTCTTCCTTCAATTCCTTCTTCTCATCAGTGGTGCTCAGTGTTCTTAGGCACAGCGATTTCTGTGTTTTATTTGTGTGAAGTATCTCATGCGTGCAAACAACTTTACCTGTGTGCAGATGATGCTGCACTCATTCCAGTTGGTGTGTGATTCTCTGAAAGTTGCTTTTGCCTCTCCAGTCCTAAATATTTGGACTTTATAGACAGCAGATGTCATTATCATCATCAGGCTTCTGTTTCACATCATCTTCAGCTGATAGGTGCTGGTGTGAATGTCTCAGGTGCTTCATGACATTAAGGAAAGACTGGATGTTGTGTTGAGGGACATGGTTTAGTAGGAGCTATTGGGAATAGGTGAACGGTTGGACTGGGTGATCTTTGAGGTCTTTTCCAACCTTGGTGATTCTATGATTCTATGATTCTAAGGGAAATCTCTTCCAGTTGCACGTGGATGGAATTCACTACATCTGCAATGTTTTCATCTCTCAATATTTTGTTCCCTGTCTGGGAAATGCTGGATTTAGTTAGAAGGGCCTTAGTGTGCCCTTACCTGCTAAAATGTCTTCACCTGGTAAACTTTTCAGAACTGGGAATAAGAGCTACGTAGATCTCGTGGTACGAAAGATGAAATGTTTGTGTTGATGTCGGTTCTGAGATGGAACTGCTGATTTATTCTGCACAGTATATGCTTGGAAACACGAACACTCTGTTTGAAAAGCCTTACTGTAATTTGCTTTGATCAAAACTGCTCCTTGGTGAGTGGATTTGCCTTGCAGATAGTTGTGGAAAAATGCCTCATGCGTGGCTTTCGTTTATAGTATTACAAAGCTGAAACACCTTCTAATGACTACAGATTTTGCTGAAACAAACTTTTATCTTTTACTTTTATCTTCTATGTGTTTAATGTTGCATTTAATCCTTTTTGGGCTGTAGACAGAACTTTCTGTGCTGAACCAAGAGAATGCTGAGCTGAAGAGAGAGATTGAGAAGCTCAAAGAAGAGCTTGCAGAATGTTGTTCAGCGCTTTCACAGGATGGTAAGGTAATGCTTGCAATATTTGACAATTATTATTTTAGAAGGACACATTTTTAGTCAATTCCAGTCTGTTGAGGTCAGCTGTTTAGAATCATAGAAAGGCCTGGGTTGCAAAGGACCGCAGTGCTCATCCAGTTTCAAACCCCTGCTATGTGCAGGGTCACCAACCTGCAGGCCAGGCTGCCCAGAGCCACATCCAGCCTCGCTTAGCATTTAAGCCTCAACTGATGTCAGTATAAAGTCAGCTTGATGCTTTATTTTCTTCCTTTACTTGGCAAGATAATGTGAAGACTAGGGATGTGGAAACAAATACCAGTGTGTGTGGTACTGAAGATATGAGAATAATGAAGAAAAGCAGAAAATAATTAAGTGGAAGACATTGGAGTAAAAAAATGCACATAATATTGCATTTTTCAAGTGCTTGCATCATTTAATACTTCTTGGGTAAGAGGATGGCAGAAGGAATGTGTCCTTTGGCAGTAGTGAGAACAGAAAGAAAACAAGCTCCTAGATAAGATACTAGTTTTGAAGATAGGTGGTAGAAATGCTTTCATTGCTCTGGCTGTTTTGTCTTGGGGTAAAGAGTATTTTCCTTTTATTTTGAAACAGCTACAAAAGGGAAAAGAGAGACATCTGAAACTCCCTGGTATTTATTAAAGTAGGTTTTCTTCACCAATGTTTTCATGAGTATTTAACCTATCCTCATTATAAAATACTTCTGTTTTACTACAACGGTGATATGCAAGGCAATTTATTAACAGATTCACCATTGCTGTAGGACAATAATGCAAGTAAGTAAAAATAAATGATCAGTGTGATGATACTGATACTTGCATTTTGCAGATTTTACTTAGCAAAAGTATTCTAATTCTACAGACCACAACACCTGTAGACTTCAAATGAATTTTTCCCCTGTAGGTCGAGCTCACGTTCAAAGTTAATCAAAGGAGAGAATAGAGAAAAAGTAAAATAATGGGCAAATATCCGAGGAATAGACATCTGCAACAAGTCAGTGTGGTTAGCAGTTGTACCTCTGTTACAGCTATGACTTCAGTCTGCACGGCTCTTAACCTTTAGACATATAGGCAAGGCTGTACTGTTTATCTTTCTGTTATGAAATGAATTACATAAAGTTTGTCCTCTATCTTGATTCTAAAATACTAGCTTAAAAAAAAGGTGGCAGAAATGAAAGTGGAGTTCACTCACATGGAAGACACAGAGGGTGGCTTTGCAGATACGAATACCCACTGCGTTTTTTCTGTAACAACAAGAATCCCATTCAAACTGAACCAAAACCAAGCACTGCTTACTTTGGAAGATGAAGAAGGTATGATGCATATTTTAAGTATAAAATTAATGTCTCTGATGTATTTCATTACCATAATGGCTGACTCCATTATGCATGTATATTGTAGATAGAAAAGTTGGATACAAAGGTTTCGATTATTCCAGCTAAAATCTAACAGTCTTAGCAGGCATTCTCTGCAGCTGGCAGTGATGTGTTTTTACCTGTGGATTTTTGAACAGAAATACCAAAAGTCTAGTATTAATGTTTCATACAGTGAGAGTATCTTTTGACAGTATCTTTTATTCTAAAGATGGCATGGTGTTTTAGCTGTTGCCTATTGCTGGTGAGACTGAACAGAAGCAGATATGCCTGAAGCTGTGGGCAGTAGGATATGGTTGCCTGCCAGTTATTTCTCCTTTAACAATGTAAAAGGAGATTTTGCTTAAGAGACTGACAGACTGTCAAGTTACAGTGATTAAACAAGGCTTTTCTTACCTGCAACCTTGTGATTTTTCCTTAGTTGCCGAGAGACTGACAAAAATGGGTAAGCATACTGTGAACCTGGATGGAACCACAGCAGATGTGAAAGTGGTGCCTTTCACAGTTGGAATGGGAGTCAAATTTGAGGTATTCAACTGAAATGCGAAATTATATAAAGATACACACTTGCAGTACTTAAAAAGCTTTAAGTTTGGTTTTGTGTGTGTTCTCAATCACAAAATACACACAAATTATTTCCTTAGCTCCACGTCACAATTTCTGGAAAGAAGATCAACGTTTCAGACATCCCTGAGCTACCGATTCCTGATGAGTGGATGAGAGACAAATTAGAGCTGAATTTCTACAAATCTGAACATGGAGGAGGAGAAGTAGAAAATGTAAAATATGACAAGAGGTCCAGAACAGCTGTTATTACGTTCACTAGACCTGGAGGTATTGTCTGCAATGTTTTGTTAGCTGGATATACAAGCCATGTTGTCCATTCCCTTATGTTCTGAGTTAACTTAACCAGTGAATGCAGCTAATTCTTCCCCAAGGAGAATTAAATAGATCAGGAAAAGATGTAGGTTCACCCACACATGTGTGAGCAAAGCAGTATTCATCACATTCCTTTTTGATCAAACGTGACTTGATATGCAGCTTGTCCTCTTTGTTTCTTTCTTAACTTTGTCAGAAATCCTTTTTTGCTTTGGATTGCTAGACACTTATCTTGTGAAAATAAGGAAAACATGTTTGATTTTTAGCTCTTGTTCCATAGCAATGAACTGAGAGAAGCATTCAGATTGCCCAACTATAGGCATTCTGGTTTAAGTGCATGAAAATCTACAGAGATTAGTGGAGCCACATCTATTTAGAACAGCTGCTTTAGATTTATTTCAGAAGCTTTTGTGGGTATTTACTGATTTTGTTTTTTGGAAATGCCAAATAAAGGTTTGTTTTGTTTTGTTTTCAAATTGCACATGAAGAACCTGCAAATGCACTATCATATGTTTATTTCTAAATCCAAGTGAGAAAGGTTAGTCTGCTCTTTGATGTGTGTACAGAATGCATTTTAGGTTCTGTTACTGTTCTTTTTCTCATTCTCCCTTGCAGCAGTGGCCAGCATTGTGAGATGTGCTAAACATCCTTTCTATGTAAATGGAAGGTGCCATAGGATTTCTGTGTCCCCAAGCACTGATGGACACTTGGAAAAGCTTCAGGTAAAATACTCTAGTTCAGGATACTCCATAAGCAGATCAGATCCATAGGAAACACAAGAAATGGGCAGAACTTTTAGTCCTGAGGACTGCCTAAGTTTTCTATACTAAGTTTCACAAACTGAGTACCAGTGTGACTCTGCAACATGCTGGTAGTCTTATATTTTGTACTGTGAAAAAAAAAAGATTTAAAAATGGTGTGCATACCTTATGTTGACCAGATTATATCATTACATACCATAACACCTGTGCCAGGTGGGAGGCAGACACAGAACAGTTTGTGAAGCAGGTTACCAGGAGCACAGCAATATGCTTCCATGGCACAGAGCACTGTCCTCTTCAGCCCTAATGAGAGGCCGTGTTGATCATCTCAGCAGAGCGCCTTGTTGTTCTGTGGAACAGTTGCTGATTCATTTTTTCACACAGTCGTTTGACCCAAATAATAACTTGCTTTCCTGTGGTGCTTGTCTGCTTGCTCACGATACTCTCACTGAAATTGTCTTTGGCTTTGTATGAGTAGCTTGTAATCAAGTCAGTGCTGTGTGTATAATCAGGCCTTTATAATTAAAGCATTGACTAGAGAGAGTGCATTTATGAGATAGCATTCTTGGCGGGTGCAGTGTGTGATGGGGTTCCAAACTCCTTTTATCTTCAGTTGTAGATGGTAGTGCATGCTCCAAAATCATAACATGTAACCAAAGATCCCGACGGATGCTTGTTTCCAGTATCTCAGGTCCTTTAGGTGTACCTGCAACAGCTGCTGTGTAATACAAGTTTGTTTCTCTTCCCTCGACAGCTCTTTTCTGGTATTTCTACAAAGACCATTCTACTGAAAGGAATTAAAGAGACTGAAGATGATGAGGAAAGTGTGCAGGATATGATTGAAATTCATTTCCAGAAGCCTAGTAATGGTGGTGGGGAAACAGAGAGTATCAAATATGTATCAAAAGGAGCTGTGTGGGTTTCTTTTGAAGAGGATGCTTAGAATGCCGTATAAAAAAAGTGTATCTCTCTCTCAGAAGTTCTGAGCTTTTGCTTCATCAGAGGGATAAGTTACACCAGTGGTTCTCATACAATTGTGCCTTAATGTTTAGAAATTGAAAATGAGGAACTACCTTTCTGATTTGTTTAATGGCATGAACTTTGAACAGAAATTCAGTAGAACTTAATGCTGAGTGTTCCAGCTGTTCCTGATGAAAGTCATGGAGAAAGCCTTCATCTGCACACGTAACTTAATCTATAATTGCTTCTTGCAAATTCACAGATTTTCTATCTTGTCCATTTTATATAGATTTACCCCACTTTAACCGATTCCATCTTCAGTTTTGTTACAGAAGCCACTCATAACCCAGTGTAAAGCACCTTCATGAATCCACAGATCTGGGGGTTTTATTGGTGTGTGCTGACATAACTCAAATACTTGAAAGCAACATTTATGTAATTGCATCAGATAAATATTGAGTTGGTGATAAAGCTACAACAGTAGTGATATGTATTTATATCCTACATATACATGCTGGTTGTGAAAGGAGAATGCAAAAATATCACTTATCAGATTTACTTGCAACCCATGAGAAAAGACACATCACTAATGCTGCTTTTAGCTGTCAAGGTGCTGGCCTTGATACTTCCTCCACCATCTAATCCAAATGGTTCTGAGCTTCTGATGAGTGAATAGTTTGTTATATGGTTTTTAACTTTTTTTTTCTACACTGGCATTTTTGTTTCTTTGTTTTTCCGATGTAACATCTCACAGTTGTGAAATCAGATGATTGTTTAAAACAAGTTGTTTTGGAGCTGAGCTGAAGAAACAAGGTGATGGTGCACGCAAGGCCTGAGGTATTTATTTAGTGGCTTGTGCTTGGCCAGGCTGCCAGCTCTGGGAGGTGATGCATTAGGGGGCATTTAGAAAAAGGCACAGAGGGTATAGGGAAAGTTTGTGGGGTTTTTTTTTTGCATGTAAACTTGCCCTTTTGCTTCCAGTTCTGACTCTGAAAGAGCTTTGGAATAAAACAGAAAGGCAAAAGCTGAGGATTTCTCCTCCATGATTGGGTGTTCGCTGCAATCCAATATTTGGCCTTCCAATATTGGAAGGGTGCGTATAAACAGGAGGGGGAACGGCTGTTTGTGAGGGTGGACAGTGATAGGACAAGGGGAATGGTTCTAAACTGAGACAGGGGAGGTTTAGGTTGGATATTAGGAGGAAGTTTTTCACACACAGGGTGGTGAGGCACTGGAACAGGTTGCCCAAGGAGGCTGTGGATGCCCCATCCCTGCAGGCATTCAAGGCCAGGCTGGATGTGGCTCTGGGCAGCCTGGGCTGCTGGTTGGTGACCCTGCACACAGCAGGGGGTTGGAACTGGGTGAGCGCTGTGCTCCTTTGCAACCCAGGCCGTTCCGTGGTTCTACCACACGTCAGGCGCTGCCTGCTGGGCGGCTGAGCGCGGGGCTGCAGCTCCGCTCGGCGTTCGGTGCGGGTAACGGCACGGAGCGCCGCTCGGCTGTGGGAGCGGGGAACGGCAGCGAGCGGGGGATCGCGAGGGTCTGCGCTCTCCCTGAACGGCGTCTGTCGGATAGGAAAGGAAAGAGGGGGAAAAGCTGGGTTCAGCCCGCCAGCGACTTCAACCCCGCTGAACGGCGAGCAGCGCAGCCTCAACGGAAAGGAAAGCGTTACCGTTGTGCCGTGGTGTCCCGGAGCGGGAGGAGCGAGAAGGCTCTCAAAAGCGAGAGCGATTTTAACAGAGCTCCCGAGGTTCGTGCAGCGTTCCGCTCCTCCCGGCGCTGAGTTCAGAGTTTCCACCTCACCGCCCACCCGCCGCTCCGCCCGTGTCCTCCCCAAGCCGAGCCCTCCCTCCGCTCCCGGCGTCCCCCGGCGGGCTCCGGGCCCGGCCCGGCCCTCACCTTTCGCTTTCGTTTCTCTCCGGCCGGGCCCTGCGATCGGCAGCCGAGACGCGGGCGGTGCTCCAGAAACCGTCCGCCCTCCGGACGGCGACGCCTCGGCAAGTGTGGGGCGCGGGGCCGGGGGGGGAGGTGGGGGGCGCAACATGGAGGCGGCAGCGCGGTCCGCCACCGCCGCGTTTGGCGGGAGAGCTGTGCGGCACCGCCGAGGGCCTGCCGAGCGTCTTGCCCTCAGGCGAGCCGCCGAGCTGCGCTGTGTGGATCCGGGCAGAACGTGCGCGACCTGAGGGCTCCGTGAGTGCCCGTGACCCGCACAGCGCAGAGCAGGGAGCCTTTGAGGGGCATGAAGGGTTGTAAGCTGAGAGAAGCCTGAAGAACGCGGGCTGAAGGACGGTCCTCGCGTGGTCGCTGCGGAGCTAGCAGCGAACGCTAACCGTGCGAACGGCATCGCAGAATGGCTCGGGTTGGAAGGGACGCCAAGGATCATCGAGTCCCAGGGTTGTGTTGGATCAACAAACGTGCTGAATTGTTTCCTTCCATCCTTTCCTTCATTCCAAGCCAACAAAGCATTGCAAAATCTCCTCAGAGTCCCATCGTTTGTGGCGTTTTTCTGTATTTTCACTGAAATAATACCGTTTATGTAGCAGGAATGGAAATAAAAGATGCTTTCCCTAACAAGGCATAGATGCAAATCCTATTTAGGATGGGTTTCGTGTTTGCAGCAATGGGAGGTCTGGCTCTGATGAAAATCATGTGTGTTGTTATTTTATGCACTGCAGGTTTCAGATGGCTGGGATTACGTTCTTCCAATTTAACAAGGTTGTCCTCTGAGTAAATGGAGAGAGCTGAGTCACAGCATAACCCTTCATCCCAGCTCTTGTGAATTTAACAAGTAAGGACTGTCTGAAGCTGACCTTGACGCTCTGAAAAGAGAGTCCTTGTTGAACAGTACGTGCAATTAACATTTTCCATTTCCTTCAAATCTTGCATATTAGAGCAAACAATCGTACCAGCCTAACACTGGGCCTTTCATTTGGGAAGCTGTTAAATGTAGTTCTAATTTTTACTGCTTTAACAAAAGGGGATAACGAGGGTGTGGAAGCGACACTTTTTAATTGCACTGTAATGTGAAGGTGCCTGAGGGAGTTGGCACTCATTGAAATCAGAATCTGACAAAGCAATCTATGAAAGGAACGGGTTGTCTGAACAAAAGGGAGCCAGTTCAGCAGCCGTGGTGGCTCTGGGTAACCTCTGTGCAGGTCACTGTTTTGACAGCATGCCATTTCTCTCTGCACAGGACATGGGACAGGCTGCTAAATCAGCAAGGACCATCGTCATCTCTGGTGTTCCAGATGGTGTTCTGAACGATGATGTCATGAGTGACATTCTGGTGATTCATTTCCAAAAGGCAAAGAATAATGGTGGAGATGTGGAAGAAGTGAAATATCCAACAAGGGAAAAAGGAGTTGCATATATAACTTTTGAAGATCAAGAAGGTATTCACACTAATAGAGCATAGGAAACGTTCTCCCAAAAATTAGCCGTAGAACATTTACTCTAAAACAAATGATTATAAATTCCTTACTGGCATTTAGTAAGGAAGGCATTTAGTTTAGTGCCTTTAGTCAGTCAGAGTTGTAGGATTTTATTTCTGTTCAGTGAAGGAATGACTCTGAAGAGACTTTGCACAAACTTTTGTTTGTTTCTAGAAACAAACTTAAACACTGCGCAACGTGATTTTTGGAGTCAGGCCTTTGGGAACAAATCTCTGACAATTATTGTTGCAAGGAGACAGGCTTCTGTCTCTCTGAACCATTTTGACTAATGCAAATATATTAGGCAAGAGAATTGGATCACCTGTGTGTATGTATGGAAATTTTAGGGAGAGCATCAAGAGGAAAACACCCACACAGTGATGTACTGTCAGACTGGCAATAAGACATTATCCTACTGCCAAACAAGTGAATCTGCTTTCTCTTTAGTTGTAGAGAGTGTTCTACAGAAGAATGAGCATCGACTAGAAGACAGGAGGCTGCCCAGATACTATCCTCTGAAAGTCACCCCTTACTGTGAAAATGTAAGTTCATCCTCAGTTTATCTAGTTGTGCTTCCTTAGCTATGTTAACCATTACCTAACTTCTCTAATTCACAATTCCAGGTCTTCAGCTCTGTCACAGCTGTCCTCGATATGTCTGTTTTCAAAGATAAATTTGTTTTGGAGGATCTAGTACAAGAACTTAAAGAGAAGAGCACAGCTTTGAGCTTTGGTTCTCTGCAATCCAATGGGCATATTTCTGTTCAAGGGTCATTTCCAACAATCAAATGGCTAAGAGACTTTCTTTTACTAAAAGCAAAATCCCTCTCGGAGGATGAAAATGAAGCAAGTAAGTCTCATCAGAGACCGAAGAAGAGGCTGAACAAACACACACTCACCAGAGAGGTGAATAATTTTGGTCACGATGCTGAAGGGGAAAAGCAAGTGGTTGTTCTTGACACGGATATATACCACTACATGAAGTGCTTCTTTGCCAAGGAACTCCTCACAAATACTGATGTTGTGATTTCTGACATCACTGATGGTGATATAACTACACTGCATCTTCAGAAAGGCAGAAGCAGGCCTGATAGCAGCCAAGTATTAAGAGTCAAGGAGAAAATTGAAAATCGGTCTATCCAACTTCTTAACAGTTTACGTAAAGAAAGGATCGGCTTTGAGAAGAGCACCAGAGATAAGAAGAAATACAGATCGGTGTGTGAAAGTGTGAGATCCCGCTACCCCGATGTTTTGGTTATTCCTTATGATACTCATATTGATGTGATAGGGAGTTCTTCTGCAGTTTTTGAATTTACACAGGAAGTGAACAAAAAGATTCAGAGCCCGTTTCAAAACAGGTAGAAAGATAGCATTCATGTGTGATGCACATTGCGCTTGTAGTGAGCTGTTCTGGTGCAAACCTTCGTGTCACTTCAGGTCTGCCTCATTTCTCTGACACGCAGTCTGGGAATGCTGCATCAGGATGAAAAAGCCCATTCCTCCCCAGATACCAAACAAAGTTCAGAGCAAGGAACAAATGATCTTTGTATCTCTGGTGAGCTTCAAGATGGAAGAAATGAAGTTTCTTCCGTCCAGACAGAGACACATTCTTCCTTTCATTTGCTGCATTCTGGCCACATGCACTCTTGTCTTGCTGTCATGGAGCTTATGATGTGAAAAGAAGAATTTTTGAAGATTTTTCATTAGCATAAGAAATGGTAACTGTAAAGCTGGGTGAACCAACCTGGTATGAAATCCTGCACAGAAGTTCACGTGTTTCTTTGTGCAGGGAGATGACCACCAAAGATAGGACTGGTGGCTTGCTGCTGCTGCCCTTATCTGCAGAAGAAAGCTCTTGTTGAGATGCACAAAGGTAGAACTTTAGTACTTGAGAAGATGGAATGCTTGATAAATCTGTAGGCTTCTCATGTCCTGAAAAAGGCCTTGAAAGCCGGTGCCAGAAGTTCCTGAGAGAAGAAACTGAATTTGTCTTTGTAGGAGCAATAGCAGGTTTTTATCCAGTAGTAACAGCAGCTGCAGCATCCCTGGACAGCATGTTACTTAGACATGGAAGTACATCCATAATTTTGATGTAAAATCTTGGCACATTTAAACTTTTAAATCATACTCTATTTATACAGTTCTTAGGCCCAGTGTGGGAATAGTTTTTCTGATCTCAATCATCTAGTGGTGTAGATACACCAGATAGGAGCAGTCCCTTTTTTTTTCCTGTGCAAAACTGATAAGTTAATGCAATAACTGGAAGTTGTAACTGAGAACAGGAACACTTTTATCCTATTAATGCTTTCCAGTTGTGTTTTCCAGACCATGTCAGAGGTTCAGACTGCGGAGATGTCTGCCATCTCCTGTAGGACAGGGCAGCCTGATGAAGACTTAGTGTTAATTACTTTCTAAATTGAATGCCTTAGAACACTGAATATTTCTTTTGTTAGCAGCTGTACACATTTTCAGTTTTTGATAGGTCGAGGTATGCATATAGTTTTAAACAACATCCTTAAGTCTACTGTTTGGACTTGTGTCTGCCTTGCCCTTTGCTTTCATTTCTAGAGTTAAGTGCCTGGAGTTAAAACTGAGTGCTCACTACAGAATTCCATCTGATTCACGCATTAAAATGGAGTGCTGTAAAATTTCAGCCTCATTCACTGAGATTGGGGATCAAGGCAGTCCCCAGGAACGTGACAGCTTAGAGCATGTGTTTTAAAGTTAAACCTTTTCCATGGAGATCCATTATTAGTCCAAATGTGCACCCTTTTGTGATCTTTTTAGAAAGCCAAGTTGAAAGTGTGTTTTGTGATTTCAGAATGTGCAGATTGCTAAGACTTACAGACCATTAGTTCTTTTACAGGAAAACCTTATGAAATTGAATTTATGATCCTATTAAAGAAATGTGTTTCAAAATGCTTTGTGTTCTTTAAGCAACTCCTAGACTTTTAGTTGGAAGCTCATCATGCTTAAGGCATTTTCTTGTCGTGACTGATTACCCACTGCAGTTATGCCAACGAAAGATAAAAGTGGTTAAACTAGTACCAGTGCTGTGTTTTAAAATACACTGTCAAAGTGGGAGGATGATGAGCTGAAGTGATGTGCTGAACTGGGAGGGAGGAGTGCTTAAAGGCTTATATCTATGCCAGATTCCAGTGTAGCAGTAGTACATGCAGAGGCTGGAGGGAGGCAGGGCAGAGTGCCCAGAGCCAGGTCTGGTAGGGCCCCTCCTGCTCCCCACTGACCAAACCTTGCCCTTTTTTAGTGCTCCCCACAGAGCTTAAGCAAGGATGGGATGTTTTTTGACCTCATAAAGGAGAGAATTCTCCATGAAGGTCAGACCTTTAATGAAATGAGTTCTCTTTTCTAATGTCCGTGCTGACCTTCCATTCTCCTTTCTGCAGAGTCTCGGTGTTGGAGTTTTTGATTCCTAGAGTTTCCTATGCACTTGCAGAAATGCTTAGGGCTCATAAACCAGCAGCACTGATCTCGGTCAGAATACCAGCGGGTCAGGAAAGGGCTGAACTCCATCCATTGAGTCAACTTTGACAGCAGCACTGGTAGAGGTACTGCTCACTTCTTGTTGTCTGGGTTTTAGGACAAAACCTCAAAGTCCTTTAAAGACTGCAGTTGAATAAAACTTTTATTGCTGTTTTACAGCAGTTGTCACAGCTCCTCTTCAGATTCACTGGTCCATCAGCCCATTGTCAGCTGAGCATTCGGGCCACCAGGTGCACTGCCACCAGCACTGCCTTGTTTCCTGGGGTGTCTCATCTGCTGCCTCTGGTCCCATACCTGGATGTCATTTCTTTAGAGTAAATTGGGATGTGAGTCCATTTTGGACCAGCACATACCATCTATTGTTATGCTCCTGATCTCTGGGGCTGCTAGTTTAAGTGGGTTTTGCAGCAGCACTGCATTGGAATACCTCACTTTTCTCATCTCTGGTGGTTCCTTGTGGCCTAGCAAGGGCAGGGCTCAAAGCAGGCATCCCACACAGGGTCAGTGCTGGTAGCCAAGGGGCTGTGGTACGTGCTGTGACTGCCTGAGCTGCTC
Source organism: Tympanuchus pallidicinctus (assembly GCF_026119805.1). Taxonomy (NCBI): domain Eukaryota; kingdom Metazoa; phylum Chordata; class Aves; order Galliformes; family Phasianidae; genus Tympanuchus; species Tympanuchus pallidicinctus. The sequence continues at coordinate 1,808,019 of NW_026294669.1, forward strand.
TTTTAGATGTAATTCCACGGAGCAACCTTCTTTTTCAGCAGGTGAAAACATGCATTGTGGTCCACCAGGATAGAGCAATGTTTGCTGTAAGATATAAACAGCGTTTCAGCAGAATAACCTTGTAAGTGAAATGTATTCCTTCCTTCCATCATAACGCAGTCGCTGTGAAAAAAAAAATAGATGTTCAGCAAAAAAAAAAGGAAGTTTGATTTTATCCTTAGTGTGGACACATAAGCAAATACAGCAAAGCAGATTGGTGTTAGGTCTGGTAAGAGGCTTGCCAGCTATTATTCTCACAGTCACTTTTTATGGCGAGCAAAGCACTGTTATAACTTGAGCTCCACTCAAAAAAGGGATTTAATATTTGTGTATATTGCAGAATATCTGGGAAAGCATATCAGATGCAATTCCTAGATCTAAACCATCAGTGCTGACTCAGTATTCTCAGCACCAGATTTGCACTTTTAATTTGAAAAGAGAATTCACTCCTGGGACCTCAACAAAATATTTGTCCTTATTGCTGTGCCGACGCTTGCTGCCCTTTGCCAGATGGGGAAATGTAACAGTTCATGGAGTAAAAAAATACAACGCCTAATTTTGTCTGAAGGCACAGTTCTCACTGACATTAAGACAAAGCCTTAACGATAAAATAAAATAAAATAAAATAAAATAAAATAATCAGCCACAACAACCAGCAGAATCAGCCCTGTTCCTGGCAGGGCAGCACCGCACTGTGGTCAGTGGGTAACCGCCTTTTTGTGTTGTCTGGAAACCTGAGTGCTAGAGAGAGGATTTGACATCCCTTAGGGGGAAAATATTATACAGTTTGGTGGAAAAGCAATCTCACTGCTGGCCTGAGGGGGTGGGGGAGGCAGACTTGATTTACTGGAGTGCTTTTGCCATCGCTGATGCAAAGCTCTGGTGTGGCCGAGGGAGGACAAAGCCTCTGTTACTCCCCATTGTACCTGCACATGTAATAGTGCAGTGTGAAAGGTGCCTGCAAAGCATGTGGGAAGGGGGCTGGTTGGTATGTTGGAAGATCTTTCTTGCAGGTATAATTGTTGTCATCCAATCTGTCTCGGCAATGTTTGAATCGCACTGAAACTTGCTCTATGCATTTGTTCAAAAAAAAAGAATCCAACACCTACTACAAAAGACCTGTCATGCTTATTGAAAGGCTGCAATGCCAGAAAGACATTTTCTGACGGAAGAAGTGCTGCTTTGGGGAGACATCTTATTAAATACATACATACAGGTACGAAAATTCAACGACTGATTCGTCAAGACGACTGTCAGCCTCATCCATCTCCATCTGGCCACCCCGGAGACCCAGAAGCATGACAGTTGTGATGAAAGCATGCCATGGCCATCAGCCAGGGGCGAGCTGGGGTGGTTGGTGAGTCAGTGTGGGGTGGATGGGGATGCACTCCCACTGGGACAGGAGGAGATGAGCTCGGCACTCTGTGCATCCGGAGGCGCTGAGGCTCTCACTTGGCTCCGGTCCGGCCCTCAGGAAGCTCCCACAAGCAAACACACACGTTCCTGTTTTGTTGAACATCTTGTGCAAGAGAGGAAAGCAGCTGTCGAGCAGGGCCAAGATAGCACTGAAAAAATTCCTCTCTGTTGCTCAACATTTCCGTGGTGATTTTGTCCGTCGCATTCAGAGAGGCTGATGGGTGTTTACAGGATATGTGGCTTCTCTCCAAGCTATCACTGCTGACTGCTTGGCTACACGCAGGACAACATCTATGAGTGTGGCCCAATGTCATTCAAAATATCTCATTTTTTGGCGTTTGGGTTTTTACCCTTCAATCTGCCGCAGATGCTGACAAAAGGACCTTTTCCATCCCTCTCTTTGGTCAACTCTGCACAACGACCTGGAGCTGCTGGAGCCCCGTCTGGTTGTACTTACTTTTTCCCTTTCAGAATGTCCACTGGAAAACAAGTCTCTTTCTGCTTTGCCTTGCATAGCTTTCCTTCGTCTCCTGACACCCATTAATGACCTGCAGAAAAACATCTCAGAGTAACTGAGTGAAGAAGGAGTACTGCCTCTAATGGCAGCAGCTGCCGCTGAATTTAAGCCATTTTTCAGGTGGATTTCCCCTCCCATCACTGCTACTGCCTGTTTAATGGCTGTAGTACAGAGCAGGACCAGCCAGGCCAAGTGCTTTACCCAAATAAAATGTGGTATGAGATGCTGGAAAAACAAAGTTCTGCTCTCTTTGTGCAGCTCAGGGATGGAGAAGCCATCCCGCATGGCCCTGCTGGTGCTGGGGCTGGCACTGCAGCCAGTGAGCAGCACTGGTGCACGTCCACGCGCTCAACTTGTACTTCAGACATGCTTTAGAAAGCTTTTTTTTAAAGCCTTTCATTTTGGTGTGGATACCAGCAAATCTCTCCCAGCGTTACAGTAAAGCAACCTCTCTCTTTGGCGTTGCAAGCAGCCGTGCCCTGCGTGCTGGGACTCTGCAGAAATCCATCTCTTTTAGCACCGTCTGGAGCTTCTCTTTATGAGCAGATCACTCTTGCACGGATACAGCCAGTTCTTAACAACTGGAAAACTGTAATGCACACAGTAAACACCACCAGAGAGCTCTTTTTCCCCCTCTAAGTTACACGAGCACTTCCCCCACGAGCTGGGGGATTTGGCATTTCTCTCGGGTGTACTTTACATTTTCCAAACTTTCTGAATAACGCGTTGAGAGACTTAAGCATCTGCACTGCCAAACGAAATGAGAGAAGAAACGGTTCTGCGGGCTCATTAATGCCTGGCACTGACAGGCCTGGAGGGGCTGTGGGTGTATTTACATAGGGCAGAAACAGGCCTGCGGGGACGAGCTCTGCTATTTACATAGGGAAGAGGGCTTCCTTTGGGGGGGCTCATTTAAATGCAAGCGGCACAGGAGCTGACAGCAGCCTTCATTCCATACAGCTCTATCTGTGCTTCCAGCAAGAGGCCTGAAAATGTGGTGCTTCGTGCTGCGTTTGGAGCTGTTTTGTTCAGGCAGGTGGGCGATGCCTCTGCTGGCAGAGCATCCACGGCCTTCCTTACTGTGCACGGTGTCCAGGTGAGTGGCACTGATGGCAAATTTCAGATTTGCCCTGGATTCTGGCTGCTCTCTGTTAGCTCTGATGCCTGTCTCGCAGCTTTGGTGCTTCTCCTGGTCTTGCTCATGATGCGCAACCAGCATCATTGATGCTAGTGTGCAAAATAGCCCTTGTGCCTCCTGTTTGCACACAGGGCTTGCTGTGATCATGGACCAGTTAACACATCTGCTCGCCTAGCAGCCCTGTGCTCACAGAGATAACACAGCAACCTGGCTGGTCCCTTCCAGCTCTCTCAAGCAGGCGTCCCGGATGGACAACCGCAGCTGAAACATAATTTAGTTCCTTTTAGACCATTTCAGGTGCCTGGAGCCTGTGATTGTTTCTGTATCTGATACAGACCTTTCCAATCAGGTGTGTGTGCTGCAGGGGCAAACGCTGCGTGCTGAGAGCAGCATTGAGCTAAAATGCTAAAAACAAGCATGCCAGAGACTTTGCAGTGAGCTGCATCTGTCTGCCTTGACACCGTTGTCTGAGCTGATCTCAAATCCTCAGCTTCATGCCAGCTAACATTTATGCTGCTGCCTCTGCACCAGCCAGTCCCATCCATCACCCTCCCAGCTTTGCACGGCAAACGCAAGCAGCAGTAAATAAAGAATTCCATGGGTCTCAACGCTAAAGAGTTAAGAAAGCACTGTGCTCTCCCCCAGGGGAGAGCCTATTGCAACTTGCAAACACTTGCTATCTGTTTCCAGGTGGTAATTAAAACAGTCACCCCCACCAAGATGGGATTACATCAAGAGGCTGACAATTTCCTGCAGAAAACAGCTGTGTTTCCACTAATGAGCCACAAGATCAGCAGAACCCAGCAGTTGCCTCAGTTGTGGGTACAGCATTGGCATGTGAGGCCCTGGGACCTTTGTGTGATTGGTGCTGCTGTTTCTCAGAGACTGCTGATGTTATCCCAGCTTGCACAAGTTTGCTCATCCTGCTGTGAGATTTCTCCTTTGCAAATGCTCACTGTGGGCAGCAGCTTAGTTAGGTGCTGTGCAATTGGCCCTGCCTGGAGAGGGTGAATCAGGGCACATTAACCACAGAGGGAGGGGGAAGGCACAGTCGTTAAGGGATTCTGGGAGTCTGGGAGTCGTTAAGGATCCCCAACCCCACGCACTCCCCCATGCCCACTGCCCACATCCCTCAGTTCCACATCCCCACAGCTCTGGGACACCCCTAAGGATGGTGACCCCCCACTCCATGGGCAGCTGTGCCACTGCCTGACTGCTCTTTGGAGAAGGAATCATTCCTAATAGCCAAAGTCCTCAAGTCCTGCTTGTTCCACCCTGTTACCACCAGCCCGTGTGTATGGAGTGTGATCCCACTCCATATGTGCTGCAGGACGGGCAGCACAGAAGGGTGTGCTCACGTTGCAACTGTTGTGTTTTATTGTTCTTCCAGTTTCATTTTGAGGGGTTGGGTTTTCTTTACAGCACGTTTATGTTTTGCTCTGCAGTCCTTACCTGCCGCGTGGAAGCCGTTAACCTCAGCCAGATGCTTGGCAGCGATGCGGCCATTAATGCTCACCCTGAGATCGTTACCATGTCAATGAATCACGCGATGTGTGTGCCTGGGTAAGCAGAGACACAGCTCAGCACGAAGGTGGGAACTGAGGTTTCCCAGGAGCTCTGCAAGCCCCCAGCACCACTCGGAGACTGCTACTGCAGCCCACATCTAACACTGTGTGGTTGTGCCCATCTCCCTTTTTGGGCTGGGACTGCCAGAACATGAGCAGGAATCATAGGGTATAGGTGGCACAGCATCTGTCTATCTGACTGTCTTAGCTGGTCCAAACATTTTACAGGCCTCATGTTTTCAGCTGGTTTTGCATATTTATTTTTATGTGGGTTTTAATAGACTAAGCAAGGTTTTCTTCCTCCCTGCAATCGCTCCCTGATGGGAAACTTATGATGTGCTGCTGGACGTTTCTTGCATGGAAGCTTCGGGTAGGAAATGGGGGATTGCCAGAGCTTCCTGCATGCCATTTGGGTCCACCTTTGAGATGGGGCCAAAGGAGCGGAGGTCACAGCCAGGCCCTGCTGGGGGGGATGAAGATCTGATGCTGCAGGTCAATAGGAGCACATGGGTCCTTTCTTAGGGCAAAGCAGACATGATGGGCAGATCAGGCAGTTATCACCATTGAGGGAAGACAGAGGGAGATCTGGGAGATGCCTTCAAGAACTAAGAGCCCATTTAATTTCAAATGTAACGACTTTCTACAGTCCCTAATAATTTTGAGGTACATTAGCTGCCTGCACTCCAGATTACTGTAAGGATGTCGTCGGGTACCAGACTGTCAGATATGAAAGCTTAATAAGTGACACGCTTTACATTTTTGGTGCAATCAAATATAAAAGCTTCCACTCGCTTAAAATTACCAGAGGTAATTTCAACACAGCTGTCAAGTCATTTTCCTAGAAATTGAAGTTTTTCCTAATGTGCTTTTACTGAGATGGAGGGAAATCGTTTCCGATGCAATTGCTCTGCGTGCAGGTATTACTGGAGAGAGGTGCAGCTCAATGTTATGCTGAGAAGGCATTTCTGGATGCGGGAGGTGGTCCCTGCCTCAAATCTGAGTGGGAGCCCAGGGCTGAGTACCTGAAGGTTCAGAGGATGGTACAGAGCTGGGAGGAGCGGCTGCCACCCCAGAAGGTAGGGCTGCCATTGAGGGAGACCTGGGCAGGCTGAGAATTGGGTGGAGAACAACCCAGTGCGGTCAACAAGGACAAGTGTAGCATCCTGCACCTGGGGGGGAACAACCGTATGCATCAGTACAGGCTGGGGGCTCAGCTGCTGGAAAGATGCTCTGCAGTCCCACACAGCAGTGGGACACCCCAGAGATGGTGAGCCCCCACTCCCTGGGCAGCTGTGCCACTGCCTGACTGCTCTGTGGAGAAGGAATTGTTCCTTGTACCCCCTTGCATCCAACCACACTGGGGGGAACATGGGCACTACTGCTCTGCCCGGGTTACACCTGTAGCTTGCCATCCCTTGGCCAAGCCAGGAGCTGCAGGAAGGCCTTAAACCCCCCCTAAACTCCCACTTCTATTCCCCTCAGTGCTCCATTTTGTTTGGGACCTCTGTCTCCCCTCACTGCATGTTTCCTGCCTGCAGATGGACCGCTTTATGGGCTGGCTGAGCCCATTGCCCACAGCCAGGATGAAATCACTGCTTTTTTATTTCATCATTACAGACCCATAACCGGCTCTTAGGGCAAATGGAGTGTTTTTCTCTAAATAGTTGTAAACATTAACGCAGTGCACTTTAAAAGCAAGAGAGAAGAGTGAGAAAGCACCAACCTTTGTGCCTGTTGCAGAAAGGTCCTACCCCAGCACTGCACCTTGGTCCCTTTATGGGGCCTCTGAGCAGAAAGGTTACAGCAGAAAACTGTTCAAATTACAATGTTTGCACACCACTGGGAGCAAGAAAGTCAAAGCCTGGGTATGCTCTGACCTGCACTTAGGAGATGGAAGAAAAAGGAGGACAAGCCTTGGATCACATCCAATGGCACTGTGCGTGACAGATGCATCTCAGGATGGAGACATTTTGGGGGGATTTTTAGTTTTCTTTTTTCTCATTTAGCTGAACTAAATGATGCTCCAGTACTTGGGGACCAGTCAGGCACCAGGCAGCGTTTCTGTTTCAGACCTCTCTTTTATGATCTCAGTGCCTTCATTTGTCCCAATTCCCTCTGCTTTCTGGGAGAAGGCGGCCGCCCCTCACCCAAAGAGCTCTTTGTGACCGCAGTGATGTGACGACCACAGCTGTGCTGCCTGGCACATCAGCCCGGTTTGGTCGGACTGAGCCCCAGACCTCTCAGTGGAATGGCCTCTTCTGTGTTTTCCTGAAATTTGATATCCTAATTAAGGCTTTCCTCCACTTAACAAGGAGGAATGTGTATCACAAGCTTGCTGAGGCCGCTGCCAAATGACTTGAGCTCGGTGTGATGGGTGAAATGCCATCCCTGCTGCTGCACAGAGTGTGAATGATGTGGTCCCCAACGAAGCAGCCAGCCCAGTGCAAAGCAGTCTGTCTGGGGGGCTGTTTCCATAGCGTGGACACCAGCACTTCTCCCCTTAGCAAGGGTGGGGAGAGGGCTGTGAGGAAGGAGGAGCGACAGACAGCAGGGCAGGCTCTGTGCACACAGAACCCCTAGCATGGATACCTTTAGGGTTAGTGCTGATGTGTGCAGGAGCATTTGCATCTCACCAGGGCTTTGATCCAGCTGTAATTCCAACTCTGCTCCTCAGATTTGAACACTGCATACGAAGCAGTGAGTTAAGATGTGACTTAGGGCAGCTTTTTGCTGTTTTTGGAAGGAGCGAGGCAGCAGAATCTCCCCATGCAGAGCACAGCTCTGCCCCACGCATGCAGCTGCCACGTGACCTTCTGTGGGTAAATGCAACCTAGCTATTAAGCTTCATTCCTGGCTGCCAGATATAGGAATATCTACTGTCAGATGGATAATTCCTGGGATTTGTACAGTTTGACACAAAAATGACAGTGCTGAGGATTCGCGGCTTCCAATTTTTGTTCTACACTCTGCCTTTTTTTATAGTGTTTCTCCTGCAGTTGAGAAAATCCCACCAGGCAAGAGATGGAATCAACACTACCAACATCCTAAGAGTGCTCACAGCATAATCCTGCTCTGTTTTATTTCTGGAGAACCGTTTCTCATTTTAGTTAAGGAGAAGTTCATAAACACCTATGGAAGAGGGACAACAAGAGGGTGAATGTAGACCCTCTGTGTATCTAAGCTGGAAAAGATGATGCAAAGTAAGGAAGAGCCCTTGGGAAATGTAAATGAGAGGTCTTGAGAGGGTGGGAGAGGTCCTGTATGCAGGCTCTGAATTAAGTGAGATAAATAATGGTTATGCAAAAAGCAGAAGATAAAAGAGCTCTTGAGAATGCAGTTAAGGTTTTGGGTGTATGGGAAGTCAACTTAAATAGTGTTTTCATTGTGATTTCTTTCTGAGAGACATGCAGGAATGGGAAGCGTTTCAAATGCAGTTTAAGAACAGGAGTGCTGAGAATTCTGAATGCAGCTAAAGAAAAAGATGCTTAAATCTCTGATTGGGGGAAACCTTTGAGGTGATGCGAAACTTCAGAACAATTGAGAGAAAGGAGTGTTTGGGGGAGGTGTAGGAAATGGAAAGGGAGAGAAGAGGTGAAAGGAATGGGAAAACAGAGAGAAAGAGAGGGCAGGAAGAGACAGAGCGGAGGATCATCCTAACAAGATTACAGGGGATTAGACAATTGAGCAGAAACCTCGTTAATTGGGTGCTGACCTTTGCGCTGAGGCTGTCGGGGTGAAGCTGGAGGCGAGGCGGTGATGGCGGGTGGGACGGGGGCAGGAGGGCAGGGTGGGCACCAGCCCATGGATTGCAGTCCTTAGCAGTTCTTTGCTGTTCTTTGGCTTTCCCTGAGCCCCAGCTGCCAGCACAGCAGTCCGTTATAGCAGCACATATAGAAGAATATATGCTGGGATGTTTGGACACCAGAACAGCCCCAAGTTAGAACTTAGAAACCCGTGGTGTACGAAATCAAACTATCAGTGTGGATGGGCAGCTTGTCTGTGAGTGAGGTGCACCTGTGAGGTCTGGAATATTTCCTGCTATCCCCTTCCGTCGTGGTAGGAGGCAGAAGCCTCCCATCTCCTTGGTCAGCTCCTTTTTCCTACACCCTCATGCTTCTCGCAGCAGCACCAGAGGGTGCTGTGTGCCATTGCTCAGCGCAGTGCCAAGGGTTTGCTGGGGAATCACCGATTGCACGACATCGTCTCGATGCAACAGAAATTAAACTGCTTATTTACTTGAAAAAAAGAAAAGTATAGCAGCTGCAAAGCATGTTCATCAGCCTTCGCACTGCAAGTTGAATTTTAAGCATGCAGCAGAGAAAAGACACCCTGTGTGGAGCAATCCTGTGCAGACAGCAGGAGGACTACGGCTGTGTTAATAGACTTTTACCCTCTCTGTATTCTATTATTCCATAAAACACAACTGCGTTGAATGATACGGACTCCTGTTGAATTAATTATTGATACAGTGCCCCAAAGGTTTGGAAGTACTGATTCAGCAGGTGGTGCTGGGAGAAGGTGGCCCAGGTCTGAGCAGGAGATCCCACTGCTCCCACCCCAACCAGCCCTACGTGCCAGGCAGCAGAGACCCATTCATCACAAGTATCCACGCAATAATGGAATAAATATATGGTGCTTACAGTACCAAGTAACTGACTGTTAAGGATTTGCATGTGATACGGGCAAAGCCATTGCTATCCTGGAAGTGAAGCCTTTCTGGAAAACATTAGCTTGTTTTTGGGAGATCTGCTGCAAGTGAGGAACTGGGGGCTGTGTGAATTGTGATGTGCTGGGAGTTGTGCTGGGGGCACAGAGCTGGATCTCAGAGCATATAATGCATAACTGGAAACCCTCTGCCCATGTAGAAATCTGATTTTACCAGGACTTCCCAGCAGTTTGGGTAGCAGAGGTGCTTGGGAGGTTCAGCAACATGCTTTTGTGTGACACGGGATAAGAAATACATGCGAGGCTGGGGGAGAGGATTAATGCATGCATATGAGCTACTGTAGGAGAACACCAATTACTGGAAAATTACATTTTCCAGGAGACTAAAGTAATCTTTTTACCCACATTGCAAACATATTGTAAGTGTGCTTTGAAATGTTATGACTTCAAAACGTGCATTTTAAAAGTAAAAAACCTATGGCACCGGGAGTGCTTCCTTCATGTTTTTGTACATCCATCACTGCATAACCAACGGCGGCAGCCAGGGGACGCGATTGCTGCTTCAGTGCAGGAAATGGAAACCAGAAGGGGATGGACTGGGCTGGGAGGCTGAGGACAGGGCGACAGGCAGGTGTCCCCTCTGGTATTTATTTCCCTTTCCTTTCACTGTTGGTTGGAGGAGTGAAGAATGGGGAACCCAAAATGACACTTTTCCACCCAAAGCTTTGCTGCTTATAGGATGGAGTGTATTTTGTTCCTCCTACAGTACTCTTATCAGTGATTTTTATTAATTAAGCTGGAGCTCGTGTGGTGTCCGGTGAGCAGAGGTCACCCCTGGTCTGTCCCCAGATCCCAACCAGGCCCATTGCCAACAGGACACTGCAGCACAACTGAGCAATTGGCAGCCTCTCTGCAGGCCAGTTTTGGCACAAAATATGCAATTTGTGTGAAATGGAGCCTGCTTTTGGAAAGCAGTGCATTGCCCATCCTGCTGCACAGCACTGATGCTGCCCAAGGTGTCCCCATGCCCTGTTCCCAAGTCTCAGCAGTGCCCGTGCAGTGGTGGCACTGGAGAAGGTGGAAGCATGCTGCCCTCTGCGGTTCTGCATGGTGTGTTGGCTCCTCTCGCTCCAGCTGAGCTGTAAATTGATTTAAGGGTAATCTGTAAGGGTAAGCTTTATGGAAAGGAATGTGCGAGCTGTTAAAGGGCTTTGGGGGATATAAACCAGAGCAAAACTGAAGCTCTCAGCTGCTGAGAGCAAGGCTTGCTGCAAGGGTACTGCTCCCCACAAACACGATACGCTGAGCAGAACCATTCCTGAGTTAGAGGATACAACAAGGAGAAACACTGAGCAAATCACCCTGCAAAAAACTACTAACCCTTGTGTGCTGGAGGAATGTGAGCCATTCCTGTGAATATTCGGCAGTGCTGGTTGCACAGGCACTGGTTTTGCTGTGTTTGGGGCCCATCTGCAAATGAAGCGGTGCGAGGTCAGAGCTGAGGCCCTCCCAGCACAGCTGGATGGCTCTGCACTGGGGCAATGTTTGGGAATTCTTAGCAAGGCAGAGCAGCAACCTGTCCTGCAAGTAGAAGACTTGGAAAAACATGAATCTGTAATGTCTGTTGGTGTTTTCAGTGCAATTTGTACAGTTCCATGAGGCTGATGGTTACAACTCTGAGCTGCTCACCCTCACCCCTTGTCCGTGTGGCTCTGGGGGAAGCGCCCATCCTGCCTCTCTTAAGTGGTCACAAACATCTCATTAAAAATAATTAAGAAAGTGCCCCTCAAGGATGGCTTCTGGCACTTGTCCTGTACACCCCAGGGCCGTGCTGGTTGATGGGAGCCCCGTGGATGTCTGCAGCCACTTGTGTGCAGTTGGGGCTGCTGTGCCTCCTCCAGCCCCCGCTGCGCTGCACACAGATCCCGCTCTTCATTTAGCTTAGTCTAATTAATGTGAGAATAATTTGCAGGGGAGGAACTCACTGCTGTGCCAGGGGAATGGGGAGAGCATGGCACTGCCTTTGGTGCACGTGAAAGCTGCTCGGGGAGCTGGGGAAGCTCCGGCTTAAATCACTGCTGGGTTTTTGCAAAGCGCTCTGCTCGGAGGGTCCCAGATCTGGATAAAATGTTTAAATATTAATTGGGAAACAGCCGGCAGTGCAGGTGTTCTTCCTCCTTTCCCTTCCCATGCCTCCCTCGTGGGGCTGCTCTCCTCCGACTCGCCATTTCCGACAGCATTCGGCTGTATGCAGTCAGCTGGGAGGGCTGCAGGACGTGCATCTGAGCACAAAGGAAATGTGCAAAGGTAGGACAGGGAAGAGCTTGCTCTGAGCTCTGGTGTGGCTCCCGAGCCCTCTGCGCTGTGCCTGCGCATGCTCTCAGTGACCCAGGTGTGCAAAAATGGGAACATCCTGGCTTCACCTAACAGAGCTGCTTGTCTAAATAAAGTAATCACAGTTCCACTGGTCAGAACCAGCACGGTGATCATAATTGTATAGCATCAGAAGGCAATAGAATGGTTTGGATTGGAAAGGACCTTGAAGATGATAGAGCCATGGAAAGATTGGATTGGAAGGGTTCTTAAAGATTATAGAACCATGGAATGGTTGGGCTAGAAGGACCTTGAAGACTGAACAGGACCTTAAAGGACCTTAAAGATCACAGAACCATGGGATGGTTGGGTTGGAAGGGATCTTAAAGATGCTCACCTTAAATTTGGGGTGATGCTCTGTGGGTGAGTGGTAGGGGAGTCATGCATTGATCTGACACTAATGAAAAGGGCCATCACCTATGTGGAATATCAGTATATCCACCCATAAATTGTTAACTGAATATCAGTATATCAACCCACAGACTGTCAGCAGCACCTGCATGGGCAGTTACTGCAGGGCAGAGCCCACGTACCACTGCAGAGTGGATTCCCACCCCACATGAACCCAGGCCCACTGCTCAGGCTCAGGTTCCCATTTCACCCCATCCAGGGTCACCGTTGGCCTCAACCCCCTCCAGGAAGAAGCAGCATTCCTGGGGGAGCAGCCCTGTGGCTCCAGCACATGGTGAGTAGTGCTTCCCATTTGGCTTTCAAAAAGAAGGAGGCAAGATTCTCTCCTTAGGTCGAAAGAATTGACATCAAGTAGTTTAAAATTCGTTTTGATCACTGACTGTTTTGACAGTGTTAATTGTTTTCCGCTTTTTTTCCTGAAATCTCAATCAGCTGCAAACCCCTTCCTGCAGGAGCTGCTTCAACACTGGGAGAGCTGCATACGTTCCCCTCCAGGCTGATATCTGAGCGTGCTTGGAGCAAAGCTGCACAGGGAGGGATGGATTCCAGATGTTTGCGTGTCACGTGGGACTGGTTGGTTTTACAAGCAAGAGAGTTCCCTGAGTATCTGATTTTGGCAGCAATCTCCACTTTTGTCTAAAGAGAAACTGCACAGGAAGTTAGAAAGCACGAGACAAGCAGTATTCTTGGGTCCCGTGTTTTTCCCGTGTTTGACAAGCTCTGGTCCTGCATGCGGCCATTCAGAAGCAAATTAGAATCATAGAATCATAGAATCATGGAATCATTAAGGCTGGAGAAGATTTGTAAGATGTCCAAGTCCCAGTCCCAGCCCACCCCCCCATGCCCACTGCCCACATCCCTCAGTGCCACATCCCCACAGCTCTGGGACACCCCAAGGATGATGACCACCACTCCGTGGGCAGCTGTGCCACTGCCTGCCTGCTCTTTGGAGAAGGAATTGTTCCTCATATCCAACCTGAACCCAGCTTTAGTTAGAGCCAGCCGCTGCCCAGCCCACACCATTGCTTCCCTGGAGGCCATCGGCTGCTGCAAGCAGTCAGTGGTGTGGGCAAAAGGAAGCAGTGGGAGCTGGCTTCATAGAAATGGGGCTTGTAGCCCTGAAGGGGCCCTCGTGAGAAATGCATGTTAACCAAGCCATTCTTCTCTTTGCATTTATGTAATGTTAGCTGTAATATGAGACATTAAAAAAAAAAAATCAATTATTTGACAAAGAAATAAACCTAGGAGAATAATGTTTGCTCAATATATCACTTCCTTGAATGAAATTCATTTTGCCAGGGCCAAGGCATTAAAAATACATTAAAATATTTCAATATAAATAGAATGAGTGGGTTTTACATTCTTCCCAAACCGCAAATTCGTAACTTCATTTGCATAGGAACTTCTTCTGAGTTCTTTGATCACTATTGTAACTGAGCGTACATAAAAGGAGCGTGCAGAAAATAAATGCAAAAAAGTAGAACTGCAGAAGGGAAAAATGTGAACTGTGGTTAACAGAAACTGGAAACAGTGCAGCAATGCACAAGTCGGGGCTGACTGCTCTTCACAGCACGGTTCTGGAACTTGAGCAGGACTGTCCTGATGTTGTGTAGGCTTTGAGCTCTTGGCTCTGTCACACTCCCAGGCCAGCCCCAGGTAAACAGGGTGTGGAGGAACTGCACTGTAGAGCAGCTTTGGGCAAGGCTGCTCTGGCTGCTGGGCTGTTTGCACGCACTGTGGGGTAATGTCAGTGGTGTAAATGCTGCACAGCTGGGATCCAAAACCTCTTACATACGGAAATGTGAGTGATGATTTCTTGCATTGGCAGAACAGAAAAATAAACCTTCTGGTTCCTCATCTGTGGGGAGATGGGCCAGATCTGCTCTTTGGATTCTTGTACCTGTATTGGCTATGAACAGGAACAGCAGTTTTTTGTTGGAGAGAAATGAGTCTTGCATGGAGGTGTCTTCTGTGTAATTCCTTCAAAGGCAGAAAAGTTTCTCAACCACATCCTTTGCCAATGAAGATCACCAGATCTCTTGTAAATGGTGTGTGCTGGTGAGGTGCAGCCTCTCAGCATCCCTGCTCCTCCATCCGCCCTTCTGAGTCATGTGAAAACTATAAAATGCAGCCATCATTCTCTACATTGCTGTTGATGTACATTCCATGAGTGTATTTTAAAATGCAGCCACATGGGAATAGAGTTCTGTTCAGAAATTGCATGCCTGGGAGCCAGGATGGCAGGTGTATGGAAGGGCAGTTACTGTGCCAGAGTGGGAGCTCTTGTCAACCCATGTCGCTGTGCAGCACCTTCCATTGTGTATCACCTCCATCATGGTAGCACCTTCCATCCTGGTAGTGCCTTCCATCATGAGAGCATCTTGGTGTTGGAGAATATCAGAAGTCCAAGAGCATAATGATGCAAGTATAAGACAAGTCAGACAGAGGCTGTGTTAACTATGGCCACAATTAGAGAACATTTGGGCAGAATTTTTTCCTCTGCCTCCCATCGTGGCAGCACCTCCCATCATGATAGAGCAGCTTCCCTAAGCAGTGTGGGCAGAGGCAGACAGTAATGCAGACACGCACCACCCCAAAGCAAGGTAAGACTGGGAGGAAGATGCTTTCAGACACAGCATTCTCTCTGACTTTATCTCCTAGTACATAGGTTTTATTCCAAAATAAAAAGGATTTATTCAACCTGAAAATTGTATCTGTGCTTGTATTGCCTGTGATGGCCTTAAGGGAATAAGCACAGCAAGGAGGTGAGGATGGGAGACAAAATGAAGTGTGCGTGTAAAAAACAGGTAAAACAATGAATAACATAGGGGATGTCAGCTTGATTTTTAGAGATTGCTGTAATGTCTCTGTCCCAGGATATTTGGGGTATGGGAAGACAAAGTGAGAAACATGCTTTGGGGTATTTTTCCTGTCACCTTGTTAAAGGAACTGATTTATGACAGACACTTGAACTAGATGGGGCTAGTTTTATTTTGTGTTTGATAAAGTGTGACATGTTAGATATCAGAGGGGGATAAAATAGATAAGGAAAATCTCAGGTGTCTTTTTCTTTTTTCAAAAATGTGTTAGAGAGAATTATGTGAGTTGGGAAGTGAAGTAATTAAAGTGAGCAGGAGAAGGATCTTTCTTTAGAGTAAAACCCAGTAATTTGAAGACTGACACACCATCTGATGCTGTTAGGAAGGATTGCTCAGCACATACTCATGTAAATAACTAGAATATCATGCAGCTTGGTAAGCAGCTCAAATATGGATAGCATGCTCCTTGTGTTACAATACAAACCTACATATGTATATCTAGGGGTATCAGAATCACAGAATGGCCTGGGTTGCAAAGGCCCACAGTGCTCACCCAGTTCCAACCCCCTGCTGTGTGCAGGTCACCAACCAGCAGCCCAGGCTGCCCAGAGCCACATCCAGCCTGGCCTTGAATGCCTGCAGGGATGGGGCATCCACAGCCTCCTTGGGCAACCTGTGCCAGTGCCTCACCACCCTCTGTGTGAAAAACTTCCTCCTAATATCCAACCTAAACCTGCCCTGTCTCAGTTTAGAACCATTCTCCCTTGTCCCATCGCTGGGTATCCAAGCTTCTTCCTCAAGCATGCTGTTGCTTTCTTATCCATCCTGTGGGCCCTATAACTTTCTAATCCCTTGTAACATTCTAGAATTATTTTCTTCTTTTCACTGTTTTGCTGCTTTGGTGGCATCTGTAAATGGTGTCATGCTTATTTCAATGGCCTCAAGAATCTGTAGCAAAAAAAAATCATACTACCATGTTATCAGTGTTTTATTGCTTTTGAGCACAACTGCTATGAAGATACAAAACAAAAAATACACCCAGATAAAATTCTGGAGAGATTTTGCCTCTGCAGGCAGGGTCACACTCTGGGAGAGCATTGGGAAAACTGAAGCTGGTCACCATGCTCAGTTTTTTATGCAGAGGACGGGAGCAGGAATATCACTGGATGGTGATGCTGAGCTGGATGTTCATGTTCATGGAGCTCAGCATTCCGTGGGCTGATGCTGGAAGGATGCATCCTTGGGCACTGAATAAGAGAAAACTGTACATCAAAATGGTGAGGGTTACGTTCACCTAACCTCACGTTTCTTGGGCAGCTCAGTGCCCAGAAAGTCAAAAATTGGGCAGCTTGCAGGGAAGGAAAAAGCCTTGTGGGCAACATGTTCAAGAAAGTGGGTGTTTACTGAAAAAATCACTGCCTGATGACAGGGGAGCAGAAGGGTGGTGGTGTGTTCGTATTTGGTTGGAAAAAGCCATCATGATTATCTGTCTAGTCTGAACTCCTGTGTAAAACGGGCCCGGGGATCTCTTGGTTTGAACTGAAGCTTTAGGTCTAGAAGGATAAAACACCTCTTCAAATCAGAAGATTTCTCAACGGTTGTTTCAGCAGTTAATAACCTACGCCGTTAAAAATGTGCTTTCAATTTTAGCCTGAATTTGAATCTTGCAGGCACTGGGTTGCGTGTGCTTTCATCTGCCTGGCTGGGGAGCCCTCTATTATCGCATTTAAATTCCTGCAGTAATTAGAGGCTGTGAGTGGATTGTCTCTTCACCCTCTTTTTAAGGAAAACAAATGGAGTTCCCAGCATCGTTCATTATCCGCGAGCTCCTCCAGCATCCTGCAGCTCTCTTCTGAAAACTGCTCCAATTTAACAATTCCCATCGAGACCCATGGATGGCACCAAGCAGAAGAGCCCCTTCCACTCACTGCACTTAGCAAAAATGTTTCTTTCAAAACTATTTCTGCAGATTCTGAAGATTTTGGCCCGAATGCTATTGCATGGCGGCCACAATGGCTCAGATAACACAACCCACCTTTGTCCATATAGATGTGTGTTACATACAGTGTATGGCAGCCAGACCCAAGATGAGCCAGGCCCTGCTCACCTCTCCAAGGGGTACACACTCATTTTGTCAGGGAGGAAATTTGGGCATAAGATGGTGAGAGCTATCTGCATCCCACACACAGGTGCATTCTGAGTTTTATGATGAACTAGCTAAGTGGCTCGGCATAATGCTCTTTACTGAGATGAAGCTACAGAACAAACATCGCAGAGTAATCCCTGTTGAAAACAGGGAGGTAGAAAGTTTCTCACTGCAAGGTGTTTTGGGGCCGTTCTGGCAGGTTTTGCTATATGACCTATGGAGAAACCTTGCTGTGCTGTGTGCAGTCCTGCTCTGCTCTCAGCAGCGTTGGGTTACCCCAGCTCGTACTGAGAGCATCACGTTTGCTTGTGCCTGAAAATACAGATGGTGCTATTAAAAACAAAAGTGACTGAAAGTAAGGAAATGTATTCAATTAAAATGAAGCCTCTCAAGTTGTCTTTGATATGATGATACAAGCTGATTTTTGATTGCAGCTCTTTCATCCCAGCGGTAACGCAGGGAAGCGCAGGGATTTTGGAGCCTCTGGGGCAGCTGCTTGGCACACCAGAACCGTGTGGATTTAGGACAAGCAGAGCTCAGGCCTTTGTGTTCGTGCAGAAAAACTAATGAGGATGCTCTACCCCCTCACAAGTGGCAGCCCACAAACCCCAAGCAAGTGCAGTGCTTGGTAAATAAGACACCCACTGCATCTGTGGAGCTCTCCTTTCATTTTTGGCATCTAAAGCAAAGATATTTCTTGTAAGTAAGGATCCGCTGCTTGCTTCACACAACATAATCACAGCACAAACTGTCCCCATGATGGTTCTTTTTGGCCTCGCTACCTGTGATGCTGCACCCCCTGCAGCACTTAGCACACCACCTGGTTGCACTGTGCACGTCTCCACCCATTGCACCCCTTGGTTTCTGCTTTGTGGCACCTCACACTGCCCACGGGGCTTCTCTAGAGGCACATGTATCACAGGAGTGATGTCTGTCTGGAACTGTAGGCGCTGAATCTCCTAGTTTTATATCCCAGAGCTAACTGCTTCAAGACCAGTGTAGATGTGGCAGTGAGGGACACGGTTATTGGGCATGGTGGGAGTGGGTCGACCACTGGACCTGGTGATCTTAAGAGGTCGTTTCCAGTCTTAATGATTCTATGAACTTTCGGGGAGGGCAACTGCTAGCGGTAGGTCTTGCAAGAAAATCCTCTCCCTCCAATGTGGCCGTATGGTTTACAAAATCTGCAGGCCAACGGGAACGTAAGTGGAAAATAATGAAATGTGGGGTTGTATATTTTCATCTGTCATCAGTCCTAAAATTTCCATTCAAGGAAAAGGGATTCAGAGAGTTAAGCAACGCAAAATAATAGATGGCAGAAAAAAACCCACAACCTCTGCCCTCAGGTGCTGAACAAGAGCCAGTGGTACCAAGGGAAGCACTGCTAATGTTGTGGGTGTTTGTCTCCAAGCCCAGACCTCATACTGTGTTTTGGTTATTCCAGATACTCAGCAGGGAGAAGGACATTTTCCAGGCACTCCATGCTCTATGTGAACAAAAAGAAAATGCAAAGCCTGCAGCAAATTCCTGGGCTGGGCTGGCTGGAGAAGAGCTGGCTTTATAGGGTGGGATGGGGGAGGAGAACTGGGCAATGCCACAAGGCTTTAGAAGTTCGGTTCTGGTTCAACAGTCAGTCCCTACCTGCTGTAGGGAACCTGCTTTGGCAGGGGGGTTGGACACGATGATCTCTGGAGGTCCCTTCCAACCCCTACAATTCTGTGATTCTGTGATTCTGTGACTGCATGACACAGAGCCCTTCTTCTAATGATTGATTCGGGTTGGATATTTGGTACAATTCCTTCTTCAAAGGGTGGTTGGGCACTGGCACAGCTGCCCAGGGAGTGGGGAGGGTCACCATCCCTGGGGGTGTCCCAGAGCTGTGGGGATGTGGTACTGAGGGACGTGGGCAGTGGGCATGGGGGGTGGGGTTGGGGTTAGGTTTGGGATCCTAGAGGGCTTTTCCAACCCTAATGATTCTAGGATTCTATGATTATGAATAATACATTGGAGAGGACCCCAAAAACAGAGCGGGAGCACCAGGCAGAGAGGAGCAGCCATAGGGTTGTGTTATAGCCAACAAAGGGAAAATTACAGCCCAGGGTGTGAAAACAGAGAGAAAAAAGAAAGCGTGGGCTATCACCCAAACTGCAAAGGAATGAGGAGAAATCAGAAAAAGTGTCAAGTCCCAGAGGATCATAGCAGGGATGTTGGACTGGATGGCCTTAAAAGGTCCTTTCCAACTCAAGCAATTCTATCATGCTATGACAAAGGAAAGATGCTGGGAAAGTCAGGAGGGCAGGCAGGAGCCTGTACTGCAAGCTGGCTTACAGGAGCACGCTGCTGCTTCCTCCAGATCAGGTTTGTATTGTAACACAAAACCCACATTTTATTCACACTGCAGCGTAAATAATACAGATGTTTACCCAGCGATGTGTAGGCTTTCCTATTCCTCAGCAAACAAAATGAACCAGCAGTGTTGGATTGCTGCTGCCCGAGGTGAACGCGGGCGTTGAGACCCCGACAGGCAGCGTTGTCCCCGAGCTGTCCTCACGGGGTGAGCACACGGTGTTATTGACACAGCACAGATCGCTACCGCGTGTTGTAGCAGAGTTTATAAGAAGTTATCAGGGGAGAAAAAAGCTTTTCCTTTTAATAATTGATTCATTATAAATAATGCATAAAGAAATGCTGCTTTGATTTAAAGACCGTGGTGTTAATACATGCTAAATTCTGGTGTGCTTGACAGCAATAAATCCGGGGAATCTTGCTTGTTCACATCCCAGCTGGCTGGAGCTGAAAGCTGTGTGCCTGAGGCTGCAACAGGTAATGGGGCACGATGGCTAACTGTGCCCATGGCTGCTGCAGCTCCTGATAATTGCACGTACTTCGTTCTCTGCTGCCCTCCTGGCCCAGCAAAGCCACGCATAGAGAGAACAAGCATCCCCTGCGCAGCCGGCTTCTGCTGCTCCTCCTCCAACAGGTGGATGTATCTCACACCACATGGCTGGGACAAGGCAAAATGGATGAGAGAATATGAGGAAGTGCCTTACACTTTTCTAGACGCCATTATTGAAAGCTGATTTCTCTTTTTTTAATACCCATCCTTTGGCCACCACGGCTGTAACCACTGACAGAAATGTGTCAGCAGAGATGATGTGCTCCAGCCCTGAATTTACACAGCGTCTTCTCATGCATTTGCTGCAGGGCCGACCTGTGTTGTGTGCTGAGCTCGAGCAGTCAGAGCTGCTGCTCTGGGGGCACAACACCCATTTGAATGCTTCGAATTGTTAAAATATTTTGTGGTTGAGGCCTCTTCTGCATCCTGGTGTGTGGCAGGGCAGAATAAACTTAACGTTAGAAGGAAGCAGAGGGGTCTTGGGTGTTTTTATCCCATGTCGACCTGAAGCTGCTGGGATCAGTCTGTGCTGCGGGCTGCAAAGCACCAACCTGGAAACCTCTAATGCTGAGTTTCTATGAGCTGCCATATTTGACTCTAAAACTTGTCTTTTCTCAGCTTCCAGTCTCCTGTGATGTGCTCCAGCTTCCCTTCCCAACACCCAGGGATAACAAGATTTTCATTTCTGATTTATAAAAACAAGAGAAAACATTTATTCTTGGAGAATGTGCTTGGTTTTAAGCTTTCAAGACTTGTAGCGGAGGCCCCAAACTGAACACAGCAGTGGTAGATGTGGCAGCTGGGATTGTGGTCTGTGGACATGGTGAGGATGGGATGGGGTTGGACTTGTCATCTTAGAGCTCTTTTCCAGCGTTAATGATCCTGTGGTTCTATGATTCCGTGATTCTGTGACTTCTTTGTACAGAGCGAGAAAGGAAAAAGTGAATGTTTTCATTTCAAAGACTTTTTTCTGTCAAACATGGGAACACCTCCCAACATCAGTTCAGCGAATGAACTCCTCATCTCTACACTCACATCATTTGTAAATGTGGATTTGAAGTTGATATTGTCCTGTCCTGCCCTGGCCATGGGAAGCCCCTGTCAGGCCCTGCGGCTCTGAGTCCCCCTTTCCATCCCAGAATTTTGGAGCTGGCAATTCCTGACCACAGACAGCTCCATTAAAGCCTTCCCCGCGGACTGAAATAACTTGAAGGATCAAACAGCAGAAACCCGATCCCACAGCCCGAGTTCTGACCATGTAATTTCCATTGGAGATCAGCTCTGGGGGTCCGCAGTCCTGGGGGATGTGCAGAATGGTCTCACTATTGATTAAAGGCGAAGCAGTGCCCACACCAAGACCCCAGCAGGAAACCACTCTGTTGCTGCTTTAGGGCTGCAAATACCAAAGCAATCTCTCACCTCATGCATGTATTGGCACAGGGAAGGGAGCACCCTGAGCTGTATTTATAGAAGAAGAGCCTTTTTTTCTGACAGAGCAGAGGAGCTGACCTCGTCTCCGTGCAGGTACCACTATAAATAATGAGACATCTAATATTTCCACAGCTGTGTGCTGCCAGATGGCTCCACTTTTTTAGGCTTAAAACAACTTCCTTCCTTTGCAAGGAGACAAGTCGGCCCTGTCAGGTCCTACAAACGCAGCCCTCCCAGAGGAGACGCGACCCACAGCCCTGCCTGTGAACCTGGGGGAGCAGAAACATCCCAGTGCTGGGCAGTGTGTGGGAACAGCCCCCTCCTCCATGTGCCAACAGACACAGTGTGAATGCATATCATCTGTGAGCACAATGGCAGCGTCAGCACCATCCAGCAGACCCTCTCCATGGGTGGGTGATACCCTGGTGGCTTTGGCCAAGTGCTGATACTCAGCCAGCAGTGCCCTCTCTGACCCCATGCGAGTCATGGGCATGGTGTGCAGGGCACGGTGCATGGAGCACATGGTGCTTTGTGCATGGTATGCAATGCATGGAGTTTGGTGCTCTCCCACCAGCTGCCCTTCAGCTCCTCCTGCTGCAAACGCCTGGCAACTAAGAACCAGGATTTCTGATTACTGCTGCAATGGGCAGGAAGGCATGGCCGTAGAAATTACTGGTGTTTGGGCTTTTTTGGACCCTCCTCACACTCTATAATAAATGTTAATTCACTGGAAGCCTTTCCTGTTTAAACAGCACTGGATGCATCTCTGCCTGTATTACGATACATTTCCATGCTATTATATATTCCCAGATGTCATTCTCAGAGCTTTACAAGCTGCTCCAGATCGCAGGCTGCATTTCCCACCCAGCTGCCATGGGACCATGCCACCGGGGTGAATAATTCACTGATTTTCAGAACACACACCTTTACAAACCTCTCTGATTGCACAGGGCTCTGCGGAATAGTAAGAAAAAAACTGTTTTAAAAATAAAACCAGACAACTTACATCTCTTCTCTCCGCATCTTCCAACTCCTTATATCCCTGCTCTCCTTGTTTCAGACTGAATTCAAGCCGGGGAAGCAGTGAAAATCTATAGCAGGGAATAAAGCGTAATGATCTTCTGAGGTTACGTTCGGCTTCGAGTTACTAGGCAGTATATCAATAAGCTGTTTGCTTAGAATTTATTTAATTTCCGCAGCTCCTCTCAGCTGTGTTCAGTTCTGGAGGCTCAGCTGAAGAAAATCAAAGAGGCGGAGTGGTGCAAAGTGCAGGAATGCCTTTGGGACTGTGGGCAGCTGCCCCAAACCTGAGGGTGGGGGGGGGGGGACTGAGCTGCTGATGGGTTTGAGGTCATACAGTGTGATTTAGGACAACGTGCTTTCTCATCTTAATTAGTATAAATGCAAATAAGCTCCTGGAAACAGCACTTGGTTTAATCTCTCGCAGTCCATGCTGGGGCTGGGCAGAATGAATCCCAAACGCTGACATTTGTTTTGACACATCATCTCCCTGCATCCCTGCCCCACAGTGCCGTGTCTGCAGCTCTTTACACGCCGCACCTGGGTCTGCACGTCTGAGATTGGAGCTGAGGTCATTAACCAAGTATGTGAACTGCCTATTTTCAAATGAATAGCACATGTACTCAATCTCTGGGCTCTCGGGCAGAAGTTCAAAAAAATAGAGATATAAAACTGGGGTGATTTACTGGGCCTTTCCTAGGCTGGAATGATTAATTGTCTGATTTACTGGCCCCTTTTTTCTTATGTCGAAACTGATGTGAGAAAATTAAAGGGAGTAGAGCAAAACTGGTTATCTCAAATGCCTTTGTCATATTGCTAAGTAGAAAAAAAGTGATACTGTGATGAATAAATGTTAGATATCAACCTTCTGACTCCTTTCTATGTGGCAAGGAGAACTGCAAGCTGCAGCCATCTATGTTCACCAGCTCTGTGTTAAATGCACAAGGGATGCAGTTCTCCGTTATGGGCAAATAAATGGGTTAAATTGTCTTTTTACATGATCAGAAATGGGCGGAACAGGAAAAAAGCCCAAGGCATCAGACTCCAAGAGAGGACACCAGTGGTGCTGCTGTGAGTAAGCAGCTCTGGGAAAACCTGTGTGCAGCAAAGCAGGGCCAGAAACACGGGGCAGGAGGCCATGGGAGCACGGCTCTTACTGTCACCTGTAATATATGGACTGCGACAGGCAGGATATTAAAAATAAATGCTTACACAGCCAGGTCAGCTTCATGTTCTGCTTAATCCAACAGAAGGCCGGGCTAGGGAAAGGTATTGATTTCCAAGGCAAAGGGGGAGAAAAGCTGAGTTACTAAAAATGTACTGTAAGCTATTGAGTGCTTTTGTCCTTTGCTTTCCTCTGCAATTAGTCATCTAAATTTGGATTGCTCTTGTCCTTTTGCATTAGTTTTGGGGTTGCTATGTAGCACTTTGATATTCAGTGGAATCGTGGAACCACTGAATGGTTGGGTTGGAAGGACCTAGAGGATCATAGAGCCATGGATTTGTTGGGTTGGAAGGGGCCTTAAAGCCTGTCCAGTTCCAACACCCTGACATGCTCAGCACACCTCCCAGCAGCTCAGGATGCCCAGGACCTCATCCATGGCCTCCAGGGGTGAGAGACCCACACTTCCCTGGCAGCCTTTTCCAGTGCCATCAGCGACACATTGAACATGCTTTAAAGGTGATTTAAATGTAACCATGAAAGCACAGCCTTTCAGGTTGTTCCTTGTTTGCTCAGTGGTGTTGCTGAGCAATATGAAGTCTACCAGGTGATGCCAAGATCACTAACCTCACTTCAGATGCTCAAAGGAGAAAGCTAATTCTAATTGCATCTAAGAGTCTTTCCAATGAGGGGAGAAATAGATTCTTCTAAGTCCCTGCTACGAAACAGGTTGGGTTTATCTGTATTCCTAGGCGGCCTGGCTAGCATGTGCTTTGGGAAAACTCATCCCAGAGCACAGACTGAGGCCCACACACTGGTGCAGCCACAGTGGGAGCCATGAGAGGAGCAGGGAAGAGTTAACTCCCTGAGTTGCGAGCATTACCTGTCACGTGCCTCGGCTCTGTAATTACAGCTTCATGCTTCTCAGAAAAAAGGTTTTCATAAGAGTCTTTTAATCTAAGAGGCCAATTATATTAAAACAATGACTTCCATACTTAGATCCCCCTTTCTATGCATGCTTTTGTGTTTGGTATAAATTTAGCAAGTTATATGGAAGATTAAAAATATGATTGCTGCTTGCCTGGAGGTAAGCAAGGGCAGTTCCCAGCAATGCAGCTCTGCTTCATATTGCCATGAGGTGCTTGGCTCTGGGTGAGCTTTTGAGGCAGCAACGTGGCTGTCCTTCCATGACCATCCTGTGCCCAAAGCCACGCTGATGTTACTGGGCATCGACACAACATAAGATGCACGGGATGCAGTGGAGTGTTCTCAGGTTGGATTTTGGCCTGTGCTGTGATTATCCACATTTAAATCACACTGATGATTCTGTTTATGCTGTATGCAAAGGGACACGATGTGGTTTTCCCTGACCCATGATCTCCAATGAGAAGCAATAATCCTGAAGGACGCAGGGTGGAGGTACGGGCAGGGCACCAGAGCTTCCAGGCAGTAATGGATTGATTCTGAGCATTGATATTTATAATAAGAAACGTATTTCTGGAGGGGGGTTCATCACATCTCACAGCTGCTCCTCACCTTGTGGTCTCAGGGTGCATCGCTGGTGCTGCCTGCACACGATTGCTAAGGTACAGCTCAGCCTTTCCCTGAGTGATCTCAACTCAGAACCACAAGCTCAGGATCCAGAGGCCTGATATTTATCGCCTTCCTCCCCAGCTCTGCTCTCCTGAATCAATAGCGCTGCAGGGTTAAAAGGTTCACTGCCTAGATCTTTTATTTATGCATTTGCTTTATCCTCCCCCACCAGGGCAGGGGATTTAAGACTTAAAAATTCCTTCTTCTCAAAAGCTATGATAAATATGGATGCAGTGCCTCAAACAGTCTGAGCACAATCCGGGTTTCTGTGGGGACCGGAAAGCAACCAGGTCTCTCTTCCAGACTGGAACAAGGACTGATGAGCTCTGGCACTAACGAGCTGGCAAGGCTGCAGCTTCTGTTGGACTTCATGTCACTTGGTGCTTGTACAAGATCAAGTGGAAATACTGGAGGAGATACCACCATTTCAATAGCAAGTGGCCCAAGGCTTTTGTTTCAAATAAACGGACAAGCTCCTTTGAGCCAAGTAATTAATCTGATGGATCCTTTCAATTTTATCAGCCCTTCTGTGACACCGCTCTTTAATCTCAGCAGCTCAGGCTTTCATTAGAGCTGAAGCTGGTGACAGCAAGGCTGAGCTGCTCGCAGCACCGGTCCCTGCCGCCCTGCCCACGGCTCAGGGCAGCATTGCTGGCTGCAGGTCTCAGATCCCAACATCAGGGTTTGCAGCTCAGTGCCCGCATGGAGCAAGAGAGAAGAGTTGGGTGATAACTGAAGTGTGGGGGAAGCATGAGGAGCATCTGCCTTTCCTCCAGCTTTTATTGGTCAGATGAATTATGACCTCAGGGAGAGAGGCATGGTATTTTTTACTGCTTTCAAGGAAGCGTGCTCAGGTGGGGTTTCTTTATTGCTGAGGCCACTCTCCTCCCTGCAGCTGGCTCAAGGTGGCTGTTCCCATTGGGAGCGACGTGCTCCGTCCCAGGCAGACAGCCAGCTCACCTCCAAGAGCCCATCTGGTGAGGTTCAGCTCACATTCCACCATCCAACCAGACGTGCAGTTTGTTTCATTGGTATTGTTTATGAGAAAAGCAGTATAGTGCCATTCCCCTCTTTGGGACGGGTTGGCCAGCCTGGGGCCTTCTATCTTTTTCAGTGTGGGTTCCTGGGATGTCTGCTAGGGGCATGAGGGGAGTGCTTGAAATAAACAAATCATGTAGTCATAGAATACTCCACATCAGAAAGGATCCATAAGGATCGTCGAGTCCAAGTCCAGGTGAAGCTCAGGAGGAAATTAAATTAAGGCCACCCTAATTCCAAAGACAGCTGTTGACATGGGGATTTAATGAGGTTTAACTAATCCACTTTATAAATTAATTCAGATTAATTTCTCTGGGCTTCCCCAGGTAGGCAAGCTCAGAGAGAGAAAGGAGAAAGCCTTCTAGCAATTGGCTTACTGAAGGTGAGAGGATTATATGAAGAAAAACCTTTCCAAGAGCGATACGTATGATTTTAATCACACAGCTCCCATTGAAATTAAGATTAAACAAGCCATTAATAGCCCCAAACTTGTCACTGTGATAAGAATCATGCTCTTATGGCTCTGCTGGCCGTGACCACCAGGCTCCAGCAAACAGCTCAGTGTAGGGCTCAGTGCTGCAGCCCAAGGGACAGCCAAGATTGAAGGCAGGATCTCTGTGCTGACAGCTTCATGCACTGCACGCTGCCATGCCACAGCACGCTCCTGTCTGCACAAAGCCATATGTCTTCTGTCCTGGATCCCTGCATGGAGCACAAACGCTGTCCCTTTGCCCTCCTGACCCACACTGCTTGTTCTTTATAAGGTTTTGGTTGTCTCAAATCTGTCAGTTTCACTGAATGTAAAGATGGGAAGAGACCAAGTATTGCCAAGTTTCATGGAATCGCAGAATCATTAAGGTTGGAAAAGTCCTCTAAGATTATCCAGTTCAACCACCAACCCATCACTGCCACAAACAGGTACTCAACCTTTCCGACAAGTGGTGATTAAATTATTGTGAAAAGTACATGATGCTTAAGCCCACTCCTTTGATATGGGCAGTAAGATGTCACATTCAGATTATTTGGAGCTGTTGGGCAAATAACAAAAATCCCTTGGAAATCTCAGTTATGCTATCAAAAGGAAGCACTAACCCATCAGCTATATCATCTATCTTTATCACTGTATCACCATATCACAATATCACTGTGTCACTGTGCCATTATGTCCATCCTGTGCATAACAAATGTACAAGTATGAATACAGACATACATGTGTATCTCTATATACGTAATACATTTACACACATGTATAGAAATACGTGTGTGTACTTTATGTATGCACATGCACACAAACAGATACATTTATACAACCACACATACACATGTATGTACATACTTGTAGATACTTATCTGTAACATATAATAAATATATTACATTCATATGTTTTATAGGTATATATGTACAGACACATCTGTACATATCAACATGTATCTGTGGCAGATATGCAATGTATACATATGTATATGTGCACATACGTATTGTGTGTAAATAATGTATGCAACACGTGTATAGATAAGTGCATATATGTACATATGGCATGTATATATAAGTACATTGTATATCTATACACAGACATAAAATATATGAATATGTATGTGTGCTCACATATATGCATACACCTATACACATACATATTCATGCCCATGCATATGTACACATAGGTTGTGTATAAACCCACACAAACATATGTACCTATACAAATGCATACACACACAGGTGTATTTGGACATGCTGCTGTGTTGCTGGAGGCAGTGGAGCTGCACACCCTCTATAGCTGTGACATAGGATCCGTATAGCTGGGAGCACGCTGGGAGCACCCACAGTGTCCCCTACACCCGACATGCAGTCCCCATAGGGAAGCACCTGATGCAGAAAATTTGTCACTGTGCAGAGAGATGTGATCCTCAATGAATAAATCCAATATATTCTACATCAATCTCCTGTTACAGCCTGTTTTATTGCACCAGCCAGCGTGTTTCTCCACTTGAGAGGCTGGAGAGGCTTATTTATTAGCACTGCAACGCAAGTGCTTCGCTGCGTCTTTGTCTGCTTTACTGCCTTTGTGACGGCACCACTGCCACTGTGCATCCCTTTATTTTGTGAGGTTTATCATTTAGGCATTAAACCTTTGTTCTTACCTGAGATGTCAGCTGTGCAAGGCTTTTCCTTGGGGGAGGAGGTTCTCTGGTGGTATGAGGACTGGGAGCGCAGATCTCCAGCTGCTCCCCAGCATGGGATGTCCTCACTGGTCACCACGGCGATGCTTCATGAGAGGCAGGAAAGCTGTGCTGTGTATGGCTGAGGGAAGGGCTTGTCCCACTCTGCTCTGCCTCATGCACTGGGTGCTGCAGGACCAGAGGGGACATCAACTCACCAGAGTGTGCAAAGGAGGGCTGCAAAGATGGCGGAGGGTCTGGAGGGCAAAGTGTGAGGAGCAGCTGAGGGCCCTTTGTTTGTTGGGCCCAGAGGAGAGGAGCTGAGGGGAGGCCTCATGGCCTCCTCACAGCCCTACAGCCCCTCATGGAGGCTTAGAGCCCCCCATGGCAGCCCTACAGCTCTTCATGGCAGCCCACAGCTTCTCATAGCTCTAGAGCCCCTCAGGGAGGCTTACAGCTCCTCACAGCCCTGCAGCCCCTCATGGCAGCCCTCAGCTCCTCACAGCCCTGCAGCCCCTCATGGCAGCTCACAGCCCTGGAGCCCCTCATGGCAGCCTTCAGCTCCTCACAGCCCTACAGCCCCTCAGGGAGGCTTACAGCTCCTCAAAGCCCTGCAGCCCCTCATGGCAGCCCTCAGCTCCTCACAGCCCTACAGCCCCTCAGGGAGGCTTACAGCTCCTCACAGCCCTGCAGCCCCTCATGGCAGCCCTCAGCTCCTCACAGCCCTGCAGCCCCTCATGGCAGCCTTCAGCTCCTCACAGCCCTACAGCCCCTCAGGGAGGCTTACAGCTCCTCAAAGCCCTGCAGCCCCTCATGGCAGCCCTCAGCTCCTCACAGCCCTGGAGCCCCTCATGGAGGCTTACAGCTCCTCACAGCCCTACAGCCCCTCATGGCAGCTCTCAGCTCCTCACAGCACTGCAGCCCCTCATGGCAGCTCACAGCCCTGGAGCCCCTCATGGCAGCCCTCAGCTCCTCACAGCCCTACAGCCCCTCATGGCAGCCCTCAGCTCCTCACAGCCCTACAGCCCCTCAGGGAGGCTTACAGCTCCTCACAGCCCTACAGCCCCTCATGGCAGCCCTCAGCTCCTCACAGCCCTGCAGCCCCTCATGGCAGCTCACAGCCCTGGAGCCCCTCATGGCAGCCTTCAGCTCCTCACAGCCCTACAGCCCCTCATGGCAGCCTTCAGCTCCTCACAGCCCTACAGCCCCTCATGGCAGCCCTCAGCTCCTCACAGCCCTGCAGCCCCTCACGGCAGCCTACAGCCACCCCATGAGCTCTTCTCTCTGGTGACAGCCACAGAGCCCGAGTGAATGGCATGGAGCTGCGTGAGGGGATGCTCAGGTGGGGGTAGGGCCAGGCTGTGCCCCACGGAGTGCCGTAGGGTTTGGGTGGGACTGTGTGGGGCTGGGGTTGGACTCGATGGCCCTTGGGGGGCCCTTCAAACAAAGCAGTTTTTGAGGACGCCTGTGCTGCTCTATACTGCAGGCCCAATGTATACTGCAGCAACGTAACGCTTCAAACTGGTTGTACAAATGTGCTCAGCCATCTATCTGTAATCATGCAAAAATGAATATTACAGCATCATGACTTTCAGGTATTTTTCCAAGGAGGCCACGTTTGATATTGCTTTGAGAGCACGGCTGGAGTGTACGGGTGGAGATAAAGGCGTGGGGCAGACTTATATTCAGTTCCCAGCAAACTGGGGGGGATATAAGCCAGTCCGACCTCGTATTATGTTGATTCCAAAGTAATTACATTTGTTATTTGCAGGATCTGTAGTAAATCGAGTTGTGGCATTTATGTGGATGCTTCACAGAAGCAATTTCAGAGATCATTAAATATATCTTACATTGGTTACACATTACATTAACCCCTCCAGCACCTCGAGACATATGACATCCATTCACCAAATAGGCATTTTTTATGGGACTGGATGCCGAAGGCAATCCAGTAGAGACAAAACTGGGAAATGTCTGCCAGTACTGCAGAGGGCTGCTGTTCACTGTAGAAACACAGGACAGAGAAGTGTGTGCATGGCTCGTACAAACTTCAGACCACCTCTGGGAGAGTAAAGCCGTGGCCCGTGGTTGCTCCCAATGTGCCAAAGCCCCAGGCTGTGTGGTGGATGCAACAGGCACTGCAGCCTGGTTGAAAACTGTTGTCATCACTGCAAGGAGGTGGGGAAGAAGCAGCATTTCAGGGCAGGGAAGCTGCAAAAACCCAGCAGCTTGACAGTCAGCAAACTTCCCCGTACAGCAGGAAACACCGGCTCACGTCCCATCTCCGCCCTCTGAAGATGTCCGTGGTATTTTCAGCAAACACCTAAATATAGATGAGCACGTGTCACTCGAGGGAGCGTGCAGGGGTTGGGTGCCATCACAGCTCTCCGCAGCGCTGGTTCTCAGCCTGCTTTTGGAGCATCGCAGCTGTGGGGCTGTCCTGCAACATGCAGCCCCAGCTCCTTGCAGGTGGTGGTGATGGCAAATCCGGCAGCTCTGGGTTCTGGCACTGCTCCTGCCCTGCTCAGCCAGCAGGACTGCCTGCGGGTGTCTGAATGCAAGCTGTGTGCAGGTGTGAATGACACCAGCAGGCAGCAAGCAAAACGTGCTGGCAGAGCGGGAGGAGAAGCTCTCCTAGGATGCTTTTTGTTTTGTCTGATCTAATTCAGTCCTTGTCTAATGTAATCTTTAATGCCATAATAGGATTTTGGCCAAGCCTTGAGATGCTCACAGCCTCGTCATGCTCTTTTTGCCTTGGGAGTTGTTTTTATTGTTGGGCCACAGCTTTGTCCCCATTATCATCCATCACTACGGCGAAAACGATTCCAAGAGGCTTTGTCTGCAATGTGACAAATGTCTGGGGCAGTGCTGCTGTGGGCTCCCAGACAGGAGCTGAGGTCCTGGGGACAGAGGTGGCTGTGCATGGGGCTGAAACACTAGCAGGAGCTTGGAGCTGCACCAGCTCCATTGGAGTCAGAGGTGCAAGCTGCCAGGATGGAGGGGGAGAGGAGATGCTGGCCAAAGTGGTACAGCTTTGATTTAGGCAGGATGGCTGTCTGCTTAGCATTCTGTGTTTCTGTGGGAAGACCTGAAGATCACCAAGGGGGGGTCAGGTTGGCTATGAGGATCAATTTATTCTCCAAATCGCAGCCAGGCACTGGCACAGGCTGCCCAGGGAGTGGGGGTCACTCTCCCTGGGGGTTTTTAAGAAAGGTGGAGATGTGGCACTTGGGGACATGGCCGGTGGTATGGTGGAGATGGGCTGCAGTTGGACTTGGGGATCTTAGAGATTTTTTCCAACCTTAACGATCCAAAGATTCTGTGACTCTATGATGTTTTAGGCTCCCAGAGGTACCTGGTGACCAGTCTTCAGAAGCAGATTCTCTATTCTCTCCTTAAGAAAGCGTGCAAAAATAACATTTGTTGGTGCATTAGCAACCTACAGCATCCAGGAGAGTGTTCTGCACGCACTGCACAGCTGCATTATGCATGCCTGTGTGTGGGAGTAGCAGAGCAGGGCATGAAAAAAAAAAACTCATCTGGTTTTTATGTGCTGTAAGAGCGGAGGGAAAGGGCACTTGTGCAGAACATCCCTCCCTCCCCAGTGGCAACAGCAGGCAGTGTTTTACAGCACCTTGAGAGGCCCCAAGTAAATGAAGCCTGTGTCTACTGCATGCCAGAGGGAGTGCACGGAGGGGACATGCCTTCTTTTTGTGCTCTCCTGCTTGTGCACTGCTTGCACATGGCTTTTCCTTTTTGCCACCCCCAGTCCTGACCCCGTAGGTCAAAGGTTGGCCCAGAGCCCATGCTCCTCAGCCGTCAGCACTCCATCATAGTAACACCAACTTCCAGGAACCAAAAATGGCCCCGGATCTCTTCCTTCCCCAACACTGGACGACAGGCAAAAGAGAAACCCCTGTCCCGCAGCCCTAAATCCTATGGAAATCACAAATAGAGTGAAACAGGGAGCAGACCTTGCACTTGATATGCCCTGCTTGGCAAACCCTTGGCTATCTCACACTTCCAGCTGCCAGGGCTGGAAAGATATCCCCCAAACTATCCCCCTCCTCCCCCACAGCTGGGGGTCGTGGGGGTGGGAGGCGGGCTGTGACTGGATGTTCAACAAGCTGAGAGCATCCTGAGGTTCCCCTGCACCCTCCTCAAACCACATCTGTTTTTTGTTTCCGCAGCTGACACATCCTCTGAGATGCATCCCTCTTGGCTGGATTAGTCACATTGCAGGATTTAAAGGGAAAAAAAGAACACAATTTTATGCACATAGTTATTCTCAATCTGAAAACAGTAGTTTTGGGGGCAGAATGGAGCTGGAGGGCCGGAGTGTAAGCCGAGATGCTCCATGTGATAAAAACCAGCTATTAAATAATTGCTGGGAGAGGGGATCTAAATATTGCATTTGGGAGGAAATGGATTCTTAGTCAAGCTGATAAATCCTTATTTTCAAGACTTGGGCTTTAATGAATGCAGAGGCTGGATGCTGCAGAGATATCACATGGGATGTGGCATGGCTGTGGGGCTGGGAGCACAGCTGGGGGCCTCTCATGGAAAGCTGGGCCATGGGATGATGGCCTCGGAGGCTTTCAGATCCCCCCAGAGAGCTCAAGGAGCCCCTGCAGAACTCAGTGTCAGCATCACAGCTCTGTGGGGTGTTCTGTGCAACAGCCAAATGCTCCTCATACTGCTTAAACTGCAGCAAGCATTTATTGGTAATGATTTTGGAGCCAAAGGGAGTTCCAGGAGGAACTTCCAAAACTGTGCAGCTATTAGGTACAAATAGTTGCTTTGGAGATGCTAAATATTGATGCTTCCCTCTTTCTTGACCTCAGGCCGGTAGGGAAGCTGAGTGTTTGTAACCACAAACTGCTGAACTAGAAGGAAAATCTCGGGTACAATTTTTTGCTGGTTTTGCATGGACTGACCACGGAGCTCATAGCGTGGGTGGGTGCGTGCAGCTGGGATTCATTCCTTTGGTCCACCCATGGTGCAGGGAGCTCTGAGGCCCCACTGTGTCAGGCTCAGCTGCAGGGCAGGATGGCTGCATTTGAAGAGCTGGCGACTTCAGAAATGTAAAGGAACTGATGGGAATGTATGGAATTTTGGGGGTGCTGGAGGTGTCCTTCTGCACAGCTCTCGGGCTCTTTCTTTCCTTATTTCTCCCCCCCTTGTTTTCTGACTCACTTTATGAAGAACACATTTCCAATCATGCCCTTGGAAAGAGCACTTGATGATTGAGTGCTCTCGGTGTAATTTGCCTGCTGCTGAGTGTCGTGTTCCAGTTCTACCTAAATTTGGGCTGATGATTTATGAGTTAATGTTTCCTACTGCAAATTATATTTAAAGAGAAAAATGGGGCTTTTATTTATTTATTTTTTTTATTTTCAGAAAAACCTAATGTTTATGCTTCATGTGCCACCGGAAGAAATAGAGTATTGCTGTTTTCAGGCCACTTTTCCAGCAGGTAAAATGAAGTTATTCAGGTCGTAGTGCTCTACTTGATATATGAATGGAGTAAAATGAAAAGGCATTCACGGCCTGATTCAAAACCTCTTTAAGCCCTTGGGAGTCTTTTTTCCTTGCAATTACTGAGCCAAGCTCTGGCTGCCTCTATCTCAATGGGCTACGGGGGCTGGGATGCCACCGCTCTTGTAGTGGCACAGCTCAGCTCCGAGTTCTACCTCCCAGAACGAGGATAGTGAATGTTCCAGTGCTGTCATCTAGTGAGCCCAACATTTTTGCTTTTGTTAGCAGTTGTAATGGACCTGCGATGCACTTTTCCAATCACATCAATCCATGCGAGAGCTGTTCTGACATCCTGCTGGGCTTGTGGAAATGCACGCACCATCTCCGCTTCTTCCGACACCTTCCTGGAGCATTCCCTCGCCTCCCATCTTCTGTCTCACCTGGCACGAACTCCCCAAGCTGAGCATGCATTATTAAAGCCATCGCTTCTCATTACATCAGCCTCCGAGGTGAGCGCGGTGCCTGAGAATGTCACACAAAGAGTGGAGGAGACCCCAGGAGCACCTGGAGATGTTCCTCATCCACCACCTTCCTGCTCACTGTCATTGTCAAGGGGAAGCAGCTGCTCTCCTCCCTCTTGCGTCAACCTGTGGGGCATCCAACTTTCTGCAACCTTTGGTGGTGCCCCGTGGCAGCTGGTCGACAGCATTGGGGGATGCTGAAACACAGCGTTCTGCAAAAGGCCAATGCAGAACTGGATTTCTGGCTAACGAGGAGCAAAGGACACAGAGCTCTGAGTTCAGCAGCTTGAGCCTGAAGGAAGAGCCGCAGTGGCCTGATGCTGGGGGATGGCAGACCCATGGGTTACCATCACTGCAAGCAACTGCACCTCCCATATTTCACAGCCAAGTTCCATATTCCATCTTCCACATCCCATATTCTGCATCCTGTGTTCCATCTTCCATGTCCTGTATCTCATGCTGTATGCTGTATCTCATGCTCGCATGCTGTATTTAAGTATTTCACAGCCACAAATTTGAGCTGAAAACGTCTCATCATTTGTGAAAGAGGTAAAAGGAAAGAAAAGAAATCACAGTGATGCCAATGGGAAGTGATTTGTTGCAGCTTAAGCTTGTTTTAATCTTTGAAAGGTGGAATTTTCTGCATTTCACTTTGCCTTCCTTGCAGCTTTCTGCACTTTCGAAGGGCTTGGAGGAAAAAAAGACCAACAAACCCCAAACATCTGAATCCCAAACAACTCCCTCAGTTCCTCCTCCGGAGCGGGTTTGATCCTCCTTCCCTTGGCCCATTTTGAAAGCAGATCTGTGAGTGCACGCCAGGTGTGGGTTCCCCAGGCAGGGAGAGAAAACTGGGATTTGCAGCTTTGCTTATCCCTAGCTGGAGTTCTTAGAGGCTTTTTAGCAAGCAGATAGAAAGCCCGAGTGATCCTGCCTCTGCGCTGAATAGGAGTACTTGCACTGCCTTCACTTTAAGTATTTCCTATTTGTTTCTGTCACATAATTTTAAGATCATTGTAGCCTGGAGAAGCCCATGACCTCATTCAGTCAGAGCAGAGCAGAGACACACAGAGCCGCTCCCTCTGCCCGCTCAGCACAAAATCCTGCCCATGCCAGAGTGAGGACTTTGGGCAAAACCCTTCTTTTACATAACATTTGTGCTGAGGCTCTCAGGTAAGCTCATACAAACAGCACAGCGAGGGGAAACCAGGAGAAACTTCCTATGGATGGAGACCAGGAGCAGCGGTGATCGGAGGCCCCTCCAACGCTGTGCAGCGTTCCGAGGAGCCTGTCCCTTAGCAGTGACCAAATTCTGTCTCAGACAACAGCAGGGGAGGGCATGGATTGGCCATCCCAGCTCCTTCCTGTGTATGCACACGTTCTTACAATCTGAGGTGTTCCCCATGTGCCCCTCTGTGCTCTTGCAGTGTGCAGAGCCCGTGCACCGACCTCCTGCTGCCCCTTGAAATCCTACAGACCTGTCGTTCTGCCATCAATTATTTTGGAAACATTATTCTTGCTGCTGCCCTCTGTGATTTACTGTGACTTTTATAGAGAGGAACTAGGAGAGCAGTCAGATTGCAGCTCTGACTCCAGGCAATACGTCCACCGTAAATTTAAACCTTCAGGCTTGAAGCTGCACTGCCAGCCCAAACCCTGCTCTCTCCCCACAAGCAGTGTTGATCTGGAAAGAAGCATAAGGATGTGGGCATCCTTTTGGGAATCAGAATTAAATCAAATCTCATAGAGGGTGCAGAAGACATTTTAGTATGGTCTGCCTGAGACGTGCATCCCTGCAGACACCCACGGTGAGGGGATGGAGCTCTGAGCACCTGATGGAGCTGTGGCTGTCCCTGTGCATTGTAGGGAGTGGGGCCAGTTGGCTTTAAGGTCTCTCCCAATTCAGACAACTCTGCGATTCCATGATTCTATAAAACAGGGGCTATGTTCTCTCCTAGATTTTGCATGCTTTAGGCACAGAGCAAATCCCCGCCGCAGAAGGTGGTGATGCACTGGAACAGGCTGCCCAAGGAGGCTGTGGATGCCCCATCCCTGCAGGCATTCAAGGCCAGGCTGGATGTGGCTCTGGGCAGCCTGGGCTGCTGGTTGGTGACCCTGCACACAGCAGGGGGTTGAAACAAGATGATCATTGTGGTCCTTTTCAACCCAGGCCATTCTATGATAATTTCTATGATAATCTCATCAGCACAGCAGGCTGAGCTCTCCATGCAGCCCTCCCACCCCACTCACTTCCATAGGAGCAAGAAAAGCCCTTTTGCAGTGTTTGCTTCTTCATCCCAAGCACCGGACATGGCTGAGCAGCAATCACAGCAGCGGAGGGACTTCATGGGGAGCAGTGCCAGCTCCTGCCCGTGCCGTGAGTGCTGCCAACAGGAGCCCTTTTGTACACTTTCTCTTTTGCTCTGCTTCCAGAGGGCTGTTCGCAAGCTGGCAAAGGCCTGGCAAATTAATAATAACGAGCTAATTTCCATGCCATCTGCTGATCACTTTCCTCAGCAGCACTTGGCTCCTGAACAGGAGTTTTCCCACTCTCCTTCTGTCTCTGGACACTGTGGCAGCCCGCTGGGCATTCGGGAAGTGGCTCAGCAAGGAAACCTCCTGATGGGACCCGGTGTGTGGAGCTGGACTTTGGGAGCATCCCTCCCTATGGGCAGCCACAAACCAGTCTGGGGACAGGCCGTGCTGGGGAAACATCCCTGGGGTGTTCCAGAACTGTAGGGATGTGGCACTGAAGAGCACGGCCCATGGGCATGGTGGGGCTGGGCTGGGGCTGGGGATCTCAGAGGGCTTTTCAGATGTTAATGGTATTATGACTCTATGATTCTAGGATTATTATTATTATTTTTATACATATTATTGTACAAGCAATGAAATTTCACCTGTGTCCATCTGTGTGCATTTTGGAGATCCCAAAAGCATCGTCTCCTTGTAGGGGCTTTATGGGCATCTGCCTTTGTCAAACAGCACAATCACAGCCATTCTGGTTTTAGGGCCCGAGCTTGACCTGTCCTGGACAAAGACCACAAGAGATTGGGAGGATGTCTGTCCCTGGCTGTCTGTCCAGCTGACACTGCAGGGCTTGCTCCCGGCACAAGGGCACTCCAGGCAATAGCTGTGCAATGGGGAGAAATGCATGGATACATTTTAGTGCTTTCGTTGACTGTAGCAAAGTGAAAGAAAATTCAAATGTTTCCCGTATTGTTCCTAAAGGGACAGGGTTTTACTTTTTCTCATTACCTTCCTCTCGCAGCTGCTGGTTAATGGAAAGCAGCGATATATGATTTTCCCTGCTCTGACTTATTGTGTGCGTGTATTTGCAGGCTCAGGATATTACGCTGGGGATCTATGGATTGTTTTATTTGGTTTATATGGAATTTAGGAGAGCAGGAAACACATTTAACTCTAATCATCTCGGGAATAGGTCACATAACCCGGAGAGCCATGAACCTTTCATAACAAATCTATACAGCCAGGTGTGAGAGAAAATGAAGTCCATATGTTTAACACGAAATGGGCAAGCAGAAATTTCCTAGAAGCCTTAAATAGGATGTACGTCCACTTTCACCTGATCATGAGAATTTACGGGTAAGCCAAAACAGATCCTTTCCTACAAACGGTGCCTATGAGAACGTGCTCCTCCTTTTTAGACCGTGAGCATGAAACACACCGGGTTTCACTGGTGCTGAAGCCCAGACCCTTCCCAACCCTGAGCCCCAGGAGCTGGGCTTTGAGGCACTGCAGCATGCTCTAACTCCTGCCCGTGGTTTATTTGGTCAAGCAACACCTGGAGAAGGAATTTTTCACGCTTTGCATTTTGCTGTTCAATGGGGTGTAGAAGTTCTCACCTTTGGAAGGCACCGTAAACATTGCAGTGCTGGGAAGACATCCCACTTCTGAGGACACCCGGCTGCTGTTTGTATCCAGCAGGCAGACGGAGCTCCTGAAAGCAGCACTGATTGCATTCAGTTGCATCCACCGCCCCTAGGAGTAAGCCAAGGTCTGGACTTTGCAAACGATTGGCCAAATTTGGGTCCCAGAATCTGCAGAGTGGGTATGTGTGAGGATTGGTTTGGCAGTGGGACCTGAGAGCAGATAGGAAAAACAAGTCCTGGTGCTGCCGTGCCCACAGCTGGGTGCTCCCAACCCCACTGCCAGCTGTACCCTGCAGCAGGGAAATAAACAGATGGAACAGTTTTCCATAAAAATGCAAATAGGTTGTAAAAATGTCTCCAAAATCTAAATACTCCGTGTGAACGCACCAGCTCGGATGAATATTTTGACAAGAAGAAGTGAAAGAAAGAAGAAGAAGTTAAATGATGTCAGGACAAATTGTTTGGGTTTCCATGCTCTGATGTTGCTGCAAAAGCTAAGGTTTATTTAATTAAGGCTACACACGAACGTAACATTACAGAAGTCTGTAGGAAAGTAAATTTGGAAGTCAGACCAAAATGGGAGTCGGTGTTATGGAAATAATGTCTTTCACTGTTGCAGAGTGATTTTTCCCTGAGTTCTTTTGGTTTCTCGGTCCGCTCCACTTTTTCCCAGTAAAGCAGCAGATGAGGCTCCACGGTTTGGTCCCAGCCGGGGCTCCCACGCGGTTACGGAGCCTTGGGATGCCTGGGAGCTGACGCGGCGTGTGGTCAGCAGCCCTGTCTGGATGGGAAACCAAAGCAGTTAGCATTCTGGCTGGCTTTTGCTGAGACCCTTTCCAAGTAGCTGGGCTCCGCTGTGATTTTTCTGTTTTTCTCCCCCCGAACACAAAGGCGTTTGTGTTGGCGGTGGGAGGGTTGGATGCAGCGAGGGCAGAGCTACAAGTAAGAGATGTGCAGCGCCCAAAAGGGATAAATGAGCCCTTTGTAATGCCACCATTGTTCGGTCTGAAAGCTGAAAAGATGCTGCCTGTCCTCTGCGTGTTGTTTTCTCACTTTCATTAGTGTTTGGTTTGTCATTCAGGAGCCCAGCATCTCGAACCTTCCTGAGCTGTGTGTGGTGCTGCAAAGTGGTGCCACTTATGGCAAGGCACCTCCTGGTGTCAGTGCTGCTCCTCCTGTTCAGAATTCAGCCTTTCTGCTGTTCGAAGCCCTTGGTGCTTCTGACACCGGTTCAGGGTGAAGCTGAGATCCTGCATTCACCCTCCTGCCCACCTGGGATTAGTCCTAGCACTTTCCTACAGCCCCAGTGGGAGCCAACAGTTCAATGTCAGCTGAGCTGCTGTTTCCTGGAAGGTGTTAGCACATGCACTTCCTTTGTTATAATTTCTATAAGGTTTTCAGCCTGCATTTCCCTTGGGTTGGCATTTTATTCTGTGCAGGAGAAAAACTGTACTTTGTCTCTCTACTGTGGATCAGTCAGAAGAAGGTTTGAGCTGCTCCTGGTGCTTCAGGAGGTGGATCACTGACAATGCAAAGATTTTTATGCCAGTAGTGCCTTCGAGCTGGTTATTATGAATGGCTACCTAGAGTAAGGGCAATTTGTAGAGTTATGAGAACATGAAAAACCCACCAATGAAGCTTGCTTTGCTCATTAGAAAAATCCCCAGGGCTCACATATAGGTTTAATAGAAAGCAAACAAATGGGTGTCCATGATGAATCCATCCCAGTGTTGTTCTTCAGTGGGGATGGCCCTGTGCAAGCAGCTCTGGACTGGTCCTGTCCCTATGCCACTGCTCCGTGCTACATCCCATCCCTGTCCCTTTGCTCCAGGTTGGGTCCCATCCCTGTTCCTTTGCTCCAAGTTGGGTTTCATCCCTGTCCCACCATTCTGGACTGGTTTCCGTCCCTGTTCTATCACCATGGAGGTGCTCACTGGCAGACAGGGAATGCAATGGTAGTAAAGATGAGGATGAGAAGAGCAGGGATGGGGGAGAAAGCTTCCACTTGCCACCATACATTTTCCTATCTAGAAATATTGCTATAGAAATAATCCCCAATAATCACTGTTGGTGCCCTTGGTGAGACATTGTGCCCAAACCCGACCCCAGCAGTACTATCAGTGTTTGAAAACGGAAAGGAAATCAAAGGAAAAAGAAACACGTTGGCAAAGCGTTCCAGAGGCAAAACATAACAGCAAAGTATTGGGAAAAATCAAATCTCTGCTCTGTGCATTGCATTAGAACAAAAATTACGCCAAGAGATCCGAGTCTGACTGCAATCTCTTGGCACGGGGATTTTTATTCAGAGCATGAACAATGAATTTGCATCCTAGGAAACAAATGCACTCCACATGCCCCGAAACAAATAAATGTGAGACATCCCTCTATTCCATCGCCAGGAATCTTAATCTCACCGATAAACAAACCAAAGGAAAAAAACTCTCAAAAAGTCATGGATGTTTTTAGCAATGCATTTTCTCAATTTAAAGGGAAAAAAAATGAAAGAAAAAAAAAAAAAAGAGTGGAATGCTGAAGAGGAAATAATTTCCATGCGCTGCTTCAGCCCATTGGATCCCCCGGTTCTCCAGATGTCAGGAAGAAGGGAGAGGAGATCCCAGCTCACGCTGCAAACATTTCTTGAAGGATCTTGGCCAACAAAGCCATCAGCAGCATTTTGTCTGTCTGTCCTCCTCCATCTCACCCTCTCTGGGCTGGCAGGTCTGGGGCTGTTCCACATTCTTTGTGATGTCTTGTGCTGAACTTCACTAATGGTTTTGTAATGTCATTTTGCTCAGAATATTGCACATTGATTTTGCGGGTGAAGAGGAGCATGTTTCTACTGCTGCAACGGGTAATTGAAGGGCCAGAGCTTCATCTTCCTCTAATTGCCCTCAACTGGAAATTCCAGCTGACTGATGTCCGATTTCTTGACCAATGGAACAGCAACAAATTCTCCCCAAAGCAGCAGATCTTGTGCACCTCCCAGGACTGGGATGTCACCATTGCTGGGGGTGTCCCAGAGCCGAGAATGTGGCACTGAAGGACGTGGGCAGTGGGCATGGTGGGGTGGGTGAGGTTGGGCATGGGGATCTTAGAGGGCTGTTCTAACCTCAATGATTCCATGCTTCTGTTATATTCTGGCCAAACTGCAGCCCGTACAGAAGCCCACAGCTCATGGCTTAGTGCCCAGTTTGCCAAAATCCCCTGGAACTCACTGGGAACATCAGCTGAGGGGTTCAAATCTGGCTGTAAGCATGAGGGAGGGAATAGGGATGCGGCAAGGTGACCCCGAGTGCGTGTGCCCAAAACTCTCCATCACGCCACGGGACAGACAGTAATGCAGATAAAACAGCAATACACACTGCTTGGACAGGTGCAATAAATTAATCTCACATATGGTGAGGCTCAGGACCGGGCTGTTTCGGGAAAGGCCATCAATCAGCACAACATCGTTACGGCGGGGTCGGCAGAGCCACGGGGCTGCGTGCACGGGGGTTTGCTGAGCACAGCTTTGCACGTTAACACCAGGGCTGCTTCAGAGGGAAACCATCTGAAAACCACACTGCTTCTGAGTGGGTGCTGCTGTATTTTCTGCCAACAAATGAAAACGGCGCTCCCAAGGGTGAGCACAGCAATGCAGAGATCCCACCACTATTGCTGGGGTTAGTTCTTGGCACAGCCATGCCTTGTTCCATTTTTTCTGATGTCACCTGCAGGGAGGGACTTCTTGGTTCCTGCTTCTGGGCCACCAGGGGAAAAACAGGAAAAAACACAGCAAGAGGAGGAAGGAACCCTTGGGGTGCTCCCAGGAGGTTATTTAAAGCCCAGAGGAGTTCCTCCTTCCCCTACACGGCTCATCCGCTTCCTCCCATTTGTTCTTCCCATTCTGTGTGGTCCACTGCACCACATGATATATATGTGTGGTGGTGGAAATAGATGGTTCCATGATCTTTCAGGTTCCTTCCAACCCAAAGCCGTTCTGTGATTCCACAATTTATAGTCCCATAGGATAAGCTCCCTCCTATCCTTGTGAGAGAGGCTGTTGCATGACCGCAAGGAGACAGATCGTCTGAAAGGATTTTTTCCTTCCTTAAGTAGCAAATAAATATTCTACAGGCCTGGAGGAAGAAGCTTGGTGCCTGAATGGTTCCCATCAAGGGGACCTAGTGTGAAATTGCTCTTCTGAGAGCAGTATTTTTACATTTTTGTTTCATACTGCATAAATGGTGATGGATTTCATGGTTCGAGATTAATTTAGACATGGGATAATGGCAAACCAAGATCACTCATCAAAGGGCCACAGCAGATGAAAGACGGGTGTTGGCCTCATTGCCTGAGAGCACCACGGAAGTCCAGCTGCTCCCTAGGAACAGGAAACC
The DNA here is from genome assembly GCF_026119805.1 of Tympanuchus pallidicinctus. Classification (NCBI taxonomy): domain Eukaryota; kingdom Metazoa; phylum Chordata; class Aves; order Galliformes; family Phasianidae; genus Tympanuchus; species Tympanuchus pallidicinctus. Next base: position 1,850,673 of record NW_026294669.1, read on the forward strand.
AGAAACATGAAGATTTTGGTAGAAACTTTTTTTTATTAACCAAGATGCAGAGGAAATGCAGATAACTCAGGTGCTCTCCAGCACTGTTATGATGTTCCAGAGCTGTGGGAACGTGGCACGGAGGGACATAGTCCCAGGCATGGTGAGGTGTGTTGGGGTTGGGCTTGAAGATCCTAGAGAGCTTTTCAAGCCTTAATGATTCTATGATGCCGTGATTCTACAATATGTAGAATAATTCCTGCCATGTTCAGCCTGCTAACGACTGTGCTATTGGCACTGCATGATGCTACCTGCAGTTAGATCCTAACCCTCCTTAGGATCCAAACCCTTCTGATAGCAGCACTGCATCCATAAGAGCAGGGCTGGAGATTCCTGGTACGAATGTGATGCAAGATTCAGGAATGGGACAGCTGCTTGCTGCCTGCACCCTGCGCCCTTGCATACTTATCCAAACACTGCTGTGTGCCGTGAAAGGCCAAAAAGAAGCAGCTGCTGTGTTTTTCTGCCTGGATTGGTTCCTCATTTTGCCACAGATTGGCTGCTGCCCTGTTTGCTGCAGAAACGCAGCAGTGATGTTATCACAGGCAGCTGGAGCATGTGAAAGCAGCAGGTAACTGAAGTGCTGAAGGGTGTGTGGCATCCCTCGGATTTGAACTTAGGCAAAACAGCACTCTGAGTGTCCTACTGCACCTCAGAGCTCTTGTTCAGGAAGTAAAACCTGCTAAAACCCCGTTGGGCTTGCTGGTTTTCATGCAGCTGAGCAAGAAGGTTCTGGCTACTTGCTGATGCACTCAGGCTGGGAGGTTATGTAAACTTTATTTTTAGATGTGATAAAAACAAAAAACATAACAAAACAAAACAACCACCAACTGCAGCAGTTCTTTAAAGCTAAGAAATTCTCCCCACTGGCTGCCCTGTGCCAAAGGGCCATTATGTTTTGAGGAGGGACTGTGCTCTCTCTCAGTACTGCCAACCTAATTGCGTGCATGCTGATGGGCTGGATTTAGAAGGAGCTTGGCACCACGCAGCCCTCACCTGCAGACCTCGCTGTCCACAGGCAGAAGTGCATGCTGATGAGAGGAGCAAGGTAATTCCTACAAGACAAATCCAGCCACTGCAGGTGCTTTTTCCCAGCACCCTGCAGCTGTCTCACCTGCTGCCAACTTCCCTCCTGCATCCCTGAATCACAGAATCACAGAATGGTTGGGTTGGAAGGGAACTCAAGGATCATGAAGCTCCAACCCACTGCCACAGGCAGGGCCACCAACCTCCACATTTCATAGCAGCCCAGGCTGCCCAGGGCCCCATCCAACCTGGCCTTGAACACCTCCAGGGATGGACGGGGCATCACAGCCTCTCTGGGCAGCCTGTGCCACAACTGTGATTTTTGTTTTCACTTTTTTCCTCTTTCATTGCATATGGGATGGAAGCATGCAGCAGCCAGACGTGGTGATAACTTGCACAGTCTGCACTTTACCTCAAATATGAGGCTGGGATGCCTCTGTCTTCTGTGGAACACAATTTGTATGGATGCACATGTCTGTAAGATCGTGTTCTGCTGAAGAGCGGTGCCATATTCACTAGAAATTAGAAGCTCAAGAGGATAAGCTGTTGTTGTTGTTGTTGTTTTAATGGAACAGGAAGTATTCAGTGTAGGCTTAGAATCACCAGTCATAGAACCACTGAGTTTTAGAAAAGACCCCCAAGATCATCTAGTCCAGCCGTATTATTACAAAGAATATTTATTCTTCATATGAAAGAGAGCTAACATTTGTCACCAAATGAAATATATTGGAAGTATGTTATACAAAAAAAAAAGCGTTTTATTGAAAAAGCAAAGGGTGGAGAAGTCAGACTGCAGCCTCAATGCATGCAGTGCCCATTGTAGGTGGGTGGGTGTGCAGGGGCTGGGTGGTGTCGTTTCCAAAGGGGTTTGGTAAAAACCAATGCTCCACGGTGGGGCATTTCCTATTTTGTGTCTCCATGTTGCGTGTTTTCTGCTGGTGTTAAATACCTGATGTTGTTTTTCCTCCTTTTGAGTTGATCTGAAGAGTCTCTCTGCACACCAGGCAGGCAAATGGATCGTGCTGTTGTTAAATGAGCTTAATGAGGTGTCAGGAGCCAAAAAGTATTCTCACGGCAGTGAGGCCTTCTGGTAATGAAATGATTTTTTTCCCCACTGGAGACGTTTCTCCCACTCTACAGTTAGTTAAAGAAAAAGAGTTGATTGCCTTCTGGGAGCATAATCCATTCTCAGCAGCTTAATTTAGTATTTAAAAATCTATGTGGGATTAGCACATTCACTTGTATGCTATGGAATGGGCTTTGTTGGATCACAGCATCACAGAATCACAGAATGGTTGGGTTGGAAGGGACCTCAAGGATGATGAATCTCCAACCCCCTGCCACATGCAGGGCCACCAACCTCCACTTTTAATGCTAAATCAGGCTGCCCAGGGCCCCATCCAACCTGGCCTTGAACACCTCCAAGGACGGGGCATCCACAACCTCTTTGGGCAGCCTGTTCCAGCACCTCACCACTCTCTGGGTAAAGAATTTCCCCCTGGATGCACCCTAACAGAATGAGAAGACATACAAAGAATGGCTGAGGCCCCTTGGTTTCATGGAATCATAGCATCATTAAGGTTGGCAAAGACCTCTAAGATTGTCAACTGATTGTTTGGCCCAGAGAAAGTGAGATGTGGGGAGGTGTCATGGTGGCCCAACACCTCCTCATGGCGGCTTTACAGCTCCTCATGGCGGCCCTACAGCTCCTCATGGCGGCCCTACAGCTCCTCATGACAGCCTACAGCCAACCCATGAGCTCTGCTCTCTGGTGCCTGAGGGAATGGCGTGGAGCTGTGTGAGGGGAGGCTCAAGTGGGGGTAGGGACAGGCTGTGCCCCAGAGGACAGTGGGCAGGGCACAGCTCCCAGGGCAGCCAGAGCTCAGGGAGTGCTGGGACACCAACCTCAGCCATAGGGTTTGGTTGGGGCTGTGTGTGGAGCCACGGTTGGACTCTTTGGAGGCCCTTCCAACTTTTCCATTGATCAAAGTGCGGAACTGCCTCTCAAACTTCTGACGATGAATGTCATCTTGAAGTGAAGAAAAGCATCAGTCTGGATTCCTTGCATCTCATGTGCTGTGTACAAGGAATGCCTGCAAACAGGAATCCTGCAGCTCCTCCCATCTGGAGTGCTGGGACTCCGAGATGGAGAACTGCAGAGCAAAGCTGTGAGCACCAAAATAGCGGCTTGTTTCGTACAATAACGGGATGCAGTAAGTCATTCCCCAGGCAGTTGGGCATGCATTTAATGTCATAACATGGAGATAAGGGGAAATGATTCAATGACCTATTATTTTCTCATCGCAGCTGAGACAAAGAATATGGAATAACCATTTGACCCAATGATATAAAAAGGAGCGGGGGAAATGCACGGTGTGGCCTGAAATTCATCATTTCCTCCAGCGTGAATCATCACTCTTATACGTGGGGATTGGACTGGTAGCAGCTCTGCTGTGCTGATAGAGGCAGAGAGAAATCCCACTTACCCATTCCCCGCATTTAAATACCTCCAAGCGTTTCCTAAAGTGAGACCACAGAGAATCGTCCTTACATCAACAACAGCAGTTCCCCCTGCTGACTCTGCACTGCTTGGGAATAGCGTCATTAAAGCTTCTGGAGTGATTAGCCTGAACGTAACAGATAACACCGAGCAAATAATATAATTGGGATTTAGTTCCTGTGAGAAGGAGCCCTCATTACACCCAGTGCTCTGCAGGCAGGCAGGCCTTCCTGCACGTGCATGTAGAGTTCCCATAGGCTTAGAGGCTGGGTGTTGGGGAGGTGACCCAGCACAGTTTCTGGGATGCTCTGTCCCCAGCATTGGGACCATCCTTCACCAGGACTGTGGGCACAATGGAGCAGTGCTTTCAGGACAGGGCTGTGGCGATGTTAAAATGAACCAGGACGGAGCAGGTGCCTGTGGGACTGCTGGAGCACGTCCCCTCGGTAGAAATGTAGGTCTCATCAGCAGAGAGGACTGTGTTCTGACACTCACTGCTGGCCTTTGTAAATATAGCTCGCTTTGCTCTCTTTTCATACTCGATGAAAAGGCTTCAGCGGAGCCAACGTGGGAATGACGCGTGAGCGAGGGCCGCCAGGAGCTCAGCAGAACTAAATGGGGCTTCTCCCGGGAGCGAGCGCTCCGAATCCCAGCCCGCCCTTCAGTGTGTGTCCCATATACTGATCTTCTTTGCTTTTCCTATCCAGGTCACCTCCGCTGTCTAAGCACCCTATTAAAAATGACAGACATTGCCTTTAAGTTAATTCTGCCAAGTTTCTCCCTGAGCAGTCCTTGCACTGCTGACCCTTGCAGCATCCTTGCGTATGAACTTCAGGAAGGATTTTTTGTCTAAGCAAACATATAGCTGCTTCCTTGTACCACATGCAGAGGGTGACCTATGAAGCGATGCTCCTCAGCTTTGGAGGCAGCCTTGTGCTGCTGGGGATGCTCTTGCAGCCATGCAGGGCTGTGCTTTAGTTATTGCCTTTGTAAATGTAGAGTCCTCGGGGCAAAAGATGATCTTCCCGAGCGTGTCCAGTACTCACAGCCTCTTTACTTACTGATTTCTTTTTCTCCCCAGATGCTGTTCTGTCTGGTGATGCCACAGTAAAGCAACTCAACTCTTTCTGTGTTCACATGGCAAACTGCACCCAAGCAGATGTCTGGCTGGGCTTCTTCTGTTACTCAGTAGGTTCATCACGGCACAGACCTGAAATAATCATCACAACTCAGCATTCCTTCTAAATACAATCATATGGCACTTCGAATACCACAAGCCCCACTTGAGGGGCCCACACCGACCCAGCCCATCTCCCCCATGCCCACTGCCCACGTCCCTCAGTGCCACATCCCCACGGCTCGGGGGCACCCCAGGGATGGTGACCCCAACCAGCCTGTGCCAGTGCCTGACTGCTCTTTCAGAGAAGAAATTGTTCCTGATACCCAACTTGAACCTCCCCTGGCACAACATGAGGCTGTTGCCTCTCATGCTACTCTCTCAAAGTGGCAGGAAGGGAAGGATCTCACCAATCTGCCTTTCAGTCCCCTGCTCGCATTTTATATCCTAATCCAATCCTGTTAAGTGAATGTCTGGAGGGAAGCACACGTGGGTGAGGAGGGACTTTGCATTGTGCTATGGGAACACCAAGGGCCCTTCGTGAGGATAGCACACCAGTGACAGTGTCTCTGCAGAGGTGATATCCCCCACTTTGATATGGCTGCAGGGTGCAAAGAAGCACAGGAAAAGCAGGGTGCTGGGCACCACAGCGAGCAGCAGGCAGGCAGCTGCAACCTGCTATAAATAGTGCAGAGCTGAGTGGTGCTGCATGCAGCCGTGTGAACAACCTACAGAGTGAGCTGGAGGAGCAAAGGAAGAGCTGTGCTATATTTATATCGTGTGTAATAAAGCCAAACATGTGAAAACAATGACGGAAGGGATGGAAAATGCTCATAAAGGCAAAACTCAGGCTGTCCTCTGCAGCCAGAGGATGGAGATGGCTTCCTCCTGATGCTAACCCAAAGCAGCGGCTCCTTGCAGCTCTTCCCTAGGGAGCAGGGACTGGGAGCATTCAGGGTGCATCTCATCCTTCCATCTCGAGGGCAGGGAATGCCAGCATCCAGGGAATGGCTGTAAATCAAAAGAGGGAAGGTTAAGATTAGGTATTAGGAGGAAATTCTTTACCCAAAGGCAGTGAGGGCCTGGCTCTGCTGTCGAAAGCTGTGGGTGCCCCATTCCTGGAGGTGTCTGAAGCCCTGGATGGGACCATGGGCAGCCTGAACTGGGGAGCAGACAACCGATGGCAGGGGTGGGACTGGAATATGTGAGATTCCTTCCAATTCAACCATTCCGTGGTTCTATGAGATGTAAGTTCCCTTCCAAACCAACCGTCCTATGGTTCTACAATCTTTAAGGTCCCTTCCAACCCAACCACTCACAGAATCACAGAATCACAGAATCACAGAATCACAGAACTGTAGGGGTTGGAAGGGACCTCCAGAGATCATCGAGTCCAACCCCCCTGCCAAAGCAGGTTCCCTACAGCAGGTCGCACAGGTAGGCATCCAGGCAGGTCTTGAACATCTCCAGAGAAGGAGACTCCACCACCTCCCTGTGCAGCCTGTTCCAGTGCTCCGTCACCCTCACTGTAAAGAAGTTCTTGCACATGTTTGTGCGGAACTTCCTATGCTGCAGAACTCCATGGTTCCATGACATTTACAGTCCTTTCCAACCCAACCATTGTGTGGTTTTATGACTCTGCAAAATAAAACGGTGCACCCACATCAGGAAGGTCTTCGGTGGGGGCTGGGCACCAGCAGCACCATCCAACTTTTGCTCTAGGACCAAAAAATAATCACAACAGGAAAACACACACACTCACTCATAGGCGATCATTTTTTTCCCCCTCTTCATTTCTAACTCTGGGTTATGCAAACAGAGAGGACAAAACGGATGGTTGCTTTGTGCTGCTCTGCTCTCGGTATAAAAATAGTTGCTTAATGACTTTCTGAAAGCAGGGGAACATCTGGATCATCTCCACGCTGCCTCTCAGCCAGCGAGAGTACGGACGGTGCGAGCCTGGTGCTGCAGGGAACTTCTCCCCCTCGTTGTGGGATGCCTCTGCCTGCACCGCAGCCCCCGTGTCCTGGATGAGGCCAGCCCAACCCCGTGATTTATCCTCCTCGCCGCCTGCTCTGACACTGCTAATCTCTGAGAAATGTTTGAGCAACCCAAACGTCTGGGGCTCATGTGCTGCTGTCTCAAAACCTTTTTGGTTCCCAGCTGCTGCCAGTGGTTCTCCGGGCCAATTGGAGGGAAGTTAAAGGGAAAAAATTCCCAACCCATGTCTGCATGTAAGTCATTCACTGTTTGTTTAGCTTACGGTGGAGCCAGCAGAGCAGGGGTCAGCCTGGAGCTTGCTGTTGGCTCTGCCTCCTGCTGCACCCATGTGGCACTGCCAGGCGGAGGTGTGGGACCGGGATGCTGGACAGACAGCACACCTGTGAGCCGGGGCAAAAGCCCACTATGATGCAGCTTAACAACAGGTTTGCATTCCTTTCAGTTGTGTTCCATCCTCCTGCAAGATTTCTCACCGCTTCCTTATCAGCTTTTCACCATAGTTACCTCTATGTCTACTTCATCCCACTCAGGTTGTTGCCACCATCTAACCCCACTCCCTACCCCTCCAACAGCTGCAGAGGTGCAGAAGGGACCTCATGCAGCCCCAAGCTCTTCTCCCTCTCCCCAGGCTCCTACCATGGGCTTGCAATGACACTGACCTATACATGGGTCCTGGCATTGCTTGGTCAAAATGAAAACAAACTCCTGGGATAATACCATTTTGGATATAGTGAAGAGATTTTGGAAGGAGAAACCCACATTCTCCCACCACAGAACAGTTTCCAGCTGTGCACCTCAACCTTTGCAATGCTTGGTGCCCCTTTTGACTTCACGAGTATGGTAGGAGCAAGAATCAACATTCAGGAATGTGTACAGGAGGTGTTTTGGCCAGGACAACTTTTCTTTGCTGCCTCAGATGAAAACAATCACCATAACAAGCAGAAGGGCATTAGTTTGGGGCATTTTGAATCAACTAAGGGCTCTTGGCATCTTCTTCCTCTGCTTGTTGGCTTTGGGCTGTCTCCCAACTCACTGTCCCTGCAGCCTCGTTGCATGCCCCCTGGGCTGGGAGCCACAGGTGGCCATGTCCCTGTGATGCTCCATCACCCAGACCTGGCTGGCCATGTCCCCATGGTGCTCCATCCCCTGGACCCAGTGCCCCCCCCCTCACCTGATGTTCTCAGCATCACCCTTGGGAAAGGATTTTTTCTCACTCATCTTTTCCCACATGGTTTTCCAAGAGATGACTTGAAAAAACATTAGAAAGCCTTTGCAAGGTCCTGAGAAGCTTTCTGTGTTATGCGTTTCCATGCCTTAGAGCTACCTAGCTCAGGGAGGCTTCACTTAGAACAGCTGGCAAAACAAAGCTGAGGGAGCTGATTCCAATAACCCCTGCAAAGCAGAACTTGCTCAAAAACAATTACCAGCATCACTTGCTGCGTTCTCTGCACAACGCCTTAAAGCACGAAGACTTCATTATTCCTCCTCCCTCCCTTGGATAATGAGGTCTTTGCACTCCAAGGAATCCCAGGAGCAGGGAGGAGTCCTGGGGTCTGGGAGGCAGGAGCAGCGTGCCCTGACCCATAGACCTGCCTGGCTGCTGCGTGAGGTCTCTGGGTAATAAGAGCACAGGAAATGGCTGCTTTTGGCGTTCCCTTGAAAAATGTAAACTTCTTGTCTGCTGCTGGCTGTTGGGCAATAGGGAAAGCGGCTGGTGCTGCTTGGGGAGGGGGGAATGGAGCACAAAGCAACACCAGTGCTGTTAAAATGGACAAGCTCTGTCCCAGTCAATGGGTACTTGTGATTTACAAGCGACATCAGGTGAACTAGTGAAGGGCTGCCACAGAAAGACACAACAGAAGGGAAGATACCCACTGGAGGACATTCATGGGTGCGCCTGAATGATTCCTGAACAACAGGGTAAGAAGAACTTATCTCCAGAATCACAGAACCATTAAGGCTGGAATCCATCGGTGACATCTGCAATCCATAACCTGTCACACCATGAGCAGGCTCTGTTTCTACTGAGCCATGGGTGGCGACCAGATTGCAACACGGAGGGCTGCTGGTGCAATGTTTTCCTTGCAGACTTTGGAAATGCTGTTATCAACGGCGTGCTCACACAGATGCTTATTCTGCTCTTCTTCTTCTGCTTATTCTTCTTGCTTATTCTGCTTTTATCCCAAGTTTCTTTGAAGCTTTTATTCCTGGATAGCTCTTTACACTGAGATGTGTTGCAAGGTGTCTTCTCCCCACACACCATCCTCTAGGATAATTTCATTTTGGACATAAGCTCCACTTCATGTCTATCCAAAACGTGTATATGAATGAGAGTTGGTGTTAAGAGAAAACAGCTGAGAACAAGGCACGTGGTAACACATGGGAGATGCTGCATTGGGTGGAATTCAGAAACACTCTGATGTTACACGATGGCAATTAGCACACACGAGTTGGTCATTAGTTTTTCAGCACCAGTTGCGATGGGAGCAATTAGGGGGCAGAGCTGGAAGCAAAAGCAGCCACAAGGAATTCTGGATCCCAAAACAAGTGGGGAAAATGATAGAAATATGGATTTCCTCGAGGTGAACTTAGGGCATCTCCCAGCTCCTTAGTCAAAGGGATGCTGCTGAGCTTTGCTGGCTGTAGAAATAGATTTTGCATTCAATTTTCCTGTGAGCTTCAGTGTAATTTGAGTTACTCTAAGTATATATTAATATGATTAATGCTTTGCTAAAGCACCTATGTGAAGATATGGGCCCAGCACAGCCTCAGCAATATCAGATGCCCATTGCGTTGCTAAGAGGTCACACACACCCAGCAGGCACAAGCAAAAGGCCAGGCACCAGCCTCCCCCAATTCACTGAGTCCTGCTTTCATTGGACCTTTATCAGAAACACCTGATGCCAGTTAAATATCAATTAGCTATGCTGATTGGGGCAGGTTGGACGGAGATAAAGCATTAGCCTCGGGTTGTTTCCTGCTGTGTTTTGTACCCTTCTGTCAGGTAGAAACCTAAGATTGCATGTGCACACAGTCCTTTACAGAGAGCAGCTTTTGCTATGAGGAGAAGAGGACTTTGCTACTTGGTGAGCAACTTCCCATTGGTGTGTGTGGATGGGAGGGCTGGTACCCAACTGCTGCCCTGAGCTGGAGAGGTTTCAACCAGCATCAGAGTGGAAACTCCTCAGAGTTCTGGTTTGAGGAAATGATGGTTGTGGGTCAATGATGGGACTTTGATGAATTTAGTGGTCTTTAACAGCCTTAATGATTCTCTCTATCCTGATTTCTCCCACGGCGCTGTGCTATCTCTGCCCCTTTGCCAGTGCTTATGTTGGTGGGCAGTTTGCAGATAGCATTCCCCTGCTGGGGTTGGGTCCTGTGTGTTTTGGGGAGAAATGTTTAAAAAAGAAGTGTTTCCCTTGGATTTGGGTCGTGCAGCATTCTTCTAAGAGCTGGAGGGCATCTTTTACAAAGAAGAAAACCCAAGAGGCCGTTAAAAAATAAAATAAAATAAACCCCCAAAGCCCAAGGCAAAACATGAGTTTCTCATACTGACTGCAGGGAGACATTCAGCTGAGAACAATGTGTGTTTCTGACAGCACTACTCACTTGTCCCTGAATAAATAACTCCTTAATCACTATCCTAGCAGAAACTTAAAGGAAAGATTAGTTGAGTAGCCTGCTCTGAAGCATAACAAAGCCTGGGCCTGTCCAGCAAGGTGGGAATGGGCCCACTGTGGCTCTGGAGCAGCCCAGCATTGCTGTGCTCAGCACTACATCCATCCCCACCCACCCACAGGAGCCTGCTGCCTGCTTATTGTCCTGCAGCCTCTTTTCCTAAGGTGCCTTGAATGAGCTGTTTCACAACTGGCAAAGGGCAGTGATAGTGCTGGTGGGGGGCACGGAGTCCTGGGCTGCAGAGAGCTGGGCATTCCCCCAAGGCTCTGATTGAGATGCTGAAATCACTTCAGATTTCTCCATATCTAGATGTTCCCCAAACCCCGGTGCTGGCAAAAATGATCTTGGATTGAATACCTTGCCTATATTTTGTATTATTGTATCTATTTGAGGCCACTCATCACATCATTTTTTCAGAGAATTCGCATGGAAACTTGTAGTTTTCAGCTCTGTGAAAAGAGGACATTTTTTAATTAAATGCAGCAAAGAAAGCCTTCTGATTAACCTAAATCCAACTATTTTCAGCACTTCCCAAGGCCGGGTATTGCCAGGAACAGGAGACAGCTGAAGCCTCCTGGCAGGGGGAGATGAGGCTGAATCACAGAATCATTTTGATGGCTCGTCCCCTCCCAGGACTGGTGTGCAGAGCCCAGGCAGTGGGCAGCTGTGTGCAGAAATGCCATGCAACCCTTTCCTGAGGTCCAGCTCTGCCCATCTGAGGGCTTAACCAACCCCCATTTAAATCAGTGAAAGCTTTCCTATCTAACCCTGCAGGCTGGCCGCTTGGAAAATGAGGCTGAGGCAACTGCTTTAAAAGGCTGATGTCCATATCAGAGTTCTGCTGATGAATAGCAGGAAATAAGGCAGCACATAGGGCATGTTGTCTTTTGGATGGGCTTGGGTTTTCCTTCATCTGCTGCACCAAAGAGCAGCTCTGGGACTTGGGGCCCACATCAATGCTTCTCTCCCAAAGGGAGTGTGAAGAAAAGAAAATAAGGGAGAAAGAAGGGATGTAAAGGTGTATTAATGGATCCTCCTGCTGTTTAAGCTGGTAATTAAGTACAGAATGCAAACACAAGCATTGTGTGGGGTTGTCTGGCCTGCTGCATTTAGGACCTGTTGCTTCCCCTCCTGCTGCAGCAGGCAGGGATTCCCATCCGGACCTCAGGCTTACAGCAAAACACTTGGGTCTCTCTGTTCCACAATACCTGAAGCTGTGATGAGAAGCTTGTATTAATTGGCAATTAATTAAATCGGTGCTCACCAAAAGTTGGCTTTTGCCCTGCTCCTGTTCCCTTTTAATGAAAGGCAAATATTTAATGCTGTGGCCAAGGGCAGTGCTTCTGTATCTGTGCTGAAAAAACATCACAGCCCAGCCAATTATACTCAGCCTTGCCAGTACTTAGAGATAACACAACCAAACACATGAGCTGATTGTTGCCTCCTTTTCTTGTTTTCCTTTTCTTTTTCCTTTTATTGGAACTCAGGAAAACGTGGGCAAACCCATCTCAAAGCTCATTTCTTAGCTTGGAAACTGCTGCTTGCTCACCGCCCCAGGCACACTGGGGCTGTCCCTGCACTCTGCAGGCAGAGCAGGGTCCTCCTTGGGGCTGTGCTCTAGCTGAAGGACCACCAATGTGATGCTGTTGCCACGTTCCCAGCGATGCACCTCTCCTCTCTTGTCCTTCAGGTGTTATTTGGATAAAGGATTTCTGATGGGTAAATCAACACTCAAAATCCCCTGCCTTTTTCTCAGAAACAGGAGCCTGTGTGATCGCAGGTGACCGTTTCCTCCTTGCTGGCACCATCCTTTGTTTGTACACAGCAGCTCTCTATCCCATCTAGCCCCATGTCTGGTTAGGAGGGGAAGGGCAGAGGCCTTCCTTCTGTTTGCCTTTTGTAGCTCATCTTCTCCAGCTCCCTGGATGTGGTATTCTGAGCAACACCTGGTCCTAACGAGCATCCTAATGACCACCTGGAGCCCCAGTATGTGTTCAGTGGCAGCAGGTGGAAACACTGCTGGGGAATGCTGAGTTGGGGTGGTTATAGAATGGGAGTTAATGAGGATTTACCCTGCCCGTGGGTAAGGCTTCCCATCTTCTTGACCCCTCGCCCTGCTCCATATGTGGCTTCACTGCAGAGAAGCTCTCCAGGCTGGGCTTTGCTTGATGCTTTCCTATTACCTTACCATATAAGGTTTCTCAATGTTTAATTTGCTCTCCAGGCAAATGTCGAGGGAGAAATCTCTGCCTGTCACTGGGAAGGTTCTAGGGCAAATGGCTAGGAAGATTCTTGTTGGTTTCCTGGGCTCTGACCAGGGAAGTATTTTCAATGGATTTGAAAGGAGGTTGTGGTGAAATGGGGGGTCAGCATCTGCTGCCAGGTAAGAGCAATAGGATGAGAGCTATTGGCCTCAAGTTGTTCCTCATACCCAACCTGAACATCCCTTGGCACAATCTCTTCTACAGTCAGGCAGTGGCACAGCTGCCCATGGAGTTGGGGGTCACCATCCCTGGGGGTGTCCCAGAGCTGTGGGCATGTGGCACTGAGGGATGTGGGCATGGTGGGTTGGGGTTGGACTTGGTGACCCTGGAGATCTCCTCCAACCTCAATGATTCTATGATTTATTTTTTTCCCCCCAACCTTTTCCCCTGGAGGAGTGGCAGGGGGCTCCCGTGCTGCAGTGCAGGGCTGTCTCTGTCCTGCTGCAGCTGCCGTCAGGTCTGGGCTCTTGACCCGTCCCAATCCATTCTGAAATGTGGATGGTTTGGTGTCTTCAAAATGTTCCTTCTGGACAGAGAGCATCTGTGATGGAATTGTTAGAGGTTTGTCTTAATGGCTGCAGCTTTGGGCAGAGTCAGGGCTGTCTCCGGCCAGCTTGCGTGTATGTGATGCCTTCATTATAGCTTTCACTTCCTATGCCAATAATGGAATAATATTTCAATAATAATTTAATATAATACCCTCTAATCGAATAGTCTGTCTCTCAAAATCTCATTTAGAGCCATTTGCCTCGATTACATCAGCCAGAGTAGAGGAAAACAAACACCTAATCCATAAATCAGGAATTCTTTGAGTTGCAGATTTAGTTCTCCTTTCAGAAATGGCAGATTTGCAGCGAGGAATACCTTTGTAGTGAATCCAGAAGGATCACTTGGAGCCCTGTGGCAAGAAATGGTCCGAATGCAGGCAAAAATCAGGCATTTTACAAAGCTCCTGTGTCTCAGCAGCACAAGCAGCTGAACAAAAACCACCCCAGACAGGAGCCAATGCATAGCTGCTTCTGGATTATTCATGACTGGGAGGGCAGGAGGCATCTTGGAGGGCCTCCCATCAGCAGGGAAATGCAAAGGGCTCTACCTGATCCCTGTAATAGGCAATGCGTGCCTGCAGGCAGGAGTGTGATTTCCTGGACATATTCCTCCTAATTACACACGATCTCTTGGGTTAGAACACAGCTAAATCTGTTGATTGTATCTGATGGCAGACGAGAATGCGGGCATTAATATTAATATCTTTCTGTTTTGTTTTAAGTATTGTCAGGCTGGGTGGGATTCAGCTGGGGGCTGCTCCGCTGCCTTCACTGCTGTTGTATCTGAGTCACTGCTGCAAAAATCCTATTTAGCAGGCAAAGACATCTGTAAAACAGGAGAGATTGGGGCAAGCATGCTGAAAATGCCTGGAAATCTCCCAAACGCTGCAGATTTCCCCCAGAATGGCTGAGCTCGTCCCCAGCATGGCCCTGGCTGCACCTGGATGCTGGTATCATTCCTGTGATGTTAGCATGCAAGTAGCATGCTCAGCAGTGCCCACATGGCAGGAGATGCACTTGCAGATGCACTGAAGTTTTGCAGTCACTTCCATCTTTTGCATCGCTTGTATCATTTGCCAGAGGCAGGCACCCTATGAACAAGCTGTGCAGTGAAAAGAAAAGCCACAGACCTGGCTGGATGCTGTTTGTAAATGCAACCCATAGACAATACTCCAGGCAGTTGTTAAGGAAGTCATAATCCTCCAGCTTGCTGAAGCACAAAGGCAATACCTGAATTTCCCCCATCGCTCTGTGCAGGTAGCAGCTTTGGGACTGCTGTAATGCAGAGCACCTGGCAGCACCCTGCTCCCAGCCCAGCCTTGTGATCCACAGCTAATGCAGAGAAGGGAATCACAGCCCCAGCACTGCAGTGTAGATCCCAGAGCATCCTGGCTTTCTCTCCATCTGTGACGATTTCTGGGTGTGAACCAACACATGCAAATACAGATGTGGTCCCTCTGTGGCACAGGTCTTGGTGCATGAGCTAAATGTGCAGCTCAGCATCAGGAAATGTCTTGCAGTTTGATGATGATGATCTTTGTGTTTTTCACCAGGCAAAAAAGAGCAGCAGAGAACCAGACAAAAGGGAAGTGCTGATGGAGATAATGGGCATGAATGGCATGAGGATGTGGGCTCTGATTTTAATGAGATTGTGCTCCCCTGAATCATAGAGGTTGGTGAAGTCCTCTAAGACCACCAAGTCCAATCCCACCGCACCATGCCACTGCCCCATCACCATGGTCCTTGAACACCCTACAGGGATGGTGACCCCAACCTGATTCCCTGGGCAGTCTATGCCATTGCCCAACAATCTTTTGGAGGAGAAATTATTCCTAATATCCAACCTGGTTCATCATGAGGCCATCACCTCTCCTCCTATGCTGTTACCTGAGACCAGAAGCTGACCACTCCTTGCTACAACCCTCTTTCACGAGCTGGGGAGAGCCATAAGATCTCCCTTGAGCTTCTTGTGCTCCAGACTGAGCCACCCCAGCTCCCTCAGCAGCAGGGATGTCCCTCCAGTGCTGCAGCAGCCAGCTGGGACACTTCCAGAACAACAGCCTCAGCACCTTTGGCTTTCTGTACATTAGACAGAACTGCGTTCCCGCAGTAGGAAGTATTTCTGCAGCAAGGTTAGATGATCTTCTTGTTCCAAATTGAAGTGTGCTCTGAGCACTCTGCTAATCAAGTGTGACAGTGCGTGTATCAATTGGAGATCATTGTGATGGTGATTATTCCAGGCTGGACTGTACAGAGATGATGAATAACGCTTCGGGGAACAGCAAGTAGATTTCTGCTGCAGAGAACTGTTGCATCCAGGTGTTTTTCTTCAAAGGCATTCATCTTAGTCTGAGGATACATGCAGGAATACACTCTTTTGGTGTGTATAAACCTGACTGTATGGGATCAGGCGGTGTTTGGTTCTAACAGTGCTCACAGCACGGGATGGCTGCAGACCTGGGCAGGTCCCCGTGATCCTGCTGTGCAGGAGCAGAGGAGGACACCCCAGATTGGGGGACCCGGGAGAGATTTTCCCCACAGCAAAGCCTTGTTCTCCTTTCTGCCTTTGGGAATCTGCTTTCTGCAGGAGCCAAAGGCTCGCCTCACGCTTTGCCCGCCATTGTTATGGGCTGAATCAAAGGGTTTTCAGCTTTGGGATTATTGTGGTATGAAAGCCACAGACTTAAAAATTGAAAGATGCAATTCAGCTGCTGGTATATAAATATGCAGAAATTATAGCTCATTCCTAATCTTAATTGAGCACCATATGATCTGCATTCACTGCAGTCAATTTGGAAACATTTAAAAGCTATTTTGATGGCTGTTTTTACAGTTACTGATTTGTTAATGTGTGTTTTGCAAATGCAGTTTTGATTGGCTCATCTTAATTTGCCAAATGGAAGGCACTTCTAATAAAGCTAAAAGGAGCGGAGAATTTCATTCGACTTTGCATTTTAATACGTTGGCTGGTGTTTATTTTTCCACTCCAGCCTGCGTAGGGAGAGAAGGGGTTTGCGGTGAAGAACACACCCAGCTATTAAGTACTTTGATGTATTTGAGGGAGAATATTGTTTTTCTGGTGTGGCTGTCTGTTGGTGAGCGTGGCACTGGCTGGGTGGAAGCCAGGTTACCATTAAGGGCTGCTCTTGTAAAGAGAAGAGGCTAGTGATGCTGAGGGGGAATGGCTGGGCAGCACCAATGCATTGCCACCATGCAGCCTTCCTTTGGCACAAGCGTGGGGCTTTGCCCTGGGCTTTCTCCCAGCTTTGATGTGTTTTGTCCACCTGGTAGCATGTAGACATGGTTTGTGCGAGCAATTGGCAGCATCTCCTGTGTGCTGGTGGGGAATGGAGGCTCCCAGGGGAGTTCAGGCTCTGCGTCTCCCATCTTCCAGCTTGTGTGGCTCCATGTCTGCACTGGGGAGTGGGGTCTTGGCATTTATTCCACACTACACATTCAAGTTCTGATGGAGCCTTTGATTCCCAAGGTTCTGCTTGCTTCCAAATCCCATTCCTCTGTTCTGATTTACAGCTCTGGAGAAATACAAAAGAGCAACTCGTTACTTTTTATCACCAGTAAATTTTTCAGCTCCTTCCTAATCTGAAAAACCAGGCAATTATTGAGACCCAAGCATCACGCTGCCGCAGCAGCAGGGGGAAACTGCCCTGCTGCAGGAGGCTGAGCGATGCAAAGGTTCTCCTGTTCTCCTCTTTGTGGTGACCCCACCTCCACCCAGCTGACTGTGGGAACAAAGGAGTCCTCAACAACATCAAGGCCATCTCTGCTCCCTCTCCTCCAACACGTCATTTGTTGCAGGCAGCGATCAGATCAGTTGTGAGGGTGGGTGGCAGGAGCTCAGGTTTTTCAGGTCTGACTCGAAGGACCCATGGTTTATCAGAGTGCTCCACTCCTGCAGGCACCACATCAAATAGTCTTCTCCTCCACCTAAGATAGGAGTCACCCACTGTCTCCTTAACTTTCACAACCAGCCAACAAGACAGTGTTTTGGTCTTTCAAGCCTCACTGCTTTCTTCTAGACCTTACAGGGTTCCTCCAGTTCCCATACTGTTCTTGCATTGCCTGTGGATCACCAATCTTCTTGCCTCAGCCTAATACTAGGCCCTAAAAGGTCTTCATGGACAGCAGCTGGATTTTCTCATGCTTTGCTCTGCTGAGACTTCAGTAAGCTAAACGCAGTGAGCTCCTGCACTCTGCTTTGCTCCTGTGGAGTTTGGTTGTTCTTGGCCGTGGCTGAGCAGAGCTGTGTCCCACATCACGTGTGAGGTCTGGTGGGGAGGTCTAATGCTGTGGCCAGGCACAACTTTCCTCCTCGTTCATTTCCAACCAGTGCCCTCTTATCATGCAGGTCGCAGCTTTGTTGTGGGATCCCAGCTGCGTTTCACACTATCGAATTTTGTCTCCTCTCTGCAATTCCTCTCCTCGAGGTCCTCTTGTTATTGATGTCTCCCCTTAGTTTTGTGCCATCAGCAGATTTCATCACCATGCTCCCACTTCTGTTACTTTTTATGACCATTAGTGGAAATATTAAACAATGCTGCTTGCGATGCGGATCTGTCAAGAAACGACTCCCCCGCTCCTCTGCCTTTCACTTGCCTTGTTCAGGTTCCTCCATCCCTTCCAAACCCACTCCTTGTTCCACCTCCTCCCTGCAGTACCACATGAGATGCTTCACTGAAGCCCAGGTAGATGCAATCTCCCACATTCCCTTTGTCTCAGAAATCCATTATCTTAGCTAAGTCGGGCACAATTAACCTTTGTTTCACCTTTGCTCCAATTTTATATCATTTTCCATTTACCTCTGCTACTGGAACGGCTCCTTCCTTCATACATTTTTTTAAATAAAGTCAGATTAGTCGGCCTTTAATTATCCAATCACCATTTTTCTTAAGTGTCAGGATTACATATGCTAGGCTCCACTAAAATGCAGGAGCAGTCCCTGGGGCAGCAATCCAACACCGCAGCTCCTCTCTGTTGAGGGGGGGTCCAAATCACTAAGATAAACCACAAAGGACCATGCACTGGTGTTTCCTTTGCCCTTCACCATAATGTTTCTTGTGCTTTCTTAAAGCTTTATTGCTGTTAATAGGTCATGAATTAGAGGTAATAACTTCAGGAGCTTCATTAATTTCCTTACTGGGTGAGAATGAAAAAGGTGACCCGGATAAGCCCATAACATTCTGGATATGCTCATCAATCTTTTGAGATTGAACCTCTTTGTTCCTTTTTACAATGCTATATTTCTTCCCCGTGGCTTAGGTAAAAACGCTTCATAAACCTCTTCAACAGAGCCTTAAAATACACAGAAGTGAGTATTTTCACCTCCAGAAATCCGAGTTCAAATTTTACCTCTAGCAGTAAGTAAAAATAAGAGGTGTTCTCTGTGACTTTATATCTTCATAGGAGAAGTGCTCCAGCCCTATGAGTATCTTTGTGGCCCTCCTCCGGTCCTGCTCCAATAGATATTCTATGTCTTTTCTATGCTGGACACCTCAGGCCTAAATGCAGTGCTGCAGATGGGGCCTCACGAGGGCAGAGCAGAGTGGGCAATCACCTCCCTCATCCTTCCTGTCACCTTCGTTCCTCATTTCCAGGAGGAGATGGCACTACTGAAAGGTGTCATGTGTGATAGCTAAAGCCTGCGTGTTGCCTGAGCATCCCACTGCACCCAGGGAAGCTCAACCATAAGGTAAACTGCTAAATCTAAAACATAATTTGAATAAAATGCCCAGTTCCACTTAGCATTGGGGAGCACAGAGGTGTCTCTGGGTGCAACTGAGCAGCATCCTCTTTTCTGGGGGACGAGATATGCAATGATAGGGCTGCTTCCATCCCTGCTGACAAAGGGAGCCCACAGCCCCAGCTGGCCATGGCCCCAGGCTGATTGCTCCAGCTTCCATTCAGGGGCACTCGTCCCATTCGTCCCAGCTGAGTGCGCTGAAACCATGCAATGTTTTCATGCAGAGAGCACAGAACCTGTATGTTCTATGAATCCGTCATAAAGCTGACGTGGTGGAGATACCTAATGCATGAGTACTCTGATGATGGATGCAAAATGCACACTGGGCTGCAAGGAGAGGCATTAGGGGAGAATTAGGAATGCACTTCCTTCTCTCTTCTTTCAGAAGCCAGTTCTTTAAAGAAGGAACACAGGGTGGACCATTTGCTTATGCGTTTTACTCACACTGACAGGCGTTTTGCTGCCAAAATGAGCCTGCATTTGAAGCCCACAAGTAGAACCAGCCCTGCAGCATGCTGCCTCGGGGCAGAGAGCACATGGACATACACGCAGGGATTCCTCTGGGCTGGGTGCACGCAGAACAACATGCACGTGGCAGGGTGCGTGCACAGCCCCGCCTGGTTTTCTCTTCCTTGGACACACACACACACCAGACAAGAACTCCTAAAGCTAACAGGATGCATGCTTTTACGTGGCAGCACGCCAGATTGACCAGGACAAAGCACTGACTGCTTGCCTTAGTCACTGCCAAACTCAAATATAAAGATATGAGTGATTTGCACGGAAGGTTGTGTTGTTCCCATGCCACCATCGCTCACCTTGGCATTTCCTACAGTGAAGTGCAAAGCGCTGCAACTCTGACGCAGGATCGAGCTCTGGCAGCTAGTGCATTTTTTCCCCTTTTTTTCTCCCTAACATGCTGATTTTTTTCCTTTTGCCCCCTTTCAGCAGACAGCAGTGCTTCTGGGAAGCATGCTCCATAGGGGATGGCTGGAGCACAACAAGCATCGTCTGCCCCAGAGATGTGTCGTCCCCAGCGCAGCGATCCCAGCAGATATTTAGCTGGAGAGGTCACCTGGAGCCCAGCCATGCTCCTGTGGTTTCTTCGTGCTATTTTTGTTGTGCACAGAGGAGAGGCAATATTTGTACAACCGGCAGCTCAAAGGTTATTGGTTTTGCTCAACATTTGTTTTTCAAATGTAATACTGCTGTCCCTGCGTTACTGCCAGAGGAGTTTCAAAACCTGGCTCGGAGCCTGTGGATTTCCGTTCTGTGCTAACGGCCCGCTCCAAGGAAAAGTGCACAGGATGAGTTTCCTGGAAAAGCATGGGAAAATTTCACACCAAGCGTGCTGGGAACAGGGGATGAGCAGAGGGATGCATCGCTGGCGAGGGGACACCATCCAGCGCATCGCTCTGAGCCGCATCATACCGTCACAGCTGATAGAACCTCAGGTGGAACGGTCCCAAATTCCCCCTTTCCTCGGAGCTGCTGCCTGTGCCCATTGAGAAGGGCTGGGGATTGCACACGGCTCCCACACGCAGCTGTCGCAGCACGAGTTGACTGTAAAAGCACCATATGCTGCTCCGCGCTGTGAGAGCTGCGCATCACCGCAAGAAGCCCTTTAAATATTCTGGAATTTAATTACGAGACTGTCGATGCTTTAAATACAGGAATGCATAATGTCTAATGAGAGGGAAGCTCATCTGGAAAGTGCTGGGAGGGAAAAGCCCTGGAGGCTGCCACGTGCCAGCGTCGTGGGATGCACACAGTGTCACACATGGGTAGGAGATGTGCCCTGGTGCCGGGATGCTGAGCCACCCGAGTTATCTTAGGCACATGAGCACCCATGAGGTTGTTTGGGTGGGATCCTCATAAAAGTATCTTATTTCCCAAAACATGATAGCGTTCTCGTGCACAGCTCACCCCTTCTCCATGTCACCTGCCCTGTGGTGGTTAAAATGGTTATTATCTTCCTCCGTGTTAAATGCTATAGGTGTCATGTCTACAAAAATGAAGCTGTGTTTAACATAGCACTGTGATTATTGGCCTAATGGCAGGAGGAGAAGCCTTTGGGATGAGAACTACAGCATGGACCTTGCAGAATGTCCTCAAGGAAGTGTCCCTGTACCACCCAGCAGGTCTGGAGGGCCTGGGGCGCCAGCAGCTGAGTGCATAGCAAGCTGATTCATAATAGATTGCTCCTATCTTCCTATTTCAGTTAACAAAGAGAACTCAAACGAGAAAAGGCAGAATGTATTTTCCAAGCAAGTAAAGAAGAAAGTGCTTGGTAAAGACTATAATCAGGCTGGAAGTTAGGAAAAATTTCTTTTCCAAAGAGCAGTCATGCAGTAGCACAGCTGCTCAAAGACTCAGGGGGTTGTCATCTGTGGGGCTGTCCCAGAGCCGTGGGGATGTGGCACTGCAGGACATGGGCAGTGGGCATAGTACGGTGGGTTGGGGTTGGACTTGATAATCCTAGAGGCCTTCTCCAGCCTTAATGATTCTGTGAATCTATGATGCACAAAATAAATGGACTAGAAACTAGACCCTAGGAGCCCAAGCCCCCTCTTGGCTTGTAAAAACTGGCAATGAAACAACATTCTTCTCTATTAAGCACGTAGGGACAGTGTCCATATCTGCACGAGGCACTGCTGCGGCATGGCTCTGCTTCTGAGGATGCTGAATGCTAGATGCCTGCTCAGCACTGGAAAATGGAGCTGTTCAGGGCATGCTAGGGCAAGCTTTGGGGATATTGCGATGATTCTGGCTTCAGCAGCTCTGCTAAAGTAGTAGATCCATGTCCTGAAGAAAGGGATGGGTGATGAGACACCATACAGATGCAGAAAAGAGTCTGTGTTTGTGGGGCACAGAACTCAGCGAGGCTGGCGGCTGATTTAATGGAGTGTGGCATGTCCTGTATCATTAACCCGTTGCACCTCATCAAATTAGCGTTGCAAATGGAAACCACATTGGCTTCATTTTTAAGACAATTTCAAGAGGGAAAATAGCTTTTGCTGGTGGAGGTGGCATTTGCTTTTCTGAAAAAAAGCAAAACCTCTTCTCATCCCTCTGGAACTTTGGCTCCCCTCAATTCTGATCCAGAATGATGGTTTGGCCCTTCCACATTTTTGGGGATGCATACAGAGAAGGTGCTGGATGTGATACATGCATTGCTGCAGGAAAACTGTGAGAAAGAGGGAACGGCCACAACGTCACCATGTGCTACCTGCTCCAAAAACGGCTCTGAAACCAAGCCTGGGGCATTTTCTCATTTCAAAAAGTACTTTTGAAAGCAGGAGGTGCTGTGATCCCTCATGGAATGCAAAACTTGCTTGTATGGTTCAAAATAAACCGGCATCTGTGCTATTTGGACCGCTGCCACTTTCTTCCTTATCAGGCTCGCTTGCTGAAGGGTGACTCAGTGCAAAGCCAGCAGTGCCCCAGGACTCTGCTGATGTCATCGATTGCATCACGGGGCTGTGGGGCTGGGAGGGGGATTCCCAGTGCCTGCAGGAAGGACAGAGCGTGGAGAGCCCTCCGCTGTGTCCTCACCTCTGCTGAGCTTGGGGACAATGCTTCCTGAAATCAATAGGAGTGCTGCATTTTGCTGCTGGCACTGCACTGCTGTGGGCAGCATTTCTTTAGGAGGCTTCCCCCGCAGAAATGGGGGCTGGGCACTGTGCTGCTGCTGCCAGGGGGATGTGGAGGTGTGGGGGCAGAGGAGGATCCTGACCTGAGCCCCAGGATGGGATGGAGCAACCTGCACCTTTGCAAATACTTCAAGTGGGGTTTCGCAATAAATGAAGCTGATTTCTCCACCCTCCATCATGGATACAGCTGTGGGAAAAATCCCCCCCTATGTTCCTGTAATGACCACGTTCCTGGGTGTCAAGGGGCTTCCCCACCAGGAGCCACACAATGGTACTTGAAACCTTTTGCTCTTGATGGAGCAGCCCAGTGGTGCCTATTGCTTCCTGCTCCAAGCCATGCCTGTGTGGCCAGGCACCAATCATAGCATCGTGGAATCATTACGGTTTGATAAGAAATCTAAGATCCCTGAGTCCAACCCCAACCCACCTCACCATGCCCACTGACCGTGCCCTTCAGTGCTACATCTCCGTGGTTCTGGAACACCCCCACTTGACTTCACCACCTCCCTGGGCAGCTGTGCCTCTGCACTGCCACTCCTCCAGAGAGGAAACTGTTCTTAATACCAATCTGGCCCTCCCCTGATGCAACTTGAGGCCGTCACCTCTTGTCCTATCACTGTTACCTGGGAGCAGAGACCAATTCCCACCTCACCACAACCTCCTTTTAGGGTGTTGGAGTGATGTCCTCGCTCAGCATCCTTTCCACTCCTCTAACTCAACTCCAGCAGTTAATGCCCCATCAGGGAAATGGAGAACTGTCCCATGCTGGGTGGCACCAGGATGAACTCCAAACCGTTGCAGCACCTGCAGTTAATCCTTGCTCTATTGCTGGGCATTGGGTAGGGGACAGAGGAGATTTCCATGCCAGGCTCCCCCCGACCCATACGAACCACGAGTCGAACCAATTGATGTGGTAAATATAGCGGGAGAAAAGCTATGCAAACATCGAGGGAACCTGGCTCCTGCAATTATCTTTCCTTACAAGAGGTTATTATATCCTTATAATTAATTGTGGGCTCATGCCAGAAAAAGTACAACTTGCATGGGCAAGCCTTGGAGGGAGGAAGACCTGGGCTGGGAAGCAGATCTGTAGGAGGAAGCATTCTTTTCCCACGTTGAGGAGCAGCAAGACAAGTAAATTCAGCGCTGGAATTTTGCTCCATACCTTTTATGGCAAAAAAATGAGGCTTAACTTTGATTTGCAAATACATGTTCCAGCTTAAATCCAACCTGAGCTTTAATGCACAGGGAAGCACGAGGGCACCCGCTTGCTGAGATGTGCTGAGCACAGGCTTGTGGGAAGGGAAAGCACAGCTCAAGGCTCCCACAGCAGCACGCTGATGTGGCTTTATCTGAGGACAGAGTTCAGTTCTCATTGCTCAGTCTTGCCTTCAGTATGAATTAACACAGCTAAGTAATTAATGTTTAATGCATCCAGCATAGGCAGCAAGAGATTTGGAGCGAGCTCCCTTCCAGAGCTGGGCAAAGAGGAATCTTGCAGTTCCTTCCTTCCTCTGAGACTTGCTGTGTTTGCTTGTGGCTCAGCATAGCATGCATGGGTGGGGAGCACACAGGGAGGTGAGAAGAAACAGTTTTACCTTCCTCAGGACAACTACAGTGAGCTGGTGTTGCTGCAGCCAAAAAGACTTAGCAGAGCAGTTCTACAAAGCGTTCTGCTTCCAGCATATCGATATTTCTGACGGAAAGCCATTCTGTCAGAAAATCTCCCTCCAGCTCCAGGCTAGAGTTTCATACCAAACAGTTTTACTGTCTCCCCAGCAACTGGGACTGCTGATCCACTACAATGAATTTCCATAATTAACCTCCAGGAACCAAAAATGAAAACTATTTGTCTGCAGGGTGTTCTCAAACAACAGCTAGAAACCACTTCATTCTGAGCCAAATTCAATAGGATTTTCTCCACAGATTTCAAAGGATCTTCAGATCAGTTTGGTTCAGATCAGAGTTCGGATCCACAGCAGTGTAATCTAACTTTGGATGTTGGTTTTGTGGTGTTTTATTGTTTGTTTGTTTTCTGTTTGGTCTTTTTTTTTTCAGTTTGGATGGGGCTTTGAAAAAAAGATCTCTCTTCTTGTTAAAATTGAATCCTATATTGTCATCATCGCACTCCGATGCCCGCGGATACTCGCTGCTTTGTAAGATGCTGCGCTGATCTCGTACGAGGCAGGAATGCAGAGCAGCACAGGAGGTTTAGGCAAACTGGATTCTGAATCTGGATTTTTGGCTTTCCTCCTCGGGGTGGGGGGGGCTGTTTCATGTACCACCCTACCACAGGAAATGTCCTTGAGATGCGTTGTGCTTTCATGGATGGTAGAGCACCCGGCCGTGCGATTTGTTCCTACTGCGAGCACTAACAGATCATACATAATGGAACAGCAGAGCGGCCGCCGCTGGATTTACATGAGATTGTGTTTATCCAGGAGTTTTCCTACCTTGGCTGCATTTACCCAGGAGGAATAGGCCGTGATCTGGTGGAGCGCTGATTTGAGGCCAAGGGGCTATGAGCCACAGCAGGAGGGCACTGAACCCTGAGCCCCTGCTCCACTGCTTGTCTTGGTCCTGGCACTGCACTGGGCTATCTCAAAAGTGTCCAAAACTGGGATAAGACTCGTCCTTTTTGGTACAAGCTGCAAATTGTTCTGGTGTTACAAAATGCAGGTGTATCTCTGATGGTGAGACGGCACTTATGGCTCTCTCCAGCTCCCTGAAAGGAGGTTATGGCAAGGTGGGGGTAGGACCCTGCTCCCAGGTAACATCAACAGGGCAAGAGGTGATGGCCCCAGGTTGCACCAGGGGAGGTTAGGTTGCTATTAGGAACAGTTTCTTCTCTGGAGGAGTGGCAATGCAGTGGCACAGCTGCCCAGGGATGTGAAGTCACCATCCCTGAGGTGTTCAAGAGCCATGGAGATGTAGCACTGAAGGGCATGGTCAGTGGGCATGGTGGGGTAGGTTGGGGTTTGACCTGGAGGTCCTAGAGGTCTTTTCCAACCCTACTGATTCCATGGCTCTACAGGAAGGGAACAAACGTGGGAGAAGGGCGTGAGCCTCCCACGTGTTCTCTGCAAATGGAGGCGAGAAGCACAGACAGAATCATGGCAGTGCTCTGCCAACGAGTGCCAGAATACAGCCCCAAGGCGTGCCAGGCCAGCCCAGATCACACAAGACATGGAATTCCCACTCACATCATAATTGCAGTACGATTAGTATTGTGAAATCTCTTGTTGTCTGTCCTAATGGCCTGCCTTGTGTCAGTAAGGGATTTTGGGATAACGTTAGAGTGAATGGAACATTGTGAAAGCATGGCCCTCAGCTCCTGAAAGCTGGAGTAGCTGAGTTTTATTTCTTTCCCATTTGGTCCTGACTGCTCAGTGAGCTGTTGGTCAAGTGAGAGAGAGGTGCAGATGTCTTGAGTTAATTTTACCTATTTACATAATTCTTTATCAGTAGCACTTATTTCCACAGTTGCCATTGTTCCCACGTGGCTGTTAGACCAACCTCACAGCACAGCACTGAGATGCTCATTCTCCCCATCTCCCCATCAATTTTAAACCCTCCTTGGAACAGAAGAAAACGAGGCCTTGGTTTAGGCAGCCAAAATCTCAGTCCCTCCACGGTGACCTGACTCTTGCACCCTGTGCCCCTTTGATTCCTGTGGACTCAAGGGATCCCAGCCAGCAAATGCGTGGGCTCCTGTGTGATGTCAGTCAGGCTGCTTGGACCACATTTTGCCCAGACAATCACTAAGTGAGATTTTTTTATTTCCTACACACTCAGCGAGGCTCGGGGCTTTCTGATTTTAAGCCCTAAGCACTACACACAGAAACAACAGGAGCTCTGTTCGAAACCTCTGAAGTGCTGCATAATGTTAAGTGTTCCGAATGAATCAAGTCTGGTGTGTTCAACCGAAATTAGCGGGTACTTGTGACCTTATTGCTTCTCATTTGTCAAACAGGCACACTCTGATCACGTCGTCTCACAAGGTACCCGTGAAAAATAATTTATTTTCAGCTGTTAAGAACTCAAACATGACAGAGATAAGTACCAGAGAAGAGGAAAGAGATAATAAATTGGTATGTGTTGAGAAGAAGGTTTTGAATAGCGGCCCTAAATGAAGCATGGATTACACAGGGAGCTGTGAGACGTACAGATGTTCCTGAATAGCTGCTCGTTAAGGTGACAATATCGCTCTGCGGGCTGAATAAGTTCTCTGGCAAACATAATTTGTGATCGTGAAATTAATGACTATCACTGCGTGCTCACACGGGAGCCCACGCTTCCGACACACAGGAAACGCGCATTTCCTAACACACAAGTGTTTGACCTTAAGCCTTAATAATGTTCTTTTAATGTATGTCGCGTTTAGTTACACACACACACAGAAAGGAGGAGGGAATGGGAGCTGGAAGGTTCATGTTTTATGTATGGCGTTCAGAACTTGCCTCGGAAGCTTTGGTAGCTGGCATTACACGGGTAGGTATTCTGATGGCAATTTCAGATTTAAATCGTCAAGCAATCATTGCAGTGCTAAAAGCACTCTTCTTAACTGTTTTATTCTAGCCATAGAAAGTGTTCAAGCTGATGACTTGTGAGAGGAGAAAAACGTATCTTGATATTCCCATAAAATCTTACACAAGATCAGTAGTCATTACCGGAGATAATACTGGATTATATAGATGGTATTAATATACATACAATACTTCTCTGGATGGAATGCAGAGAAGCTGTGAAAGTCTAGAAAGGAATCAGAGCTGAAGCAAAATGAGGAATTTGAACCAAGCAGAGCAAGAAACTCTGCTGTATAAATCAAAATCGGACTGCGTGTGAAAAATACCAATGGAAACGTTAACCCAGCCGTGTTATCCCCCTAGTTATCAAGATATGTGAAGAGGCATTAAACTTAATAGTATGACATGAATAATAGTTTTACAGGGATTAACATATCTGGGACAGTTTCCCCAAGGAATGACAACAAACAAGCTGTTCCAGAGCAGGCAGGCGTATCTTGTAGCTCCCTCTCTTATTGACTGTCACAAGTGCACAGAGCTGCGAGGTCCCACGCTTCCCCTGGTAGGAATCCCGAGTGCACACAGCCATGCGTTATCCCCTTTCTCCTCTGCAATGCCTCTGTGCCAGTGAGCACACTGCAACGCACACTGACCTCTTCTAATATTAGCTCGGGCTGTCGGTTTGAAGCTCCTTGTCTCAGCCCCGCCGGGGATTCCTTCGCTTCCTCGCTTTCAGAGCACTGCAGGACAGCCTGAGAGCCGTGGGTTTGGAGCTGGGTGACGCTGGCAGTGGCTGAACTGTGAGAGCAAACAAAGCATGTAAACAGCCATCTCTGCTCATATTAGCACAAGGCGTGCTGTGGGAAGTCACGATGAGTAAGTGCTTGGTGTGCATTAAAGTTTCCACATTCTGAGCATAGCTGGATGCAAGCAAATTTTCCATATGAGCTGCACAAAGCAGCAGTCCCCCATGGCCCATGAGCATGGCTCCCTCCTCCCTTGGTCCAGAGAGGGAAGCCATGCCACTGCCAAGGAATGGGTGGCACGCAGTCACAGAATCACAGAATTGTAGGGGTTGGAAGGGACCTCCAGAGATCATCGAGTCCAAGCCCCAAGTCAAGAGCATCGAATGGTTTGAGTTGGAAGGGACCCTTAAAGGTAATCTAGTCCAACTACCTGACAATGAAAAGGGACATTTACAGTATGTTGGGGAGCTCAGACCCCGTATCCATCACATCTCTGGGCAAGCTACACCAGGTATAGGCACTGCCTTTGTTGCATCTTGCCTCCATCTGCATGGAAGTGAGTGATGACTTGACAGCGAGATGCTTCCATCCACCTCCCATTCAAGATCAGCAAAAAGCTCCTTCAACCCCATCTTCTCACCATATATTTGACAGATAGACTTCAGATGGTGTATTGGACTCAAGGAGAACACGGGGCTACTCTGCCTCCACTCCTGAAGCTGCTATGCGTCTCAGGTACAATAAAAGAGTGGAGGGGAACAAAGAAGCAAGACTTTATGCACTCTGAAGACATCTACGCAACTGAATTTCATAGGATCACAGAATGGTTGGGTTGGAAGGGACCTTAAGGATCATTTGGTTCCAACTCCCTGCCATGGGCTGCCTGACCCCCAGCCCGATCCATGGCCTCGGGCACCTCCAGGGATGGGGCACCACAGCTCTGGGCAGCGCCACCAGGCCCTCACAGCCTTTGGGGAAAGAATTTCCCCTTAACATCTAACTTATATCTCCTGTCTTTTAGTTTAAAGCCTTTCCTCCTCATCCTGTCGCTATCTGACTGTGTAAAAGTCTCCCCTCAAGTACTGTAAGGCTGCAGTGAGGTCTCCCCAGAGCTGTCCTGTCTGGAGGCTGCACCAGCCCGGCTCCCTCGAGCTATCTTCATAGATAGGGATATACTGAGACTGCAGATGTGCTGAGGTGAGCTCTTCATCTAAAAAAGCCAGGGCGCAAACCTGCGTATCCCTGAGGCCTCCTAATAACACATAACTACGAACTCCAGTGTTTTGCTTTTAATTCCCACCAGAAACCACGCCTCAGGCTCTTTGGGAAGCTTATCAGAGGTGAGTAACGTGGCCAGCCGACAATGTGACACACCGGGACACGGACGCCATGTTCGGGATTCTGCCCCGCCTGTGTCACTGAGGTAAATTCCTGCAGTTAAACACCTGCAAGATACTAGGGCTTTTCTATGTCAGACGTTATGAGTTTCTCGTGTTTCAGCCCAGACGTGGCTCGGGGTCGGTTTGTGGCACGGATGATGGATTATTCACCCCGACGACCTGCGGGGCTACGCGACACCCCGCTCCCTCACGCCGCTCCTCCCGCGCGCTCCCCCACACCGCCGCCTCGCGCCGCTCCCCAAGGGGGCGCTCTGCCCCGGCAGCGCGAGCGCGGCGAGGGGGCGTGGCCACACTGCCGGCGGGCGGTGATTGGCGGGGGCGAGGCTATAAATACGGGCGGGCGGCGGGGGGACAAAGCAGTCTGCGCGGGACCGGCGGGCGGGAGGAGTGGTTCGCGTCCCGTCCCGCGCTCTGCCACTTGCAGTGGGATTTCCTCGTTCTATTTATTTATTTTATTTCTTTTCCATCGGGTCTGTTCGTGTTGTTTTTGCTTTTTTTTTTTTTTTTTTTTTTTTTTAATTTTGCTCTGGCCGTGTCGAAGGATACTAAGCGGAGATCAATGAAGGAAAGAAGAGCGAGCCAGAAGTTATCGAGCAAGGCGGTGATGGATCCTAACCAGAACGTGAAGTGCAAAATCGTGGTGGTGGGGGACAGCCAGTGCGGCAAAACCGCGCTGCTCCACGTCTTCGCCAAGGACTGCTTCCCCGAGGTGCGCCGGGGCTCGGGCAGGGCTGGGGGGCCGGGCTGGGGGCTGCGGGACCGGTGCTGACCGCTCTGCGCTCTGTCTCTCTCCCGCAGAGTTACGTCCCCACCGTTTTCGAGAATTACACGGCCAGCTTCGAGATCGACACGCAGCGCATCGAGCTCAGCCTGTGGGACACCTCCGGTGAGCGCTGAGAACGGCCGGGGCCGGGATCGGGAAGCGGGGCGGTGCGCTGCGGGGCTGAGCACGCGTCGGTCGGGCGGGAAGGAACCGGGCGGCCACCCAGGGCGGGCGGGGAGGAGCCGGGAGGAGCCGGGCCCGCCCCGCGACCCCGCACTGTGCCGGGGAGCCCCGTGATCAAGCCGGGGAGCCTCGCCGGGCTGAGCTCCGTTGTGCTGAGTGAGGCACAGATTCCAGGAGGTTCGGTTTTTTATCCGCCCAGGTAGTCTGTGCTGGTGCTAATAGACTTCGGAGAGGGTGCAGGAAGGGTGTGGACAAATCTCTGTTAGCAGAGATGTGTCAGCGTTCAGTGGAAGGCAGATAGGACTGTGGTTGGCTTGACTCTGCCCTGAGCCCTTGCCACAGCGAGAGGGTGCTTAGCAGTTCTCAGACTGAGTGAAGTCTGCAGATATTTGAGTTCCTTGTAGGCTCCTTAGTATCTGTTTTGACAAAACACAGCAAATCTTCCAGCCCTGGCAAAAGGCTTTGGGTAGGGAGGCATCCTTGGCCCTCTGAAGGTGCAGGGAATCATAGCATCACAGAATGGCTTGGGTTGCAAAGGAGCACAGCGCTCATCCAGTTCCAACCCCCTGCTGTGTGCAGGTCGCCAACCAGCAGCCCAGGCTGCCCAGAGCCACATCCAGCCTGGCCTTGAATGCCTGCAGGGATGGGGCATCCACAGCCTCCTTGGGCAACCTGTGCCAGTGCCTCACCACCCTGTGTGTGAAAAACTTCCTCCTAATATCCAACCTAAACCTCCCCTGTCTCAGTTTAAAACCATTCTCCCTTCTGCTATCACTGTCCACCCTCATAAATAGCCATTCCCCCTCCTGTTTATAAGCTCCGTTCAAGGGGACCCATCCTTACTGACGTGCTAGCATCAGCGCACATTCTCTTAGGGGTGAATGATACAGCAAGCCATTAACAGGCACGGAGCTGCATTCCCTCTGCTGAACGGAGTGAAAAGAAAAAGCTGGAAAAAACTTGGGAGTATGCAAAAGCCCTTTCTACTCCAGGCAGGATTTGTATATGTTGAAATTGGACACTTTGGTTTCATCTAAATAAGAAATCACTCCTCTTACAGGAAACTGGGATTTTAATCCCTTTGCAGAAAAGGAAAGTAGACTGTGAGTTGCCTTTTCCCCTTGCTGTTCAGGAAATGATTTTGAAGGCTTGCAACATGATTACTGGGAAAAGGCACTCTCCGTGCCCACGTTCACTATCAGCATAGTTCCAGACAGATTTTTTTATCTTCTGCCAAGATAGACTTTCATGTTTCTTGAGTGTGTCTGGCTTGAGTTTTCATGCTGATGACTAAGCCGATGGTAGCAAACTCTGGAGTAAGGCCTTATTAATTTTTAATAGTTGGTGAAGTTTTTGTGGCAATTTCTATCTTTAGTTATTAAAACGTAACACGTGGGTTGTTTGACTTGCAAAGGTCTGGAATCTGTATGTCAGAGGCTAGTGACACCGGTGTGATGAAGCATCCTGTAGCACTTCAAAGGATGGCTGTGCTGGAAAGAAGCACCTGCAACCCGATGCATGTGCAAGTCATGCTTTCAGGCCCATCCTGGAACAAACAGACATTGAGAACAAGTGGCTAACTTCTCTGCAGTCTGAAACCAAAGAGGAAATGTTTGAGGGATGTGATGCTCGGGCTAATAGGATGTGGGCTAGTAGGTTGTGGGATTCTGTGGCTGAAGTCTCTAAGCAGCTCTTCCTGTTGACTGTGGGAAGAGCCCATCACCCCAAAGCGAAATCGCATCACCATCATCACCAGATAAGAGACATAAGGAGATAAGATACCGTTTCAGCATTATCTTAACTTCTTGGTAATTTAATTCTTTACAAGCTTTTGTACTAGCCTACTGAATTACAATAAACGTCTTAATGACTTTAGAGCAGCCCCAGATGTAGTTAACTTCAAAAAGTAACTTGTGGCTGCCGTGTGCTAATGGTGGACAATGTCCATTGCAACATGGGGAAGGAGTTAATGGCCCACCCCATGACTTTTGTTCCTTTATTTTGAGGCCGCAAAGGGTGAGAAGTGGGTGCAGTTTAGTTGGGCTTGATCACAGTTGCTGCAGATATTTCAGGATGACTTTGTCAGTGTTTAAAAGCCTTGTGTTAGAGTGAAAACAAGCCTCACTGTCATGGTTTTGGTTTATCTATTAAAGGAATGCCTTATGTAATGGGCTTATTACAGGAGGAACCTTAAGGGCAAAATGTGGAGCAGCACACAGTTGAACTTTCAAAGGTAGCTGCACTTTTCTTAGGAAGTTTTTATTGTATCTTGAATATCCACGTAGAGTTTTGGGACAAAACACTCATAAATAAGAGTGGAATGGGAAGATTCATTATTAAAATATTTTCTGGTACAGTCTAGTTCTGCAAGTCATAAGGATTTAAATTAGCCACAGCATTAAGGGAAATATTTGCCAACTTGAATTTCAATTGGTTTTTGGACTACCAACCCCCTTTTTTTTTTTTTTTTTTTTTATTTCAAAGCAGGAATGTCTGGTTGCAATAGAACTCCATCATAAATTATTCCATTCGGTGGTAATGCAGTATGGCAGTCTTGAGCTGCTTGGCAGCTCTGCTCCTTTTGCAGTGTTTGAGAGAAGTTTCTTTTCAGGCTTATAGGCACGTTGAGGGATCTTTATGCATCAGATGCATTTTGTCCACACTCATGGTTCAGTATTTCTTGCCTTCTTCCATTAAAAGGGATATGGCTTTTTGATATGCAGACCTTTAAGTCCAGGTAGTCCCTGCAGTTTGGATGAGCACGATGTACTCCATGTATATAAAAATCTAATGTTAATTTTAAAGGTGTTTTTGTTGAAGCGCCTGTCAGAAGGAATCTGAACGATGTGGTTTTACTGTTTCCCTGACTCTGGCAGTAAAGCAGCATGAAGGGAAATGCCAAAATAATGTCCTTGCCTCCCAGCTGACCTGCAGGCTGGCTGTGCTGAGCCAAGTGGTTTGCTGCTTTTGTGGCAGCATGGTGGTAACTGGCTTTGGTAGTTCGCTCTGCTTTGGAGCACGGTAGGTTTGCTAACTGGGCTGACGGTGCTGTTTTCTGTTAGAGGTACAGAAACGTCAGCACACGAAACGCTGTGAACATTGTGATATTTGTGTGTTTGGAGAGCTTCTATTTTCTCCAGAATGGCGAAGGTGAATTGAGAAGGAGGAAAGACATCAGCAGTGAATCAGCCACTTGGAGCTGCTGCTGTGGTATTTGGTGCTTTCTGTGTAGCTGATAATTAGTAAGCCTGAGGAACTGGGAGTGGGAGCACGGCTGTTCATCTGTTGTTCTTTCAGTTGACTGGAGTCCAAAAGGCAACAAAGACGAGTGCCCGATGGCTGCTTGGGGTGTGCAGATAGTGGAATATTGCCTGGTCCTGGTGTGCAAATAGCTGAATGCTGCCTGTTCCCAAGGTTTCCCTCCAGCCTAGGGCAGGCTGAGGTCCAGCTCTGCAGGAGGGACGTGGGCTGAGCTGCCTCCAGAGCTCCAGCTCTCATGCAGCATCTCTGAGTGGCTCTGAGTTGTCAGGAAATCAGTGCACCTACTTTGAACCACGTGAGTTTGTCGTGCATTGAGATAGCAGTGTTTCAACCTAAACTTTGCTAACTTCTGTAGCCTAAAGCACCCCGTACTGCTTGATGGGGGGGTTAATTCACATTAAAAGCTGAACAGTGCTGTGCTTTGCATGCAGCCTGAGATTTGAGAAGTAGAGCCTTCTTACTGTGTTAATTACTTCGGCTTAGATTATTTAAGCTGCCAAAGAGATAAAATCAGGGATTGCAGTTGGAATATACTTCCACAGAACAAGATGAATTACAGCACTATCAGCAATTCCTTGATAGAACTGATAAATCATTCATGTTGTCCTTGACAAAAAAGATTTATTTTGTAAGGAGTGAATCACAAACACAAGTATGCTTGGTTTTTTTCACAAATACCACGGCTGTAGCCTTGCATTCTCCTTCTGTTTTCTAGGGTTGGCATGGTTTCAGATCTGCAGACTAACTTGAAAAGGACTGAGCAGCCTCATTGGGCTGTGTTCAAGTTGTCTGTTCAGACTTGAGTCTCATTCCTGAGATTCCTCTGTTCGGAGGGTTTCTGGGTGAAGTGATGAAATGCTGGGTTGAATAGCCTTGCACAGTGAGGGCCGGGGCCGCTCTTTCTTTGCGCAATAATAGACGTTCAGTTGTTGCTCTCCAATGAGACTGGGAAACTTCTTTTGTTGGTGCTGCAGTCTGAGTGCTTTAAATGTTTCCAGTTTGTTCTGCAGCACACCACCCGGAGGAAAAGAACGTGTCAAATGCTCCTCGTTTGCATCCGAGCGAGGCTGCTGCCTATAAAAGTACACATGCTCAGTTCAGCATCTTTAATGTGAGAGGCTCAGAAGGAAAACCTGAAAAGAAAAACCCTCAAAACAAAAGCAGCTCCAGCTGACACAGTAAAAGGAATCTCTGGTCTGAAGGTGGTGGCTCTATGTATACATAAATACATGCTGATGGACATATATGGTGCGTTGTGTCCTTGAAGACTGGTGAGTGAGAAGTTAGGTATGTGTGTAAGGAATTAGTTTCTGGGCGAGGCTTTTTTGAGACTCCTTTCTAGCCAGCAACCATTTGGCCAGGCGTTCATGATCCTCAAGATGGGGAGCAGCTCCTGCCCCTACTTGCCTGCTCTGGGAGAGGAGTGCAGTGCAGGCAGGTGCTGTGCCCAGCCCGCAGGCGAGGGGCTGTAGGGCAGCTGGCACTTGGGCTGGGTTCACACTGCAGGGCTGTCCTGCTGCCTGCTAACTGCTCTGCAGCTTGCCTGGAGCTGGGGACCTGGCCCTGGGGCTCTTGGATAGAGGCACAGTAATGGCAGTGCTGGAGATAGCCGTGGGACAGTTGGCGGTGGGAGATGCTTGCTGATAGATGCTGTGAGCAGAGCTTAGCTAAGGATGAACGCTTCTCTGGTCGGCTCAGCTCGCTCGATCTCATTCTGCCATGCCAGTTGCTGCTGAAGACTGCTAGCTGCCTTTTGAAGAGCAGTTTTTGACAGCTGCCTCTTTGTTAGATTGACATCGCTTATGAAGATGAGCATTTGAATAAAATAAGTCTTGTTCAACAAATTACCTTCTGCTACCTAGTTTGGTAATGCTTCATTCCCCATGTGTTACCATTCATTTCAAAAACAACATTCCTGAGATTCTTGACTCCTTCCTTCTGTGAAAGCTGTCCCACTGAAGTCATTTGTGATACGTTCACACCATTCCCTGCTCTGTGCAACAGTGGGAGCTGTCTGTCAGTGGCAACGTTGAAGAATTCCTCTAATCCAGTTAATAGACTCTGTTTAGCCTCTGAGACCTTGCTGACAATTAGTTCTAGGTAGTTTGAGAGCTGCTGATACAATTGGGTGATAACCCCCAAAGTCACGTCTGCTGACTCTTAAAGCTGCATGTTTGTGGCCTGCGGCCTATGCTGTATGTTTGGTATGTGGAAGAAGAAAAATCTGTATAAGAATGTGACCTGAAAGTGTGCACATGAATCACAGGCATGTGTTTTACAGTCCAATACCCGATCCTGTTTGACCGTGTAAATGTTGATGTACTCTTCTATGTCAGAAACTGGTTCTGCTCCATTGATAAAACTTCAGCAGAGTTAAGGCTGAGCAGGGGTGGCTGAGTGAATTGAACTTTCCAGAGAAGGGAAGATTCCACCATATGATGTGGCAAAGAGCTTTGGCTCTGCAGGTGCTGTTATAACTCTGCACACCATGAGAAGAAAACCAGCAAATCCCTTAATGGCACTCAAAGTGAAACATACATGACATGTAACACAGAGATTATTTATGCTCCTCTGGATGACTAGCTTAGCTTTTGTTCTTATTGATCAGAATGCATTTTACAGGCTGTACGTAAATGCGTACTGTGAGCATATATTGGTTTACAAATCAGTGTGACCTTATGACAGAATGTACTCATGGGTCTGCCTGCAGGGCTTGGGCTCTCTCCTGTTGGAGTTCTGGAGCAACTGCTTTAATTCTAGGCAAGAGTTTTTCTAGAAATTGCCAATTTCTGTGACAAGTAAACATATTTTTTACATTTGGAACTTTATTTTAAAAATGATTTTGAAGTTACTGAGTTCTTAAAACAACTGTGAAAAATGTTTTATAGAGTGTGGATAGTGATAGGACAAGGGGAAACTGAGACAGGAGGTTTAGGTTGGATATTAGGAGGAAGTTTTTCACACACAAGGTGGTGAGGCACTGGAACAGGTTGCCCAAGGAGGCTGTGGATGCCCCATCCCTGCAGGCATTCAAGGCCAGGCTGGATGTGGCTCTGGGCAGCCTGGGCTGCTGGTTGGTGACCTGCACACAGCAGGGGGTTGCAACTGGGTGAGCACTGTGCTCCTTTGCAACCCAGGCCATTCTGTGATTGTATGGTTGTCTTTTCTCAAGTTGCTTCAGATTAAGGCTGGAACTTCAACTTGGACTGTCCTGACTTCCTTTCCCTGGTTATAGGGGGCATCGCAAGCCTTGGGTGGGAGGCAAACCAGTTAAGGTGCCATCCCTCATAGCTGTGTGGCATGGCTGTGGATTTTGAAGGTGAAAAGCAAAGGGCAAGAGGAGAATTGAGCAGTTCAGTCTCGTGTGTCGGGAATACAGCAGTGAGGAGAAGGTGCTGGTAAAGACCTTCACTGGAACTCTTTCCAAACGTTCCGAGTGAGTAACTGCAGAAAATGAAACACACAAACTGATCATGTTTTCTTGTTTCCCTGCAGGGTCTCCTTATTATGACAACGTCCGTCCGCTCTCTTACCCAGACTCTGATGCAGTCTTGATCTGCTTTGACATCAGTCGTCCAGAGACTCTTGACAGTGTGCTAAAAAAGGCAAGTGTTAAGAAATGTTGGAGGGAGAGCTGTTAGTAAGTAGCTGATCTCTGACTCTCTGAAGAGTGGTGGTGCTTCCTGTGTTGGGAACTTCAGTTTGTTTTTGTTTTATAATGGAATGAAGACCAGACTGTGCTCTGCACTGCTGGAATTTGAAGTCATTGATTTGAAAGGGATAAATTTAACTCAAAACAATAACTGTTTAATGGAAGCTGAAGGGTGCAGTGAGTTCTCATTCCTCAGCCCTTAGACATCATTGACTTTTTTTAGGGTGGTGTTGGGTGCAGTGAGAAATTACCTAACATCACATTCATTTAACAGGTAGGTCTGAGAAACTTTGCCGTGTTGCAGAGAGTTTAAAACACATCTGTAGAGAGTTTGTGCGTAGGCCATGGCTTTACATAATTCCTCAGCCTTAAGCTAGAAAGGAGCCAGTGACAAATGCTTCTGGAAGATGCCATAAAACCTAGCAATAGCATAGGAATGTAATTTTGCACCAGACTTCAGAATACTTCAGCTCAGTGATCCAAGATACAAAGCTGGCTTCCCTTGTGTCAAAGTGCTGCAATTGGAGAATCAAGCTCTGGTGTTCATGAGGTGGTCCTGTTCCTCCCCTTGGTCACTGGGCATGACTCAAACTTGGTGCTGTTGTCTTTAAGGCTTACTGATCTGAAATTCCTTTTATTCTGTAGCTGGGGCTGGTGTTTCTTGTTTCACTGGGAATAAAGCAGTGTGCAATGCTGTAAATAATATGCACAAAACACTTCAGACTACTCTTTATGCCAGCAAGCATCAAGAACTTACATCTCTCACTGTTACTGTTGGTTACTGTATTGTTGCTTAATTCTGGAAGAGATTTTTGTTAATATGCCTTCAAAGCCAAATTATATTCCTAGTCTTCAGTCTACAGTCTAGTCAGGTTGGGCTGCAGAGTTGTTGGCTTTCCTGCATCTGCAAGGTAACCATGCAGGGGGGTGGGGGATGTGCAAAAAGACCCAAAATGCTTTACAAGCTGTCTCAATGACTTCCTTAATTGACTTGTGACAGATTTGTATAGTTCTGGATGTCAGGACATAGCCACGAGGCCAGTGTATAGCAATGTGGGCTTTGAGGTCATACAAGTGGTGCCTTTAGCTCAGCCTTGGGGGACCGCTGAAGGCAGTGACAGCAGCTTTCCATGGCTCCTGTGTCAGTCACTGTGGTTGGTTTGTTACTGCTCTGCAAACCTTTGTTCACATAGGTAAACAACCTCGATTATTAAGTCAGTGGAATGAATGAGTGTAGGAGATTGTAAGATTTTATCCTTGACCAGATAACGCTGGCACTGACGCCTTCAGAAATGTGCTCGAAGGTGAATGTGGCTGTTGTGTAAGAGTATTTCCATGGAGAATGTCATGACTTATTAAACTTGGACTTGTACCCGTTGCCTCATTGGATTTAAACATTCAATTACTCCATTATAACACCCACCTACAATTTCACAGTGGAAAGGAGAAATCCAGGAGTTCTGTCCGAATACCAAAATGCTTTTGGTTGGTTGCAAGTCGGACCTGCGCACGGATGTAAGCACACTTGTGGAACTCTCCAATCACAGGCAGACACCCGTGTCCTATGACCAGGTACGTGCCATTCTTTGTGCTTAGGGGTGGAGGGTAAGAGCATTCTTTAAGCATGCTAAGACTGTGGCTTTATTGGCTGCCAAGAGCCTTTGAAGTGAATTGAAAACGAGCTTACCACTTTCCAGTGCTTGCAGAAGCCAGAACCGTAACTGAGAGGTGTGGCGTGTGTCCCATTCATTTAATGATGATAAAATCATTGTCTTTGCATTTGAGTTGAAGGTTACACACATGACTTGAGTGTTACGAAAGGTATTTCGTGTAATCTGACTCCATTAAAATGGCATTGCTTGAATACTTGTTGGAAAAAAAAACACCTTGTAGCTCTGTGTGGAGGTGGCAGCAAATCCAGAAAGCATCCTAATCCTTGGTGGCAGTTCTCTGTTGCTGGGAAGTGAGAAGGCTGGAGCCAGTCATTGTGGGGCAGAGACACTGAGGTGAAAAGGGAAAGAATCAGGCCACAGGAAGCAGAAGGCAGAATGGGGGGGGGGAAATTAAGATCTAATAAACTTCCCCCTATTACTTACATGTGTATTGTGTCTGTTCTGCCAGCAGAAGCATGGTTGTGGATTTCAGATTCACCCAGTAGGATGTAGGAGTGAAAATGTTACCTGCCTAGGTAGTTCTAGCTGATGTGTATATCCTTTATTAGAAGCACTTTTTGATGTCTTCTCCAAAGCCTCAGGTTTTCCAAACCAACAGCTCTTAATATG
The DNA here is from genome assembly GCF_026119805.1 of Tympanuchus pallidicinctus. Lineage (NCBI taxonomy): Eukaryota > Metazoa > Chordata > Aves > Galliformes > Phasianidae > Tympanuchus > Tympanuchus pallidicinctus. The sequence goes on from NW_026294669.1 coordinate 1,890,070, forward strand.
CAATTACTAATAATGCAGCCTCCTACAGCATGTTAAATTTGAAAGTGTGGAGATGCCATGAGCTGAGTATCTTAATTAAAATATGACATGGGGTGTTGTGTTGTGATAGCTTGTGCTGATTTTGGCTTTTTTTTCTCTGCCTGACTCAGTAAGCATCCCTCCACTTCAGACAATTTTCCAGGAAACTAAATGCCAGTTTTTATTACCCTAGCATAAAAGGATTCAGGAGTGCCCTTAAATCTTGATTGTTCTTCTCCTGATTGGAGAAAATATGGTTTAAAAACACCATTCATTCATATAGATTCATATCTTTCAGCCTTGGAGCTGCAATTTTCCGTACTATTTTTCTTCAAATATTGGAAACTTTAAAGGAAATACTGTCTGACACTTAAAACATACACAAGTTCATATATGCATTTTTTTGTGGTACGTAAAACCATCAAGCCTGATGTTTTTCAGAAGTAGTGATTGAAAATCTACTGACAGTTGGATTTGTCACCTGGAATGGAAGGCTTAACATCTCTTCTAAAGTCACAACTCCTTAGGAAGGGTTACAGCCATAAGCTGTTACTGAACAGACAAAGAGGAAATGGTATGTGATAGTGAAGCCCTACTTAATAAATGGGCAAACTTCACCTGCGCTTTACACAGAGAGGAAGAGTAGCCTGAGCCTGGTTGGATGTCTCCTGGTTTCCAGGGCATAGAGGTGACTGAAGTCATTCAGTGCTCCCCAGTGCTAGTTCTAGGGAAGGATCAAGTCATCTGGGCTAAGGAAGTGCAAGTGGGTTCTAGATTCCCTTGCCTTGCTGAGTCAGTATGGCATCAGAGTTCAGTGGGGTTTCCTCCCCTGCTACTCTTACCTTCATAAGAAAGTGCTTGAAGGTTGAATTTGGTTGATGGTGACACCCTGTCTCCAATATGCCAACCAATTTCCAGCCAGCTAAGCCTGGCAAGCATTTTTTTTGAGGAAGTAAGATAGGTTTGGGTGAGTAGGAGTTGGAGTGTTAAACAGTGTGTAGGGCTCGGTCCTACAGCTAACAGTCCTTTATCAGCCAATCCCACTTAAAACTGATAAGGAAACAGCTGCATCACTTGAAGGCAAATAATGCATAATGAAGATGTGGGTCCAGTTAGATTAGTGCCATCAGCCTGGTTGGTACAGCTGGGAGCACAGAGGAGGGACTGGCCTGATGTGTGTCCTGCTGCCTGTATCTCAGGTGTGTGAGTACTTGAGGAGTGGCACATCAGGAATGTGGCTGGATGTTGTAACTTAACTGGGAAGATTGGAGTTCCTTGTAGTACTTCCTCAGAAGTGAAATCCCATTAAAACAATTCCTTGTTTTCCACACGGTGCAATGTTATCTTCCAGTAACAAAATGCACAACAGGATACTTGGGGGTGCTGGTATGTGCTGGAGTTGCTTTTTGTGCTGCTAGAGCAGATACCCTGCTTTGTGTTCTTATACACCTACAATTGCAAAAGAAAGGTTGCATAGCCACTGAAAGCCTTTTTATTTTTGCCCATTCCCAAGGTACGAGTTGATCTAACTCTTCCCCAGCCCAGGAACCCACAGGTTTTGTTTTGTTTTGTTTTTTCACCATAAACTTCATCTCTTTAGCAGAGTTGTGAGCAGGGCTTCCCTTGTATGCTCTGCTCCATGGCTGGGGGGTTCAGTGAAGGAGTCTGAGCACATCATCTGCCTGGAGATAGGAGCCTTAACCCTCGAAGTTGCCAGGTCTGCACTTTTCTCAGTGAGCATGTGATCCACACGTGTAGGGATGAAGGTGCTGAATGGGTCCTGCTGATGCTGTTCTGGATTTCTGCAGTTATCATTTCTCTTTCAAATTGTATTTATCTGTGAGAGAACGCCTGACTGCATCTTGGAAGCCAAGCTCTGTTTATTTTGCAAAATTAGCTGCTGGCTGTTGTACTTGAGCTTTAGCTTTTGGTTTTCACAAAACACTGTGTATGGAAAACAGTGCTGAAAAGTAATTGTATGGTTTGCTTTGGCTCCCTGGAAACTTGGTAGTGATTGAGTGTTCTTTCTTCCCTTAGGGTGCAAATATGGCCAAACAGATTGGAGCAGCTACGTACATTGAATGCTCAGCCTTACAGTCAGAAAACAGCGTCAGAGACATTTTCCATGTTGCCACCTTGGCGTGTGTGAATAAAACAAACAAAAACGTGAAACGAAACAAATCACAGAGGGCAACAAAGCGAATTTCACACATGCCTGGCAGGCCAGAACTTTCTACAGTGGCTACAGACTTGCGAAAGGACAAAGCAAAGAGTTGCACGGTGATGTGAAGGACCTGGATTTTCTTGAGCAGGAGGAAGAGAGCATTCGGGAGAGGTGGAGGCTCAATGAAGTGTGCAGCCACGTGGTATTTAATGAGTGCTTCTGCCAGTGCTTTAAAGGAGACTCTTCACCTGTTGTGTGAGACTGTACTTAGGAACTGAGCATGTAGACCGAGCAGGGAGAAGAAATGGCTCTGAATGAGGTGGCATCAGGAGATGGTACGTGGAAGAAAATGCCAAAAATGGGAACACTTGAATGTGCTGGGGAAAAAAAAAAAGAGAGGGTGAATCGGAAGAAAACACCATGAAGAAGAGAGACGTCATTGACAGTGCTTGTTTCTTTTATTGATGCTCTATTCCCGGATGCTACTGCTTTGATTTCATTAAAATGATACTTTAATGTTGTTTTTTTTTTTAAAGAAGACATTATTAATACACCCTCGTTAAGGAACTATCCCTGTGACCTTGTAGTTGGTTTTCCAAAGGAGATGATCTAATTTTGTAGTAGCTCCTCGTTGAAATGCAGAGTATACCAAGGCCTATACGTCACCTAGAGGAAAACACTGTACGTGAGAAGTTTGGAGCTTTGCCTTTCTGAGATGGCAGCACGAGCTGAGTAATAGTGACATGTTGGTCATGGAGACGGCCGTGTGAGGTTTCCCAGTGTAATAGGTGACCTCACAGCAGGATTTAAATGGATGCAAGTGGGATGTGAGGGCAAACTGCCTGCCTTTCGGAGTCTGACTTTCAATTCCTCTTCGTGATTGTAATTTAAGGTGGAAATGATCTCAAGTTCTGGTGTACTGTATGGGTATTTCACTGTAGGTTCAGCTCTAAAATCAAGTGAAAAGTGCTAAGAGCTGTGATTACAAATGATTCTTAGTTTAAAAATGAAAAACACAATTCATTAAGCCTTACTGCCCATCTGGAGAAGCCCTGAGCCTCATCTGCTCCTGCTCAGAGCTGGGGAGCCAGCCCAGTGGTTCCCACATCTAGCCCTCTGTAAACGCTATGAAGTGCTATTCTGTGATACGGTTCTCTGCAACAGTGTTGGGGAAAAACCCAAAAATCTGCAGGTGAGCCAGCAGAGCCAGGTTACCCACAGTTAGCCACTGGTGTGCAGTTATTTGGGGCAGCCATCTCTCATTTGCTCATGGTGAGCACTGGGAGGAAATGGAGTCTGAAGAACTGTGACGCCTTAAGGGGACCCCAGTGGAAACTGGATACAGCATTTAGTCTTTAAGGCTAATATCTACTTATCCAGACAGCAGTCCTTAACCATTACGTGGGTGAACTGGTTCAGTTCTTTTTTCCCTTACTGGTTGCTGTTACAATAACTCTGCCAGCCCTTAAATGTGTTCACAACTGTTTACTGACCGACTTGATGGCTCCTCTGGAGGGGGATGCTGTAATCTCTAACCGGTGTGGCTATAGCTTGTTGAGAACAAGCAGTTTGTTTCCAAGGATGATGCTTCATTTTTGAAGTGTTGAAGCTGTGTTCATGATGACTTCTGCAAAGGTAAAGGATTACCACAATTAAAACTCGGTGTGTTCCCAGCACTTTTTGTTTTTTTTTTCATCCAATGATAAAAAAGAAAGAAATCCACTCCAATTATTTCCCACACAAAAAGACATTTCTTTACCACCATAATAAGCTTATGACTGATGCAGCAGTGCGCTTAGGGCAGTATTACAAAATAGCTGGTAAGTGCTTTCTGTATTTAAATATTGTGGAAGAAAATAAGTTATAACTGTTATAAAACAGGACACTCATTACATTTTTTTTTTTAAATTGTTGAAGTCACTTTGTATGTTCGGTTAATGTTTCTGCAGTATTTATTAAAATACCATTCTTTTCTTTGAATTAAAAAGAAAGTAATTGACTTGTAGTAGAAATGGCCTTTGTGTGTTAGTTCATTTCTATTTGTGGACTGTAATTGTACTGAGCTGCAACCTGGCCACAGCTTGGAAATGGAGTGGGATGCAAATAGAAATCCATCTCACACTTGGAGCTGCCTTTTGGGTTTTTTTGGAGTTAAAAGTATGTCACGTGGATTATTTGAGCTGTATTTCTCAAAAGGTCAGAGGCAGACAGAGGAAACTGGAGCAAGTGAACAAGTGTGGTTTGCTTTGGCCTCCAAAGCATTGCCTGCTTATCTTCATGAGGTCTCACGCATCCAGGCTGTTCCAGGAGCTTTTCTTTCCTTCTCCTTGTGAGTTAAGCAGACAGGCTTTGCTGCCTGCTTGCCTCCTCATTGGGACATCATAGTTGCTGTAATCCCTGGAAGTGGAGTCTCAGCACTGCAGCTCTTGGGTGTTTCAGGCTTCATTTTGGACACAGAGGATATGATGCTGAGTGCAGCCTGTGCCATCTGCATACATTTTCTCCCTGAAACCTGTAAAACCAAGGCAAAGGAGCTGTTATATTTCTCAGTTTTGGTTCTGCTGAAGCACGTGTTCCTCCTATGATTCTAAAGGTGTGCATCCTGCATCTGCACTGGAACAGGCTGCCCAAGGAGGCTGTGGATGCCCCATCCCTGCAGGCATTCAAGGCCAGGCTGGATGTGGCTCTGGGCAGCCTGGGCTGCTGGTTGGTGACCTGCACACAGCAGGGGGTTGGAACTGGGTGAGCACTGTGCTCCTTTGCAACCTAGGCCACTATCATTCTATGATTCTAATCCTTGTAGTTGTCCTGGGCTCCCTTTTCTCACCACTGAGGCTAGGGTGCTGCCCTCACTCCCGAAATGCCTCTTCCTCACCTGCTGTGCTCATCTTGCTGCCTTTGCTCACCTTTGCCTGCTGACCCATGTCAGATTGATGCACGGTTCTGACATTTGGGAAGCTTTGCAGTGTGGCATTAAGTCCTCCCTTTGTATGACTATGTGGATCCACTCCTTCGTCAATGGATTTGATTCTCTTGCTATGAAGGACGTTTTCCAATTAATATTTAACTAACTGCATGCCTTGGCACTCTTTCCAGCTTTTTATCACTTTTAAGGAGGTATAAACCCAAGCAAAGTAATCAGTCCTTGCTGCTTGTGAATGCTGACACACCACTAGGAGAGAAGTTCCACTATGACCCTGTGGGCCCCCATGGTGGCCAGAGCTTCAGCCCTGCAGCCAGCAAGAGCCAGCTCCCCTGCTACTCATTACTTGCCTTCCAACCCATCTGTGGCACAGTGGGTTTTGCTTCAGCAGGTTGTGTCCCTCCCAGCTGTTGTAGATCCTGCTATTTCTTTTCCAGCTGTTTTCTTTCAGCTCTTGAGCTTGTCGCATAGGCTGGGGCTAGGAAGGATCTCTCTGAAGCTTCCCCAGACACGTGCCTTCATGATGAGGCTGCCAGTGCCACAATTACACTTTGGAGAGCCACCAAAGTTTGCTGTGGCTTTTTCCTTCTGATCAGTGTGTGCAGTGTTGGTGTTGCATTGCTCCTGCTGTACATAACATGCTGTGTGGTTGCAGGCCAAATGATGTGTATTAGGAGGGTGCTATTCCTGCTAAGCCACACGTAGACTCGCAGGAAAGAGAAAAAAATCCATTTTCAATTAAATCACTTTGATGACAAATTGACCACTGGTTGATAATTACACTTTCTAATCCCATGCTGAGTCCTTTATCTTCTCTAGGTGGATGGGAAATGGAGGTGTCATGATTTATCTGTGATTTCCTTTCTGTGTTTACAAAAGCAAGCAGCAGTGTTGGCAGCTCTCTCGGCAGCCGCTAACATTGCTGTGTTCCAGCACATCTGGGAAGTGAGCACTCACGAATCCCAGAGCTCCTCAGCCAGTTCTTGGGCATAAGCTGTGTGTCTTTGGAACAGAAAGTGTTTCATCATCACGTGGTGAGAAATAATCTTTTTTTTTTTTCTCCCCCCAGATGCAGAGCAGGAGTTCTCACCGATGAGTCCAACTTTCTTTTGCTATAGCTGCTGGCTTCACCATTTCCTTTAAACAATAATTGCTATTTTGTCCCTCGTAGGAGATGTTTGTTATGCTTTGGCTGCTGGCAAATGAAGCTTCTGAGCCAGAGGAAAGATGGCAGGTTTGCTTACCTAAATGCAGGGGCTGTGGGTAATGCCTGGCCTGGGGTGTCATCCTTCCTGGGGTGACATGATGGCTATTTGGTTTCTCTGAGGGCCCATGTCTGCAGGATTGCCTCCCCCTCAGCACTGCGGTTGTGTGGACAAGAAGTGCTCTTTTGTGCAGGCTGTGGTTTGGTCAGATGTTTCCCTTAAGCACTGTTTGATCCCTGGAAACTAAATTTGACAGATTGCCATGACTCAGTCTGTTTCCAAAAAAACATTTGATTTGAGCTTTCCTTTGATTGCACAACTAGGTTGTGCAATCACTTACAGTAAGTGAAGCACCTTAGTGGGACATCCCTGCAGACCCCTGAGACCACCAAATTTAATTGCCCTCCTATCTCCACCACCCAGGTACCTGCAGGGGCAGTCGTTTGGTCTCTGGTGGTGGGCTCTGTGTGTGTCTGGCTCTGCAGTTTGGATCCCCTAGCAGGCGTGGAGGAGAGCCTGAGGAAGAGGCCAAGCTCCTTCGTCACCCCTCAGCATGTTGCCTGGAGTTGATCTGCAGTGAGGAAGGGGTAAAGCTCAGCTAATTAACAGTTTGATGCTGTCAGTATGACATTTTGTTGTCTAATCCTCACATGCCAGCGCTGGCTCTCCAAAGGGAGAGATTGTTGGCTGAAAAGCAGATAGTTACTAATTCTCAGCTCATCGGGCTTTTTCCTACCAAACTCCTTTCTTATAAAAGCAGAAAGAAATCTTTTTTCCCATAGACTTGCTCATTCAAATCCCTGCGACCTGTGAGTGTTTCTGCAGAAGCCACTGAGATGCTGATGGTAATGAAGAGCTGTGCCGCATCCCCAGAGCCACAACCTCCGAGTGCCAAGGCACATCTGCAACGTGTTAGCAGCTGAAACAACCTCTGCATCTTCCGGGAGCCCCTTCCATCCCTCAGCCCTGGGGCTGCTGAGCCTGGTGAGGGGCAGCTCCAGCCCTGCAGGTTGTCCAAGAGCCAACAAGAGCTGGGGGTGCTGCGCAGCTCCAAGAGAGAGATGTTCTGCCAACCGTCTCGTTCTTATCCTCCCTAAAGGAGTTTGGAGGATTAGGGGTGAGAAGCAGTTCGGAGAAGGAAAGATGTCATCCAACTTTCAAAGGGATCTGCAGAAAGGGAGGCACTCCCACAGCTGTGGAATGGGAAATCAGCTTTTAGCCCACCGATTCACATGCTGCAAAACGCTCATCCTGGCAGCTCCTGCTCTTCACATCCCACTGCACAAGTTCTGCAAAGCCGTGCTATAGCTGAGAAACCTTTCTTGCAAACCGCTGCTGGAATGGGTGAATTTGCTGCAGAAATCCATAACTTGCATCCAAAGTGCTGGGGGTGAGCTGGGATCCCTTCTGGGCCAGGACCACAATGTTCTGTGAGCATTGCCTTGTGCCGGGTGGCTGCTTCATTTCACTTGACCTCTCCCAGAGGTCAAAGGACTCAAAACTGTAAAGCACTCTGCTGCTTTCAAGCCATTAACTGTGTCCTGACTGTAATGGCTCTGAATTAGATTCAAGACATTCCCTAAAGACATATATTCTGTAGTCTGCCTGGTACTGTGGAAACATCCTCCATGGGATGTTTGGGCTGCAGCCACCAAGGCTCACTCTACTCTAGAAATGCCCATTTTCACCACTGGAGCTCATCCTGCAGGCACCTAGAGATACGTGGGCATTTGGGGATGTGCTTCTCCATTTGCGGGTAACGCAGCTCATCCACTCCTCTGCTCACACACAGCTGAGACAATCTTTGTCCCTTCTTCAGGCACTTACATCCCTAATGCCAGGGGCTTTGACACACAGGGGGGGACAAAAACCTGATTCCTGCTGCAGGGAAGGGGATTTGGTGCAGGTTGAGGGGTTGCACGGACAGCATTTGGTGCAGTTTGGGAGCTGCAGGGATAGGATTTGGCTCAAATTGAGGTTTTGGTGCTTGCTTAGCACAGGAGGGCTTTGTGCTGGGGGAGGCGGGGAGCAATGCAAGTGTGTGTGTGTGTGTGTGTGTGTGTGTGTGTGTGTGTGCAGGGCTGGGGCCGGGGGAGCCAGGGGCTCATCTGGTGTCAGCAGCATTCATGTGCAAAGCAGGGACCCAGGGCAGCGCATTATCTCCGGGCTGGAATGGTTCTTTCAGGCGCTCCCCGACTTTTCAGGGATGCTGCACACTTGAAGGCTGGTTATTAGTTCCAAATGCTGTAGGAGCATCTGCTCTCAACTAGCTCGAAACCATGTTTAATAACAAGAAAATCTACTTCAGCCAAATCCCTATAGGGAGGGCTTTAGCCCGAACAAAGGCCCCCCCACCTCTGATTTCCATAACAGATGTACCATGCGATGCATGACAGCCCGGCGCGGGGGAGCTCCTTTATTCCCCACATATCCATCTGCAAGAAAAGGGGCTTTCATTTTATTAATTGCACTGGTGTGCTCCGCGACGCTTTGTGTGTGCGGGAAGGAAGGGTTTGTGTTTCATGCTACAATGGCCATGGTAATGGGTTGGGTTGGTTGGTTTCTTTTTGCAGCCGTGGTGCTGTAGGCTTTCCCCTAGGGGAGCGTTGATGTGTCCCCCCGTAGCCCCCAGGGGCCGTGAGAATCTCTGTGCAATGCTGTGCCCAACCTTGCTCCCATCTCCCACCTCTCTGTGCCACTTCAGCTTTGCTTATTGCACGTTTGCTATACCCATTGGCAATCACCGCTCTGGTTTGAGAGCTCGTACATCTTATAGAATCATAGGATCATTTTGGTTGGAAAAGACCTCTGGGATCCCCAAGTCCAACCCCAGCATGTCCCACCGTGCCCACTGCCCGTGGTCTGCAGTAACCCTGTGAGCTATGGCAAGCAGGCCTGACTCAATGCAGAGCACTGCCCTGTGATGCTGTATGTTTGAAAAACAGCTTTTCCAATGGAGGAAACAAGAAAGCAGAGATTGTGTGGTGAGAAAGCTGTCCTAGAGCAGAGAGAGGGTTCACAGACCTACACCTCCTCGAGTTAAGGGCAAATTCGTGTTTTATCTCCATCTGTACGAAGCTCTATCCGTCATGGTTTCCCTTCATTCACGTTTTTATTTTCCCAGCTCTCCAGGGAGCTGGAATTATTCATGGCCACGAGTTCGGCAGAGACAGAAGGGCTGGGGCAGAGCAGGGGGTGGGTAGCAGAGATAAAGCCGTCCCTCACTGCTCCAGCACAGATGGGAGATGTTGTGTGATAGGTTTTATGGTCTTCCCTGTTTCATTTTGCATATAATGGCTGGAATGGAGAGTAGTGCATAACCATGGGGAAGGAAACAACACAGGGCTCAGTGTTCTGGAGGTACTTTGGCCACAAAAGTTTCTGGTTCGGAGCAAAACAAAATCTCTATATTTTTTTAAATTAAAAATAAAAAAGTGAAACTCCCCAGAAAAGAACAGCTTTACAAATTGAAATCAGGATTTTTACTTTTTTTTTCTTCTAATCCTCTTTCCTAGGGACAGAGAGGCTCAGCATTTCCATGACAATGGTCAGCGGGTGCTGGTGCAGCTGCATCCATCCTCTGTGATGCCAAGTGGGGAACTCAGCAAATGCAGGGACAGGCAGGGAAAAGGCAAAGCAGCATCCAGGAAAGAGGGATGCTGTCAGTTTTGGGTTGGAAAGATTTCCCCAAAAAACACCACTTGTTGCCTGAACAAGCAGGAGTATCCAGGTCCCCTCACTGTGATGTGGGCCTGGGGAAAGCGGCACAGAGCCATTCTATTTTTGCCATATTGTGAGGGATAAGGAATGCCCACAAAACTGAGCTGCTGTGACTGTTCTGGAAGTGCCTGTTGTTCCAGGAAGAGTGCATGCAACAGTCAGAGCCACTGTGGGCTAATGCTGCTTGTGTTATCCAGGCATGTGTTGAACCATAGGATGCTTTTATTTTGTCTTTGCCTATAAAACATGCTTGCAAAAATCGTGTCTGTTTTCTATTTCATGATAACCTTCTCCATCATGTTTCACCATGTTGCCCAAATGCAATGTGCTGTCTGCTGTGAGCAAATGTTCTGTTGGACTTGCACTCTCTGGTGTTGTTAACCCACCCCAGGTTGGAGCCAGGGTCCAAAACCAGATGGAACTGTTTAGCCACAGTCTTCCCTAAGAGGGATATCGTCTCCATTTGCCAGCACAGTGTCTGCAGAGCACCCATCTTTGGGGATCTACCTTCTAAAATCCTGGAAGCACATGAGAAAAGGGATTTTGAGGACAAAAATGAAAACTGGAGCAGGTTACACACAAGCTCCACACTGCATCATCACACCCACGGTATCTCCCTTTATCAGCTTTCCATGAACAGATAAATCTTTCTGAACAGACGCAGAATTAAGCTGGTTGTGAGTTCAAGGAGCTGCCTGGATGCACTCACAGAAGAGGTTTGAAAAGAACATTTCTTGGATGGTTTCCTCGAAGCTCTCTGAATGGCAGCTGTTGTGCTGAGGGAAGAGTGTCCGTGGAGTCACACGAGTGCTGCAGAGCACAGCAGAGCCAACACAGCCAGCACAGCACACAGCTCTCCGTTCAGCCCAGCAGAGGCAGGCACCCCCAGTGCCCTTCACTTATAACCAGAGGTGGATTCCCTCTCAAGGGCTTTGTCTCTACTGAGTGGTGAGCAGATCAAAATCTGTGCACATGGGGTTCACCCAAAACGGATGGAGGAAGGAAAAATGGAAAGATAAATGGGGGGATGGGTGGATGGATGGATGGATGGATGGGTGGGTGGATGGATGGATGGATGGATGAGTGGGTGGATGGATGGATGGATGGATGGATGGATGGATGGATGGATGGATGGATGGATGGATGGATGGATGGATGAGTGGGTGGATGGATGGATGGATGGATGGATGGATGGATGGATGGATGGATGGATGGGTGGATGGGTGGATGGATGGATGGATGGATGGATGGATGGATGGATGGATGGATGGATGGATGAGTGGGTGGATGGATGGATGGGTGGATGGATGGATGGATGGGTGGGTGGATGGATGGATGGATGGATGGATGGATGGATGGATGGATGGATGGGTGGATGGGTGGATGGATGGATGGATGGGTGGATGAGTGGGTGGATGGATGGATGGATGGATGGATGGATGGATGGATGGATGGATGGATGGATGGATGGATGGATGGGTGGATGGATGGATGGATGGGTGGATGGATGGATGGATGGATGGATGGATGGATGGATGGATGGATGGATGGGTGGGTGGGTGGATGCATGGATGGATGGGCTGATGAGTAGGTGGATGAATGGGTGGATGGGTGGACGGACAGATACACGAATGGATGGATGGATAGGTGGGTGGATGGACTGATGGATGGATGGATGGATGGATGGATGGATGGATGGATGGATGGATGGATGGATGGATGGATGGATGGACACTTGGGTTTGGAGCTTGTTGATCCTCAAGGTCCCTTTCAACCTAAGCTGTTCCATACTCATATCCAGGAACTATTTGCACCTTCCAAAAAATTCATACTGAGACATTATGAGAACAGCTCAGAGGTCACCTCACTTTCTGTGAAAGCAGTTGGGCTCCAGTCCTCACTGCTAACACTGAGTTTGTTGCACAGACCCTTTCTCGTTCATGCTACAATATTTCTCAGATGGGTTATCAAAGAAAAAGTACAGAATATTTTAAATTTCTTTGCTTAGACCAATGAGTGCCCTTTCATTCTCATTCACCAGAAGCAAAAAACAACTTCTAACAAGCTGGGGTTCTTTGGGGGCAAACGTGTGTAAAGAGAAACCAAAAGATGCAATGGAAGCTTGGCAGAACAGGAAGGCTTATCAGCCACCCCCAGCTGAGTGTGGTATGGATTAAAAATGATCCAGGAGAAAAGGGGCAGAGCACAGGCCTCCCTCTCTCACTAATTACACAGCACACATTAAGCACAAGGCCGGTTACGGAGCAGCTGCAAAGGTCTTTATCTGTATTAAGAGACTGTCCACCTACATAATAGGAATAATTATTAAGAAAGGAAACCTAGAAAGGAAATTGCACATAATGGCACTCTGTATTCCACATGGCCTCGGTGCACACGTGCTGCTTTGTGCCCTGGCAATGCTGCAGGCACAGGGTTGCACCCCATTTCTCCCTCCTGCACATGCTGAGGTTTTCCAGCTTTGCCTTTTTTTTTTTTTTTTATAATGAAAATCAGAAATAGGGGCTCAAGGGCTTTCTTGGCTCAGTTTTCTGGTTGTCAGAGAGATCCTCCAGCATGCAGCTCCAAAGGGCAATGCTGCTCGGCTCCTGCTGGTCCCCAGACCCTGCAATTCACAGCTGCAAATCCCTCCAAAGATGCCAAAAACTGAAGGCTCTAATTAATGACAAATTGATATATTACCCTTACAGCCCTAGAAGATTTTTCCAGCCTAGGGGAGAGCAAGAAGGAGATACACAGCCTGCAAGGGAGGAGGAAGCTGCATCCCCACCTATTCCAGACATTTTGGGAGCCAGCTGAATTGGTGAAGCATTTTGTTTTTTATTTGGCAGATGACATCCATCCCTTTGTATTTGCCCACAGTTTGTGTGGGGACTTTCATTTCTCCAAGGCAAAGCAGCTCTGGCAGAAGGATGGATGGATGGATGGATGGATGGATGGATGGATGGATGGATGGATGGATGGTTAGAAGAACTGGGTGGTTGGATGGACATATGGATTGATGGATGGGTGGATGGATGGGTGGATGTGTTGAGGGATGGACAGAGAGATGGTTGGATGGATGAACATAAGGATTAATGGATGGGTTGACGGATGGTTGGATGGATGGATGGATGGATGGATGGATGGATGGATGGATGGATGGATGGACAGCATCTGCTCTTACCATTTCTCCCAAGCACATCAGACTTATTAGAGTAACCACAAAGTCTACAGGCAGTGATCCTTCAACCCTGAGAATCACTGGCACAAGGACACAAATACAGCAAACCTGGGCTCCTGATGGGAAGGCACAGTGATGAGAACGTGACATCACCAATTCTGTTCTGTTTAAGAGCAAAACTGCAGAACCACTGAGATGAGAGTGACTTACTCCTGCTCCTGTACATGGCATAGATACATCTTTGTTTGCAGCAGGCAATCTGCCTTTATGTGTATGTATAAATGTCGACCTGTGTGAGTCACCTCCAGCAGCCTAAATTTAGCTTTTATTTACATGATTCTGAGTTATCTCTAGACCACTGTGATCCCCAGTGAGATAAATCCTGCTACTAGGGGGAAAGACAGAATTTTCCCAGCTTCTCCCCAAAAGCAAATCTCTTGTAAGCAGTCATATGTTCGTGTAAGATACATAAACAGTCCTTAGCAGAGGAAAAAAAGCCTGTGCAAATAAGAAAAAATGCTGCAGAATCCCTTTCATTTCATTGCATCAACAAAAAATAACCCACCAGCTTGGCTTGTGTGGCACAGCTCATCGGTTTTGACTCAACTCTGGTGTTTGCAGGGCTGTGGTTTTGCTGGAGAAGCTTTACTGTGAGGGGAATGAGCCTTTGCTAGAGCTTTCCTCAGCATTGGTGTGCTGCTTCTATAGCAGCACAACCTGAGATTTATACGTAGCCAGAGCATGACAAAGCAGCATTTAATGTGCTGTGCTGAGGGACTCAGCCAGCACCGGTGTGTTTCCAATGGCAATAGGATCTAAAAGGGCTGTGATGGAGCTGCAATGTGTCGTCTTCCCCTCTGGTGCCTGAAAAGTGATGGATTACTGAAAAAAAACATCTGAAACCTGGCAGTGCAGACGAAAGGCAACCGCTGCTCAAATCTGGTGTAAGTATGGCTGGGAAGAAGTTCGCTTGGGTTTGCAAAAGCTGCAGGAGAAGGAACGGGGCTAATGCTGCTGCAGAATTTATGCAGTCTCTTTCATAGATCCTCTGCTGAAACCAGACCAAGCCGACGGGGATTTTCTTGGCAAACCCTGCTCTGCAAATGGCAGATTTATTGGCACGGCGTGAAGCAATGCCGGCTATCAGTGCCTGCACAGCATCTCCAGCATGAACTGAAAACAAAGATTTGATTGTCTCTGTTTATCTAAAAAGATTTGTGAAACAGTTCTTCACGCGGAGCTGGGGGAAGAAAAACATTTGTGTTCTTATCTGCCATTTTCCCTCTTTGTTTTGAAGTTTGGGAGCAAAACTTCTGTATGGCTGAATCCTGCAATTAACAGGCAGTTTGCTAACGAGATCATTGCATGCTTCAAGCAGAACATGCACCAACCAGGCAGGAGGAAGAGGTTGTGCATGGATGCTTTCTCAAGATGGAAACTTCCCCCTCTTTTGCTAGAATGGGTCATCCTGGAGCAGTTCTGTAATTCCCAGGCCCAGCAGCTGCTCTGCAGTGCCTTTGTGGGGTTTCAGCACACCTGGGGTCTTTGGCAAACAATAGGCTATGGGTAAAACCAGCACAGTGCCAGAGGAAATTACAGCATGTACGTACACCAGAGAGGGTGAAAATAACCTGTGAGCAGCAAACATCCTGCAGTCCCTGCGAGTGGAAGAAAATGCAATTGTCTTTAGGAGGAATTGTTCTTGGGTTTGTGCAGAATGGAGGTGACATCAGGAAGGGACCTTGGGTTGGAAGGAGCCTGAAAGGTCATAAAGCAACAGAATGACTGAGTTGGAAGTGACTTGAAGATCACAGAGCCGTAGAATGTTGGGTTGGAAGGGGTCTTAAAGATCACAGAACCATAGAAATGCAATAGCTTCCAGGAGGATCTGTTGTTCCATGATCTTCCCAGGCATCAGAAGAATGACTATTACAAAGAGTCACAAAGAATGCCAGGAATGATTCCAACAGCAGCAGCACTGAGAGCAGGGGGTACTTAGACACTCAGTTCTCTTTTAGCTGTCATAACACACCGTGCCCTGCTGAGTGCTCACTGTGACCACATCTTTCTGGGCTGAATGTCTCCAGATCTGCTCAGGATGACCATAGCACTATTCCCTGCCATCCCTGCTGTGCTGCTACCTGTGGTTTCTGCAGTTTGCTTCTTCAAGATGTGCTCAGCCACCTGGAGCATATCCCCTGTGCAAGCCCTGGGACATCTGAGCTGGGGAATCAGCTGAATGCCCCTGAATGCTGCACCTCCTGGTATTCATGTCCCCATATTCCTTGCTCTGCTTTCCTAATGGCCCACTGAAGGTCCCGTGGGCTCAGGGTTTCCTTTTCTGCCGGTTACACCTGGGATAAATAGGTTGGAGGAAATGCTTTGCAAGGATCCCGTATGGGAGGTAAGCTTGCATGGAAGGGCTCAGGATCTGGGCAGCTCTGGGCTGGGCCCACTGCCTTAAACCTGGGTTCACACCAGCACTTGGAAGCACCCCACCATTGTGGCACAGCATCAGCTCTCTTCCTGTGCCTTTCCCCCACACGCTCATGACGGGTTCCATCCCAGCACGCGGGATGAATTGCCTAATGCCAGGTGACAGATGCTGCAATAAAACCCCTCCTAATGAGCTGGTATCAGAAAGCTGCTCATTCATAAAATGTTGATATTACCAGCAGGACAAATGGGCTTCCTTTAATCACAACGTGTTACAGTGCTGGCAGGGAGCCAGCCTCTAACAGCCGCAGCCAAGAGCGGTGCACCTCGGCCAGGAGGGATGCTCAGGATGAGGTATGGGATAATGCTGGGGCTGGCACTTGGGATGATGCTGGAACTGATCCTCAGGATGATGCTCAGGATGGTGCTGGGCTGATATTTGGGATGATGCTCACGGTGGTGCTGGGGCTGATGCATGGGATGGTGCTTGGAATGATGCCCAGTATGATGCTCATGATGATGCTCAGGATGGTGCTGGGGATGGTGCTCTTGGTGCTTGGGATTTTGACTTTTTGAAAGGGTAGATAACAGCAGGGCAAGGGGAAATGGTTTTAAGTTGAGGGAGGGAAGATTTAGGTTGGATGTCAGGGGGAAGTTCTTTGCTATGAGAGTGGTGAGGTGCTGGAACAGCTGCCCAGAGAGGCTGTGATGCCCCGTCCATCCCTGCAGGTGTTCAAGGCCAGGTTGGATGGGGCCCTGGGCAGCCTGGGCTGCTATGAAATGGGAAGGTGGCAGGGGAGTTGGAGATTCATGATCCTTGAGGTCCTTCCCAAGCCTGGCCATTCTGTGATTCTGTGTGATTCTGTGTGATGCTCAGACTGATGCTCAGGATGATGCTTGGGATGATGTTCATGGTGGTGCTGGGGCTGATGCTTGGGATGGTGCTTGGGATGATGCTCAGGATGCTGGCAGTGGTGGCATTGGCAGTGCAGGGATGGCAGCCTGCGCCAACTCTGGGGACAGAGCAGAGTGACAGGCCCCAAAATCAGGGATCCCATCTGCCTTGTTCCTCCCAGTTATCTTACCCCTAATGTTACAACCCAGTGCAGTCCATCATGCATCATTCCCAGCTCCATTGCGGGGCGATGGAGGTCTGCACAGCATGGAAACACTTTCCAGGCGCTGGCAGAAGGGTGTCTGAAGAGAGGAGCGAGAAGGGTTCTCCATGCCACCTCCCAACACCATCCTGCTCAAATAGAAAAGAACAGCCCTCCTTAAAGCCTCATTCCATTGTCATTTTAATGAGCATTTCAGGCCATTTCTCTCCCCGCCTTTGAGCCTGGCTCTCGCTATGCAGTTGTTAGGTGAGAAATATTCAAGTCAGTCAGTTTGAAACGAATTTCTGGATTTTTACATATTTCTATAAAGAAGACTTTCATGATCAGAATTCGGAGGCTGCTTCAAACAGATGTGACTTCTGTCACTTTCGGATGATTTTCTCCTTTGCACAAAACCCCCGGATTTCACCCCGTTATGTTAAAAGCACACAAAGCACGAAAGGCACCCATTAGGGCTGTAGGAGTACTACATTTCAATGACTTTAACAACATTTAACTCCGAGATACCCCGTGCTTGAGCGTGGGGGAATGGGAAAATGAAATATATGTACGATCCAAGGCCTATGCATGGGCAGAAGAGGAAGCAATGGGGTGCAATAGTTTGGAGATGCGTTCTGCCCCTTATTTCCCCGCTAAGCGATGAGCCCAGGCACTGCGCTGGGGATGCTCCGCTTGCCTTTTGGATACCCAGCTTTGTCTGCTCCCAGCCCCAGGAATTAACACTTCCCCATTTGCCCCATTAGCATGCAGACAGAGCAGGGAGTGGTGACCGTTTCTCCCGGCCCCAGCGGGCAGCACAATGAGCAGATGGCCGGGCAGCACCACCACGGCTCTCTGCGCTCGTGCATTTGCATGTCAGTGATATGACTTTAAGCATCTTACACGGGGGATAAATCATTTGGCACATTAAAGAGGCACGGGGAGCTACTGGCGTGTCGTACAAGAGAAAAGCTCCAGATCTCTGTGGCCAATTTCACCTGACTTCTTCATCCGGGTTCTTAAGAGCCTGAACATGGATAATACCCACAGAAACACTATTACACCTCTGTATTGGCTTTGTGGCTTAGCAAGGCTTCAGGAGAAAAAAAAAACCCTAATCCATTGGTTGGCTGCAGGCGTTTGCTGCACTCAGTCCCATCCAGCTTCATGCTGGAAAAGCAGCAGTACAAAATCTTTTCTCCCAAACAGGAAAGGATTTTGTGTGATTTTGGGGTCATCATGTTGTCATGCAGGAATTCCAGCCTGCAGGATGACAGGCATTAATAAAACCCAGATTTGACAGTGCACAAACACTGTGCATGAGGCAGAGATGGGGATGGGGACAGGATTGGGATGTGATGGGGATGGAATGGGGATGGGGTCAGGAAAGAGATGGGGATTGGGATATGGGAGTGGGGGTGGGGATGGGATGAGGATGGGGATGGGGATAGGATAGGATAGGGATGGGATATGGTTGGAAATAAGATAGAAATGAATGTGGGATGGGGATGAGGACAGGTTTAAGATGTGATGTGGGGATGTGATGGGGATGGGGTTGGGAACAAGATGGGGATAGGGATGGGAGAAGGTTGGAAATAGGATAGAAATGGGGGTGGAATGGGGGAGGGGATGAGGACAGGGTTAAGGATGGGGATGTGGTGGGGATGAGGTTAGGAACGATGGGGACGGGCATGGGGATGGGGTTGGGGATGAGGATGGGAATGGTTCCTCATCAGCCCTTGCTGATGGCCCTTGCTGAAAAGGTGGGTTTGCACACATCCACAAAGGCAGCTCAGTGGTAAAGCCTGGGGAATGCCGATAAAAAAACAATTATTTTCCTTCTTGACATTTCCTTGATGGCTGCGGAGTGAGACGCGGAGGAGCAGCCGGCAGCGCTTTGCTTTGTCCTCTGCTGCAACAGCATCTGGGTTCCCCTTCACCAGGGACGTGTGCGACTCACAAAGCATTTAAATCACTCATTTGCCACCCGCAGAGGGATCTCCATTACCATTAACAGCAGCCCCATGTCTTCATCAGAGCCCCGGGGCTGTGGATGCCCGGTGCTCGCTCTGGGCAGTGCTCACCTGGCCCCACTGCACAGCCTTGGAACAAATCTGAGAGCTATCTGCTTTCCAAAGAGAAAACCTGTTTCTAATTAGAGGTAAATGTGTATCCTGGTAACACCGCATTTCCAGCGTTGTTTTCAAATGTTTATTGATTAATCATTATTATGGGAAAACACGGGCTTCCAGATATAAATCTTTTGACAGAAGCTGTCCATCAAAAATAATGATCCTTTTAAAGCTCATGAATAAATAATAATGCAAATCTATTTTACATAAAATACATACTGCTTTCCATTCCAGCCACTGAGCCGAAATACGGTTATTTAAAATAATGATTTTACAATGCTTAGATAATGAGCTATTATGCATTTAATACACGGCATTTTTCCCTGGCCTCTGGATTATTACTTTTTCAAATTAAATCATTCCATTACTTTGTATTCCTCTTTGCTACGTGCCTCGCACTGGCATTATCCCATATGTCACAGGAAGGCTCTGTCATTGCCACGGGGGGCACGGTGATACCAGGGTCCCTCGTGACTTTATTGGTCTTCCCATGTGCTGGGCTGGAGAGGGGGACCCTGGTGGGCATCTCATCTGCAGAAGTAATTATCAGGCCCCAAATGAGCTGGATGCTATTAGTGTGTGAGGAAGATGTCTACGGATGGCGGATGGCTCTTGGGGGAGTAACTTAGGGGTTTGCTGGGGAATCTGGCCAGCAGCTCGGGAGGGCAATAAATACACTTTAAGGATGCTCTTTCAGCTCTTATTTAATTATGCAATAAAAATACCTCTGATGGGGAACAGTGGCAGTTCTTGCAGCAGTTGGAGCTCTGTTTTGAAGGCCACTCTTTGTTCTGTGCCACCAAAGCAGCCAGACAGATAATAGAATCGTAGGATTGTAGAATCATAGAATCACAGAATGGCCTGGGTTGCAAAGGAGCACAGTGCTCATCCAGTTCCAACCCCTGCTGTGTGCAGGTCACCAACCAGCAGCCCAGGCTGCCCAGAGCCACATCCAGCCTGGCCTTGAATGCCTGCAGGGATGGGGCATCCACAGCCTCCTTGGGCAACCTGTTCCAGTGCCTCACCACCCTGTGTGTGAAAAACTTTCTCCTAATATCCAACCTAAACCTGCCCTGTCTCAGTTTAAAACCATTCTCCCTTCTCCTATCGCTGTCCACCTTCACAAACAGCTGTTCCCCCTCCTGTTCCCTTCAAGCACTGGAGGTCTCCCTGGAGCCTTCTCTTGTCTAAGCTAAACAAGCCCAGTTCCCTCAACTTTTCCTCATAGGGATGAGTGGGGCTGAGGGCTGCCTGGTCCAGAACACCTCCCCATGCCCCCATGCCCCGTTCCCATGGCCATTTGCTGCTCCAGGGATGAATTATGGATCATTTTCCCTCAGTCAGGGAAGGGTTTTAATAAATGTGGGATCAATATATATTCCCCTTAAATTTTCAATTGGGGGTAGGAAATGGAAATGAGCCTCTCTGATGTGTCTCTGATATTAGAGGTAATGATCTCAGATTCTCTTCTACCAGAGTAATTTGAAATAATTTGAAATATATTTTCTGAGATGACTATTAACATCTGCAATTTTTCTCCTCATTTTCAAGTGAGCTGTAAGTGTACCTAATGTCAGGGAAAGAAATCACATCTGAAATAGCAGCAGTAAGGCCATTTGGAAAATAGCTCAGATGAACCATTTGTTTAGATGATTTCTTTCTTCTTTTTTTTTTTTTTCCTCTCCCTGAATTTTCATGAAGAGGAGCCCATTGTAAAAATGGTCATTAAGTGGAATTTAAACAGTGGCTTCAACCATATACTTTCCCAGCAAATAATATGGGAACGAATCGAGAGATTCCCTGTAGGTTGGGGAGAAGGCTGCTGGCAGTCAGCAGCGGGCACGGCCACCTCGTGCCATGCTGAAGCTCATGGCCCCACTTCTGTCCCCAAACACCTCCAAGACTACCTCAGTTCGAGGGTGTGAGAAAATGGAGGCTGATACAGAGCTATTGGGACTGCCTCAATTTGAGGATGCAAGAAGATGGAGGAAGTATGTGAAGGCTCGGGACTGAATGGATTTGCAATTAATAAAGCAGGAGATTAGAGACAAGAAAAAGCCAACAAAGATGTCCTGTGTCCTGACTATGGCTTATTGCTCAGATATCTGCTCATTAAGGAGTGGTTACACACTGGCAGAACTGGGCCACTGGAGCCACTGGGAATATGGGGAACCTTTTCCTTTTCCTTTTCCTTTTCCTTTTCCTTTTCCTTTTCCTTTTCCTTTTCCTTTTCCTTTTCCTTTTCCTTTTCCTTTTCCTTTTCCTTTTCCTTTTCCTTTTCCTTTTCCTCTCCCTCTCCCTCTCCCTCTCCCTCTCCCTCTCCCTCTCCCTCTCCCTCTCCCTCTCCCTCTCCCTCTCCCTCTCCCTCTCCCTCTCCCTCTCCCTCTCCCTCTCCCTCTCCCTCTCCCTCTCCCTCTCCCTCTCCCTCTCCCTCTCCCTCTCCCTCTCCCTCTCCCTCTCCCTCTCCCTCTCCTTCTCCCTCTCCCTCTCCCTCTCCCTCTCCCTCTCCCTCTCCCTCTCCCTCTCCCTCTCCCTCTCCCTCTCCCTCTCCTTCTCCCTCTCCCTCTCCCTCTCCCTCTCCCTCTCCCTCTCCCTCTCCCTCTCCCTCTCCCTCTCCCTCTCCCTCTCCCTCTCCCTCTCTCTCCCTCTCCCTCTCCCTCTCCCATGTCCATTTTTTTCTATTTCCATTTCGTTTTCCTTATTTCTCTTTCCATTTTTCTCTTTCTCCTTGCCTTTTCCTCATATTTCCTTTCTCCTCCCCTTCCACCTCCTCTTTTTTTTCTTCTTCTTGTCCTTCTTCTTCTTCTTTGTGGTCCTTTTCAACCCCAGCCATTCTATGATTCTATGATTCTTCCTCTTTCTTTCTTCTTCTTCCTTCTTCCTTTTTCTTCTTCTTTTCTACTTCCTCTCCTCTCTCATCTCCCTCCCCACTCAGCCCCTCTCCCTGACACTTGTTATCACAGCCTGCGCTGGGTTTTCATCTCTTTCCCAAGTCAGCACTGCTCACAAATATATGCTGAGCTCCAGGCCCCTGCATTTGGACTCCCAATACATTTATGCACTGAGACATCTTTGCAGGGCTGTGCTATAATCATTCCAGAAAAAGCAAATGGGATCAGACACTGCAGTTCCTCTTCTTCTGGGCAGGAATGTTTCCCCAAGCACGATGCACATGGGCAGGCTCACACTCACCAGTATGGGCTGGTGCTCACAGTACTACCAGCTCTAAGTGCAGCCAAATTATTTCCTTAATACTTGGACCTGGGATATCAAAATACCCATCTGTTTGAGTATGTCCAGCAGCTCTCAGCCTCCTTATTACACTGGGAGGGGATTTTGGTGATGCTCCGCTGGCAGAACTCGCAGTATTCTGCCCAGTAGGTTAAGGTAGGGTAGAGAAGAGTGGAGTAGAGTGGGGTAGAGTAGAGTAGAGTGGGGTAGACTGGTGTAGAGTAGAGTAGAGTTGCCCCTCTTTCAGGAAGGAGGCACACATTCACCTCCCTTTTCAGATGTCCTTGTATATTGAGATGGTCATGGTTTTTTTGCACTGAAAAAGGCAAGAATGTTCAAAACTGAACTTTTTTTTTTTAATGCTTAAAGAAATGTGCATTGAGAAAGTAGATGTTTATGAAAGGGAAGGGAATTGAAGGGAGGAAAGGACCAGGGAAGTACTGGTAAAATAAGGTTTTGCTTTTGAAAATGCCCTCTAATAAATTCAAGCAAACAGATGAAATTTTTACTTGAAGTATGAATGGAAATTCCTTCAAGATCCATAAAATTGTATCGTTACCTTCCAGTTTTTGTGATCTATGCTCATAAATCAGAACATTTACTGTCAGCTCAGGTTTCTCTGCAAATCCCCCAGCAGAGGAGGAGGAGGAGGAGGGGGGATGCACTATGGCACACTTGTAACAAAAAATGGAGATTTTTAAGGCATGTGCTTTCTGGTTCACACACCATGTTCCACTGCTTGATGATGTCTCAGGGGATTCAAAATGGGTTTGGAGATGTTACATTCTCTCCTACACAGGGGCTCCACACACCCCTTATCAGTTTATTTCCAGTCCACTGGAAGGAGAGGAGGCAGAGGTAAAGGTGCACAGTGTGGCGATCAGATGCAGATTTTCTTTATTTGTCTGCAAATCCAGGGCTGCTATATCACTTATCACTCTTGTGTCAGCTTCACATGTGCCCTTGCAATAAGCTTGAGCTACAGCTGACTGAAAATCTGCTTTCTGCAGGACAAACATGCCTGGCAGGAGCTGGCCGCCAGGAGCAGGGATGCAGCAGAGCAATGCAGTAAATCCCCACCCAGCAGCATCCTGTTGATACATGTCCTCATTCATTCACATTCCCAGCCAGAAGCTCTTCTTATGTCATTTCTCAAGGCTATCTTTCCACTTTTAGTCCCTGAAATGGCTCATACAGACAACACATTTATAAGGCAGTGTGGCATTCACGTCACAACGTCTAAAAGGAACCTGTCAATGGATTGGTTTTTTCCCCCTTTTCCTGGCTGGGCACTTTGTTCTGCTCCTTTGCTGTTAGACATCAGTCAGGGGTTAATTGCTCTTCCTCACGCTCCTGCCATTAGTGAACACTCACTGACACCTGCTCCTGACAGAGAAAGAAAGATTTTGCATCTGATTGCAGTGAGAGCATTGGATAAGCTCTCCAAACAGTTCCTAAGAAAGGCTCTGCTTTGCAGAGGCCCTTGCTGGCTGCTGGCTCTTTCCTAACAGGTCTGGTTCTTGATGTGTGTGACTAAAATATTGGCTTTGATGCAGCGTTATACTGTGGGCAATGATGATGGTCCTGGGGGCAATGCAGGAACTTTGCACCGCAGCAGTGATGAACTTCAGCCTTTGGAAGACCCACCCAAAACGTCTTTTCTACAAAATCGTAGCCTATCAAAGTTCAGCTCCTCCAGCAAGACAGCCAAGTGTCACAGTCACTCTTAGTAAAGACATTCTGTAAACAGAAAGAAATAGAAGCAGAGAATCGTGGAACCAGTAAGGCTGGAAAAGACCTCTAAGATTCCCATGCCCAACCTCAACCCACCCCTCATGCCCACTGTCCATGTCCCTCAGTGCCACAACCCCACAGGTCTGGAACACCCCCAGGAGCAGTGATCCCCTACTCCCTGGATAGCTGTGCCAGTGCCCAACCTCTCTTTCTGAGAATAAATGTTTCGTAATACCCAACCTGGACCTCCTCTGGTGCAACTTGAGGCCTTGGCTCCCCAGGTTGGTGGCCTTGGCTTTGGTTTCCCAGCCCAGAAGGAGAGCTGAAGTCCCAGCACCACCTGGAGACTTCCCTTGCTTTCCCGTCAACCAAAAGTGATGCCAAAGCAAATACTTCCAGCTGCAGTGTTTCCAAAAGCATTCCTCTCCTTATTGGTTACATATTGATGCCATTGAAGTGTTTCCTCCCATGCTTGACGATTGCTCTTGGGAAAGAGTCTGTTACAGCAAATACCGAAACTTATGTGCTTGAACCACAATATAAAGTCCTCTGTCAACATTAGGAATCATTTAATGAGTCTGGCAGGGATCACCCACTTCAACTGCTCTGCACCCAGCCAAAGAAAATAAATCAGTTATTATGACAAAGGAATTTCTCTAAAAGCAGTATGTCAGGCTGGGACAATGCTGTATTTTTGCAATAGTAAACTTTTAATTCCCCCCTCAGAAGAATGAAGCATTGCAAAGGGCTGGCCAAGCTCCTCTGATCCAAACCAACACATAAATACGACCTGACATTAATCTCCTCCTGCCCTGCAGCACCACAATGAGACACTTCACAAGCAGTGAAAAATTCGGGCTAGGAAGAATTTTCTGGAGAGGAACAGGAGGGGAAAATCCCAAATCGCACAAATCCAGTTACAGAGGGGAGTGTTTGCATCAAAGGAAACTCACGAAGCAAGACTGCCAGGATTTCCACAGCCAAGGGCCATCTATGGCTGTGGTGCAGCGATGGAGCAAGGCACTCGAGGAGTCCCTCCTTCAGAGCAGGCAGCTCAGTGCAGCTCCTGCCATGCTCAGTGGGAAACTGGGGCAGTGATAGAGCTGTTGGCATTCATCAGTTTGCCTAGATCAGAGCAAACATTGTGCTAGCTCCGCTCGAGGGTTGTGTGGGGGTGATGCTCACAGAGCCACGTCTAGAACAAAGTCCATCAGGAGTGATAATACGGATAAAAGCACGGTGATGGTTTACAGATGGAGGAATGGGAGTGGGATTTAAAGCTCAGATCCTTCTCTCGGATAATCCGCTGTCAGCAGTTCTGGTGTTTGTCGTAGGCTGCCTCTGGTGGACATTTATTGGTGTGCAGGGACAGCTCTTCTGCTGGGGTCATGGGCACCGATGGGACCACCTCAGCATCTCTCCATCTGCCAGGGGATGTGACTGATGGACGCCACATAGCACCTGAGTCTGATCTCAGCAGACATCTGCCTGCTATGCACACACTGTGTTAATCACAGTGACTCACTGACTCCTTTTGTGACCTGCTCTCTTGGTCACCTCAACCAGTGTCCCTGGAAAAAAATTAGAGAACAGTTTGGCTACATTGGAGGAAGATTTCTCCTCTTCCAAGAGACTTTCATGGATTTTTTTTTTTCACTTTTCTTTTGCTCAGCCTTTTCTTACCAGGCAAGCACAGATTTGCTGCACTGTCAATCATATGCTTGGTGTACACATTAAGATTGTTCTGACATGCTGGGACATCTTTGGTTATACCAGGGGAGGATCAGGATGGGTATGAGGAACAATTCCTTCTCCACAGAGCAGTCAGGCAGTGGCACAGCTGCCAGGGAGTGGGGGGTCACCATCCCTGGGGCTGTCCCAGAGCTGTGGGGATGTGGCACTGAGGGACACAGTCTGGAGTGGTGACAGGCAAGGACTGATGGCTGGACTATACGACCTTAATGGTCTTTCCAACCTTAATGGTTCTGTGATTCTATGACATCTGTGACCACTCTTCCAGTAGTTCACTCTGCAGTCCCAGACAGTCTGCCCTGCAGCAATATTCCCCAAAATCACCCAGTTCCTTCAATTCCATCATGATGAATATAACAAGGAAAATAAACAGGGGGAAAAAAAACCAAACACACAAAACCAAACCATAATCATTTCAGGCTCCGCTAGGAATAACTAATAAAGCTCAGTGCTTGCCAAGTGGAAAATAACTATCTTGAAAAGAAAAAAAAAAAAAAAATAGAAGAGTTTTCAACATCAGAAAGAGAATTTGGCAGAAAGAAAAAAAAAAATCCATGTGGAGTTTAAAGGAATACCAGAGGAAGGACCTCTGTTCATAAACAACTTGGTATGGGTTTGTCTGGCTGATTTTCACCCAGGCTGTGCGTTGCTCCATCTAACACCACGCGTTGGTGGATCTCCTCCCAGGGCGCAGCGATGGAGCCCACGGGGCTCCCCATCCCAACCCACTTCTCCTCCCTGCTCTGCTCAGGGCTGCCGTGGTCAGGGGTCCTCTGTTATAATTAGACTCCGCTTGCAGTGCTGGGCTCCAGTGCTCGGGCAGAATTGTTCCTAATAAGGCAGGAACAAATGTGCCCAGTGTGTGGTAACGCAGCACATCTGCTCCGAGGGCTGCTCTGCTGGAGTCTGTGGATGTGTGGGCAGTTGTCGTTTAATTCCACATCTCAGCTATTTTTCAATTACCTTTGACTAACCTCTAATTGAGATCTGAAATTGAAATCAAACAGTATGGAGAAGCCTTATTTCTCAAGGCTCGGTCGTGCTGTTTACCTCTTTGTTTCATCCCAAACCCTTTTCAGGTCCTTATGCTGCTTTTTCCCTTATTTGCTCCTCCAAAGTGAGTTATCTATTAGCAAAAAGTATTTTCTGTGTTTTAATCCCACATTTAGGACCACGCTTTCCATTTGTCTGAGGAATAAATATAAATTGATCTGGCTTCCACTCTGGAGAAGAGACGCCTTCAGCACATTTATATGCTGCACGGCAGATTTGTTTCTGGAAATTGCTCTTCTTTTGGTCCTCACCATTGCTGCATAATGAGACATTTTGCATTTCCACTGGGAAATCTGCACGGGTTACAAATCAGCCCAGGCTGGGCAACTTTGTGGTGCTAATGAAAAGCATTTGACACAGTCTCTTCTTTCAAATTCGTTTTCAATTCTTCTTTTGTAATTTAAGAAAAAAATGTTTATTTCATTAAATTCACAACTGGTCATACACTGAGATGTCAAGGACTGGTCCTGCCTCCGCTGACCCCTGAACCTCTCTGTCTGTGGGAAAGCATCAGGCTATGCTATGTGGAAAGAACTGTGGCCAGAGCCTGGCAGCCCACTGAGTGCCACCTTCTGCTGGTAGCTCCAGGTGAGGTGGGGCATGGAGAGGAAAAACTGAGTTTCTCAAGCCTAGAATGCATATAGTCCTTGCAAAAAAAGCACAGAAGAACTCAGCTGTTTCCCATCCCTGGTAGTGGATTTGATATTGCCACCTTTAGGTCAGCATTTGGTGGCATTGCATCCATTGGAAGGTTGGTGGCAATGCAGCACAGCAAACCAGGGATTGGGGCTTTTCTTCAACAGCAGCCTGGCCCAACTTCTGCAGGTTGGTGTCCATAGGCACATCATCATCAGCTGTCCATGGACACACCAACATCATCCATCCGTGGGCACACCAACACTGTCCATCCATGGGTGCAATAACACCATCCATCCAAGGGCACATCATCACCAGCTGGAGCATGGCTGTTTTCCATAATAGACATTTACAGCCCATGTTATGTTTGGACGTCAACACAATGTGTAATCTTGGAAGAAAATCACTTCATCTCATTGTTTCCAGCCTGCAAAATGACCATTAGAGACACCACCGTGGAGAATAATCATTATCTTTTTGGGCTGTGAGGCCATGAAGACCACTGGATGTCTGTGCTGAGAAAACATGGGGTTAATTGCATCAGAAGTCATAAAGGGCTATCAACTATTTAACCCTTTGGGGCTTGAGTGATGGAAGGGTCTCCTCCTAAAAATAAAATAATTCTTCTGTAGGTCCTTGAGAGCTTTGTCCAAGAAGCAGTAATGAAGAGATGAAGAGTCCTGAGCTAACATCTTCACAGAATGAACTGCAAGTGCAGAGGGAGGAAGACCCCTGTGGGAGAGCCCATCAGCAGTGTGTTTTTTATGAATATGTTTACCACTCCTGTCATGGTTCTATGTTTTTTGTGATGATTCTGATTCTGTCTCTGATTCATGGCATGACTTCATTCACCTTGCCCTCCTGGAGCTCATAGAATGACAGAACTGTTTGAGTTGGAAGAGATCCTTAAAGGCCATCTGATCCCACTCCCTTGCAGTGCACAGGGACACCCACAGCTCCATCAGGTGCTCTGAGCCACATCCAGCCTGGCCTTGAGTGTCTGCAGGGATGGGGCACCTACCAGGAAAACTGTTCCCAATCTGCTGAAGGTTTTCCTGAAGAACATCCCAGATATGGGGTAGATGTGACCATGACATTGGTAAAGCTCTGTGGAGAGGCATCCCAGCACTCAGTATCCCTTGTGCTGGAGCACAGGGATCTCTTATTTGGAAGGAGACCTGAAGAGGGGTCACCAAAACTGTTGGAAAAACAATCTGGAGAGCATTAGAAAAGCTTTGCCTCACAGAGTCCCATTCTGCACATATCCTTCAGCTATAAGAAGCATCATTCACTCATTATCAAAAACATCTCTGCTTAGGTGTTGAAAAACAAGACAGCACTTTCACAACATGTCCTGTCCACCAGCAATGAGAGCTCTGCTGGGGTGCTCCTTCCTCTGCAGGCTGACACGCAAACCACGCACCTTCAGACCCTTTTGCTTGATGTCTAATTCAGTATTTCTGTTAATTGTTTTTGTTTGAAGGCCCAGAGAGAAGTCTCACCTTTTGAAACCTTTGGCTTTCACCTGTGAAGGTGCACAATGTACCCCCATGCCTGCTTCACAGGAGGGCTCACGGCTATTGACTTTCCTACCTGAGTTCCTATTTAATCAGCATCTACCTAAGCCATCTAATAGCTCTGAGCACCTCTGTGACACATCAGAAATGCCATTCCACAAGTCTCCATTTGGATGTGATTCCTGGGCAGCTCTTCCAGCTTCAGAGAAATTGCACAATGCTTTGAAGACCAAGACCAGCCCCATGCCAAGTGAGTGCTGCTGGAGCTCATTAGCCCTAGCATGGCTTGGCATGGCATGGCCATGCTGCATGCACCAGCCATGAACAAATTCAGGCACTTTTGGGTGGCAGATAGCCCACACTAGCAAAGCACACTGGATGAGCACAGGTGGCTGCAGTGCCAGCATGTTTGCCCACATTCCCAGTGTAACAGAGGCCAAAACTCCAGCCTGCATAGGTCATGAGGGCCATTGCTGTGTGTGCATTTGCAGAAGTGCTACGGGATTTGGTTAAGAGGAAGGCGACTGGTGTACAGAGAGGGTGAATGCTAACTACAGAGCCCTGGGAAGGTTGGACTAGAATCACACAGAATCACAGAATGGCCAGGCTTGGAAGGGACCTCAAGAATCATGAATCTCCAACCCCCCACCACACGCAGGGCCACCAACCTCCACATTTCATAACAGCCCAGGCTGCCCAGGGCCCCATCCAACCTGGCCTTGAACACCTCCAGGGATGGATGGGGCATCACAGCCTCTCTAGGTCTTTTCCAACCTTAGTGATTCCATGATTCTATGCTTCTGTGACCCCAAGTGATGCCCTGCAAGGCTCACCCAGTGACAGCCAAGGATGGTCCCCACACTGTCACCATCCCCCAGGCAGAGGACATGACTTCATTGGGATCCTGAAATCAAAAGAAATAAATGAGATACTAAGATAATCATTGCATCATAAAAAATCTCCTGATTTTATAATAGCAGCTGCCCTGCTAAAAATAATCTGTAGCACCACACAGTGCCTTGTCAGTGTTTATGTCACAGCAGCAGGAACGAGACCTGAAGGCAAATGCTCATGTTGGTGTAAAAGGGAGATGTGCGTGTGGCAGTTATGATGTTAGTTTTTTATTTTCCTTCTCTTAGATGACTCTGTGGGTCAAAGATCTCCGGCCATTGGTTTCGGCTCCCAGCAGAGCAGCTGTGGGCCTGGCAGCTCCCTGGTGCTGCAGGTGGGATCACAAAGCAGTGGTACCATGGGCACAAGGGAGCATCGCTGCCTGCCCACAAAGCCCACCTGGCCCTGCTGCAGGATGCTGGCCCATTCCATGGGGACATGCCCAGGGATCGAAATGGCTCGTCTCCTCACCCAGGGAACCAGAAGCTCATTACGAGGAGCTGTTTTGCTATTCCTGCTGGAAATCCTCGCCCAGCGGCACGTCTGATGATGGGACACGGTCTCATCGCTAGCTCTGCTCCTGCCCATCTGCTGGGATGGCAGCCTGCCCGCTCACAGATGGCACGCCTGATTCACGGGGGCAGAGGTGCCAAAAAAAAAGATGGATTTAGATGACACCGTTAGTGCCACCTCTTCTGCACCCCTCTGCAGTGACAGCTCAGGGAAATTAGTGCCACGGCAACAAAGAATTCCTCTTAATAAAACGCAGGAATTAGTGATGGAAATGACCTATTAGGCCATCTCCTTCGTCTCCTTGCCAGTGCCTGATCGTCACATTAATCTTCCCAAATGCAGATATCGCCACGGAATGAAAAAAAAAAAAGAAGACAGACTGCTTCCAGATACCAGCAGTTGCCAAAAACACAAGCAGGATTGCAGCTCGTGCCTGAGAGAACCGTAGGGACCATATGGGGTGTCAAAATGGATTACACAAAAGTTCAGCCTGAAGGCAATCTACGTGAGGGGAGGCCTGTGACAGACGTGGAACACGTTTGTGCTTATGGGAGGATCTACTCACCACGGTGTGGTGTGCAGGATGACAGCCCAGGGACTCGGGATGAGACCAAGCAGTGAACACCCCATGTGCTTCAGGATGTGAGGAACAAAGCTGACCCAGAGGAGCAGTCCCACATGGGACATGACAGCTCTGAATGCACAGCCCATCTCCATTGTTCAGTACTCCTCTACCAACAGCCCAATGCTCAATCATTACGCTATAAAAAACTACACATCAATGCTACAAAGTGGGATGTACCAAGCCACGTTACACCATGCTTTGCAAACCACATGTGCTTGCTTTCCATCTGGGTTGGAACAGCTGTAAGAGCCATGGATATAGTGCAACACCCCTGCTGAAAACACTGATTTTTCAAAGCCTTGCAAACCCCATCCAAACTCAAGTCTTGTGGCCAATACTGGGGGCAAAATCAAGGTTAATATTCAAAGTGCTGCCAGAGATTTAGCTAAAAAAGGAAGAAAATACAGTATAAAATGAGCTCTTAACATTAGCTCTGAACATGAGATACAGTTAAGTTCTCTTTGTATGACCAAACACAAAGGCAGGTCCTCTGTCAGCTCTCTTCTTCACTTTGCCATGCATTGGCTGCTTTGTCAATTTCATTCTCATTTCTCTCACTGTTAACTTCTAAGGTCATGTAAATATCCAGAAGAAAAGAAAGCCATTCAGTCACTCTATTTTGGTGAGTGCCCCATCCCTGCAGACACCTGAAGTCAGGCTGGATGGTGCTCCTAGAATCTGGTGAGCTGTGGGTGTCCTTGTTTACTGCAGGGGAATGGGACCAGATGGTCTTCAAGGGTCCCTTCCAACTCAAATGATTCCCTGATTCTCTGATTCCCGTGGTTTTCAGGTCCTATCTTTCCTTCACTGTTTGCAGAAACCATAATTGCCCATTTAACCTAATGAGGCAAATCTTACAAATTTCCAAGTGCTCAGCATCTCAGCTCTTGAAATCCCTCAAACACCTCCATCATTTATCTCCATATTGTGGCTGTGATGGGTGCAATGCTAAGCAAGCAAGTACATGGGAAGGAAGAGGAGGGAGCATCCTGGATTGCAAGGGGAAGGCAGAGCTGATTCCCATGTGCTGCACAAAGCAATGACATTGTGTCACCCCTCTGCGAGGACCAGCAGGGCCATTGACACTCAGGCCAGTGATCGAGGGTGAGTGATTTAGGAGCTGGAAATAAACAGGAATGCAAAGCTATTTTCCTTGCTCAAAAAATGTGATATTTTGCTGTGGTGACCCTGCTCGCAAGGCTTCCTGCTGACCCCATTTCTCCCTCTCTTGCATTAACCAGCCCAAAGCAAGTGAGAGGACCTTGCTCCCCATAAAAGAAGCCTAAATGTCTGTGAACAGCTGCCTTGTATCACATCCTCTGTGTGTTGGTGGACAGCTATAAACAATTCTTGTTGAATCTTACTATTTTCCATGTGGCTTTGCAGTAACATTACCCAGTGATAATGAAAAGGCGAGGTGCTCCTCTTGTTCTATACTATGTGCGGAATTTATTCCAGGCGTGGGGGTAGCAGCTTTGATTTCTTTAGAGAACATCTTTGGGAAAGGCTTCAGGAAGGCTGCAGAGAGGAGCAGTCGGTCACTCGTAACATAATTAACCAACAGTACTGACAGCTGCAGGAAACATCCGTGGAGGACAAGGCCGGTTAAGAAGCAGCGCTCTTTAGCTGGTGTGTGAGTGGGGTGATGTTTTTTTCTCTTTGCTTAAGGGAAGAGGGGAAATCCCTCGGCTTGCTCAGCTTACAAATGGATCCCCATTGAAAGGAAAGCTTGGCAGGACCCCACTATGCCCGACGCATCCCAACATCACTAGTCCCCCTCCTGCATTGCATGGGTACCATTTAGTGGGGTGGAAGGGCAGCATCTGGCCTGTAAGGAATTGACTATTCCTGGCCAAGCTAAGAGGGTCTCAGCAATGACCTCCCAGTGAGACAGACACCCCCCCAGCCCAGCAAGAGATTAGGACGTTCTGTTGCCTACGAGCAAAACTCAAATCCATTAAGGACAGAGAGAAATTGCCCTGCAGTTGTGTTCCTTGGCCCGTATCTGGTACAACCACCATCACTGGGACTGCTGGGAATACACTCAATTATTGTTCTGCAACTGCTGAAATGAGCAGCAGATTGAACGTGGTGAGCTCCTTTCTCTCTCTTTGTTTTTGGTGTGCTTTCCCCCGTGAGGAACGCTGCCTCTCAGACGGCGACGCGTGGGTGCTGAGTGCTGCAGCCCTGCTGAATGGGATGCTCTTCTCGTGGTCCTTTCTGATTTTTTACGCTATGTCACTCCTGGAAGCACATTGATAGGAACTGTCAGTCAGTGATCATTTACAAAAGCGGGGAAGAAGGATGCTCATTTTATGTCTTGGGAAGAGAATAAGGAAGAGGAGCAGTCTCCTTTTTTGCTTTCATGAGCAATAAGCTGGAATATCAAAACTGAAGCCACTTGAAAGAACGGTAGGTTTCCAAAACAATAGCTAAGAAAGAGATTTAAATCACAGTAAAACACTGCAGCCATCGAGTTTGAAAGTGGAAAGAGTCCATCTAGTGTAGCAGCATGCCCTGTGGCAATCAGGGTTTACAGGAACAATTAGCGTCTTGCCAAGATAAATAAGGATGAGAAAAGAGAAAATGCATCTACATTCCAGTGAGGTTTACCCAGAAAACAAGAGCCAGACTGTGATCTATTTTCAAGCAAAACCAGAAGCTTTTTATCAAAAGAACTGAGATGCTTACTCAGGCAGTGAGCTGCGCTCAGTCCTGAGCCCAGACACTACACCCAGCCCCAGACATGGGGTTTCATTCCCAGCCCAGAGAGGTTGCCTAAAGGACACCAGAGCAGCAGGGTCACCTCTGCATAATTATTCCTATGTGCTGTAGTTTTTCTGCACAAATATTGCCTCTCATTCCTAGCATGGATTGCCTTTCCAGTCTCTGGATCCCATGCCTTTTTCCTCTGGATTAAAAAGCTTCCAGAAATCTCTTCCATGTGTTACCATGCTGAACCCAGCTCATCTCCAAGAACGTGCTTTGCTGAAGCAGATAGATCAATCTTATCAGTTAGACACTACAAGATATGCTTTTGAAGCTTATTTTTATAATTCTTCCTCAGATCTTTCCTCTCTCCAGAATCAAACCTATCAGTGGTGAATAAACTCAAAGATATTTGCTGCAGAAGGCAGCCTGTAACACTTGACGCAGGTAGGCACAGGGAGTTTTCATTGGCCAGTGAAACAGTTATCCTTTGGTCCCCCCGTGTCTTCTAGGCTCTTTCAGGAGCTACCCACTGCTGCTGCCAACCCCAAAGCCCCAAAGCAGAATGAGACTCCAGCTGTGCTCCAGCACACGTGGCCACAGATGGGTTGGAAGATGCTCCTCATCTGTGCTGGAAGATGCTCTTCACATGGATTGGAAGATGCTCTCCATATGGGTTGGAAGATGTTCTCATATGGGTCAGAAGATGCTCTCTGTGTAGGTTGGAAGATACTCTCCACATGGGATGGAAGATACTCTCCATGCAGGTTGAAAGACGCTCCCCACATAGACTGGAAGATGCTCTTCATGAGGGTTGGCAGATACTCTCTATGTAGGTTGGAAGATGCTGTCCACATGAGTTAGAAGATGTTCTCCAGCCTCTGCTGGGATCCACCTATATGTTCTCTATCCTCTTGGTGAGAAATTCAAATCCCTGAGTTCCAACCAGCCCCTAGAGGTGCCAAAATATGTGACTGGGACTGAGTGGGGCGTTTCCAGACAATGACAAAAACCTTGGGTGGACTTCATCTTCTGCAGGTGTCTCTGCTGTCCCACAGGACACCTGCAGTGGCATTCCAGTGGGTGCCTGCACTGGGCAGTATCAGTCCCCTGCTCAGGGTGCTCTCCATTTCTTCTCTCTCTTGCCCAGTTCCCACAAACAAGGCAGGACAAAGCAAGGCATTCATTTCAGACCTTGAATTTCTGCAGTGTTTTTTCTGCAAAAGCTATTTTTGCAAAACAGGCTTCATTTTATTTCTGTGCTTTGCTCTCGCTGCTGAACACAGGGTACTGAAATCAAGGAGAAGAGCGTGAAATGAGCTTGCATCGCTTAAAAGAGCTTGATTGATATGAAGCAAAGCATTTCCCCTTGAATTCACAAAGTGGAGCTAGCATTTTTAAATCAACACTCGTCTTTATGAAAACAAGTAATTATTCTTTCATCGAAGCCGGAGCCAAAGTCTGGCAAATTACTAAAGTTAGAAAAATGCAAATGTTACATGAGTCCAGAAGACCACAGCTATGTTTCCTTAACTCAGACTCTTCCCGTAGATGCATAATGCCTTCTCGCTGTTTATTTTTGTGGTTAGCTGGAAGCCAAGGCCCCCTCCAGCCCGCTGGTTCGACAGAAGGACGATCTGCAGTGAGCAGCTGAGCCTGGGACTGCGGCCAGCAGCAGAGCCTGCGCAAGGCTTGACCTTGTGCTCCCATTTCCACGTGAGAGCGTGCAGACTGGGTGCTCAGAAGCTGGCCCCAAGCCCTCAGATCCCCAGAGCCAGCAGCTCTCATCTCACAGGCATTAAGGGATGCTTGCGTGCATCATGCTCCTTATACAGGCAAGCAGCCCATCATCACTGCAGCAAGGTGGCAATTGCAGTTGGACTTGATGATCTTAGAGGTCTTTTCCAAACATAAGGATTCTGTGAATTTTCTATGCCAGAGTATGGGTCAACACAAAGCTGTATAGGTGAGGACATGTTGAGCTGCACAGGGACGTGCAGCTGTAGCCCTGAGCCACTGCAGCCATGTGGAAGCAGTCTTTGAAGTCTTCATTTCATTTGTAAGTTGCTCATCATTCCAGATTTATCTGGCACCTTCTATAGGTAATTAATTAAACCTGTGCAAGGAGCATTGCATCACCTTCTGTGGATGCTGGCACTATGTAAAATATAGCCCTGTGCTGACATTCGGTGTATTAGAAATCATGACCCCCAGAATGAACATTGACAGACTATTAAATCAGCTAAGGTCCTGACCACTTCGCCCATAACAGAGAGAAGCCTGATGGGGAAGGAGGATGTGGCACCTGAAATTGTCCACAGAAGACAATATGTTATATCTCATACCCACAAATCTCCACGCTAGGGATGTGAAAGCTACATTTCTGTGTCTCTAAGGAATCCACAGCAAGAGGAAGAGGCAGAGGTGCTGGAAAGGCTGGAAAACCAAAGGTTCCTTGCTGTTATTTTATTTGAAAAAGCCTTTTCAAATGAAATCCCCAAACTGCAGAAGGATTCTCAAGAGGACTCCCATGCTGTTTGCATGCTATTTGCATGGATCTTTGCTGTGTTTTGGGTGGCACACCCAGTACTGCAAGCTGAAAATGAGCCTTTCCTCTGGAGCCAAGCTTCTGCTTTTAATGGCAGTGGTAATGGGCAAACAGAAGCACAGAATCATTAAGGTTGGGAAAGACCTCTAAGGTCATCTACTTCAACAGTCAACCCATTGCCACCATG
Organism: Tympanuchus pallidicinctus; assembly: GCF_026119805.1. Taxonomy (NCBI): domain Eukaryota; kingdom Metazoa; phylum Chordata; class Aves; order Galliformes; family Phasianidae; genus Tympanuchus; species Tympanuchus pallidicinctus. The sequence continues at coordinate 1,926,342 of NW_026294669.1, forward strand.
CCTACGAGCCACATCCCTAAGGATAAGAAGCTTGGCTGCTCTCAACACATGCTCCACCGCACACATTTTGCCCCAGTTATCAGATGGGTGACAGGACAGTGTTCTCCTTTCAGGAAGGTTCAGGGGAAACATGCATTATGAACATCTTGGAGACTGGATGTGTTGGTTTGGTTTTTTCATGCAGCTCAAGATGCCCCACACAACTCACCGCGCTTTTCCATGAGCACGACCCTTTCAGCATGGAGGGAAGGCAGGGTTATTCAGAAATGACTTGGGGGATACAAAGAGCTAAGAACAGGAAAAAAGATCTCAGATAAAATTTTAATCGTGTTTGAGATAAATTAAGAGCAGGTGAGGGTTGCGATGAACTCTGTCCATCTGACGTTGATCCAGAATGAAGCCATCGCATGGGAATCCCTTTAATGATTGCGTGTTTTGCTGATTTTATGTGAAGAGTACAAAATCAGGAAAAGTGGAAATGAATTGCTTACAAAATGAAATGCATATGGGAAACATAAAAGAACGAGCCGGAATAACAAACTGTGTACTTTAGGATTAGCCCTAATTGCAGAGACACCAGCCATATGTGGCCAGAAATGAAGACCATATTTGATCAGAGCTCTTTGCTCTGTTCTGACTTTATGGGCTATGCCAATCGTCACGAGCCACATAATTAACTGAGAAAGCACAGCCTACATTTTCAAGCGTCTTGTTTCATTGTCAGTTCATTTGTGGGGTGAAATGGTGACTTTGCTAGAATTCACAAAAGCACTACCAATATTTACAAAGAGAAGACTAAGCACAGAAGCCAACATTTTTTCAAGATGACTTAATCGCAAACACATTCCTTCTGGGATCCACTTCAGGAGACACCTTAAAGGGGGTTCGTTTCCTGAATGTGTTGAGTTTAATTGTGTTGAGTTTAATTTCTAGAATAATGTTTCTCACCCTTGGCACTCTCAGTGATGAGTCACTTGTCAGACCCTGGCCTGCACTGCAGGACGCCGCAGGACAAATAACCTTGTGAGAGCTTTTGTGATAGAAAAAAACAGGGGGGAAAATGAGCCAAGGAAGCCAAGATTTAAAAGAAGACCCTCCCTCCTTTCTTGTGCAATGCAAGACGTGGAGCCCCAACTCCCAGAGCGCATTTCTGACAGCAAACAACCAAAACTTAACGCCAAAGCTGCAGTAATGTGTAATGCTGTGAGCACTCCAGCAGCACTGCAGCAGGCACAGTGAGAGTGCATGGGGAGACCTAAAAAATGAGCAAGTAAACATGCCTCACATTGAGGATTCCAATTGAAGACAAGTGTCCATTGGCCGGCACTCTTCCTGTAGCATCACTGCTTCTAACTCAGGTACTGGTGACCTTACCCATGCCACCACAACCCAACGCTGCCACTGTTGAAGCTGCAGTTACAGGTGTGTCAGAAGATGTCTCCATGAGGCTTCTCCCACCAAAAGAAGCGTAAGGAATCCTTTTGACCACACCAGGAGAATTTCTCCTTAATTTGCTGCTATGGTTTTAATGAATAACACGAGTCTACCTTCAAAAGGCTTGAAGCACTCACTGTAGCTGATGGGTGCATTTTGAGTCTTTTCATGCTTTTATTTATCATACCTTATCCAAAATTAAAAATGGGCATAACTAGATAAGTGGATTTTCTTTAAAGTATATAAGATTGCTCAAGGAGTTTGGAGGCTCTGTAAAGTTGAGTCATTGCTGCAAACATCACAATGGGTGGTCTATTATACTACAATTAAATTATAGCCTTGTGTATATAGAGTGCAAAGCATAAAGGAGAACATATTTTGGGCTGGAGAGTCAGCAGGATGGAGGTCAGCCCCAAAGTGACCAGCAAGCCAAGCACCAGGTGCACAAACTGCTCTTCTGGAAGCTGGGTGAGCTCACTGCCCTGCCTCCATCACCACTGCCTGGTGCTATGTCCACATGGAAGGAGAAAACTATCACAGAGAAGGCCAAGACTGGTTGGGGTGTCCAGGAGACCAAATTGATGAGAGCCTGAATCCAGCAGAGGGCTGCAGAGGTGGTCAATGGGTCTGGGGGCTCCAAGTTTGCAATATGAGCCACTGCAGGGGAACTCAGGCTGGCACCAGATCTGCTAATATCTGTTCACTAAAAAAACGCTATTTATGGTAAAGTATTTATCCTTATTTTCTTTTCTTCTAATGTCAGTGGTGATTTTAAAGATACGATCGCTGTATCATGTGGGAAATTTTGAAAGCAATGTTTGCCTCGATTTAAAACAGTCTCCCAACCTTCCGTTCGAGCAACTTCAAGTGGAAGTATCAGTCAGAAAGATGACTTCCTGACATATTTCAGGCTTATTTTTAAACTAGAAGAAATATTAAGTCAAAGCAAACTGGCAGTTCCAAAACCATTTTGAAACATTGCTTCAAAACACAGTGAAGCAGTGCCGTAAAAACTCACGGTGCTATTTTTAATACATTTTAATGCATTTTTTAAATGCTTGAAACTTATCACATAAAGCTGGGATTTTGCTAAGAAGGGAAAATGAAGTGAATGGAGAGTTGTTTCTCTCCATTTTTTTAGGTTCTTGGCTGGGTTTTGTTCAGGAAGAGTAGGCTTATATCCAGGTGCCAACAGCACGTCCTGGGCTGACCACCTGTCCAAAGAGATGTCATGAAACTCATTTAGAGACTGATGTATGAGAAAGAATAAAAGAGAAAAAGGAAAAAAAGAAAAAAAAAAGGGCTGTCACTTTTCTGATTCCCACTGAGCACCTGATTCCCATTGCCCGTTGGTGCCCAGAGGAGGCAATAGCTCTGAGGTTCTGGTTCGTGCCCACAAAGCACCCTCAAAATCCAGTGCTGGTCCTGGGATACCAACCACAGCTCCAGGAGAGCTTTTGTTGTCCTTCTGTATGTATATCAGGTAATTCTGAATAAGAAGAACTTCACAACTGGCCAACATTTCCTGGGGACATTTTATAAAAAGTGCTTTCCAAAAGCATGTTGTGGTGAGAGTGGCTTTGCTCCTCACCTTGGTCTTCACGAGTTCTGCTTACGGCAAAAAATAGTGCTGAAAATGATTGTTCATGCAGAAACCCAAACAGATAATCCCAGTCAGGAGGCAATCATTAAACCCTGCTTAGCATCATTGGTTCTATGGAGAATTAATAATGCAGTCAGCTAAAAGAACCTATACAAGGTATGGGTGGCATCATATAAAAAGTCTTCCACACGACTGGTTGAGTTAGATATTCACTGAAAGCCATAAATGCCATAAATTCCTCTTGTTTATGCAGAAAGCAGAGAGGCTGACAGCAATAAATGAAAAACCCAAATGGCTCAGCAGGGGCACCCAGGAGAAGCCCCCCAAAAGGCACTGATGCCTTTGGCACTGTGGCACACCTCCCATGCCATGCGTGCACACGGCCACACAACACGGAGGTGGCTGTATCCAGCAACCAGTCACTCATTACCTCAGACCCAGGGAGGATAATTAAACGAGCTGAGATATGGGACTAAAGGCCAAGGTTCAGTTTCCGTGGAAACCGAAGCACGGTGTTTGCTAACTTTTGATGGTTGAGAGCATTGCCCATCGTGTTGCAGCAATGCTGGTCTGCCAAGGGGCATTAGGTGGCCCAGGAGCTGACCAGTGTCATCATCTTCAGGTCAGGATTGCCATACCTCCACCCCTCTTGCAATTTCTGGCTAAAAACATAGTAAAGAGGGTTTTGTTTTGTTGTTTTGTTTTTTTTTTTTCTCTCCCAGAGTTTTCCTTTTATCTCATTGAAGACTCAATTATAAATCTTCATAAAGACCTTGGCCTGCACAGTATCTCCTTGGCTCTTCTTGAACACCGGAAGAAAATAAGTGAGCTCACTGGGGCTGTGCTGATAACGTTGGTATTTGTCAGGAAGAACTCCTCTGAGCCGTATTTTCATTTTTGCTGGGTCCAGTCTGGGCATCAATCAGTGGATGTCACCCGCTGTGATGGGTGGCTGTGCTAATAGGAGGAGGGGACAGCAGCGCAGGCAGTTTTGTGTCCATCTTGTGTCGCATCACCTCAATGGAAATGATAGTGCTCAGTGGGGAGATCTGGAAAAAAGTTTGTGCTGGAGGTAATGAATGGCTTGGCCAGGCCATTCATAGTGTCTAGTCGTAATTTTCAGCCTTTTATCTCCGTGTCTGAAATGGCTGGGGATTTTCAGGGCGTTTTACAGCTATTCTTTAAACAAAACAAACTATTTTTAGCTTTATGATAGGGAAGAGGGTGCAAACGATCCAGGCTTCCCAGTGCTGTAATGGGCTCCTGCACTCCCTGCACAGCCGAGGATGCCATCCAACCCCCACACGCTGCTCATCTCGCCTAGGCAGCAAATAAAGGTGATTGTCACTGTATTGTGCAGATAAAGAACCGCCCAGGGCCTGGAGCTGCTCATGGATGTGAATGGGACACATGTGCCTTCGATGAGCCTGACGATGAGCAGCAAAGACGAAATTACGGGACAGATTGAAATACTGCCACGTATTTAATCAGCGTTTTAAATGAACACAGGTAAATATCTCCTGGAGCTGCTCCCCAGCTGTTTGATTTTGTGTTTCGTGCTTTGTCCGATCACAAAGGCAGGCAGCTGGCCCCAGATGTAGCACAGCCACAAGCACACGCTGCAAGGGCCAGCATTGCAAGGCAGAGGATATTTAGCATTCAGCAGCATTCTGCTTGCTCTTGGTGTGAATTCCTTGCTCCCTCCTACGCTGCGTGCTGCAGTAAGGGCATCATTCCAGTATAAAATCCCTTTAACAACCCACTGTGGTATGCAAAAGTTTAGGAAATTAAGGAAAATATACCCAAATGGTACAATTTGCTCTGAAATTAAGGAGTTTGGGCCCTACACATCTATAATCGCTACCAGTATTAATGGCATGGAGCTACAAATGAACCCCGTGGTTGCTCTCAGCATCCTCAGGCACCAAAGAGGAGAGGGCCCTGTATCTAATTGGCTTGTTCCCTTTCTGGTCCCTGCCTATTGTTGCTTTCATGCCTCCCACGCCTCTCATTGTGCCATCCACCTTTCTCCAGTGTCCCTCACATCTCCCCAGGCTCCAATCCCCTCTTCCTTTCATTGCCATTTCAAATGCCCCAAATTGTTCTATTTCTCTCTTGCTTCCCTGAACGTCCTCCCCTAGGAACAATGCTGGGGTCTCCTCTTTCATTCCCATTGTCTATGTGCTTAATTAAAAGCAATTGGATGTCCGAGGTACACAAAGCCACCAACGCGTGCATCTCATTTTGATCCTGACGTTCGCAGAACCAGAATCAAAACAGTCAAGAAATTTGGCACAGCGAGGGCTTGGAAGGAGCAGTTCAAAGGGAGATTTGCAACATTTTTTATTTTTTCAATCCAGGTTTAAAGAATTGGTGTACAAATCCCTTCCACCCTGCCAAATGATTTCTATTTTCTCATAACAAGAAAGCATTGCACAGTGAAAAAAAGCCAAAGGAAATGCAGACATTTTAAAGGAACCACTCAGCCCATTTCTCTCCTTGTCTTTGTTCAGAGGGGTAAAATGAACCACGGAGGAAGATCATTGTCCTATCACCATCCCTTCACTCTCAGTGGCTGAGAGCCTTCCAGAAGCTGGGAATTCTACTCTAGCATTAATTTTGCCACAGTGTTAATTTCATCTCCATGTTAATTTCACCCTGGTGTTAATTTCATCTCGGTGCTGATATGTTTAATGAGGCCACTCTGGATGACTAGTTCCCTGTAAACATGCACTGTCCTCAGTCAACTGATCTAGTACCTGATTCATTGTTTGGCAACCCTGCCCATGGCAAGGGGGTTGGAACTTTGAGGTCCCTTCCAATCTGAACATTCTATGATTCTGTGGTTCTATCAATTTTGAGGTCCTTTCTGATCCAACAATTCCATGGTTGTGTGATCTCTGAGCTCCCTTCCAACCCAACCATTCCACTGTTCTACAATCTTTAATGCCTCTTTCAACCCAACCATTCTACAATTCTATGATCTTTCAGGTCCCTTCCAACCCAACCATTCTACGAAATGTTACCACAAAGCAATTTCCTGATGCCCCTGGCAGCTCCCCAGATGTTGCTCTCAGTCCTGCACATCTGTCAAGAGAGCAGAGGAGCCGGGGAGTGGTGTTTGCCCTGAAGCACCAGGCCCTTCAGTGCTATCAGATGCCCTTCCAGCTCTGCTTTCCCACTTATCTGCAGCACAAATCCTTTGAAGAAAAGGCTGCCCTCGCATCCTTCTGAATAATGTGCTGCTTTGGCTTAAAACAGTAATTACTGGGTGTTTCCTCAGTGCAATGAAGTATTTATCGGCAATTGGTACTGAAAATTAGATATTAAAGGGCATTCGGTTACACAAATCAGCACACATTAAATAACTTTTACTCCGAGACTGAAAATATGCAGCAACCCTTCCTCCAGGGCATGTATATTTAAGTGTGCGCACACCGCTTTAATTAGATCACTGTGCTATCAGTGGAGGGAACAAGGCGATGTGGTCGGGTCCTGGCAACCATTAACTTTTCATTTGCATTTACAGCTCGGTAATGAGGAGATCAGATAATGACCGAGAGCTCTTTCCTGCACAGAGCTCAGAAAGAGGCCGCGTCCCCACACCCTCTGCCCCTTGCTCCTCTCTCTCTGTGATTTAATCCAGGCATGCAGCAGGAAGGGGAAAATTCCCCGAATTAAATGCGCTGGGATCTACTGAAGATTTTATTTGTGTTGCCCCTGGGCTGATGTTGAGCTGGGCGCTGCACTCCCACAAAGCATGGCTTAGAGGAGCCAACACGCTGGGGGCTGGCCAAGGGATTTGGGGGAAGGACACGCTGCACAGCAACAGCTGCAGATGCTCCTTGCAGTGCACACTGCCCAGCGGATGGCTGCCTCTGAGGACCAATAAATTGCCTCCCTGTTTCAAGTCCATTTTCAATTTGCTCCCACACCTTGCTGGGGTGCAGGTAAGTAGCAGCTGAGGGGAACAGAGCGGGGGACAAATCACAGCCGAGACCAAAATGGTGACTGCAGGGAAGGTCTCTGCGCTGGGAGCATCACGGGCAGTAAACATCTGTATTTGTACTTTTATATAGAAACAGATGCGTCAGCTGCATCTGTTGGACACGCACCAGACTGCAGCACTAATTTGTGTACAAGCAGCTCCATCACTCCTCTCCTACCCTTTGCCCCTGTGCTAACACTTATTTGGGTGCGAGCAGCAGCATGCTCCCACTGCCATTTACAGATGAGTGATTTCTTGCTCTCCATTCGGAGAGGAGCAGCGCAATGCACAGCCTGCATGCCTCCATCCACGAGCCCTGCATCAGTGCTGCAGGCAGAGCCACCCACACTAATTGCCATTTCCTTGCTTGAAAATCCCCCTGCTTTCATCAGCTTCAAGACTGTTCCCTGCTTACCTATTTTAGCTAAGTTGCAAATCTGCTTTTCATTGCTCAAGATGTCTTTAATGCAGGGATGGGATGGGAGAGGCACAAGGAAAGGTGCACGGGGGAGGGAGGGAGTTCATCTCGTACACAGCTCCCTGCACTGCCAGGAGGGGATCTGGCTTTGGTGCTTGTGGACACCCACAGTAAGGATTAAAGGTGGGAGAATAGCGATCCCACTGCTGCCCTCAGCACTCATTTCTACGTGAGCAATAACTAAAGCACCGACACACTGCCCAATGGCACCACCTCTTCCTGAGCATTCATTTCAATATGAGTATTAAATACAGGATTTATTATACAGACCCATTAATTCTAGAAGAGTAACAATGGCTTAATTTCAACCTCATGCCACAGCAGTGTTGGAGGATCACCTTCTTCCCTTCTTGCAGCCCTAGTTGTGTCCCTGTCAGAACCCAGCGTTGCTCTAGCGATGTATGGCTGGCAGAGCAGAGCCATGGTCCTAGCGAAGCTGCAGCCCAGTGTCCCCATCTGGGACCCCTATCCCCAAGCAGCCAGGACAAGCAGCCCATCCCCAAGCAGCCAATGGCAGTGCAAAACATCAGCCATCAACTCACCCAGCTGCACGCCCAACACTTCATAGGAAAGCAATAGCTTCGACCCTTAGACATTGTCTCTCACCCTATTTGCCGTGTTTCCCCTGACAAAAGACTAAAGTGGGCGAAAATCGACAGCCCCATGCATACCCCAGGGAGCGGTGAATTAACTTCTGGCTGCGGCGCTCTGCTCCCCCGCCGTGGCAATGCTGGCTGATTGCAAATGGGCTCTGCCGGCACCCGCTCTGCCAATTCTTGTTATTGATCACGTGTCGCGTGCCGGTTTATCTTTCAAAGTGTCTCTTTGTGTTTTCCCCCTCACTTGGCTGGCAGGCACACATGGAATTAACTACGTGTCCGATCACATTACTCACTCGTTAGTGTAGCTGTGCTCACAAATCCTATCTGCGGTGCATGGGCTTGGAAGCTCCATCTCACAAAATGTGAGTTTATGAGCCCAGGCCTCATCCCAATTTATTCCCCCCACCACTGCCAGACCCTGCTTCAGGAGTTAGGTAATACATAAGGGCTGTCACACTCCAAGCTTCCTCAGAACATCTTTTTGGTTTTCTCAACATCCCATTGAAGGTATCCTGAGCTCCATAGCTTTCTCCCATTGTGAAATCTAACCCTAGGGGACATAACCATAGATGGGTCTCCGTGGTGCAGTAAATGTGGGAACTTGCCCCGGGAGCTGATCTCTAAGCTCTGTTAGGAAAGCTCTCCTGGAATCATCCATACATTGGTCTATTGGGTAGCAAGAGAAAGGATTGCCATTGGGAATCAAGGTCTGCTGGGCAGCAAGAGAAAGGATTACCATTGGGAATCAAGGTCTGCTGGGTAGCAAGAGAAAGGATTGGCATTGGGAATCAAGGTCTGTTGGGTAGCAAGAGAAAGGATTGGCATTGGGAATCAAGGTCTGCTGGGTAGCAAGAGAAAGGATTGGCATTGGGAATCAAGGTCTGTTGGGTAGCAAGAGAAAGGATTGCCATTGGGAATCAAGGTCTGTTGGGCAGCAAGAGAAAGGATTGCCATTGGGAACCAAGGTCTGTTGGGTAGCAAGAGAAAGGATTGCCATTGGGAATCAAGGTCTGTTGGGTAGCAAGAGAAAGGATTGCCATTGGGAATCAAGGTCTGTTGGGTAGCAAGAGAAAGGATTGCCATTGGGAATCAAGGTCTGTTGGGTAGCAAGAGAAAGGATTGCCATTGGGAATCAAGGCTGTCATGAATTAGACATAAGTGGTGATGATTATTTGACTGTTTTGCTTGCGCTGCTGATAGTTACATAAGACAAACCTTAACAATAACAAAACCAGAAGAGACAATAAGCAATAGCAGTATCTTATGGCATGAAATTTCACTAGAGGTCTCATGATCAAGTTTGGTAGCAAAATGACTGAGTGGTGGTGGGACCACATCCATGAGGTTCTGCTCATTTTATGAACACGCAGTCATCAGCCCAGTGCTCCTGCAGTCCCCCTCACCTACCAGCTACAGACCTGTCCAAGCACAACTAGTTCACAGCTTGTCAAAGATACGATCTTTACTAGGCACCAAAGGAAATACGGAGCATTTCTAGAATCCTGGCTCAGATCCCCTGTGCTTTTACAAAAACCACACGTCAGTTTGTGCAGTGAAAGGATGCGGTAATTGTGCGCGGGAAGGCGGTGGGGCCCCTTGCTCTCGATTAGACCCAGATGGCCTGCAGAGATGGGGAATAGCCTTTGCCTTCTTCATGATGAATGCACAAATGCGTTCTGCAGCTATCTGAACTGTCGTGTCGGGAAATGTATGGTGATTGATTAGGAGAGTATTAACCTTGTCATTTGTAATAGGTCATCTGGTGATTTTATCACGTTTTAATCCATACTTTTTTTCATACCGAGCTACTTTCTAAGGAAAACGTGTAGATGGGAGAGCTGGGGACAGATGGGGGTCATTGTTCAGAGATTCTGATAATTTTTTTAATGCTTGCCTTTTCTGAGTCAATCTTTTTGTGTATCTCTTACAAGGGGGAGAGATGACCATTTTCCAAGATTCGTGTGATCAAATCAGTAACGTTTATTCATTGGTGACCATCTCTTTTCTATGTCCTTGAGGCGACAGATTGGATGGGTTTAAGAGGACAGACCACAAGCAATAAGTTTTTAGGACCTTGCTCTGGCCAAAGCATGAATGCCTCCCTGAAGTCACAAGGAGGTTGCTGTGCCTATCAAAGGGTAAAACCTGGTGTAAATCGATTTTTTGTTTTCTGAGTATTCCTGTTTTATTCACTTTCATGTTTTAAGTGAGCTCAGGTGGAAGGATGGATGTTCTTTCAGTTATTCATATGCTTTTTTCTTGCTTAATGGAGAAACAGAAACAACAACAACAAAATCACCACAGGGGAAAGTGTGCAAACATATTCCTGAGACATGCCTGGACCTCCTGCATGTCTTCATACGATTCAGAGAGATCAATACACTGAGGCAATATGCTCTGGCCTTGCATGGAACCAATATTCAGAGAGGAATGCAGGAATGGGGTGGCTGTGGTCTCTTCCTGCCTCCGCATCACCGCTACCTTTTGTCAAGCACACACACATGGAAAATACTTTTTTTTTTAGGTGCATTTCATTTAAATCAATTTAGATACAACAACGCAGGTAACATGAAACTAGAATAAGAAACCATCGCATTTAGAGTATGGCAGTGGACAGGACTGTAAGAAGGGGTTTTTGCTATTGCATATAATTGTTGCTACTTATGGGACAGACTGCAAAAAACAGCTTTTTAGCCCCCCAAAATAGAGCTCACCCAGTGCAGCCCCAGCACTGCAATGCCTCTTCCTCTCACAGATGCTCTGCTCCCAGGCCCCTCGTTCAGGGCTTTGGACACGGCCAAAATGATTGCACTTGCAAGAGAATACAGCTGCTCACAAAGCGTGCCGGAAAGTTCAGGGCAGTTTAGGCTGGGGAAAAATAGTCACATCATTTACTCTAATGCTGCTGGCTTTATTGCAGCGATGCGATAATTTGACCAATCACAGTCATTCCGACAATGAATGCGTTTTGTCAAGCTAAAAGAAACAGTCATAAAAATACACCTGTCATTCTGCTGTCAGCCAAATATAGCCTGAATGGCAGAGACTGAAACAACAGAATGCAGCAGAGTGAGGTCCGGGCAGCACCAATTCCCTGCCAGCAGCAGGAGAGAGGCCGTGGATGCCTCGTTCAGTTAAAGGATGCAGTAATTGTACAACTGCTTGGAAGATGGGCAGCATGTGGGCGATGGGAGCTGCCCATTCTGCTGCTGGCATCCTGGGCCAAGTGGAGCCCTCTTGTTTTAACAAAAGTGTCATGCTTGTGGGATTTTCCTGTCAAAGCCTGGGAGAAAATAGAATGAAAAGCCACCAATCTGTTATGATGAACTATTTAAATGGGGCTTTGGATATCATATTTTTGCAGTTCGGGACACCATCTGTGTGTGGATCAGCTGTAAGAATGGGCCATTTGTCTTACAGAAACCCTCTTTTCCTACAACATATACCCATGCATTCCCAACACATTTCTCCTCCCTGGCAACACTCAGGATTGGTCTCTCAGAAGCTCCAGTCCCAATGGGGACATTTTTTAAGGGACTGCCAGAGAGACATACATGAAGTGACCTGGGCAGCACTGAGGCTCCCTGAGAGCCAAGAATAGACAAGGCAGCCTTGCAGAGTCCTTCCTGGACTTGAACTTCTAGTCTGTGGAGGAATAGATGAATGGGGTAGGTTGGAACACACAGTGCACTTGTAGCAGAAATACTGAGTCACTGATTGAAGCAGTGACGGAGCACCTGGTGGGAAGGCAGGGCCAACTCAGGGGAGCTCAGGTGCATGCAATGTACCTGAGTGAGTGAAAGGGCTGGGGCCAGGATCTGCCCCTCCCCAGACCTCATTTAGGGGTTGCCAGTGGAGGTGAGGGGGCTCTTGGTGGGGGGTCCCTGTCTACCTGAGGCCTTCTAAAGGTATGCAGATTTTTTTATTTTGTTTCTGTGCTTGCAGCTGCTGCATTTGGGCTTATCCTTCCTTAATGCAGCCTAGGTCTTTACTACTCTACTATTACTGCTGTGCTTTCCATTGCATTATAACTTGTTATGGTTCTATTGATGTAAAACTGTGTCTGTGTCCCATTCACCCCTCTGGCAGAAAAGCAGTGACCCCCCCCCCCTTCTTTTTTTTTTTTTTTTTTTTTTTTTTTTTTTTTTTTTTTTTTTTTTTTTTTTTTTAGCCATAGTCTTCTCCTGGAGGTGATCAAAAGAGAAAATCCAACCCAGACATCCTGCCTAAAACAAAGATCTGAATCTTAGTGCAACTGAAGGCTATGGCTTCAGAAGTAACCTTCTGAAAAAAGAATGAATAAACTTGTTAAGAGAGATATCTGGGGTCATTGCACGAGGCTGTCCCACTGAGTTAGCTCAGGCATGTTCCAGCAGGGATCAGTTGAGAGGCTACAACTTTACAAAGAGTGATGGATCATTCTTGTACCTAAATCCAGACCAAGTTCATTAAAACTATTAAAATAAAAAAGTCACAAATAACAAAGGAAGTAAATGGTTCAGAGAACATAAACAGTTATGTGTGGTTCTTTCTTTTTAAGATAATAGGTGTATTGCCCAGCTGGCAACCTATGACCACACAATGGCAACTGCTTTACAGAGGTACTAAGGCTCTTCTTCCACCAGTCCCTTTCCAGTTCATCTTTCCTTGCTCAGAACCTGCCTTTTACAGTGTGAGATAAGGAAAAATAGTCCTGTGGCTCCCTAGGGGACTCACCAGTGCTGGGGACAGCAGGAGCAGAAGGCAGCCTCATGGCACAACACTACCTAATCTTCACCAAGAACAGCCTCCAGGGAGTTGGTGCAAGAAATCAGAGCAGAAACACATGGTTTCTTTCTAACTTTCACATCAATTACCTTTTACTCAACTTTATGACGCTATTACATTTTTTCCTTTATTTTCTCATTCTGATGGATCTACGTCCCACCACTGCTCCTGCCTCCAGTTGCCATCTGTGAGCAATCTACATTCTCAGCCTCATCATTAATTTGTGTCATTTCTTGAAAACAGCGCTATTGTATACGCAGGGTAAGCTCTTCATTCTGGTTCAGGAGTGTCTAAAATGCCTCTGTGTGTGTGTGTGTGTGTGTGTGTGTGTGTCTGAGCTTGTCTGAGTGTCACCAAAGCACAGCTCTGTCTTATGGAAGAGCCCTTGCCTCACTCCTGTTGTCACCAGTGGTAGCTTCACCCCACGAGTCACGGGTCCTTTGCAAATACCCAAACTGTGTCCAAATTTTCACTGCTCTTTTCCCTGACCTCCACATATGGTAATTGTTTTTTATGGAAAAAAAAAAAAAAATGTCAATGGCTTTTTTTATACAGGAAAAAAAAAATGTTTTCTTTGGGACGTTCCCTTTCTGGAAACAAAACAATGATTTTGAAACTTTTTTTTTTTTTTTAACTTTCATTGCTCTTGTAAGTTTAAAAATATTTGGCTTCATTTCAAATGCAATGAAAACAGCTTTTGAAACATCCAGATTTGTTGTAAAACAGACATCCAGCTTTTCAAAGAGCTCAGTTTCCAGTAGGCGCCAAGAAATGCACGGGCAACCCATCCCACTGTTTTGTTGTTTGGGTGGCAAAATGAAGGCATTTGTTGGATGTTGAGTTTGCTGTGCTCATGCAAACAACAGATCGATGGGACACAAAGCCCTCTTCGTGATGGGTGCTTGGAAAAAGAGAACACAACCGGATCCACATGGGACCATGAGAAAGCCCTCCTGAGAGCATCCTCCTGTTCATCCATCTGACATGGGTCCTGCTAGCTTCGGAGACTCCTGCAAAAGAAAATCATGCAAGGCAGAGACAAAGGGGTGTGCCTCTGCTGTTGACATGCATCCATATGTGCCACATGCCGCTTGTGCTGGCATAATTAAGTTAATTTGACAAACTGCATCGAGCAACAGGCGCAGTTGTCTGGGAGCTCGTTTGCTCTGCAGAGTGAATGCTCCCCAAACCATCAACATGACAGAAGCACTGTGTCTAATTAACACTTTCTAATACCTCAACAAATAACAAACCTGCTGTTGGGAAAAATAGTTTCACACTTCCTTATCAAATTAGGGCAAAATCACTCCTAATGAGCTAAAATCAATTAGAGCGACACCGAAATGAATGTATTTATGCTGTCAGTGAGAGCTATTTGCATAACAGTTTGCAAGGGCAGGGAAGGTGTGATAGCTTTTTAGTGCTGCTAATGAGGAGCTGCTGTGGAAAGGTGCTACTAGAGAGAAAATTGTGTCTGCTGGGGTTGTACACTGGTGGCAGCTCATGCAGCACTGAGAGCTGGAGCTGCCAGCTGGGTTGTGTGGGATTCTCCCATAGGAGAAGGCAAGTTGGTGACCCTGCACATAGCAGGGAGGTTGAAACTAGATGATCATTGTGTTCCTTTTCAACCCACGCCATTCTATGATTCAATGAAAGGCTCAGACAGGCAGGATGAGAAGAGCATGCAGAAAGGAAAAAAAAAAAATAAAAAGCTTTGATGAAAATAAGCTGTATTATTCTGTTGCTGTTAAAGCCTTTAATTGAATTATAGGACTGGTTGATGAGCAAAGAGATTGCAGATAGTCCTCTATTGATTTTAATTATATTTACATTTTGTAGTGCCTTTCAACATCTTGTTGCAATTCAGGCGTATATGGATGTGTTCTTGACCTTGGAGCTGATCTCTTCAAAGCCATGCTGGCAACCCAAAGTGCCTGTGCCCATGTGGCTGAGCCTCTCTGCATCCCTGTGCCATTATTTCCATGCACGTAGAAATGAGGATATAAGAGGAAGAATGACACAACACGGATGGGAACAACAGGCTGGTGCAGCTGGGATATTTACAGATAAAGGAAGAACCACAAGGCACTTGTAGCAAATCTTGTCATCTCATTCTTTATTCAGCATACCGTAATGCAGTTGTAGAATGAATCAAAAAGCTTAGATATTTTTTTTTTTCTCAAATAAAGCAGAAAAAGGGGCAAAAAATGAATGTGAAGAGAGGCAAACAAAGAGCTGAGTCCCTGCAAGTCCTTCTGGCCTCCTGCTTCAGTGCTGTGGGGAATGGCATGGTGTGAGGAAGATGTAGGTATTTTCAACATCTTTTCTTCATTATATAAACATAGAAAAGGTCAGCTCTATAGCTTGGGAAAACTTAATCCATGAAGACATTTTCCTTGTAAAACAAAAGCAGATTTTCAAGCACGCTGTGATGCTTTGTGACGATTCTGAGCTTTTTATATGAGTGGTATGTTATCCCAGGACAAAACCATCATTATTTGTACGAACCATTTGGTACTTCCTACACTTCTCTAGAATTGCTCTGCACTGTTGGTTTCATTTCATTAATCCATTAGAAAGGTTTGTGTGCCAGGGTATATTTTGACCTCAAAAACCACCAGTGGTGTCAGGTGGTTTCCCACAGGCCTGAATCCAAGTTCTCCAAGAACTGGAAGGCTGATGGGATGTTAGGCCTATTGGAATTGGTATTTCCAGGTTGAGCTGCTCTTGAGGGACATGGTGGGGATAGATTGGTGGTTGGGCTGGATGTTCTCAATGGTCTTTTCTAACTTGAATGATTCTGTGGGTGTATGCAGTCATTCCTGACCTTACAGCATTGTGCAAAGCCATGCCCCCAGTACAACTGCATCATTCAACTGATGGACTACTGGGTAATTGGCATGGGGCTGAGCAATATTAGTAGCATCTGCAGCATCCCTAAGAACATATTGAGAGTTATAATGAAGAAATTTCACCAAGAATTTCTTCTGGAATCACAGAATTGCAGAGGTAGAAGGGACCATTGAATCCAATCCCACTGATAAAGCAGTTCCCTACAACAGGCAGCACAGTTAAACATCCAGATGGATCTTGAACATCTCTGTAGTGGAATACATTTTCTACTTGTTTTTTCTGCAGCTTTCCCAACAAGCACAGCAAAGATGCAACATCACCCTCTGCAAAGTGTCTGTGGATGAATTAGAGTCTACATGGGGCCGCATAAGCCCATGTGTTGGAATCACAGAGCATCCCCTTGCCATATCTTCATGCATCCCAGTGCATCAGGCATCCCTGCTGCCAGCATCACCAGCAGCTCCACCTGCTTTCTGGAGCTACACCACCAGAGATGGCACAGAATCCATCAGAGGGATGGATGTGCTTTTGGAATTGGGGAACACAGGGTGGGTCCAGGGCTCTCATCCAACAAACTGCAAAACAAGAGCTGTCCTATTCCAACTTTCCACTCCAGGTACGTTGTATGGATTTCTTAGGCACTAAGCACTGGGTCTGTTTCTTATCTTCACTTTTCATCTGGAAATCATGAGGGAAGTATTTTCTAATGTAACTAATGCACTCAGAAGAAAATTTAAACAGACTTTCTGTCTTTACAGAAAAAAAATGCAGCCATCATGTGTTTCATCATCGTCTGCAAATAGGCACAGGGTTATGGATGAGTGGTGGTTGGATAGATCAGGAAATTATGGACTCAGAATCACCAAGGTGGGAAAAGACCTCTAAGATCATCCAGTCCGACCACCCACCCATCTCCTGTATTTCCCCACTAAACCATGCCCCTTAGTACAGCATCTAAACGTTTCTTGAATGCTTCCAGGACGGTGACTCCACCATCTCCCTGGGCAACTCATTCCAGCACCCGACCACACTTTTGGAGAAAAACAAAGCAAAACAAATTCCCTATACCCAACCTGAATCTCCCCATGTATGTGAAAATATTAAAAAAAAATAGGTTGGTATCATTAGAAATTTGAAGACACAGAGAACTGTACCCTTGGCTGGAATTTCTTGGTTAACCAGATACAAGACACCAGATAGCCCAGGCAGAAAGCAGGCATGTGGCACAACTGTAGGAAATCCCCCCAAATCTTTCCAGGCATTTCCATATGGAAAGGAAAACATTTTCCTAAGGAAGGAAAAATCTCTGATGCTTATCTTTAAAAAAAATTTGAGAGAATTTGATAGAAAAAATGTTTTCTCTTGTGATTTGTTTGAAAGCTTGTTTCTGTCAGGAAAAAAACCTCACACATTCTTGTGTTGTATCTGGCTCTAATGTATAATTTTTACATTATGTCTGCGATCTTTGAGAGATCTTCTGAAAAAAGGTTGCAATGTAATCTCCTGGAAACGATGGGGGCCTGCAAGGTCGGTGAGTAAATGAGATGAGAGCACATGAGCAGCTAATGAAGCAATCAGAGAGTAGCGAGAAATGGAAGAAAATAAATAGGCAAATTCTGGAGTGAATGAAACCAGAGTGGCAGTGTATGCTAAAGGGGTCCCTGCACCCTTGGGATGTGCCCATCTTTTGGGGCACCCAGCAAATCCCATCAGCTGCACCTCAGCTGGGTTTTAGAAGTGGTTTCACTTTATAGACTGAAAAAAATCAGCAGGAGGCAGCTCCTCAGGTCACACAGATTGGGGTGGACTTACACAGGGCAGCAGGCAGTGGCAGAATTAATAGCTGAGAAATAGAGCGTGGTCTGAGCTGATGCAGCACTGGTGGCACCAAGTAGCTCCTGTTACAGAGGCACTGCAGGGATTAACACAGGGCAGGCACGCTGTGTGCCAGAGATTTATATGGGTAAGATGAAGTACGTTGCATGAAATTTCTCACCTATCACCACCTGAATGGAGCACGTGAGTCAGCTTGGCAAAGAAGTGCTATGTGTATACTACAAGGTCAGCTGTTGTTAATTTCATTTTTCTTTGAATTTCAGTCTTTAAACAGTACTACAAGACAGTGAAAATACCCTGCAGAACACTTTCATGGATAGCAGCCTCACAGTACAACTTCTGCATCCAAAACTGGGAGGACGTGGGGGGGCCCAAGTCAGAAATCAAGTCACACTAACATGTGTGCTTAGTACCACCTGGTAATATTTATTTGCTGTCTGTATCCTCAGAGAGGTGTTTCCTTCTTTATATTCAGCCTGAGCACAACAGAACAAAGCAAAACATTTATTTTGATGTGTTTTCTGCTTTCCTGAGCTCTCGGGAAACACAGCAACCAAGCACCTTTAAGAAGCTGCAATCTCGTACCACGTCAAAGCGCTGTGGACTACTGCAAGACAAATATATCTTTTGTGCAATTTAAATGGCAATCAGGGAGCTATTTTTTCTGATTAATATACAGAAAGTTGGCGGTCACAGCAGGGGACTGATGAGGCTAATCCGTCAATGTCCCTGATAGTGGCACGGCAATCAGTGGCAGTGCATAATCACCAGAGGCAGTGAGCAGAGGCAGGGCGTGCAGCCCCTTGTCCCCAACTCATCTGGGTGTTTGCACTTCATCCACCACCGCGTGAGATGTTTGGATGGGCTCTCAAGAGGGCATTGCTAATGAAATGAGAGGCAGCAAAGAATATCTGTGTTTGTGGAAGATCAGATGCTGTTCAGAAACATGACAGATCATAGAATCACAGAACGGTTGGGTTGGAAGGGACCTCAAGGATCGTGAAGCTCCAACCCCCCGCCACACGCAGGGCCACCAACCTCCACATTTCATAGCAGCCCAGGCTGCCCAGGGCCCCATCCAACCTGGCCTTGAACACCTCCAGGGATGGACGGGGCATCACAGTTTCTCTGGGCAGCTGTTCCAGCACCTCACCACTCTCATAGCAAAGAACTTCCCCCTGACATCCAACCTAAATCTCCCCTCCCTCAGCTTAAAGCCATTTGCCCTTGTCCTGCTGTTATCTACCCTTTCAGAGTTGATTCCCCTCCTGTCTGTAGGCTCATTTAGGTACTGAAGGGCTGCAATGAGGTCACCCAGCAGCCATCTCTCTCCAGGCTGAACAAGCCCAGATCCCTCAGCCTGTCCTGGTGGGGGAGGTGCTCCAGCCCCCTGATCATCTTTGTGACCCTCCTCTGGACCCTCTCTAACCGCTCCTATTGGGAAAACAGCTTACATTTAGAAAATAGTATGTAGCAACTGATAGCAATAGCACAGCTAAGAGATGTGGTTCAATCTCCTTTTTTTTCCAGAGAACACAGTACTCCAAGGTTCAGGCATCCTGCTCTGGTGAGCGAATGGAGAGGTGTGAAGGTGCACCGATGACCCTGATGCATGTCATACAGCCTGGATCCCATTTTCGGGCTCTATTTCCAGTATGGCAGTGAAATTCTCCAGTTTGACTCAAACTTCTCAGCTACTCCACTGCCAGAACATCATCGTGCCATGGCTGAGCAGCACACCAAGCTGACCCAGGCTGCATGAGAGCACGTCACCCATTCACTTGCTGCCTTAGAGTTATTCAAAGGGAGCCACCAATTTGTAATGCCCTGAATATTTCAGCACCAGCACGTATCTAGTTAGCATGGATAATTTGCTCTCAGATATTTTTTCTGTCCTGTACATTCTGTCTGCTTTGCAAGACAAATGATTTTTTTTTTTTTTTCTCTGAAATATATCTCTTCCTTTTGGATTGCGAGTCAACCAGCCTGCAACTCTGCCACCTTAAGATAGCTTAAGAAAACTGCAGGCTTCTGCTGGCCAGACTAGCCCTGAAGCCTCTCCTATTCTCCATCCTCTGTCCTTGATCTCCACCTTCCATCACTTCCATCCCCATCTTTCAGCCTGCATCCTCTGTCCTCCATCCTCCTGACTGTCCCAGAACACAGAGCAGGAGCAACCCTGCAGATGGCAACCAGTTTTGCTGCAGAACTATCAGTGGTGGTTTGGCCGATGAGTTTCCTCCTGAAAGGAAGGACTTGGTCCTTTTGGTCCCAGGACCAGGTGAGACCGATGGCTGTGCAGGTAAATGCATGCCTCTTCCCATCCCTTCAAGATCTAAATCCTTCCCAAATCCACTCAGCGTCCTTTTTTTTTTCAGATTTCCCCACCGTTTTCCTCCCTCTAGATCCCAGCTGGCTCTATGGAGGAGGTATGCATCAGCCAGAGAGCACAAATTGCCATGAAGCTGAGCCTCTACGGACGGCAATGTCCTCAGAGCTTAAAACTGTAATTTAAGAACCAGTTGCAAGAGCTCTGTGGACCTTAAATATGATCCTACAGAGCCATAATTAAGCATCTGACTGATCAGAAAATATTTAATGCTTGCAACAGGTTTTCCTTCTCAGCCCCATTAGATAAAGTGATACTGGTGGGAAAGTCCAGGGAGGCCGTTACCAGAGTTCAGCACAAGGGCTAACGAGTCAGCAAACAATGTTCCTTTTAGGCCCTGGGCTTCGAGAGTCCCAAATTCCCAACATTAGAGCTAACACATTTTAAATTACTTCCCAAGTCCCAGCACTGGACTATGGTTACATTTTGGAGAGCAGCCAAGAGGGCTGGTAACGAATGCGGGCTGTACCGCTGCGCCGTCCCAGCAGAGCTGCCCTACGGGCCAGCCATGGCCTTGGGTGCTCCAGGGCCAGCAGTGCCACTGGGAGATGGAAGGGATTGTTGGGATTGTCCCAGTCTGCTCTGCCTAGTGCAGCCTCATCTTGAGCACTGGATGAAGGATGTAAAGCTATTAGAGAGGGCAAGAGATGAGAGGAGCAGCTGAGACCCCTTCATTTGTTTGGCCCAGAGAAGAGGAGGCTGAGAGGTAGTCTTGTGATGCGCTCCTTCATGGCAGCCCAACAGCTCCTTCATGGCAGCCCTTCTGCTCCTCATGGAGGAAAGCAAGAGCTGTGTGGCCACAGCCCTACCACAGATAGCCCTGCCAGCCTTCCCATGAAGTGCTTACTCCCCCCACCCTGCCTAATGAAGGGGAAGCCCCATCCTGCCTTTAGGGGACTGGGAGCAGCAGCATTGTTTCCTTCAGGATGGTTCCAGCACTCCGCTGGCTTGTGCTGGGAATGTTGGAGTAGCATGTGCTAAATCAGGTATTTATTTGCTTTTGTCAAATGCTCTTGCCTGGCTCGTTTTTCATCTATGTACATCAGCAGTAAATCCACTGAGCTGAGGCTGTTCTGAGTGTTTTAAGCTGTTTATAAATGAGAGCACTAAAAGGCTTATACATTTGTTGCTCAAGGTGTTCATTGGAGATGTCAGTATACCTTCTCAGATGTATTTAGCATAGATTCTGGATATAGGAAGCACATTGGTACATTTCCAAAGTCTGACAATGGTCTTGGGTGGAAAAATCTACATGCTGGCAGCCAAATTGTGTACTGGTGCTGGGCAGCTTTGGGAGTAATGGATTGGGTGAGGTGGTACAAAATAACTGCACCAGGGCACAGAGCTGATGCAGCAGCCTGATATCTTTTACTTTGCTTTAGAGAATCAGGTTTTCCAATTCACCCATGCTATAAGTGCAGAATGGGTCCTTGTATCTTGGAGCACATACTCCTGTGTGCCTTCAAATCATTCAATTAATTGGGGCTCTATATAAAGATATCACAAAGCCTGTTTGGGGACATTGAGAAGCAAGAGTAATTTCTAATTTCCCTCACTTTTGCTGATAGGAAACAAATTTCTGACCAGCAGAACAAGATGTGCCCCTGTCCCACCAGCTCATCATCAGTGGTCATGGACACCTTCCAGTTTACAGCTTGTAAATGAATTTGTTCCCCAGCTCCCTTCACATGAAGGCTTCTTTGGGGACAGATCCTGCAGGCAAGAGAAGGATCCCTGTTGTGAGCCTTTCTGCCTGCATCACTTTGTACCCATCTTCCATGTCTGTGGTGACCTTCAGTCTCTCTGAACTTTTCCCTGGGGAGCAAGATGAAAAGGCATTTGCATGCCCGTCCCTTTTGTCCTGACATTTGCTGGCATGTATGTAGAGCTTCGTTAGTTTGACTGCGTTCAATTGATCTTATGATTTTTATCCTTGGCTTTGATTACCCAATAACACAGGAAATTATTTTGAAGGATACAAGGGGGCTGTTCATAAGTGAAAAGTCTGCTGCCCGACTCTCATTATCCATCAGCTCTGCCTGCAGCGCTTCACTTTACATATGCAGAACATGATCAAGAATACAAAGGGGGAAAAAAAAACAGGAGAAATGGCATCGTGCAGACAGACACACACACCTGCTTGGGCTTTCATGTATGGCAGCTCCTGTTGCCCTCAGATGTGTGCAGCAGCTCTGCATGCAGAGATGAAACTATGCGCCGGTAGAGCTGATAGCTGTGAACTTCCACCAGTCAGTCCCATACCCATCTGACATAAAAAATGCAAGGCTTGCAGAAAAACATCCACTGGGAATGCAGCCAAAAAGACTTGGGAATGGCATTAATGCCTCAAGGGTGGCCACCATTGGGTGCTCTGGCTGTTGCAGTGTCATTCTGAGCACCACAAGCTGAGGGGAGGTGTGCCAACAAGAGATGATTTCCTTTAATAAACCTGAGCTCCAGTGAAAAGTTGTGTCCTGGGGAAGGAAAAAAGGAAAAGGTGCAGTCATGAGGCTGAAGGAAAAAAGACTGCAAGGAGATGAAGTGGGGATCTTGGAGGAGCAGCAAAGCAGAATGAATTCAGGATATTTCAATGGTTTCTGACAGTGCTGAGAGCTGGAAAAAACGGGAACTTTTTCCAAACAAAACAAAGTTCTTGCCCAGTTCTTATGTGAGTACAAAGATGATGTCTGACAACTTCCAAATCAAAAAGGAATTAGAAAATAAAATAATCCTTCACAACCTCAGGCTGAGAGAGTCCTGCACTGCAGGCTGCAGTGCTGGGTGAGCAGGAGGCACCGGCCAACACGGGCCAACTATACCCAAGATGACAGATTGGCTTCAAAACAATGAAACGATCTTTGGCTTAAAACCAGATTGAAAACACTCCTCTGGAATACAGGAAGCTCCTCCTTTCACAACCCCATCACCTGGGAACCCACCCACAGCCTCCTCGTTTACTGCAATGTCTGTGAATAGCAAAAGCTGCAATGAAGCAAGTGCCATGGCTACAGCAACATTTTTGTGGAGTGTGATACTGAAGGATTAGTCATTAGGACTTATGGGAAATGTTTATTGATTAATTTTTAACACGGCACACACAAAAAAATGTGAACACAAGATGATGCTATGAACCACAATGGGCTGCGGGTGCCACAGCACCAACTGGAACAAACAGAGCCAGGCTGCTTGCAGGCAGAGGGCTGGTTTACAAACACACTAAAGCCAAGATGGATTTGCACAAGATGATGGCTTTACTGGTGCACTGAGGTTGGGAAAAGGCTTGCAGAATCCAGTGGCACGTTTCTGGGCTTCTGCTCAACCTTCTGGATAGGCATTTTCAGGGTGTTCCCTGGGCTGTAGTGGAGAAAAGGAGGTTCAGGGGAGACCTTATCACTCCCCACAATGCCCTGAAAGGAAGTTGGAGTGAGGTGGGGGTCAATCTCTGCTTCCAGGTAACAGCAACTGGATGAGAGGTGATGGCCTCATGTTGCAACAGGGGAGGCTCAAGTTGGTATTAGGAATGATTCTTTCTCCAAAGAGCAGTCAGGCAGTGGCACAGACTGCCCAGAGGGGGGGGGATCATCATCCCAGGGGGGTTTTCAGAGCTGTGGGGATGTGGCACTGAGGGATGTTGTCGCTGGGCATGGTTGGGTGTGTTGGGCTTGGGCACACTAGAGGTCTTCTCCAGCCTTAACAATTCTATGATTTCTTAATGATTCTATGATTTCTATGATATATTCAGTCATGAGAAGAGTGCAATGGCTGTAATCCATCATTATGGCGCTCTCCCAAACCTCCAGCAGCTCTTGCTGCAGAAATAAAGCACAGCAGCAGTTTTGCGGGGTGCCACGGGGGACCTTCGCTGCAGCCCATGCTCCGAGCACAGAGAGCAGCAGGGTGAAAGGACAGCTTGTCCTGCGAATGTCAGTAGGAGAATCAAAGCAGGACATGCGCTATCAGCATGGGCACAAAGAAGAGATTATCGCAATCCTGCGGCAGTAACCTGAAGATAAAGGGAGAAATTCAAAGGCAGCTCGTATTTTATGTTGCTGAAGGAGAAGCAGTGCTGAATGAATTCATCTCCTGCAATGACATGCGGAGCGAGGCGCGACCTCCAGCCATCCGAGTGCTTACAACAACACAAGGACACTGATGAATTTGAAGCAGACGTCACTTTGACATATGAGAAAATCCAACGGATTCTGATTACAATATCCACAAAGCCATAATTAAGGCCTTTATGGCAACAAAGAAAATTGGATTACATTATTTCCCTGCTAAACAGCCAGGAGATTGCAGGAAAGCCAGGAGTATGAAGCATAACAAGCCATAGACATCTCTGGCAGCAAACAAAGATGTTGGCAGTTGTGGGATATTTTGAAGTGATATATTTTGAAATAATGCAGGATTTTGCAGCAGGGGAAAGCGTGCTTAATTTTCTCACGGTCAAATCTTTTGCAAGCAGTGTGCATTGTGTAAACCAGGTGAATTCCAAAGGCAAGCCATGTGGTGTTCTAATTACCTTCACTGACTTCACACAAGCAGCAAAGTTTTTCTACTGCCTCTTCATTCAAACAAATCACCTGTTTTCCAGTGCAGATGGGGAATGCTGAAAATCCCCCATATGCACTGCAACGGTATGAACTCTGTCCTTTTAAGCACCAAAATTGCCTGAACTGAAGCAGGGAGAGGCTGTCAGAGCTGCCCACGTTTCTCCTTTACCACCTTCTCCAGGACAAGGGGGAATGGTTTTAAACTGAGACAGGGGAGGTTTAGGTTGGATATTAGGAGGAAGTTTTTCCCCCAGAGGGTGGTGAGGCACTGGAACAGGTTGCCCAAGCAGGCTGTGGATGCCCCATCCCTGCAGGCATTCAAGGCCAGGCTGGATGTGGCTCTGGGCAGCCTGGGCTGCTGGCTGGCGACCTGCACACAGCAGGGGGTTGGAACTGGGTGAGCATTGTGGGACTTTGCAACCCAGAATTCAAATCCAAAGCTCAGAGCAAGGCTCCGCCAAAACCTCTGCTTTTTGGGTTATTTCTGTCACAGCCTTGTCAAACCTTACCAATATTTTGTCAAAAATCCTCCCAACCTTGTCAAAATATTGGCTGATTTTAGCACGAAACACTAAATTACAAAACGACCTCAAAGTATGCAAAGTGTGTAAAGCTGTTCCGAGTCGCACATTTTTACAGCAAGCCCACAGAGAAAGAGCTCACACAGAACAGCCGTTGCAGAGTGTATTTTTAAGCCTTGCCAAATTTGGGTCTTTACGAACAGAGAAATGAATGTTTTCCAACTTGAAGCTGTTTGACACAACCTCTGGGAGCAGAAGAAGCATCCCAGGCACTGCAGTCAACGCGGCCACCTCTGCACCCAACCTGGGCTCCTCACAGCAAATACAGCCACGTGTTCCTGAGCCAGGGAATGAAACTCATCCAACTGCATGGCAATGCGATAGATTTGCCGTGCACTTCATCAAACATGAATGCCATTTGTTTTAATAAAAGACAAGCCTCCAGAGAGCCAGCTGCGTCGTGGCTCTCCATTCATTGCTTGCGGTCCGCATTTTTCTGTGTTTCTCTGATGGTGCATCAGTCACATCCCATCAGATCACCTACAAATGAGCTGGTGTTCTCTGAAATAATTCTTCCAGTGTTTGCCATCTCTCGCTCTCCCTCAGAAGAAATACGAAGGTGTCAAAGGCTTCCCAGATTTATATCGATTGGCGACGGATCACAAACATTGCCCATTCTTCACTTTACCGAGCAAGAAAAGCTGTGCAAAATTTCATTCCCACTGTGTTTTCCTTCAGCAGTATGAGTGAACATTTGGGAAACAAGGTGGGAAATAGCAATTGAAACACCTTATCAAAACCACTGGAATTCTATCATAGAATCACAGAATGGAATCATGGAATCACAGAATGGCCTGGGTTGCAAAGGAGCACAGTGCTCATCCAGTTCCAACCCCCTGCTATGCACAGGGTCACCAACCAGCAGCCCAGGCTGCCCAGAGCCACATCCAGCCTGGCCTTGAATGCCTGCAGGGATGGGGCATCCACAGCCTCCTTGGGCAACCTGTTCCAGTGTGCCACCACCTTCTGAGTGAAAAAATTTCTTCTATATCTAACCTGAATCAGATTCTTTCATCATGCAGCTTGGTAGAGCTTCATGCAAAGCCTGGGATGTGCACATTGCCTTCTGCAGGGCATAAATGCAGAGATTAATTAAAAGCTAGCAGAGGAAGACTGTTTTGGGAGGAGTGAGATGATGTATGAATTCCAGCTGAATTTAGCAAGCATCAGAATCTTTCAGAAATGCCAGAATATTTCCTTCTGAGTCTTTATTTAAAATTAGAATTCCCTCACTTTAGAAAGAAAAGAGATTAAGCAGCAAGATTAATGAACCCCAACATTCTGCCACGTGTCCATTTCATCTGAGATACAATGAGATGGTTTGGGTTGATCGTAATGAAAAATACACATATATTTGAGTCCACTTACTTCCAATTTAGCTATTAAAATAAAATCCATTATCTGTTCAGCTTTAATTACACTCTCTGCATCCTGAGTTACCTGGAAATCCAATCTCTTTAAGCATTCACAAGTCATGAATTTTCATGGGGTAGCAAAATTTTGGGGGCATAAACTTCCCCCAAAATCAGCAACGATATAGAAACAAAGCATAGCTGGAGGTGCTGATTTGGAAGTCAAATAGCTTTTAGAAAATTGCAGAGGAAATTAAATGTGAAGTAGTGTTGGGATATCAAATGTGTACCCCAAGCTATATTTGAGTCAATTAAAAAAGATCCGCTCTGGGTTTATTGGGTTCTTGAAAATTGTCACAGCTGAAGTTGCGTGGTTCATGATAAAGCACATTGAACAAAATAGCCTTGTGTGCCAACAGGCTGTAAAAGTATCTTCCTTAATACCTAATAAAGTGTTTTTTCCCTTCCTCTCTCTCCATGGAGCCAGTGGAGCCCTTCTGCTGCAGAATGCAGCCTGTCACCCTGTGCACCTCCATCACCTTGGGATGTTCCACTGAGGTGGTGTTGCACACCAGGTCCACTTTGGGATGCTCCATCACACAAAGCTGCACACCAGGACCAACGTGGGATGCTCCATTGCATGATGCTGCACACCAGGACCACTCCAGGCTCTTGGTTCCCCACACTTCAGCCAGCCCAGGTGTTTGCCATCCTAGATAAGCTGTTCCCAAAGAGCAGCGAGGTAATTGCTGTCGCTTTATGAGTCATTTAATTACCGTATGTTATGAGGATGATTATATTTGATTTATACAAAAGTGACTCAGATTACACACAAAATTATTAAGTGATAAAATTTGCTGTAATTAAATTTGTATGGCAAGATTTTTAATTTATATTTTTGATGCTTGACTGATATTCTGCTCTCAAGAAGAAAACAAGCTGAATTGTGACAATATCCATTCTTTGGCAGCTAAGCCTGTCTCAGAAGCACTGAAGGAGCGAGGGAGGAAGGAGCCATTGGCTTAGGGGAGGATGGAGCAGCCTGGGAGCAGCAGGAGGTGACATTTCCTTCTCTTGCCCTTGGGATATTGCCTTCATCCCTGCAGGGTTAGGGCTGCAGGGTGCATTACGTGGGGTGGCTGCTGGAGCAGCGAGTGCTGGCTGTGTGCGGGCAGCAGCTGCTGCTGGGTTTCCTGGTGTGTGTGCATTTATCAGAGGCGTTTGTACACGTTTCAAGAAGTAAAAATGATCAAGTGCCGCTCTGCCGGAGATGATAAATGCCTGATGATAAATGTGCTCCGAGGCCTGCAGCATTTGAATCACTCTGAATAATGAGGAAATACAACTTCATTGCATTCCCTTCCAAAATTGAGAATAACCCATTCCCTTATACGTCAACCTGAAACAAAGGCATCCAAGATCTTGTTTTATTAAGTACAAAGGAAGGTGGAAACAACAACAACAAGCAATTTTTCATGTAGCAATAGAAGCCAGGCTTTTACCCCAGAATACACCATTGTCAGTAACAGCAGAACTGGGTGCACCAAAGCTACGTGAGACCGGGAGGAAGGTTTTGCTTTCCTGAGGGCTGTGAGTGATGCTCCTTGTGGGATGGCAGGGAACTGAGCTTATGTATGAGCACAAAGAAACAACGCTGCCGGGTTTGGCAGCAGCTGTGCAAGGCGCCGGGTTTAATTTCATCAGGGCTGGACAATAGGCAGGATTTTCTCATCTGCAGTTGAGCTCAAATTACTGCTATCTACCCCAGGAGTTATTTCACATGGCTGCTCCATGCAGCATTCAGGCAGTACCAGGCAGGAACTGGGGTGTTGCAGTGAGCAGCTCGGCCAGCTCCGCAATGACATTCTCAGCCCTGCTCCTCATAATGCATGACACACAAGGGAATAAAAAGGAGGATAAATTATATGCCAAGAAGACAGAGGATGATGTAAGCCAAGACTTTTAAGCCTTTTCATAGCACAGTGCACATCTTTAGGGAGACTGTTTTACATTCCATCCATTCCCAGTCCCCATGGCAGCAGCAGCAATTCTATGAATGAGCAATATTAGGAAACCACCGATGTACTCCAGCAACTGGCACAGGTTTGGCCGCGGTGAGAGACACTGACAAGAGGAGACCAGGCACAATGCAGTGGAACTGCTGCATGCTCCAAGCCCCAGAAATCCCATCCCCATTAGAGCTGAAGATGTAAAACCCTTACACCCTATGTCAACATCAGCACTTGCACAGTGATGGGCCTGGCACTTGAGCTGTGCATTGCAAGGCAATATATGAACAAGGGGAATCGTTCGGTGGGATTCAAAATAAGATTGCATATCCATAGAAATGGAGTAAAACGAAGCAAAGATTTATCCTGTAGATTTATTAGACATCCCAGTGACTTTGAACGAGAGGAGGGTTTGGATTGAACTGAAGGAAGAAGTGTTCATCAGCCAAATGCCAGAGGGATGCTCTGCATGGGCACTCAGAAATGGGCAGATTGCAGCTGCATAGGTTGGATCCCACCTACCATTGGTGTGCTGACAAAAACACCACTGATGCTGGTGTCCAGAATCTCCAGGCAGGACATCAGATCACAGGGCTGTGATGTTTTCTCCAGCATGTGTCTACCAAGCAACGCGTGCTGTCTGCAGGGCTAAAGGTGTGGTACAAATTGAAGATCACTGACGGAATATTGCGCCGTTTGTTCGTATTAGAAGCAGTCAAAAATCATACATAATGTAACAATGTACATGCAACAGCAGGCTCAAACGAGATAATTTAACCATGAGGAAATGGTCTTTGAAGTGGTCCCTGATGAGATTGTGCTTGTTCCTAAGAGAATCCAGATGTATTCCAGAACAGCATTTTAAAACCACTTTCTAAAATTACACCCTCTCCCCATCATTACGGTGCATTATAGTGACACTCTGCAGTTGGAATTTTACAGGAAAATTGCTTCCGAGTCGTGTTTCTGTGCTACATCTCCCCCACCACCCCAGCTCTGCTCCATCCCCTGCCCCACGCCGTGCCTGGCCACATGCTGCCTCCTGTGAAACCCAATAGAGACTATGAATCCTGGCTTCATTGGGGTTATGCTATGGTAACTGAGGGCAGAAGTTGGCCCAACCAGTTGTAATTCCAGCCTGAAATATTCACTTGTGGTTTTTACAGCTGCAGTGTAAAAGAGTGCAGCGAAGGGGAACGGGGCATCTTTCTCTTGGCTGCTGGAAGAGAAGGGAAATGAAGGGATCATTAAAGGCCTCCTTGGTTTTGCACATTGCTGGGTATTTCCTTGTGAAGCCGCAGAGCAGACGGATCGGGAGGCTTACAAGTAAGGAATATATAATTTGAATATCTGCTCTGTGCATTGCTTTGTCTCAGCAGCAATAGAAACCACGTGCTGGATGGGACGGCTATGGCAGGAATATCAGAGCAGAAACAGGGATGCAGCCAACAGCCACTGTCTGAACATTGCCCAGAGCTAGGCTGTAATTAGTGTCCATTCATTTTCTGTTTTTGAAGGACAACAAAACGGGCTCCTCCCATTTAATGAAGAGCTGCAATTCCTTCAGCACCTGCTGGGTACCCCCACAGTGCACCCTACGCCCTGCCAGGAAGGGGCTGCAGCCCTGCATGTTTGTAGTCCTCAAGAGACTTGACCTGCAGGAGGAAATTCATGGGCAATGCTACCAATAATGTGCACATCTCTGCTAAGTGCTGCGGGAAGCTATTGAGCTGAGAACATTGATTTCCCCTCAGAAGCGCAAACAGACCTGGAGAGGGATTTTATTTCCTTGTAAGATTCTTATATTCAATGTCAACATTATTTAAATCCCTTTGAAGAGAGCTGCACTCTGCAACGTCTCATTACAGAGCAAAATCACCTGCCTGGCCAAGCTCTGCCCAAACCCATTGCTTCGCAGCGTGGTCTCCTTGCAGTCCAGGGTTGGCTGGGAGGAATGCACCTCTACCACAGCACCTCTGCAAGCAAGGGGAAGAACATCATGGTGCAACGAATGTGAGTGTTTCTGCCTTCAAAATCCCCAAAGCTGTAAGGGTTCAGCTCAAATACATGGGATTTTGTATTTTCATGCACTGCTTTAGGAGCCTTCAGAGAGTTTCATACATTAAACATGGGTTCCGTGCTTAATCTATTTGCATTGGCTGTTTCCTATCCTTTTGGTACCTGTCAGGATTTTAAAATCATCTGAAACGTGGTCATTTATTTCCACAGCGCATTACTCAGCGCGTGTACAGCACTTATCACCTGCTAACACACCTGCAGGACTGGCACCGCTGCATTTGTGGAACTAAGCACATTTTGCACAAGTGAGTAAGTAACACAGACTCCTGCAGCTTTCCTCATGCTTAGCCAAGAAAGCAGCTCCACTGTTGTGTATCTTTTTACTTTTTTTTTCCCCCCTGCAAAGTCTTCCGCTTCATGGCAGAATATTCTGTTGAGCCCCTCCTTCCCACTGAGCACAGTGCTTGGTGGGCTGGAGGAAAGATTTGTGCCTCCCCTGATGTGACCCATGGATGAGCACTGAGGATTTTACGGCTCCAAGCTGTGCTGCCTCCTTCACATCTCTGTTTGCAGTCCTCCAGCTCAGATGGCAGCAATTAGACGGGTTTTATTTCGTTTTGAGTGTGGGGATCAGGGAAGAAAATATATGATTCTACGTTACAAAGATCATCATGCCAATGGGAAACAAAGCTTTCACAGGATAACCAAGAAAACATGTTCTTCAGGAGTTACCACAGCCATGTAATTTGTTCCTTGTCAGGCTTGCAGACAACAAGAGAAATGGGAAGACTGATAAATAACGGGGCAAACTGCCCAGCTGGGAGCACCTCCATCACTCAGCACACCCACACATTAAGAGCACAGACAGCACAGATACCAGGAGTCAGGGCACGTGAGACCCGGGTGAGCACCGGATCAAGTGCTACAGAGCCCAGTGCGCCTCTGTGGCCAACAGTTCTTGGATGCACAAGGAAGGTTAACAGGAGAGATGAACTTTGTAAAACTGTTACAGGAAAATCTCCAACCCCCTTCTGCAGGCAGGAGTACAAGGGGTGGTACACCAAAATGGTGCGATGTTCCTCTCAAAATACACTTTTGTAGCAAAAGACTGATGCTCAGTAGAGAAATCTTCTCATCACAGAAAACGTTAGCGAGTGACTTGGGTATAATCTCCAAGTACTTACCTGGTGCTCTGAAATCTTATAGGAGACCACTCTTCAATTGAGCAGGCAAACTTATCAAGACTTCCCAGGGCTGGAAGTCAACATTTAGCCTGGTGTGACTTAAACTGATTCATTTCCTATCTCAAGAGCTCTTAATAAAGGCAGCAATTTACCTGAGATCGTGGTGCCTTCTCCAGCACTGAAAAAATAAACTTCAGGATTTTCTCACCCAATGTGAATGTCTCCCAAACCTGCAGCTCTCCACAGCCCATGGCACCCATGCCCTGCCTCAAGTCCTGCCTATAGACAGGGAAAAGAAAGCAGCTCCACTTCTGACACTGCCCTATGGGCAAATAGAGATTTCCAAACTCCTTTTTGCCCCGTCAGCTATTTGTGTGATTAATGGCAGGAGGGAGAAGCTGGATGGGGAGAGCAGAGGAGTCTTGCTTCCTGAAATGCAGCTGCCCTGCTGGCAGATGGATGAGGTTGCAGCATGCCTGCACAAGGAGCCAACAGGCCATGCTGAAATCCCATCCCAAAACAACGTTTAATATTTATAGCTGGGCTACAGCACCAGGAGGCGAAATCGTGCGCAGGTTTTGTATTATTTGTGTGTTTTCCCCACTCTGTCCTCTTCCCCTCGATCAGCAGCAGCAGTGCCTCTACATGGAAACATCCCAGCTCGTCATCCAGTCAGAGCTGCAGACAGAAAGCAATTTGCCAGTCAACATATGCATTAACGAGAAAATCCCTCCGGGCAAAATTCCTACATGAGACTCAATGAGCTGCAGATACCGTAACGGAGTCCCCCAGCTCTCCAACGACTACATTTTAATAACTTTAATAACCCCAGTGCTGCAAGCTAAGGTTAAAGATTACTTCTGCAGTTTTTATTGTACTTATTTGGGTGCAGGAGTGTTATGAATATCCTGCAAACGGCTTTAGTGATTTTCCTTGTCGGGATGCTCGCCTTGGGCTCACAGGTCAACGCTTGTTGCAATCGCTTCACCTTAACCATTTTTTCATTTTCCCAACTGCTTTAGTTTTCAAAATAGCCCTAAATTGCAAACTGGAAAATAAATATCTTTCTTAACAGGCATTTAAAGTTCACCAGGAGGGAACACTCCCAGCCAACGCCAGCCCCTTAGGAGAAAGAAGAGGCAAAGCAAAAGTGAAATGGTAAATTATCTCTATTCTAACATGAACGTGTTGAGTCACACGTTAATTAACAGTATGCTGCATGAGAAAACTCCATAATGAGACTTCAGACTCTCTGAGTCAGTCGCCCACAGGCTGGAGGAGGGATGCACAAGGGGGGAAAGCAGCTTGTAGAGGGGTGTTGTGAGGAGCAGATCCTGGAGGATGCAGCTATCCACTCAGCATACAGCTCCCAAGATGAGCATGATCAGAGATGGCAGTGATCATAAATAAATACATAAGAAAATAATTTAAAAAAAAAACAAACAAACAACGCAACTTCACAAACAACAATTTGCCAGAACGGGTGAAACAGCCGAGAGGGAGTAGTCTGATTCACATTTTTTCTCACTTTCTTCATTAATTTTAAATGCCAAAACTTACATGGAGAAAAGAATAAGAGGGGAAAAAAAAAAAAGAAAAAGATTAACTCTTTGTTTTCTATAGGAATGAAGACACAGATTTTTCTAATGCTGTCTCCATCTCATTTAAGAGGACCTGGCTGGAGGCAGCAGCCTGCTGGAGGAGCAGATACGAATGACATAGATGGCTGCAGCTGAGAGCTGGTCCAGCCTCAGTCAGTCAAGGTGCCCAACACAAGTAATGCCTCTGAGTGGGGAGATCTGGGGGAAACTTCAGAATCATCAGATAGCATTGCTTTCCTTCACAGGGTGGCTCGGAGGCCAGTGATAAGCTTTTCCTCCCATCACAGTTAATGGCACCATGTGGTCCTCCTGAGAGCAGAGCTGTGCCTCCAAATGCCATTGAAAAGAGTGATCTTTGATTTATTCACAAGCAAACCTAAGACACACTCTGGGTTGTCATCTGCCTCTAGTTTGGTTTTGGGAATAATTGCAGAGCCAGCTCTTCATTCACTCACCACACTCCTTTCCTTCCTCCTGTCTCTTCCATATATGAAGCCCATGGCAGCTGT
Organism: Tympanuchus pallidicinctus; assembly: GCF_026119805.1. Taxonomy (NCBI): domain Eukaryota; kingdom Metazoa; phylum Chordata; class Aves; order Galliformes; family Phasianidae; genus Tympanuchus; species Tympanuchus pallidicinctus. Next base: position 1,960,100 of record NW_026294669.1, read on the forward strand.
TTGATTAATGACATTGTAAATAACTGTGGTTTATTCCATTCTGCATTTCCCACAGGCACTGGAAGAGTCGGTCCTGAAGGATTTGCCACCTTCTGCAGGAATATAGCTCGTGTCACCCATCACTGGAAATGCCAGCAACAGCTACAAGGATGCTCAGACCAGTGTCACCCTGCTGCAACACCGAGTGACAGCAGTCAAGGGTATGAGAAATGCCTCAAGCAGAGCCAAACTGATAAAGATCACCGATGTGAAAATTGCATTTCCTTCACCCAGTCTGTGCTGCGAGATGCACTGGCACCTTATAAAGGCATTTCTCTTCCCACTCTGACCCCAGCACACTCTGCCTTGCCCCATACCACTCGTACAGGAGGATTATCATGAAGATGAGACCCAAACATCTCCAGCCCATAGAAAGCAGCTGGCTTTCATTTCCCCAACAAGCACTGATCCATAAGTCCCCAAGTTTTTTTCATGCAAAACTCTCTTTGAGCAACTGTGAAGGTACAGTGCTCAGAGCCTATCTAAATTCCAGCTGAAACCCATACCAGAGGTGCTTCAAGTCATTTTGTTATGAGACATTTAGGCCAACTGGAGCCCTCATCCCGCAGCATCTTTCAGTTCAGCAGGTGGCAATGCTCTGACGGAGGCCACGGTCATAGAAGACACTTTTTGCTTCAAAGCCAGAAATAATTTCCCAAGGATGAACTGAAGGTTTTTGAGTTCCTATTTATACGTCCCTACATTTGAAAATGAAGCTGGGAGTGCGCAGTGAGGACACACACTCCTGGCTGCTCTGGCTTTCGTCTGGACTTTCACATTTTTTTTTCACCAGTGAAAGCATGATGAGAAAGAGAAAAAGGCAGGAAAGAACAATTCCTGTTCAGTATCTGTTTCCATAGAAACACCGAAATTAAGAGAAAGAAAAGGCTCCTAACATCATCCTGTCCATACACCTGCCAGCACAGCAGTGAGCAACAGCCCTGGAGTTTCCTTCAGCACCTCTTTTCCATTAAGGTTTATATTTAGTCAGCTCTCCAAAGCCCACACGGCCACTGCTCTGCTTTCTCTCATATGCAAAGAAGTTATTTATTTCTGCCTGTTAAATCACTGTGGAGTTTGGGTCTGTGTGTAAGGAGTGCCAAATCAAAAGCTTCCCATGGCTTGTATACCTCCTTTCCTTGCACTTTGCTTATTTCTTGGCATTTTATCAGCAGGACTTCTTGTATAGAAGACTTTAAACTTATGAAAAGAAGGCCCTTCTGGAAATTAAGCAGATTTATGCTTTTTTCCTCCCTGATCCCATTGCGTAAGGCAACCAAGGAGAGCACATATTGCTCCTCTGGCCTCAGCAGAGCCAGAGGAGAGCCCAGCAGACCAATGCACAGCTCCAGATGTGCCATAAAAGGGCTGGGCGATGATTTGGGGAGATGCTCTGCCTGACCCCAGCTTCTGAGGTCCAGTCACACCACAGCTGGCAGCTCCAAGGCCCACAAAATATGGTCCACAGCCCCAAAGCCTGCTCACTATGATGGACAGCCCCAAAGGCTGCTCACCATGATGGACAACCCCAAGATTTGCTCACGCCACAGCTGGCAGGCCATACTTTGGGGTCATGCCACCCACTGTTGCCCCCAGGGTGGACCTTCTGTGGGATCTTATCTCAGTCATTGGCTTCCATCCTTTCTGAGTGAGAGATGAGGATTTAAAAAGATTAAGGAGTACGTGCACAAATTGCTGCGGATTAATCCCATGGTAATTTCACAGATGTAATCACAAGGCTGACTTGAGACCTATCCCAAGCACCGCTGTGATTTAATAGGGGAGGACATGCTTCATGTGACCATTCCTCAAGGACACTTCTTGGGCTCCCAGAGAGCAGTGACAGCACCAGACACCCTCACACGCAGCCCTTGCCTCGGGAGCCCACATATATACTTAACTGACAAGACACATAAAAATCACTCACTGAGCAACGTGAGCATGGGAGTTGTTTGGACAGGGTTAGCAGGTTTTGCAGTCCCCAGATGGAGCACAAAGCTCCTCCAAGAATGTGAATATCATCGGGTTTTTTGAGCAAATTAATACAGGCCACGAGCCAAACTGTGTCAACAAGAACACTCGCATACGGGAAGCAATCATGTTGCTGCCCTTTGTCCTAATACACCATCAGAACATTTCCCTTTGCTGCTGATTTCAGAGCCTTAAAACCTTAAAAGGCAGATTACCAGCCTCCTCCTGACACCGAGGCCCAGGACTCTCCGTGGCTATAATACACGTACCCCACGGATGGCTAGGAAGGAGGAATTTCATGTTCTCCTTTCCCTCTCATGTGAACGCTTGGAAATGAAAACACATGCACCAAGAAATCCCCAAAGCATTAATGAAAACTGGATGCTACTTCTTGTTACTTTCTAAATTTGATATATAACAGGAACACTGAAAAATGTGCAAAGGAATGTTCTTCCCCCTCCGCTCAACGCCAACAAGTTTTCTTCTAGTAGTTTGCAATTCTGTCTCTGTTCCATAAAAACACAATAAAAATCACAGTGAGAAATACTAGAAGAGATTGACAGAGTAAAAAAGGAACAAAGTACAAAACTGAAAGCATCAAGGGTAAGCACTTAAGTCTCTTCTTCCTAATCTGCCCAATGATCTTCTCCACTGCTCCGTTTTATTGCCTCTCAGAAGGGTTTTAGCTTTAATATATATTGGAATTGCTAGGGAAAGGAAACATTTTAAATATACAAGCACCCTAACTCTTTCAAGAGAGGTTTCTTAACCTTTAATCCCCGTTCCTCCACCCGCAGGCCATGCAGCATGCACAGCAGAAGGTCAGCAATGTGGACAGAGCAGAGCAGTCTGAGTTCTACCCACATTAATTTTATCCACGCAATCTATGCATAAAACACATCCCTGACTTTTATTGCTGGTAAGGGCTGGTGTGCTCAAATTCAAACCCTCGTAATTATTTAAATGACCTAAGACCTGCATGTGGACAGGCTGAGGAGCATGCAGGCAGCCCTGGCTCAGCTGTACGGAGAGTAGCACTGCTGGCAGACTGTGGGGCTGGATCTCCTCCCCAACACCTCACAGCTCACAAACCTCAGGTCCTCAGCTGATGAGAATTTCTGGGGTCTTTGTCTGAGCGGTTGGTTGTCCATCATCACTCTGCCCTGAGGTCGCCAGCCCCGGAGCTGCTGGCCAGGCTCATTAGGGGCAAGAGCTGTCATGAATGTGATGATAGCTATGGGGTCTGTGTAAGGATGCCTGCCGTGGCACCCTGTCACCGCTGTGCACTGAAACATTTCATCTGTGTTTTTGGATGTTTCCTGTCATGCATTTCAAAAGTAAACATCAGCAGAAAAATCAGTTCCAGACCCTTAAGGCTGGGCAGCTTGATAGCAATGCTTAGCACTTCCACAATAAATATTCAAGAAGTGCTCCAGGGTACAGAGCTTTCATTTCCTCTGCCCTCTCACTCAAGGGATGACAGCCATGGCCACGCAGTGCTGCCCTGCACAAACTATGGACACCTTTTGCACATCATGAAAAAGACCAGAGGGACTGCCAAGCTTAAAGCGAGACTGTCAGGCCATAATGTGGCACAACGAGACAAGCATACACTACAGCCTCCCCATCTCAGTGACCTTTCAATGTAAATTTGTGTTCTCTGTTCCATAATGTCATCCGCTTGTGCCCACCCTTACAAGAAATGTTGCTTTCTCCACAAGTCACTTCACCCCTGACAGATCGCCCAAGGAATGGAATGGATGAGTGAACCAGGAGCACCTGGTGGGAGACAAGAGATGGAGTGGCAGAGCCAAGCGGCTCCTTGCAGCCTGCCACAAAGCTTCTTCCTGATGAAAAACTGAACATAACCAAAAGGAAGAAAGCTTAAAAGCCCTTCCCAAAAGAGAGATTCAGCCCATCTGTTGGTTAACCAGTATGCCATCACCAAGCTCATTTACTCAACTGAATATTTTGCCCCAAAGAATTCTTCTGCTGAGTCTCTCTGCTTTCCCTCAGCAATATGTTGTTGTACAGATTGATCAGAATGGGCTGTGAGTAGCTGCACTGGGTTTGTTCCCAAAGGACACTGGAGATTACTCTCAGCCTAACGTAGTGATGATCTTACCATGATCTAATGGGAGTTCTTTGTCTGTCTTAGGAGAAGCCTTTAATGAGCTCACAGCTCATTGAGTAAATCACCATAGTTGGTGATGAGCAACTTTGAACCACTGTAGGGACATGAAAGAAGGTACAAGCTTGAACATTCGAATACTCGAAGATATGCTTGATGATGCCTCTTGCTAGACACCCAGTTACTGATTTGTGCTCACTGTCAAAAGGAGGCTAGAGTTCAAAAGACAGAATAAAACGTTGGGTCTGCAGAGTGGACCTTAAATAAAACTACACGTTCAAGAAAATCACGTGTGTTGCTGTTTCTCTGGGTCTTGCTCAGCTCATCTACAGATCTTGAACAAATCTTCATTCAGCATCAGCTGATAATTCAGCTGCCGTTACTACATCTACCCCAGCTGAAGAGGTGAATGTCAGTGCTGTGCATCAGCCGTGGCCTTGGCCTCCTTGTGAAGTCATGGCAGCTGCAACTGAAGATTCAGCAGGAAATCAGAAAATACGCATCATGAAGGATGACTTCTAAAGTGGCACAGCAGCTTTGTCCTCACTAGCCGCATTTCTTCTGACCAGTATTCATCCAAGAGGAAAACAGAATCGACTGACAACCTACACCGAGTTGTTGTTGTTTTTTTAATATACTGATGAATAAAACTGCAAAGGGATCCATGCTGAGTAAGAGTTAAGCTCTTCTTTGCAGGTTTAACTTTGAAATGCAGCGTGTGAACCCATAGCATTTTATGGTTTTCATCACATGAGCATTTTCAGCTAACTTTCATTTTCTTTTGATCATCTTACGTGTCTCGTCTGTTCATATCTTAACTTTTGAAGAAGACGTCTGATGTTTTCTTCTGAAGTTCATGTAGGAGAATGAAGAGTCTTTATTTTAGGTTACCTTTAAAAAGGAAGAGGGTTGACACATGCAAAATGTAGCTTTCAGGCATTTGTTTTAGTCATTTCAACAAGAGAAAAGGAATCTGTCAGAGGCAAATTGGTAAGTTGTTTGTTATTCCTAAGATGGTAAAAGAGAATATTAAATCTACCAGTAACGTGATAGGAAAATTAAACAATTTCTTATTTTTTCTAAAGCATAAATAGATGTTGTGTCATGGAGCTAGGCCAAAAATACATTAGCAAAATAGCAAAGTAGGAACAAGGGTTTGGTGACAGAAATATGTAATAGTACCAAAGCAGATTTGTCAGCAGAAGCGTTTTGCTCTAAACAATAAATACGCTCTCAAAGTTAATAGATTTAGCTCTAGATACATTACAAGGTGAAATATAATAGCTTGAACAATTATTCATCCCACTGTCTCTACCTAAGGCTACCCTACAGAAACAATTTTACCCTCTCAGTACCAGATAGCTTTTGGGGGAGCCCAGACAGGGACATCACATGTGGATTCCGTCTCACTTCATGACTCACGTTAAGAAATATCTGTGGAAATGCTGATATATGACATATCTTAATGTCTATTTTTCATTCTCATTGTCACTGAAGCCATTGGAAGGTCTTCTATCAACTTTAATAGGCCCTGAATGTGGGTTAAAAAAAAAACAAAAACAAAACTTTAGAAGTTTTCATGGACTGATGCCTGAAGTTCTGGGCACTACCCATTTCCCTCTATGCAGAACCAAGTCGTGGTTTGCTCATAAAGCACAGGACAAAAGAGCCATGCTTTTAAGCATTCCTGCTATTGTGTGGCAGCAGCATGCTTCATCGTGACTGATTCCCTCGAGCTTCCAGCCAGGAGATTTTGGTTAAGCTCAGTACATTTTTAATAGAAAGGGCCTCCAACCGTCTTGACTTACTTGTCAAAAGAGATACTTTATCACAACATCCATCACACACCCCATCTCCTCAAAGTGGGAAGTTTTGCGATATCTGGTTTTACATACAGCCAGATGTTGGGCTCTTTCATTCACTGCCAGACAGGAACAGGGTCTAATAATTCATAGGCAACACACGATGCTATAAACCTTTTTGCGAGAGATTCTTCGTAACAATGAGGGCTAAAAAGTATGACCCCGTATATTTAAAAAACAATAAATGAGGAATCTCATGGAGTAAGTAGTCCATTAGGGATGGCACCGTGTTTAAGCATGAATTTTAACTTCTCAGGTTTTCTGAGAGAACACTTTCCAGATGGAAAAATATTTACCAAAATAGAAATGCCCTATAAAAGCATGGATTTTGATGCATTTCTGATGGCAACCTGTCTCCTTCCCTGCCACTTAGCACATCTGGCACGCAGGCCCCAAGGCAAGCGCCCAGAGGACCACATTTCAGAGCAGATGAAGGCTGAGGACCATTGTGGCCAAGAGCCAGGGCTTGGAGCCCACCGAGCCCACTGTACTCCCACCAGGAGACCTGTAGGGAGAGCTCTACCTCCTCCTTGGATCTCTCCATCCAAGACCAGGACAGCTGGACTTCGGTTAAGCAGAACAGGACATGTAGTCCTGATGAAAAACTGTCCTTTTCCATGTTCAAGCCCTGCATGGAACAAATCCAGGTTACACAAAGGGCGCTCCAGGCAAAGTAATGGTTTTTCAAAGCTCAGTGTGTCCCTCCTCAATAGAATATTAAAAGCAACAATAAGAACTGAGATGCAGTAACACCCAGCTCAGGTGGGTTTGGATAACCACACATCCCAGTTTAATAGCACTGATAAATGTCTCTCTTTGAAGAAAATATAAGCTGGTAGTGTGCAGAGAGGGGGAGTATGCTGGGGCCATACAGGTTTGCAGCAAAGATCCCTAAGCTGCAGCTGAGTTGGACCCAAGTTGGTTATCGGGGAAATGTTCACTTCCTCCATCTGTTCCCTTCAGAGATGCATTTGGAGCAAGAAAACTGAAGGAGCCACAGAGCAGTGCTCAGAGATAAAGGAGGAAATCCCTTTCAGGTTCATGGAAACAAATCCTGGGGGTGTCTTTCCAAAAAGAAAACAATCCATGCGAAGATTAATCTCGTGCATTTGCACCACTTACTAAAAAGTCATTTTCCCAGAGAGAGTGAACAAATCTCCCAGCCTCGTATCTGGAAATGCCAGAAGAAAAGAGATTGTTCATATAAACACACATTTCCAGGGGAAGTTTACCCTTCCTATAGCCAGAGGATGTTTACTTTTCTAGAAAAAGAGTATGTTAAAACGTTTCTTTCCTTCTACTTCATCACTATTTCATTAGCACTCAGGAACACGCTCCTCATTTCAAACACAGGGCTCAGCAGGGCAAGTGAAGGGCGAGCCACACTTGTATATCCAAAAAAAAAAAAAAAAAAAAAAAGGAAAAGCAGGGAATTAAGCAAATAAACAAAGAGGCTGAATTAGAGCTTAAAGATTAGAAGTTTTCTGCTGTGCAGTGACACACACAGGTGATGCAGAGAGATGGCTGAAGTGCATCAATGCAAAGAGCAGGAGTGCAGGGCTGAGCCTTGCAAGCAGACCCACAGCTCTCCTAACGTCAGGGGCTGCAGGTGGGGACCCTCCACCTCCCCCTGCCCTCATTTATGAAGCACATTGGAGGCACAGGGAATGGGATTGAGACCAAGAGCAGGCTGGCTCTCGGTATGCTCAGTGACGGATTTGCTGCGAGCGGGTTTTAGAGATCAAAAATCAATGTCAATGATCTGAATTGCAGTTTAACAAAGTCCTAATGAAGTTTAATGGATGCCATTAGGTAAATTGCAAGCACCAGCCCCGTTCATTGTTGCACAGAAATGGAGATACTTTACAGCACTTTTTAAGGTTTCTTGTATAAGTACAACAGGAATAAAGAATATCTCATTATTTTTATGAACACTTAACAAGCTTTTGCAGTAGGAAGATAAGCGTCTACAACAAAAACATCACTGCTCTCACAGTCAGGTATGTTCTGCTGCCTCCAGATGAATTACACCCCGTTAAGCACAAGGTGCACTGGGCCATGTAAGCAGCAAGGACCCACAGAAAGGATGAAGCCCTGGCTGTGGGAAAGCAGGCAAAAGAATCATAGAATCCTAGAATGGCCTGGGATGAAAAGGAGCACATTGCTCACCCAGTTGCAACCCCCTGCTGTGTGCAGGTCACCAACCAGCAGCCCAGGCTGCCCAGAGCCACCTCCAGCCTGGCCTTGAATGCCTGCAGGGATGGAGCATCCACAGCCTCCTTGGGCAACCTGTTCCAGTGCATTATCACCCTCTGCAAAAAACACAAGCTGCAACTCTACAGCTCATGGAAAAATTCCGATAGGCTCTGTTTGAACAGGATTAAAAATATTTAACCTTCCAACTAATGAATAAAGATGAGGATGGAGAGGTATTGATTGCAGTCCTGTTGCTCCAAAAAGTGAGAACAGATGGTCTCACAGCTGGGCTTTATGTATCAACATACGCATTTCAGAAATAGTACAGAAATGGACGTTCTTGTAACTCAAGGCAGCACACAGTGGCAGCAGTATCACGGAGCCAAGCAGACTCTGAAGCCACCACACCCAGCCATAGCCATGCAGGTGCTGGCTGGCTCACAGATGCTAAAGTGGCTGGGAGCATTTGATGTTTGTGTGAGAAGTCTGTTGATTTTCATGAGAACAGATGCACCTGAAGACAGGAAATGCAGTATTTCCATTCTGGATGTATGGAAGACTCCAGCCCAACCCCAGCAATGCAGACCTTCAAGGATGGTGTTTCCTCATTTTCCCTGGGCCCTGGAAAGGGTAAGAAGAGCTGAAGATTCATCCTTGGTTTGCCTTAGCTGCCAAAACTTCTTTTTGGAGGCATTTCTGACTCCTCTGCTTGCAGATCAGGAAATCCAGCAGGTTTGGAGATGGTGAACATCAGCCAGAGCTTAGAGTTTGGGTTTTGGGCAGAGCAGAGCACTGACTGGGAAGTTTCCCCTGGTATGCCTCCTGCTAGAACTCTTTCCCAGGCCACATCCTGTCCAAACCACCAAGAAGCCACTGTCACCAAGGAGGAGGCTGAGAAGGAACAAGACCATCTCAGGAACACAGCGTGGAAAGCCAGGCTGTGCACTGCAGGTTTTACCAATAAACCTGCTCCAGGTTCCTGGGCAGGCTGAGATTCTCCTGTCTTCATAGAAAGAATAAGTGATCAGTCAATAGAACGTACGTGTATTTTTTCACACACACACGCACAAAAAATTAAACTGAGGATTTAGGTATCATCATGTATGCATTCCTTTTTCTCTCTCAAACTGAGGAGAGTAATCTCCGAGGGAAGAATTTAATCAAAGCCAGCTGCTAATTACTTTCCTGACACCAGGGAAGAAGAATGTTGGCCTCCAAAAGATCTGGGAGATTTTCATGATTAATATTTGATAAATCTGTAATTGGATCGTTTGATTTTGTAGTCTCCTTTGAATAGAGGTAGAAACTTTATTGAAATTAATGTTTATGAATTCAGGCCACAAACTTCGGGGTATGATAACTCATTGATTGATTGGAGTATCTTGAAGTGCTAACCCTGGAGAGAGGAAAAATGGGGATTGCTTGAGGACAAGTCAATACAGACTGAAAGTAATCCAGAATGCTTTCCTATTAGACAAAATAAACGGCATTCTGCAAATACTTAAAGTTATGTTTCTCTAGGATTTCTTTCCCTGAAGTTCAGATTCAGCATGAATATTTAATTTAGACACAAATGAGAACTAAGTGTGCTAGCTTTGAATTTATAGCTGGGAAGCTTGCAAGAGTGAGCAAATGTTCCCATGAAAAAAATCCAAAACATGAAAACTGCAATGCTGTACATCTCTGGTGCAAAACATAGCCTGTGATTGAATTCTGTCATGCTCCTAAAAAAGAAAGGAGAAGTTTATTAAAGTAAGAACATTGTAGGGCTAAATATTATTTATTATTACTGTTAGCAAGAAAAAATACTTTCTTGCTCTTATTTTTATCTATTATGTATTCAAACCTTTAGAACTGGTTTATGCTAGCAACCCAGCGGCAAAGCAAAAACAAATATTGCCCAGAAAGATGTTTTATAACACATGAAATCACAACAGAGCAAATTAAGCTGCGATTTGAACACTCAATCTTCTATTTTGAAGGTGAGAGATTAAATTTCCCTTCCCTTAACCAACATCACTGCTTTGAAAAGACAGCAAAGAAGTGGCAAAAAATAAGAAAGAAGGGTCTTAATCTTCGTATTCCAGTGTGGCTTGCGTGTTTTCCCACTCCTGCAGAAGCAAACAGCGACACAGCTCTTTTATATCAGCTTTAAAGGAGGTCGGGTTTGGGGCTCCTCTCCCCTGACATTTTTAATTCAGTATTTAAATTGTTCCATTAGCATGCACAGCAGTTTCCACGTACGCAAGTAGAGAGGCTTGTGCCTCAAAGAACTCATGATCTAAATTAAATCGCAGTCCTGGAAAAAGGATGAAAAAGGCACCTGAAAACAAAATACCGAGTTTTCAGCTGGCTACAAAGCTCTCCTCCTTTCCAGGGGAGATTTATGGGAAGGTAAGATACTGGGCAAAGCAAATGGGCTGAACTTGGACATAAAGGCAGGGGGCTGCACATAGAATCACAGCATGGCCTGGGTTGCACAGGAGCACAGTGCTCACCCAGTTCCAACCCCCTGCTGTGTGCAGGTCACCAACCAGCAGCCCAGGCTGCCCAGAGCCACATCCAGCCTGGCCTTGAATGCCTGCAGGGATGGGGCATCCACAGCCTCCTTGGGTAACCTGTGCCAGTGCCTCACCACCCTCTGGGTGGAAACACGAAGCAAGGAGGGAAAAACAAACAACAGCACACCTCTGGCTCTCTTTAGAAGGGCTTTATTCCTATTTCATACACCACATCTTTGCAGAGGCCATCCCTCTGCCCACAGTTTTTCCAGCAAAACGCCCGTTTCTGCTCAGCATCAGCCCCTCAGCTCCCCGCGCCGCACTGCTGCCCCCTACCGCACCGACGTGGCATTGCGTACCCCCGCACAGCCCTACGTGCCCCACTCGGGCCAGGCCCTCTCCTATGGGAGTCCAGCCCCGACCAATCGATTGCCGGCCCGCTCGCCGCGCCGCCCTATCCCCGCTTCAAACACCCGCCCCACCGCTGATCGATGGCTCAGCGAGCGGCTGCTCAGGTCTGGCGGCCGAGGGGGTGCGGGCGGGGCGGGAGCGGCTTCCGCCATTTTGTAGGAAGCGCGGTGTGGGGCTGCTGTCAGCTCCCGCTGTGCCGAGCCGTGTGAGGGGGGAGCGGGGGGCAGACCTGAGAGGGGAGCGGCCCGGTGCCGACTGGTCTGTGCAGGGCCTCAGAGGACGCTGCGTTCGCTTCTCTTGCAGGGGGGAGCCGGAGCGCTGGGCGAGGGGCTGCCGAGAGTCTGCCATGGCCAACGTGAGTAAGCCGGGCCCGGTGCGGGGTTGCGGCCCTGGTTGCGGGCCTTGGTCGTACCCCGCTGCGTCTTACTGCAGGGCGATGGGATCGTCCTCCTCCTTCCAGCTGAGTCTCCGAACTGCTGCGGTTCAGTTGGAGTGAGGGCGGAGGCGCGCCCGGTTCTGGTTTTAAAGCCGTGAGTTAAAGCGAAGTGCTCGAGTTCAGGCTGAGGGGCAGCAGCCGTCGCTGGCCTCGTTCTGCCACGCAGGCCGCTGTAGAACCTTGATCTCGGGGTGTTTTTCAGTGGTGCAATATCAGGCGTGTAAATATTTGCAGAGCTGGGCAGAATCCACGCGGCTGTGTCACAGTGCTGTGTCCAGCTGGGTCCCTTCCAACTTGGGATGTCCCATCGCGCTCCGTGTGTGCGATGCCAGCATCTCCCTGTGGGGTGAATCAGCGTTAACACAACTGTTACTCTTGTTACAGATGTGCATCAGGAAAGTCATCCGTGTTTTTTTGAAGTATAAAAAAATAGGTTAGATTTGACAGTTTTATCATGGCACTTGCATATTTCTTATTTAAGAAACAAACACAAGTAACAGTTGCTGTGTGCACTGCTGAAGATACAATCATAGAGCGAATCATAGAATGACAGAATGGTCTGGGTTGAAAAGGACCACGTTGCTCATCAGTTCCAACCCCCTGCTATGTGCAGGTCGCCAACCAGCAGCCCAGGCTGCCCAGAGCCACATCCAGCCTGGCCTTGAATGCCTGCAGGGATGGGGCATCCACAGCCTCCTTGGGCAGCCTGTTCCTCTCGTTGAGTTTCAGAGCTGCTCGTCACCTTGAAGCACTAATGGCTCTTCGGAGCTCCTTTTTTAAGGCTGTTTGCATGTAGAGGGAGATAGTATTGCATCATTTTCTGTTTGCCACCTGACTGAATCAGCTTCTGATAGCAATTAATAGTTATGTAGATGGCATAAGGCCGTGGCGTAAAGCAGATTTGCTGGTGTATCTCAAGACAGCAGAATTCATAAAGGTTTTATGGCTCGTTGGCAGCTTGCCCAGGGTGCTGAACTAATCTGTTTGCAGTAATGCTTGTTTATAAATACGTGAATGTGCTGAGTTTGCGAATCTAACATGGATTGCACCAGCTTAAGTTTTGCACATGTTAAATATTTATGGATTTCAAGTGCAAAATACAGAAGTAGAAATTACCATACCCACCTGTTTTGGTATGCATGTCTCCCTGCATCCTTTGGAGCTGTTGATATGTGTGCTTTGCTGCCAAAGAAGAGTGTGTATGCACATATGTGTGCTTTGAGAGGAAAGACACAAGATCTATCTGTAGTGTTATCTGGTGTCCCCTCAAGCCTTTTAAGAAGTGTGAGTATGGGCCAGCTGATGTTTGTGCTAGTTTTCAGGGCAGAGGTCTTAGAAAACTATTACTAGAAAAAGAGGAAAAAAAATAATATATTTTTAAATTGCTATGTTACAAAAATAATTGCTGATAGTTAACTTACGGTTTTAATTATGGAGTGAGGTTTCATGATATACAGAATTGTACGTGAACTAGTAATTTTGTTAGCAGTATATAATACTTGCTTTTGTTTTTGTCTTCTCAGGTGCTCTGTAACAGAGCAAGATTGGTCACCTACCTACCAGGGTTTTATTCCTTAGTCAAAAGAGTTGTAAATCCCAAGGCTTTTTCTACAGCAGGTTCCTCTGGCTCAGACGAGCCTCATGTTGCTGCTACACCTCCTGACTTATGTAAGAGCAAGCAAATTCATTTTCTTTCAATTGATGTGCTATCAGAATTGTACACTCCATATCAAACTAGGAATTCTGAAGTGTGTTTCTATTGTGGCAGGACACTTACCTGTGTTCTGGTTGCCTTGGTTTTGTGACTGTGAGCGAATAAAAATATTTGAGCTTTTCTTTTTTTCTTTTTCTTTTTTTTTTTTTTTCTAAATTTCCTGTTAAATAACACAAGGACTAAAGCAAAGCCTTGACTTTTACAGGTCCAAGAACCGTATGGCCCGATGAAGTGATGGGTCCATTTGGTCCTCAGGACCAGAGATTCCAGTTGCCTGGTAATATTGGTTTTGACTGTCACCTAAATGGTACTGCTGCCCAGAGGAAAAGCCAAGCCTCAAAAAGTCTGCCTGATATATTAGCAGAACCTTCACCAAATGAAAGGCATGAATTTGTAATGGCACAATACATAAATGAATTTCAGGTAAGAACAGATTCTGTGATACAACCTTCTGTGCAAAGCTGATGTTTCTTGTCCAAGAGAAACACAGTCATTGTGTCTTCCTTCTGTAAAAAGATATTCCTGATGTTCCAGGTGGCTTTAAAAGATGTGCTTCAGGTGAGGTAAGGAAGCCTGTGTAGAACCTCGTGACTTCTGTGGTTGTATGAAAACTTCTGTATCAAAATGTACTGCTTGCAAAGTCTCACCACCTTTTATCAAATAAGAGTGGTAGTTCCTTACTTAAGTATTTCATCTAATGTATTTGGCCTTGCTTAGATTAGAGTGTACTCAAACCTGCCTGTTTGGTTCTGACTCCAGTGGAATTCAGATGTGAGAAGCAGACCAATGTAGCTCAACCTCAGGTCTCAGTGTGAGAATACATTTTGGCAATGGCAAAGCTTGCAGCCAGTCAGATGCCATGTTAATGACAGGCAGGTTGTTAATTGCTAGTTTGACTTGCGTGGTCAGACTGTCTCAACAAATGTTTATTGCTACTAGCTGCTGACTCAGCTTTCCAATCTCTGAGTTCTTGACATGTTCAAACTTCAGAAGTCAGCTAGTAAATCTCTGTTGTGAAAATGCTGTGTAGTGTTTTCTTTTTAAATGTAACGTATTCCAAACTGCTGAGAAAACGTAAGCTTCTGGTGAGTTCCCAAAAGTCTGTTTTCAGTGTGTATGAATCATAACTTCAGTTGAAAGACCAACAAAAAAAACCCAACAAACACCTAGCCTTTGGTTTACTTAACAGAAACCAGGTGCACTGATGGCACGTCTGCATTCTAGAAAGATTACTTGTATAATGAAGTCATCAGTGCACCTGCTGCTGACCAGATGGAATGGAGAAACTGGAAAGGTTTCACAACTGTTATTCAGAAGGCAGTTAACAAGAATCAGCTTGTTTAATACCAGTGTTGCTCAGGAATTCATGAGCAGTGCTTAGCTAGTGGAAATGCTGAACTGCTTCTAGAGAAGACCCAGATCTGGATTGAGTACAAAATCCTCCCATGGCTTGCTACAGCAGGCAGGAGAAAAACTTGGTGCTGCTGAAGCTCAAGGTCCTGTGCTTGAACAGTCAGAGGAGTATTGTTTGCATAAAACTAATATAAATGAGCCTGGCAGCCCATTAATATGGAAATATAGTATAGCTCTTTGGAAAATGGCTGTAGCCCCTTAATTATAGTGTAGGTGGCAAGTGTGTG